>NW_026137764.1:0-1200000 GCF_019393585.1 Leptopilina boulardi | reverse complement strand
ACTTGGAGAATATTTAAAAACGAATCAATTAACCTATTATTGAACCTTTTATCATAAAATATTACTGATGTTAAGAATTTATCTCTGCAAACGCCAAAAAAATACAACTTAACATCTTTCTAAAATTATTATAATACTAAATAAGTTATCATAAATTGGTCACAAAAAATCTCCATGAGGAAGCAAAGTATTCATGATATGAACACAAAAAATTCATACCTTAACTTGGCAGCGGTTTTTTAATATTAAAACATTGTTTGTAAAGAGTTGAAAATAATGTAAGTGGCTAAATCATTAACCTTGCTTTATTACCTCTTGTAGCAAAAATAGATCAAAGACAAATAAATACTTAGTATATCTTACAAAAACTAAACTAAACCTGAAAATGGAAGTTTTTCAATGTAATGTACATTATCACAACGATGAATTACTGGTATTTATGTATATATGATCGCTCATACGTTGTACGTCAATATTAATTGTATCAATCATCAATTACCCAAAGAACGTTTACACCAGACATTCCCAGATTAACACGTCCAAGCATACCATGATCTTGAGTCTTCACGATGTAAAGAAAAAGTAAAAGTGTGTGAAACAAATTATTCCTTCCCTGAAAATTCAATGTAAATTAAAACACTCTTCACGTATATTTATTTAAAATACACTAAAGAAATGAAAAATTGTATACCCTTGGAATTTCTTCGTAATCAACAGCTAATGAATCACCAGAAAGTGCTAAGCAATAATTAGGAGGAATTACAGATTGACAAACGATTATTGGTCCTTTAGTTCGAGGTAATTCCATTCCACTTTTTGCCGTATATCTTGAGGTAAATGGACGAGCGTCTGGTTGATCCAAGGGAGCTTCTAATTGTGTATCCATGTAAGTTGAAACCAGATGCATTATAATCTAAACAAAAATTTATAATTTATCCTGAATTAATTTTATTTAATTGTAAATTAGTTTTAATAAGATTTATGTAAATTAGTTTTATTAAATAAATCACACTCAGAGTAACTATGACTTAGCAAATCATAAAACAAAGTAAGTTCCAATCAAAACGATTGGAACTAAAAGTTTTGTTCTCTTGCTAGATTAATCATCATTGTGTGTAATGTGAATAAAGTCAAATTTTATTAGAAAAATTTGATCCTACTCCAATCTATGGGTATAAAAATTTGAAAAATTCTAAAATAATTTTAAAAATTACATTTTTTTTTTAATTTCTCTACTTACTGCTGTATCTGTTGGTAAACTGGAGTCCCATTCTTTTCCATTATAGGAGCCTCCACCATTCCATTTAAATTCACTCATAGATCCTCCTTTAGAAAGAACTTTAATTCTGTTCACTAAATAATCCTGATTGTTGCAGAGTTCCAGAAAAGGGACCAAAGTTGGAAGAGTTGGAATTGCAGAAGCAAGAAATGATTGTGCCAATTTTCTGAGTTTATCCAGTCCTATATGACCAGGTTGAGAATCACTAAGACCTTGACGAACAAGACCAGCGCATACGTTGTCAATTTCAATTGCAACTCTTTCCACTACCGTTTTACTGATCCACTGAAAGAAACAAAAGTACTTTTAATGATAAAAATTCAATTATTTGAAAAGAAAATTATACAATATATTAAAAGTAATTGTACCATGCGAAGATTTGCTGTCCATTGATTTACTTTTACAGCATCTATTCGATACTTTCTCCATACATCTGGTGAACCAAATGATCGTGTCATATTTCCTTCCTCTGTTCCAGGACTAGCTGATTTAGATTTATCTGCGAAATAATTAAATATGTATAATGTTAATGTAAAGAAAATCATTTTTTTTACTTTCATACTTTATTTTTAAAATAAATTCTTTCAAAAATATGGGTAGAATAAAATTAACAAATGTTTTTTTTTCCCCTTACCAACTGTGGGTGCGAGTTGATAGGCACATCTTCTTAACATGGGCGAGACTTCTCTGGGACTTCGTGTTGCTGGATGAGACCAAAATGAGCTCAATAGATTTGATGGTTGATCCACGTTTGTCGAATGAGTTGATTTTCTTTCCTTATTAACAACTACTTTCAAGTAATTTTGTAATTCTGTCTCATCTTGTATAAAATCTTCCCCCGCAAAACTTGAATTCATCGACGTATTGAGAGATTTATTGAGAGAACTATTTGCACTCAATAATTTTCTAGGTGTAGGAGAATTTCCATATTTACAAAAAGGATTCGAACTAGAATAGTCTTCTAAAAAAAAAAAAAATGGGAGTAATTTTTTTTCGAATGAAAGTTTTATAAAAATTCAGAAATAATGATAAATAATTACAAAATTTTACACATTTTTTTCGAGAATAAATTATTATAAATTTTTTTTAACTCACTACTTTCATTAAGTATCGGAGATCCTAAACTGTTGGAATTCCTGCTTAAATTCATGCAGGTTAAATTTAGAGATGAATTTGGTTCGATAGATTTTGGAGTTTTTAATGTTTCAGTTTTGAAAAATGGATCATCGTCTGCAATGCCTAATAATTTCCTTTGTGGTGAACTCAAGACAACTGTTTGAATACTCCAAGTTGTTGCCGTGTATGAGAAAATGTGATAAAGGGCATTTAAAGCGAAAATTGATGCTAAAAACCATTCTATCCAAGAAAATGGTTTATATGCTATTCCTCCATACAAACTGAAAAATATTTAATTGCTATTACTTTAATTCAATAATTTCAATTTTAAGGTAAGAAAAATTTAATCAAGTCAGAGTAACTATGACATAGCATTTCATAAATCAATTTGAGTTTAAATCAAAACGATCTCAACTCTTAATTTCACTGATTTCGGCTTGTTGTTTATCATCAGTAATATTTTTTTTTTACTAAAGAAATTAAATTCATATATTGTAAAAAATAATTACATACATATCAAATACAACAATTGCTAATAAAGTTGTGTTGATGAAAAACCATGTTATACTATTTTTCGCTTTTGTTTGAGAATGTCTAAGACTCAAAGTTTGTTCCACTTGTGGTTTTGCTGTTAAAATCCTGAAATAAAAATTATAATTTATCTAATTTTATCACTATAATCATGTACATAAAATTAAAATTAATCAAATATTTAAGCTATTATAAAATAAAAAATTAATCTAAGAATGACAAAATATTAAACAAATCTCACCTTGCATTAGGAGAAATGCATTTCATAGGAGAATGAAAGTTACTCATTTTAAAGAAAATTCTTTAAAACTTTTATAGAATATAAAAATTAAATGAAGAGTAAGACCATTTTTTTGGTAAAACACGAGAAAATTATCGTGCGGGTATGCTCTACAAAATTTGTGAGGTTACGTTTTCTCTCGACAACGTGTTGCTCATAAAATATGGATTTTCTTCACACATCCTCTATACAAGATTTAAAAAATAAATTGTAAACTTTTCACGAAATTATATTTTCACGTATACGATGTGATAATTGTATAAATTTAACAATAAACATTTAGCGAATGTGAATAAATTACAATTAACCGTCGTTATTTTACGATGGGTTCTACCCCCACCACATTAACAACGCAACAATAAAAATTTTTATAAGGTTACTTAACCTGACGTACACTATTTTCATTGGTTGTTCTAAGTGGGAAAATTTTGAATTCCCATTCATTTATTTTTAAAGAGGAGTATAAAAAAAATAATCAAATTTTAATTATTAAAATGTTGCAAAGCAAAATCATAACTGTTTATTACTTATCAATTATTTTATGTACAAAAATATTTTGAATGTTTTAACAATAAAAAGTAGCATTTTATATATAAGCGCTTCTTCTTGCCAATGAGAGAGAGATATCGTGGCGCAAGTGCAGTTGCGTTTGGATACAATTGGCAACTCTGCGTTTTTCCGGTAAAATTTGAGGGAAAGGAATCATCTGTGGATGTCAAAAAATCACAACCAAAAGAAGAAGTTGATAATTATTTTCATCAATATAATAAAAATGTCAAAATCAACGTCATGGGCTCGAACTCGTCCTGCGTTGAAAGAGCTTATGTCACTTTTAAGCTGTATGAAGTGGTATGTCTTTTGTTGATTATTACCTTCATTTTTTGTTTCCATTGTTTATTTTAGAGCATTGTTATTATTCTAAAAACGTATTTTTGAGTTTAGTTGAGTAAATCAAATGTTTTTTTTTTGGTACAGCAAACAAAGGCCAACAGAACCTATAAAATTCACAACATGTGATCATAATTTTTGTCGCAATTGTGTATATAATGATTCGGAATGTTTTGTTTGCGGAGTTCCTGTTAATCCATCGGACATTCGTCACGATTTTATTATAGCTAATATTATTTCGGCCTGTGATTCAATTGTGGATATTGTGTTTAACAATGGGTATGATTTAAAAATTTTTGTTTGTTTTCTCCTTTCTTTTTTGGTTATATTTTTGGTTTTTTTCAGTAATGCCGAAGATTTTATTGATGATCAAATAGAAGAACCAATAACAGAGAGAAAAAAAGTTAACAACGTGAAAGAAGTTGAAAAACAAAAAGAAATTTCTAAATTTCAAAATATTGAACGACAAAATGAGGATCAAGAAATTAATGATTCAGAAGTTGTGATAGATTTTGATGAATTACTTTCATCAACGAGATTATCTCAAGCAACAACTACTAAATCAAAACATATTGTATTATCAGAAATTAAAGAAACATCGTCTTCCAGTCAAACTATTCATAATACACGATCAAAACATACTGTATTGTCAGATATTATTAAAGAAACACCATCTTCCGGTGAAAATGAAAAAACTAAATGTTCTGACGCTGATACTGTGTTACTTAATGATTCATATGGATTTGAAACTATGAAAAGTATAGATATTAAAGAATCTAAAAATAAAAGGACAACAACGTCTAAAAAAACAACGAGTAGAAAAAAAAGTAATTCATTGACAAAAGCTCCAAAGATTCCAAAGAATATTAACAGAAAAAATAGAAGAGGAGAAACACCTTTACATCAGGCGTGCGTAAAGGTTGATAAAATTTCTTTCTACTCTTTTCTAATAAACTATATCAAATTTAATTTATTCTATTTTTAATTCTTTTTTTTTAATAATCAATATTTTCTATAATTATTTATAACGTTTTGTCCAATTTATAAAATTGTAAAATTTTTTTGTTGACAATTTGGTAAATTATTTTATAGTTGATTGAATATTAAATGTTTTATTTATTTAATTTATTGTTAATTTTTGTAGAATGAAATAGAAACTGTAAAAATATTATTGGAAAATGGCGCGAATCCAAATACAAAAGATAACGCCGATTGGACACCTTTAGTAAGTAATAAAAAGAAAAAAGCAAAAAAAAAAAAAAGAAAATGTTAATTTCCATATGAAATAATGACATTAAGAAATTATTGTAATTGTAATGAATACATTTAAATATATATTTTTTTCTTTATAGCAAGAATCTGTAAATAAGGGTTATTATGAAATAAGTAAAATGTTGTTAGAAAACGGAGCTTGGCCTGATACTCCTGGACTTGATAATAGAACAGCTCTTCATGAAGCAGTGATAAATAATCTAGAGAAATTAGTTAAATTATTATTACAATTTAATGCCAACCTAAATGTTTTCGATCAAGAAGGAAAAAAACCCATGTAAGTTTTTTTTTGAAATATGTTTTCCATTTTTATATTTTTTAATATAATATACTTTTAATTTATTTTGCATATATTGTTTTAATAATTATAGTTATTGTACCATAAAATGGAAAGTAATGTAATTTTGTTTAGAAATTTTTTTAAATTAATTTGTAGTAATCGCTGACTTTACCCCATTTTACGGTAATAATAACAATTATTATTGGGCCATTCCATTATATTTCACCTAAAGTCGTTGCGGCCTAATTTTTAAAGAAGTTGATACTTTCAGAAATGATTTTTTATGATATTTAGGAAACGAAATAAAAAGAATTAAGTTTAAATTTTTATTATTTATCTCAAAATATGTATTTAAAGTGGACAAGGTGCGGAAAAATGTCACCTTTTTAGCATTTAGAAACTTTTTTTAAAAACATAGAAAAATTGTTAAAAGTGTAAAAAAAATTATTTTTTCTTGTTTAGAATCGATTAATTATCTATTTTTTAATGATTAAAGTAGTAAATAAATTAAAATAATATATAAAATAAGTTTTCAAAGTTGGTCTGTCAAATAACCTAATTTTGGGATTTTTATTAATTAATTACTAAAAAGTGGAGTTATTAAATAAAATAAAAACTTACCGAATGTAAAGTATTTGTGGTGAACTTTCAAATTTTCTTAGCACTTTGTACTTTTTAAATTTATAAATGTAAAAAATCTTGAGTCGAAAATTTGCACTTTGTTGACTTTTCCGATTTTTAATCGCTTGTAACTCTTTTGGTGCAAAATAAAAACTTTTGAAACCTTGTGGAATATTTAAGTTAAATCTAAATAAAAACTCACTTAAATTTTTGTGATGGATTTTGATCGAGATAAGGAGAAAATTTAATTCCAAAATTGTACGTATATTTCCAGGTTAATGTATGTAATTTTTTTAAACTTGAAGTTGGGCCACTACTTCAAAGACGAAAAATTACATACATTAACCTGGAAATATACGTACAATTTTGGAATTAAATTTTCTTCTAATCTCGATCAAAATCCATCACGAAAATTGCAGTGAGTTTTTATTTAGATTTAACTTAAATATTTCGCCAGGTTTCAAAAGTTTTTATTTTGCACCAAAAGAGTTACAAGCGATTAAAAATCGGAAAAATCAACAAAGTGCCAATTTTCGACTCAAGATTTTTTACATTTATAAATGGAAAAAGTAAAAAGTGCTAAGAAAGTTTGAAAGTTCACCGCAAATACTTTACATTCAGTGAGTTTTTATTTTATTTAATAATTCCACTTTTTAATAATTAATTAATAAAAATCCCAAAATTAGGTTATTTGACAGACCAACTTTGAAAACTTATTTTATATATTATTTTAATTTATTTACTACTTTAATCATTAAAAAATAGATAATTAATCGATTCTAAACAAGAAAAAATAATTTTTTTTACACTTTTAACAATTTTTCTATGTTTTTAAAAAAAGTTTCTAAATGCTAAAAAGGTGACATTTTTCCGCACCTTGTCCACTTTAAATACATATTTTGAGATAAATAATAAAAATTTAAACTTAATTCTTTTTATTTCGTTTCCTAAATATTATAAAGAATCATTTCTGAAAGTACCAAGTTTTTTAAAAATTAGGCCGCAACGACTTTAGGTGAAATATAATGAAATGACCCTAATTTAATTAATTAGATTTACTTTTATCTTTATTGCTTTTGTTTATAATTTAATAATTCTTTTGTGTAACGAAATTTTCTATTTATAATACAGTGATTATTGCAAATCTGATGAAATAAAACAATTGCTATCCCAGGAAAATTTAATGAATGACTCGCGAGATCTCAATTGTTCCTTAAATTGTTCATTTCTTTCAACAACTGATAAATTTATTGTATTCGCATGTAATTTACAACTATCAACAAAAAAATCATTAACTACATTGGCATTGAAGCATAAATTGAAAATTGTAACTTCATTTCAATCAAATGTTACGCACGTTGTTGTTGAAAGTGGTCAAACAATTTTTCTCAATTACGATCTCTTATTATCAGTTCTTTTTGGGAAATGGATATTAAGTTGTGAATGGATTGACATTGGATTAACTCTTGAATATCAGGAATTTAAAGAAATGGATTTAGATGTTTTTGAAATAAAATTTTCTCTCAACGATGATGCACCGAGGCGTGCGAGAATAAATGCAGAATTACAGGTAAAAAGAAATTTAATATACATATAAAAATTTATATTCAAATAATTGCAAAATAATTTCTTTAAAATCAAAATAAAGTAATTTTATTTTATTTTTTTTTGAATTCTATTCTATTAAATTAATTATTTATAAACGAAAATTAAAAAAAAACTAATATTACAGAAACCGAAATTGTTTAACAATTGCTCATTCTACTTTGCGTTGAATTCACATGATGAATATCAAGTGGGACAAATGGAATTATCAAAGGAAAACTTGGTGCAATTATGTCTTGAAGGAGGAGGATGTTCTTTATCAAGAGAGCCAAATCCCGAAGGTATAACCGATCAACGAATTCCATTTCACGTTGGCGATGAAAATCATCCTCTTCATAATTGTTCTCATTATATTATTTATTCACCTGGAAAAGATGAGCCACGCGTCAAATATAATATGCCTCACATTAAGACATTGCCGCTTGTTTGGTTTATAGAATGCATTGAAAAATTCACGCTCGTCGATCCAGCGATCTTTGGATATTCTTCAAGAATTTCGAATTTTCATTGACGAGTTTTAAGGCGAAATTTTGTTTTTTATTGTTATAATATAATTAAATGTTATTTAATATTACAATGTACGAGCTTATAATAATTTATAAAAAAAAGGAGAAAAAATGCCATACTTAGTATTTAAAAGATTATAAAAAGTTATTAAAATTATTAGTTTAATAACAATGCATTTATAATAATATTTATTCAATCATGCAATGTATTGAGGATATTTTGTTTCAAATGAAAAAAAATACATATTTTTTTATACAGGAATAAATTGTTATTTAAAATTACATTTTTAGGATAAAATTATTTTCAATTTGTGAAAAGAGATGTTTTTTTTCTGAAATTGAAAACTTGAATGTCTTTTGTCAGGAAAAAAAATGGTAAAGAGGATTTCGAAATTCCAAACAGGAAGTATTGGTAAGTTAAATCGACACTAATTTCTTATGTAATTGGTATTTAAGTTATAAATAGTACTAATTACAATCGTCTAAAAAGGGAAAAATAAATTAAAATTAATCTGAAATTAGGAAATTTTATATTCGTATAGTTTATCATTTTATGATTTAAAAAATTTGTTACGAGCCGAGTTACCTTTTATTACGCAACTCTAAAATTGGAATATGATTGGCCGGATTCTCTTTAGTTAAATCCTTTAAGAAGGAAGCGGGAAGGTTTAAATAAAAGATTATTAATTTCCGATACAACGGAAGGGAAACCCGCTCAAAGGAAGAATAATTATTAGTTCTTCCTTCGAAGGTAAAACCCTGTAAATTTATTAATATGATAAAATACAAGCTGACTAAGGAGTTTAGAAAACAACCTTTCAAGTCAGAGTCAAGATTAGAACTAACTTAGAGAGTTTTTGGTCCAGCGGAGTCGCTCTCCGCTTTTGGGTCCATTTTGAATTTGTGCGCATGCTTCACTATGGAGCGTATTCGCTACTCCTATACGTGTATCACTTCACTAACACTTATCACATCGTTCTTAAAATCTTAAGTGTTACTTATACGTTCACACATACATAAGAGAGATTATACATATTCTCTCCCATCATACAACATACTATTTATTAAAATATAATAAACATTAATCATCACAACATTACATGGTTAATCCATAATTATATTATTATAATATAATTATAATAATATTAAATTATAATATTCTGATAATCAATTATTAATTAATTAACAATATTAATAACGCTTACATACAAATGTGTAAATATACTAAAACATGTGCATAAACAATTATTCAATTATTTATTGCTTTCTTATACAAAGCATTTCTGTTGTAGACTTTCGTCTATTGTTTAGCCCGTACGCGACTTTTCTATTGAAGGTAGTAAAAGTCCGTGTCTGGTCAACATGTGTTTAGTGTCCCTTTTTTTTATAGAAAGGATCACATTTTTTCAAGTGGTTTTTATGACGTTCTAGGATTACATTTTAGAATTGAAATAAGAGGAAATATGTGAATATATTTTCTCTTATTTATTTGTACTGATTTACGACATTTCTCTTTTAATCTTTTATGTTGCTAAAAGAAATACGATATACAAATAAACTTTAAAGTTCAACAGAAATACTTTAGAATTAGTCATGCTATTTCCTTTATGTAAAAACTCTATTTTATTTATTATGAGAAAATGTTAAGAGTATTATAAAATGTTTTATAATGACACTTATTTTAGGTTATTTAAATCGTAACTTTAATCATATCGTATCGTTCATTCGATACATCGAAATGATTCGAGCGAGAATATAGTCGCTCGTTACAAATTGCATACATACACATACTTTCTAATTGGTGGAATTCTTGTCCAGTTCAAAAATGTAAATCCACATGTCCACATTGTGGACATAAACTAACCTCAAATAAGTTATAATAATAATAATGTTCGACAATAACAACAATTTTGTATAAAAATAAAATATTAAGTAATTTATAAAATCAGTGTTTGAAAAAGTAATTAAGGTAAGTAATAAGGTACTAATTTATATATAAATACCAATTTTATTAAATTGACGTTTTCGGAAATGAGACAAAAACTTTTGTTTCATAATTATAACTTTTTAACTAAATTAACGTTTATTTATTATTGTTATCAATTATTTTACCAATTAATTAAAACTGTTTGTTATAAACTTAAAAATGTATAGGGTCAGTTGGAGTAAATGAGGACAAGAGGTTTTGGAGCTTAATTTACAGTTTGAAAATTAAGTTCAATGTCAATATTTTAACCTAAGATCACCTGCAAGAGGTTTTGAGTACTGCCAAGCTTTTATCTTGACAATTGGCAGCAAGATAAAAAAAGTTATCGTTCAATGAAGAAAAACTTGAAAATCAAAGTCAAACTGTTTCAGTATTTTGTCTCGCATTTCAAAGAAAAGAGACTTAAAAATCATACTAAATTTTTTTCTTATTCCTTATGACTCCTATAACAGAAATTCACTTCAATTTTTGATTTTTGTCAATTTGGGTAATAATGACAAGCTGTCCCCATTTACCCCAAAAATTTGAAAACTCAGGGTAAATGGGGACAGCTTATCAATAACAACTTAAAAAAATAAAAACCCTTAAATATTACCTTTTAAAGGAAGAAACTTACGTGATTTGTGAAAAATAGCGATTTTGTCCCCATTTACCCCAACTGACCCTATTTTTATAAATGACTTTTTTGAGCTATATAATTTAAAACATGTCTTTTTATTTAGATGAACCGAGGCATTGTGATGATGCGATCTTTGATTTCAAATTTTCGAAGTCAAAATTATAGCACTCTACCTAAAGAAGCTATAATATATTTAGATAAAGAAACGATTGTTTGCTGGCATCCAGAGCAACCTTTTCCGTATAAATATTCAAGACCTTTACCCAAAGAAAGAATACCAAAAACAATGTTACAAATTGGTAGACAAGAAATAAATGAAGCATATGAACTTAAAACAGAACAACAAATAGCAGATGAACTTGCTCAATTAACACAAACAACAAAACATAGATGGTTCCCAAGAAGTAGAGATAAAAAAGCTAAGAAAACACCACGTGAAAGAAAATATATGTAAAGTTTTCATCATTTATAGTTGCATAAATTTTTCTATTATTATTATTGTTTATAATTAATGTAGTATCAGTAAATAAAATTTATTATTAAAAAAAAAAGAAGAAATTTGTTTTGTTCAAATTTCTTATAGTTTTATTTCAAGTCTCTTATTTTATTAGTAAATACAATTAAATTTATATAATTTCTTTTTTTTACGTATAAAATCACAATGTTTTCGAACATTTTCGATATTTTATGAATTGCACTTATTTAATATAATTTCCCTAAAAGTAATATACAATGTTAATTTTAAAAAAATCTCATAAAATATAATTTAATTTTAAATTTCTACACGCATAAAATCATCGGAAATATGTAATAATTAACTCAATTTTTTAGAGTCATTTGTCCTATAGTTTTAATATACAGAGTTTGAGATCATTTTCTTTTAATACTTCATATTAAAAAAGTCAGCCTTGTAAAAATACTAAGAAAATTATCTTATTATTAATTATATTTCTATAAATGTTCTGGAAAAAGATGTCGTTCTCCTTCCACCATTAATATCTCCATAGCATTGTAAAGTAAATATTTTCCCAAATCGCATTTTTCTTTATTTGTCCAAGTTGCTACTTTGCCATAGTATTCACCACTTTTACAATTAGCTAATTTTTCAAGACCCAAAGCAGCAATCATTGACGCTTCTCTTGTATAAGCCTCTACTGGAATGGTATTATGAAATATATGTAAAACAACGACTCCTTGCTTTTCATTCCAAATGTCAATAATTTTTTTTATCTTTTTACTCGACGTCTCAACTTTATTTGAAACCCATAAATGAAATGCATCATATAAATGAGAATAGGGTCTTGATTGTTTTCCTTTTCCAATATAAAAAATTGCCGACAAAAATGTTTCCCATTGTTCTTGTAAAGAAAGACTTGTTCTTCGATTTGGAAGATCCCTTGTGATTCTTGAATCCAACAATAGATAATTAAAACAAGTTTTTGTTAATCCTTCACGCCATTTACGAGAAGGATCGGGTCTAGCAAACTCCTCAAATATTTTAATTTCTCGATCTCTATAAGATTGCAAATCTTTTTGCCAATTTAATGAAATTAAACTTGGTCTAATAGAATGAATTTCATGTTTCTCAGATAAATTTTCATGATATGGTTCATTTTTGAAATTTTGTCTCATATTTTCCAATTTCATTAAACGTTTTAAATATACTTTATGAGTGGAATTTGTTATTGGACCTGGATTTTCTCCTAATTTTTGAAGCCTCTCGCGAAGAGTTTGCTTGTCGATAAGTAACATTTCCTGTGGAAGACTTGAAACTGTAATGAAAATTAAATTTTTCCTTTTATAAATTACTAAAAAGCTTATAATACGTCCAGAGAAAAGATATATTTGTATCGAAGCCAAATAAATATTTATTTGTTTCCATTAAATTTTATTTGTGATAAATAAATTTTTTTATTTAAAACAAATAAAAAGTTATTAGACTCTGAGACAAATATATTTTTATTTGCTTCAAATATACGCAAATATAAGATTTCTCTGAGTGTAGGTCCATAAACAAAAAATTTAAATTTCCCATAGAAGTTTTAGATTTTTTTTGTATTTAAATTTTTTGAAAATAAAATTAATTTATTAATTATTTTATAATTTTATTTAAATTGATGTAGATATCTTATTTTTTTGACTAAAATGTGAAACGCCTAATTTTTGTTTAATCTTTACGTATAAGTAATTTTGGAGCATCCATAATTTAATCATATGTAATTTATTAATGCGTTATTTATATTTATTCATTTATTTGATCAATTAAAGTATTAATTTAAATATCTTACCGGATTCAGCAGTAGAACAAGTGTAAAATGATGTTAGCTCTTCTTTATTAATCATTACACTGCAAACAAAGAAATCTTAAATGAATTAATTTTATACATATTTATCGATATTAAAAAATTAAATTGTAACGGCGAATATTTAGAATTAAACTCTAAATAATTATAAAGTACTAAAGAAATGAAAATTTATAAGATTATTTTTACCTCATATAATAAAAAACAATTGCATTAATTTAAAATACTACTATCAGAATTATACTGAAAAAAAAGAAGTCAAACAGTACCGTATTTACATTTCTTATCGCTTATCGCTTCACATTAAATAAAAAGTAACTATATTGAAATTTTCTCGTTTATGCTTACTAATGACATTATTTTTTTTTTTTAATTCACTTTTTTTTTAAAGAAGAAATCATTTTGACTTAGAAGCGTCGAATTTTTATTTATTTTATTTTTTAATTTTATTATTTAATAATTGCAATTTTTATTTAATTTAAAATTTTAATATTAAATTCAATTAGACACTCTAATTTTGAAAAATAATATTTGAAGAAAAATATCCTTACCAGGATGGAGTAATACAAAGTCTACGTTCCATTAAGACAACTCCTTCCTCAAAATCTTTGTATTTATATTCTTCTTCAAGACTTACAAAAGTTTCATTAACTTGTCTGAAATAATTAAATAAAATCAAATGAATCTAAATTTAATTAAATTTAGAAAATCACTAACTTAGTGATTACATTTATAGATTTTACTTATGTTTATAGTGAGAATTCAAGTATAAATATTACCTGTTCATAAGACTTCTTTCCGTGAGATCGGTAGTAATGAAACTATTTTTGCTTTCTCTAAAAGAATTTTTACAATTTTCAATATTATCATTAGTTTCACTTTGATTAAAAGATAACAAAGATTGTTGGGAATGATAAGATTTAATTTGTTCTTGACAATCAACTATACTATCACTTTGAGAATCATTGCTATCTAATTTGTATTTTATATTACTTATTTCCTCAGTTGAATTAAATATTTTTAATTTTGTTCGTGAACTAGAATCACTTATATTGGATGTCATATTTTCTAGAGATGTATTAAATTTAGTTTCGTTAGTATTGTTTAGAGAGTTTGAAACATTTTGTTTGAAATTTTCAATTACTTTTGTATTGTGAATGTCATTATTGTTTGATAATGAGTCAAAATCATCAGTAATATAATCTTCTAATTTCATTGCAACATTCTTTAATTGCATTATTTTACTCGATGCACTATAAATACCACTCGATTCTTCTGTATCTTTTTTCTTGTAACCAGAATTAATTTTTCTCTCCATGTTAAATGGCTTTTTAAAAAGTGGCGATGATTCTTGTTCTTGTGAAATTTTATTTTGAAAATTTCTTGGAAGTGATTTTGAGGTTTCAGCAATTTTTTGACAGTGTTTCTTATAAGTTTGACTAATTAATCCACAAGGTGTTCGTGATATTATTTTTTTAAATGGATTTTTAACTATTGTGGGAGTTGATTTTTTTCCAAATATTGGTATTTTTGATAATTTTTTTTTCTTATCAGAATTTGAAGCGATGGCACAATTTGGTGATTTAGTAATAATTGAATCGTTTAAAGAATTTAAAGAATTTTTCTCAAATAATAAAGATTTTTCTATGGTTTTGTCATTTTTCAATCGAGTGAGAATATTACAGTTTGGACTCTTACTGACAATGGAGTTATCAAGAATATTGCTATCTTTTTCAATTAAGGGTGTTTTTATTCTCTGTTTGTCAGATTTTAAAAGATGTTCATGTGAGATCGTTTCTTCTTTTAATTTGTTCTTTAATCTTCCTCTAATTAAATTCTTAGAAAATTCATTTTGCTTATTTGTTGCTTGATTTGACATTCGAAAATTTTTTGGAATTAATTGTATTCTTTTTTCAAATAAAGAAGTGTCAGAATTATGTGTATTGTCAGTTTTGGTAATATCGTTAGAAACAGTTGTAGAAAGATGAGATATTAATTGACTGACAAGAAGTTTCTCTTCTTTATATTTAGTTTCAATTTCATTCGACGGTTTTTTATTCTCTTTTCGATTTCTTCTATTCGATATATATTCTTCATTTAAAATCAACTGACAATCGGAAGAGGTTGAGTTGTTTGTTGATTTAATATTAATTTCAAGAACATTCTCTGGTGAAATATTAAAAGTGCCAGTTGTTTGTTCGTCAGTTACTACATATTCGGCTACTAAATTTTTGTTATTAATTAAAACTTTTTCTGAAAAGAGAAAAAAATATTAATAAAGTTTAGAATAATTGTTTTATATAAGAATATTTTGTAGATTAGAAAAAAAATTACCAAGTGCTATGTCGTATTTGATTTCTTCTTCCTCTCCTTCTTCGTCATTCATGGAATCATCACAATATTTACGAAGAACACTAACAGCATTATAGTGTGCTCCATCGAAAGCAAAATGAAATGGACTGTATCCTTCATTATCGAGATATAATGGATCTCCACCATTTAATAAAAGTAATTCGAGAATATTACATCGACCCCATGCAGCGGCTATGTGAACAGGAGTTAAACCCTCAATAGATCTGAAAGTAAATTTATTTGTTTTTTAAATTAATTAATTTAGAATATATTTAAAATTAGAGTGTAGAATTTTAAATATAAATTGTTGAGAATTAAAGGAAAACTTTTTCGAGCTATTCTATACCTTATATTTGGATTTCCTCCGTGACGTAAAAATAATTTAGTTACTTCCTCGGCAAACGATTCAGAGGGATTTCCAATTGCTAAATGAAAAGGTGTGATTCCAAAAATTGGTATGAAAGTGTTAGGATCTGCTTCTTTATTGTCCAGGAGTGTCGTCACCTGACTTAATTAAAATCTTAATAAATAAATATTTTGAAATAATAATTTTTTTATAATAAAAAAAAGTCTTATATTAACTTTCTTATTTCTGTAATTAAAACAAATACTATTCGATTTGTATCCAATTTTTGTAATTTTTTTTTTTTAATTTAAATTTATTCATACAAGAAACCCCTTCACGTAAATAAATATAACCTAAAATATAGAATAATTTAACGAATTTCGATTTAAATTTTTCATAAAGAATATTATTTTTCAAAATCAATTTAGTGATTATTATCAACCACTGTTATTATTATTCATTTCACTTTGAAGAGAAATAAAATCCTTTTGTTAAAAAATAATAGTACATTTGAAAGCAACAAGTTAGTAAAATTTAAATTATTCTTTAATAATACTTACTTTATATTATTATCCTCAACTCCATCGCACAATGAAGAGGCAAGAAAAAGTTCTTTTTTTGCTTTTGGTGTAGCAAACATTGTTTTAAGTAGTAATTATAGTTAGAAAATTAAAATATATATACAAATTTTTATTCGAAATACACAAAGACACAAACGGTTGGTCGTTGGTCTCGCGTTGTAAACAAAAAAAAGAAAGGTTAGTTTAGTAAGGTGTGATTTCGACAAAGTTTTATTTTTCCATGCCCGTGAAGTTAGCACCACAACTTAATGAAAATCAATTTTTTTTTATTTTAAACGTTTGTTGGTCGTTTGATAGTGTTTGATAGTTGATATTTAACGTTTGATAGTAATAATTAGAAAAAATAAACATAAATCAAATTTTGGTGTGCTATTTTCACAGTGCACCCCAAATTCAAAAAAATACTAATTTTTCATTTGTAAACGTTTGTTGGTTGTTTGATAGAGATTGATAGTCAATTCTGAACGTTTGATAGTTGAAATAATAATAAATATAAACATTATCAAAAACATCTATCCATGTCGCATCCCTCCATATGCGCATGCGCAAAACATACTTTCGCGGCATTTTCAAAAAACAGAAACAAATTTTCATCTTCGATTTTAGAAACAAAATGTAATACTTCAAATTTTTATTCATATATCATACAATTAAATACTCTCCTTTCAAAAATTGAACAAATTGAATAATTGTCAAATTTTAATTCCAATCGTTTGTAGGCAGTTTAATATTGATTAATGGTAGACTAATATCGTTTGATAGTGATTGATAGTTCATTATTTTCGTTTGATAGAGATTTAAAATTGACTAAAATCATTTGATAGTAATTGATAGTTGATTATTTTCCTTTGATAGTGATTTATAATTGATAATTAAAGTTCAATAGAGATTTATAATTGACTAAAATCGTTTGATAGTGATTGATAGTTGATTCTTATTGTTTGATAGCGACTAAAATCGTTTGATAGTGATTGATAGTTAATTATTATCGTTTGATAGTGAATAATAATTGACTGAAATCGTTTGATAGTTAATTATTATTGGCTAATATCTTTTGATAGTGATTTACAGTTGGCATAAATCGTTTGATAGTGAATAATAATTGGCTGAAATCGTTTGATAGTGATTGATAGTTGGCTAACATCGTTTGATAGTGATTGAAAGTTGATTATTTTTCTTTGATAGTGATTTATAATTGACTAAAATCGTTTAATATCGATTGATAGTTGATTATTATCGTTTGATAGTGATCTATAATTGACTAAAATCGTTTGTTAGTGAATAATAATTGGCTGAAATCGTTTGATAGTTAATTATTATTGGCTAATATCGTTTGATAGTGATTTATAGTTAATTATTGTCGTTTAATAGTGACTTATAATTGACTAAAATCGTTTGATAGTGAATAATAATTGGCTGAAATCGTTTGATAGTGATTTATAATTGACTAAAATCATTTGATAGTGAATAATAATTGGCTGAAATCGTTTGATAGTGATTGATAGTTGGCTAAAATCTTTTGATATCGATTGATAGTTGATTATTATCGTTTGATAGTGATCTATAATTGACTAAAATCGTTTGTTAGTGAATAATAATTGGCTGAAATCGTTTGATAGTTAATTATTATTGGCTAATATCGTTTGATAGTGATTTATAGTTAATTATTGTCGTTTAATAGTGACTTATAATTGACTAAAATCGTTTGATAGTGAATAATAATTGGCTGAAATCGTTTGATAGTGATTTATAATTGACTAAAATCATTTGATAGTGAATAATAATTGGCTGAAATCGTTTGATAGTGATTGATAGTTGGCTAAAATCTTTTGATATCGATTGATAGTTGATTATTATCGTTTGATAAAGATCTATAATTGACTAAAATCGTTTGTTAGTGAATAATAATTGGCTGAAATCGTTTGATAGTTAATTATTATTGGCTAATATCGTTTGATAGTGATTTATAGTTAATTATTGTCGTTTAATAGTGACTTATAATTGACTAAAATCGTTTGATAGTGAATAATAATTGGCTGAAATCGTTTGATAGTGATTTATAATTGACTAAAATCATTTGATAGTGAATAATAATTGGCTGAAATCGTTTGATAGTGATTGATAGTTGGCTAAAATCTTTTGATATCGATTGATAGTTGATTATTATCGTTTGATAGTGATCTATAATTAAATGATTGAACGAACTTACCTTAAGTGATGTTCAATCGCAATTGTATAAGCCGCCTCGTCCGAATAGATCAAATACGTAGTCACGTAGTACTGATTGTTCCGCCACAGTAATTTTAAAAACAAGAGTTTTTCGCGCCGCCTATAGGTGTCGTGCTTCGTGCTGCTTGCTGAACTGCCATTATATTTTAAAGTTGAACAAAATCGCTTAGGGGTTAATGAATTGGTTTACCTGTTTATTCTTTTTGGGTTGGGTGGGTGTGATTAATTCGGACGAGGCGGCTTATACAATTGCGATTGAACATCACTAAGGTAAGTTCGTTCAATCATTTAATTGTATTACGCCGCCTCGTCCTTCTAGATCAAATACGTAGATGTTTAAAGCGTGGAGCGATTTTGTGTTATTATATTTATTATAGCAACAATATCATTCAACGAGTGATGAACAAAAGTTTAGTTTATTGGAAGAAAAACTTATAGTGCTTGAGAGAAATAAGACATTAGGAATAGAAAAATAAAAAATTCAAGGGTAATATAATTTTTCAGTTTTGAATGACGGCTGCTGCGAACGATTCTGACTGTATTAACGGACGATTGTAAAATCTTCCAAATACTGAAGAATTAGCGGTCCATCCCGCTGCTTTCCTTATAATTTCAATATTAATCCCACGTCTTGCTGCGGCTGATGTCGATGCGTGCCTAGTGCTGTAGGCTGTGAAGATGTCGGTATTGATACCACTCTTATTGAGTGTATCTTTGATCCATCGACTTATGCTTGCTGTTGTCGCGGCCTGGTGGGGTTTTTTATATGTGAGCAAGAGGTAACCCTTGGTTTTGTCGCCTTTTCTTATTTTTTCCGTTTTTTGTATATAAGTGCGAAGTACTCCTGCTGCACACAATTCCGGTTGATTTTCAAACGAGGGTATTTCAAGGAGCGGTTGGTATCTCGTTCTGCCTGTTGTCTTCAGTCGGTCTGTAATTTTGATTTGGATAGGTTCTCTCTCTAGATTAATATTTTCTAAACGGATCGCCTTCAATGTTTGGATTCTTTGAGCCGTGATGAGAGATAGAAGAGTCGTTAACTTCATGGTCAACTTTTCCAAGGTTAAGGTATCGTTTGGATACAAGGTTGACAAATATTGAAGAACAAGTTGAGGGTCCCAGGTCGCATCGTACCTAGACTGTGATGGTTTGGTCGTGTGTACGCCTTTAAAAAATCTAGTGATGCTGGGATCTTTGCCGATTTTATTGTCCATTAGCAGAGATACTGCTGATCGGTAAACGTTCAGCGTACTATATGAGCGAGTGGTTCTCGCAGTCTCAGTGAAGAATTGTAAGGCAGCTGGAGTTGAGTCGCAAAAAATGTCGAGATTATTTCTTTGGCAGAATTCCCACCAAAGTTTGATGGGTTTGCTATATTGTTGTATAGTCTTTGGTGACAGGGAATTTAACATCATTTCAGCGGCCTCCTGAGATGCTCCTTTTTTCATGAACGCTTCCCGGATAAGAGTATCGCTACCAGGGAAAGCGATTGGTGAAGCGGGTGCGTTTTCCTGTGAGGAGAAGATAAAAGACTTTTATTAGGTTTGAAAACAATGGATTTTTCGACAGCTAGTGACATTAGAAGTGGGTACCAGGGTTGAGTAGGCCAATCAGGCACCACCACAACACCTTCTGCTTTATCAATTTGAATTTTTTGTACAACTCTTAGTAATAGTGCAAAAGGAGGGAAAGCGTAGAAAAAGTGACAACCCCATTTCATGGTGAATGCGTCTATGGTAACGGAATCGGGGTCTCTTAGCCATGATACGTATTTTTTGCATTTAGCGTTAACGCTTGATGCGAATAAATCAATTTCAAATGTTCCAAATCTTTTTTCAATTTTTTTGAATGCCCAGTCAGCCAATTCCCACTCAGTCTCTTGAGGGAGGGTTCTGGATAATTCGTCAGCGTCCTTATTTTCTTTGGATGGAATGTACGAAGAAAATATCCATAGATTTCTAACTTCGCACCATTCCCAAATCTCGCGGGCAAGTTGTGTTAATCGGGGGTACTGTATTCCTCCCATTCTATTTACGTATGCTATGGATGTCGTGTTATCCATGCGTAGAAGGATCTCACAATTATTGTTTTGTTTAGCAAAACACTTCAGGCCCATAAATGCTGCTTTTAATTCCAGTGCATTTATGTGAAGTTTCTGCTCTTCGATGCTCCACAGTCCCCTAGCTTTCTCACCCTCACAGAAAGCTCCCCAGCCAGTCAAGGATGCGTCGCTAAAAATCTCTTTGGTAAATTTAAATTCGCGAATTGGGTGAGACGATTTCTTTGCTTTGTGCGCCCACCATTCTAGGTCTGACTGTATTAAATTAGAAAGAGTTATTCGAGCATTGTAATTATTGTTTGAATTATCTAATGCTAAGTATTTTTCACGCTCTAACCTCTTCGTATACAGCCAACCGTATTGAACTGCGGGACACGCAGCAACTAAAACGCCAATCAATTGTGCCAATTCCTGTATTTTACAAACTTTGTTTATTACAAATCTGTTAACTAACTGAGAGATAGACTTCCGTTTTTTTTCAGTTAGTTCTAAGCAAAAATTTTTACTGTCGATAACCACTCCTAAAAAAATACAAGTTTGTGATGGAATTAACTGACTTTTACTTTCGCTGATTATAAAGCCAAGTGATTCCAGCAAAGTTCGAACTATGAAAATATTTTGCCTGCATTCGGCTTCGGTTTTAGCAATAATTAATACGTCGTCTAAGTATATGACTAGAATGATACCTTGGCTTCTTAGTTTTTGCACTACCGGTTTGAGGAGTTTAGTGAACACAAACGGTGCAGTGCAAAGACCAAAAGGCAAACATTTAAATTCGTAATCGACATTTCGAAATGAGAAACGGAGGAATTTTTGATGTTCGTTTGTAATAGGGACCATGAGATAAGCATCCTTCAAATCCATTACAGCCATGAAGGAGCCTTGGTTTATAAGCCGTAAGGCAGTTTTCATGTCTTCGATTTTAAAGTGGGAGGTCGTTATAAACTTGTTTAATTTTTTTAAATTAAGAATGAAGCGATCCTCGCCACTAGATTTTTCTCTTAAAAAATGTGATGACAAAAATTCTCCCTTACATGGCTTGCAAGGAGCCACCGCACTTATTTTTTGGAGTTGAAGGATAGCCTGAGCTGTCCTTGCATTTTCCTCAATCGAGAGTTCAGGCTCTGATGGACGTTGTGTTTGAGTGGGTATGTCGTCAAAGGGTATTTTGTAACCTTTAACGCATTCAAGAATTGATCGGTCGGTTGTCACTTTCCCCCACTCTTTACTAAAAAATCGCAGGCGACCTGCGGTTTTACTTACCACTAATTCTTCCCTCGTCTCGATGTCTGGCTCCGACTGCTGCGATATCCCTGGCCCCCCCTCTTCAAGCTCGAGTATGATTTTTTGGAGGGGCCCCTCCAGTTTAAATTTTTTGATGACGAATATCCGGCAGCCTTGTCCCTGTTCTGATGACTGGCCCTTGTTGAAGTCTGTGATGCTGGATTTTTCGAAATTTCTTTTGTTGATTTTTCAACTTCTTTGGCAGATTTTAATTTTTCTGCAAAATTTTCGCCGAACAACGATGTGTCGACGTTCGATTCTTCAGCAATCTTTTTTAGTATTAAACTGAAGGAAGGTATTATAAAACTCCTGCGAGTTATTGACAGGTCGTGTTGCAAGTCGGTCATAATTTTACCTGCGTCGCAAAGAGTAGTAAAAATCAAGGCCAAAGTACCTGAATTTAGTTCCTTCTCGCCTTTATTTGCATCTAAAATTTGATGAAGTACATTTCCGAGAGCACTGATGGAAGCACTGAGTTTATTTTGAGCTAATACTTGATATGTATCTTTTTTCAGTGCGGTAGTACTCATTCCGGTTTTTATTTCCGCATTTAATCGAGGCGCACCCATCATTTGGCAATTTTCTGCGATAGGATATTTTTTAATTAGGTCTTTAATGCTTTCCTTGGGCAAACCGACTTTCAAAATTTTTGACCACATTTCCGCAATTGAATTGTGGATTGGTGCACTAAATTGAATTTCCTCTTGCGCGCCCTCTCCTAACAATTTTAGAAAGCTGTCTTCGTTTGTTACCGACTCAGCCCCGGCGTCGCTTGGGTTAACCTTTTTTGTCGCATTTTCAGGTGTTTTTGATATGGACCTAGATCGAGTTTTTTTAGAACGTGACACGTCTCTCGGATCGTGCTCATTGTTCTCACCATTTCCAGTTTTCTTGTGTAGCGTTCCTCGCGGGAGACGCTTTTCACTAATATTTCTGGAATGTCTGAATTCACGGTCGCGGTCTTGTTGATCACGACTCAGACTCCTTTCGCCTCTGACATTTGACGTGTCTCTCGGACCACGTTCATTGCGAGGACTTCGAGATAGGCTTCGGGAAAAACTTCGGGAAGGGCTTCTAGTTACCTTTTCAGTGTTGCGACTGCTGTTTGACGCTGAGCTGGAGGTAGATGCCGAGGATGACGTACTGCTTTCACGATATCGATGAGAACGCTTCAATTTTTTCATCTTTTTTTCGAGTTTTTTCATTTTTTGTCGAAATACTTTCGATGAAGAATGCTTCCTCTTTTTGCGGCGATGTTCCTGACGGTCTCTTGGTGAACTTTTCTCTGATGAAGATGACATTATCGTTTTCGTTATTTTAACGCGATGATGCGCGGAACGCACAGAACAACATAATGGCAGTTCAGCAAGCAGCACGAAGCACGACACCTATAGGCGGCGCGAAAAACTCTTGTTTTTAAAATTACTGTGGCGGAACAATCAGTACTACGTGACTACGTATTTGATCTAGAAGGACGAGGCGGCGTAATACAATTGACTAAAATCGTTTGTTAGTGAATGATAATTGGCTGAAATCGTTTGATAGTTAATTATTATTGGCTAATATCGTTTGATAGTGATTTATAGTTAATTATTGTCGTTTAATAGTGACTTATAATTGACTAAAATCGTTTGATAGTGAATAATAATTGGCTGAAATCGTTTGATAGTTAATTATTATTGGCTAATATCGTTTGATAGTGATTTATAGTTAATTATTGTCGTTTAATAGTGACTTATAATTGACTAAAATCGTTTGATAGTGAATAATAATTGGCTGAAATCGTTTGATAGTGATTTATAATTGACTAAAATCATTTGATAGTGAATAATAATTGGCTGAAATCGTTTGATAGTGATTGATAGTTGGCTAAAATCGTTTGATATCGATTGATAGTTGATTATTCTCGTTTGATAGTGATCTATAATTGACTAGAATCGTTTGTTAGTGAATAATAATTGGCTGAAATCGTTTGATAGTTAATTATTATTGGCTAATATCGTTTGATAGTGATTGATAGTTGATTATTATCGTTTGATAGTGATTTACAATTGACTAAAATCGTTTAATAGTGATTGATAGTTGATTATTATTGATTGATAATGATTTATAATTAATTATTATAGTTTGATAGTGATTTACAATTTACTTAAATCGTTTGATAGTGATTAATAGTTAATTATTTTCGTTTGAATGTGATATACAATAGACTAGAATCGTTTGATAATGATTGATAGTTGATTTTTAACGCTTGATAGTGATGTATAATTGACTAGAATAGTTTGATAGTCTTTGATAGTTAAGATTCAAGGTTTGATAGAAATAATTAGTAAAAATATTTTACACACAAAAATTGTGTGTCATTTTCACAAAGCACCCCAATTTCAATAAATTATTGATTTTCCTTTTACAATCGTTTGTTAGACGATTGATAGCAATTGATAGTATATTTTAAACGTTTGATAGTCCAAATTAAATTAGATATTAAGGTACGCTCTCACCTTTTGCTTGCATGCACGCATGCAGAAGTTGTTAATTATAGATCACTATCAAACGATAATAATCAACTATCAATCGATATCAAAAGATTTTAGCCAACTATCAATCACTATCAAACGATTTTAGCCAATTATTATTCACTATCAAATGATTTTAGTCAATTATAAGTCACTATTAAACGACAATAATTAACTATAAATCACTATCAAACGATATTAGCCAATAATAATTAACTATCTAACGATTTCAGCCAATTATTATTCACTATCAAACGATTTTAGTCAATTATAAGTCACTATTAAACGACAATAATTAACTATAAATCACTATCAAACGATATTAGCCAATAATAATTAACTATCTAACGATTTCAGCCAATTATTATTCACTATCAAACGATTTTAGTCAATTATAAGTCACTATTAAACGACAATAATTAACTATAAATCACTATCAAACGATATTAGCCAATAATAATTAACTATCAAACGATTTCAGCCAATTATTATTCACTAACAAACGATTTTAGTCAATTATAGATCACTATCAAACGATAATAATCAACTATCAATCGATATCAAAAGATTTTAGCCAACTATCAATCACTATCAAACGATTTCAGCCAATTATTATTCACTATCAAACGATTTTAGTCAATTATAAGTCACTATTAAACGACAATAATTAACTATAAATCACTATCAAACGATATTAGCCAATAATAATTAACTATCAAACGATTTCAGCCAATTATTATTCACTATCAAACGATTTCAGCCAATTATTATTCACTATCAAATGATTTTAGTCAATTATAAATCACTATCAAACGATTTCAGCCAATTATTATTCACTATCAAACGATTTTAGTCAATTATAAGTCACTATTAAACGACAATAATTAACTATAAATTACTATCAAACGATATTAGCCAATAATAATTAACTATCAAACGATTTCAGCCAATTATTATTCACTATCAAACGATTTTAGTCAATTATAAGTCACTATTAAACGACAATAATTAACTATAAATCACTATCAAACGATATTAGCCAATAATAATTAACTATCAAACGATTTCAGCCAATTATTATTCACTATCAAACGATTTTAGTCAATTATAAGTCACTATTAAACGACAATAATTAACTATAAATCACTATCAAACGATATTAGCCAATAATAATTAACTATCAAACGATTTCAGCCAATTATTATTCACTAACAAACGATTTTAGTCAATTATAGATCACTATCAAACGATAATAATCAACTATCAATCGATATCAAAAGATTTTAGCCAACTATCAATCACTATCAAACGATTTCAGCCAATTATTATTCACTATCAAATGATTTTAGTCAATTATAAATCACTATCAAACGATTTCAGCCAATTATTATTCACTATCAAACGATTTTAGTCAATTATAAGTCACTATTAAACGACAATAATTAACTATAAATCACTATCAAACGATATTAGCCAATAATAATTAACTATCAAACGATTTCAGCCAATTATTATTCACTATCAAACGATTTTAGTCAATTATAAGTCACTATTAAACGACAATAATTAACTATAAATCACTATCAAACGATATTAGCCAATAATAATTAACTATCAAACGATTTCAGCCAATTATTATTCACTATCAAACGATTTTAGTCAATTATAAGTCACTATTAAACGACAATAATTAACTATAAATCACTATCAAACGATATTAGCCAATAATAATTAACTATCAAACGATTTCAGCCAATTATTATTCACTATCAAACGATTTTAGTCAATTATAGATCACTATCAAACGATAATAATCAACTATCAATCGATATCAAACGATTTTAGTCAATTATAAATCACTATCAAAGGAAAATAATCAACTATCAATCACTATCAAACGATGTTAGCCAACTATCAATCACTATCAAACGATTTCAGCCAATTATTATTCACTATCAAACGATTTTAGTCAATTATAAGTCACTATTAAACGACAATAATTAACTATAAATCACTATCAAACGATATTAGCCAATAATAATTAACTATCAAACGATTTCAGCCAATTATTATTCACTATCAAACGATTTTAGTCAATTATAAGTCACTATTAAACGACAATAATTAACTATAAATCACTATCAAACGATATTAGCCAATAATAATTAACTATCAAACGATTTCAGCCAATTATTATTCACTATCAAACGATTTTAGTCAATTATAAGTCACTATTAAACGACAATAATTAACTATAAATCACTATCAAACGATATTAGCCAATAATAATTAACTATCAAACGATTTCAGCCAATTATTATTCACTATCAAACGATTTCAGCCAATTATTATTCACTATCAAATGATTTTAGTCAATTATAAATCACTATCAAACGATTTCAGCCAATTATTATTCACTAACAAACGATTTTAGTCAATTATAGATCACTATCAAACGATAATAATCAACTATCAATCGATATCAAACGATTTTAGTCAATTATAAATCACTATCAAAGGAAAATAATCAACTATCAATCACTATCAAACGATGTTAGCCAACTATCAATCACTATCAAACGATTTCAGCCAATTATTATTCACTATCAAACGATTTATGCCAACTGTAAATCACTATCAAAAGATATTAGCCAATAATAATTAACTATCAAACGATTTCAGTCAATTATTATTCACTATCAAACGATAATAATTAACTATCAATCACTATCAAACGATTTTAGTCGCTATCAAACAATAAGAATCAACTATCAATCACTATCAAACGATTTTAGTCAATTATAAATCTCTATTGAACTATAATTATCAATTATAAATCACTATCAAAGGAAAATAATCAACTATCAATTACTATCAAATGATTTTAGTCAATTTTAAATCTCTATCAAACGAAAATAATGAACTATCAATCACTATCAAACGATATTAGTCTACCATTAATCAATATTAAACTGCCTACAAACGATTGGAATTAAAATTTGACAATTATTCAATTTGTTCAATTTTTGAAAGGAGAGTATTTAATTGTATGATATATGAATAAAAATTTGAAGTATTACATTTTGTTTCTAAAATCGAAGATGAAAATTTGTTTCTGTTTTTTGAAAATGCCGCGAAAGTATGTTTTGCGCATGCGCATATGGAGGGATGCGACATGGATAGATGTTTTTGATAATGTTTATATTTATTATTATTTCAACTATCAAACGTTCAGAATTGACTATCAATCTCTATCAAACAACAAACAAACGTTTACAAATGAAAAATTAGTATTTTTTTGAATTTGGGGTGCACTGTGAAAATAGCACACCAAAATTTGATTTATGTTTATTTTTTCTAATTATTACTATCAAACGTTAAATATCAACTATCAAACACTATCAAACGACCAACAAACGTTTAAAATAAAAAAAAATTGATTTTCATTAAGTTGTGGTGCTAACTTCACGGGCATTATTTTTCCGCAGGTTCATTTCTCCACAGCTTTAGGCTGTGTTTACATGACTACGTTTTGCATTGAACAATTATTTGTATTCCTAGCATCAAAACTCGATTCGATTTTGTTTTCGGTAAAAAAAAATTTCTGAGAAAAGAATAGCACGAAGTAAGAATAAGGAGTCTTCACTCCATGCGTGGATTGAAGGAAAAATGTTCCCAAATCTGGTACATAGTGTTCTAAAGACAGTAAATTACGTCAAGAAGAGAAAGAAGATTACGGTAATTTACCGGTAAATTACCGGATCGTTTTTTCTCTGAGAATTTATGAGAATTTTTACTTGTACTTTTATCCTTGTCTGACACGTGCGTTGTCATGACAACGTGTATGACGAGGATAAAAGTACAGACATATGTTCCTGACTGTACAATTATTATTATAATGAAAAATATCTTTGTTACAATATATAATATATATATTAATATATTAATATTGATATAATATTACATTATTATATTAAATCAGGTACATTTATATGCCTGCACTTTTATCCTTGTCTAACACACATGTTGCCATGACGACGCACGTGTTAGACAAGGATAAAAGTGCAGGCATACATACCCGACTGTCATCTTGTCAGTAAGAACACAGAGAAAATTAGGGTGCAGTCCCATGGAGCAGATTAGACGTTGACCAATAAAAAAACAGTCTCTAACGGAAATGCAAAATTTGCCGCGAGAGACTAACTTTTGATTGGCTGAAATCTATTCTGCTAATCTGCTCCATGGGACTGCACCCTTACAGTCTATTATATTCATTGTTCAAATTATTCATTTAATAACATGTCGGTCGTTTATTTATAACTTACATACTATAAAAATACATATTTAAATTTAAAAAAGGCAATTATCAATCACTTAAATGAATATTCTCATAAATTCTCTTTTTTTCGGTAATTTACCGCAATTTTCTTTCTTACATTCTCAGGTTTCAATTTTACCGAGAATTTTAAAACACTACTGGTACAAGCATTCCGGAAAATTAGAATAGTCGGAGGTGGCGTTCGTAACGGGAAAAACCTTAAACTATTGATTTCCCTAATTAAAGTCGTCTGCTATTTTTGAAAAGTATATTATAAAATCACATAATTTCATATTTTTGAAAAATTAAGTAATTGAATAAATAGTAAATGTTAAATATATGAAATAATATTTGTATTTAAAAAGTCATTTACAAATTAATTAATTTTATTAATTTTAATGAAGTTCTTTAAAAATTCACTAACTTTAAACTTCTTTTTAATACACATTCTTTAACAATCAACTATTGTTTTTTTTGTTTTTACAGTAATCTGTATCTATTTAATTGTATAAAAAAGTTTCCATTAAAAATCTATTAAAATTGAATTAATTCAATATAAGAATCTTTCGAATATATGACTTTTCCGAATATCAATTATTTTTAAAATTATTAAAATTCTTTATAAAAGCAAATGTAATAAAAATGTTTTTAATCATATTTAAATAAAATTCAATAATTTAAAACATTTTAAAAACTCTTCAAATTGTCATAAATCACACCTGTTTACAGTGAAATTGCCAATCGTACGAAATATTTTTTTTATTAATAGGTGTTTTTTAAGTAAGAAAAACATATTTTTGGATATTTTTTTCCTTCGTGCAATTTTGCTGAATCTAAAAAAACACATTTTCGAGGTGTGACGTTACTTAAATTCACCTGTAGGAAAATTAGTTTGTCCAAAAAAAATAATATACCATTGGAAAGGTATTATTAAACTATACCTTTCGAAATTTCGTCGTACTGTAAAAACAATAATTGATTGTTAAAGAATGTGTATTAAAAAGAAGTTTAAAGTTAGTGAATTTTTAAAGAACTTCATTAAAATTAATAAAATTAATTAATTTGTAAATGACTTTTTAAATACAAATAATATTTCATATTTAACATTTACTATTTATTCAATTACATAATTTTTCAAAAATATGAAATTATGTGATTTTATAATATACTTTTCAAAATAAATAGCAGACGACTTTCATTAGGGAAATCAATAGTTTAAGGTTTTTCCCGTTACGAACGCCACCTCCGACTATTCTAATTTTCCGGAATGCTTGTACCATAGTTGGGGACATTTTTCCTTCAAAGTGAAGACTCCTTATTCTTACTTCGTGAAGAATAGTTACCAGTCTAACAATAACAAGAATCACCTAACCTTTTTTACTTCTGATTCTGACAAATGATGTATAACCTTCATAACTTTTGTTTATTAAATTTATAATCAATCTACGATTATTATAATACAAAGTAAAGTGAATGTTTCTTAACATCTATAATAAAAACGAAAAATTTTAAAATGAATATAGTTGAAAAAGTTACTGCTGAATTTGCCCAGGCATCTATTTATGACTTTGATGCCAACGAACTCTACTTTCCCAACATGTGTCATGTTTGTCAGTGTTACGGCGAAAATGCTGTTAATTTAAAAAGATGTAGTGCTTGCGAAATGATATCTTACTGTTGTGAAGAGCATCAAATAAAAGATTGGCAAAATCATAAACAATTTTGCAAAGTAATACGTCAAATAAAAAATGAATGGGGTGTTGATAATATATTTAAATCACTAAAAAGCACGTACGCAAAAGAATCGTTACACACTTTGAAGAATTTTGAAGATAAAATGATTTATTACGAATCATTATTTGCTGTGAATAAATGTTTATTAACTAGAAGTATGGAATTACTACAGAGAAAATTAAAAAAAATTGAATTTGAAATGATTCAATTTCCAAGGGTTTGTGCTGTTTGCTATGAAAGTAAACAAGAATTATTGACAAATTGCAAAAAATGTCCTCAATCTAGTTTTTGCAAAGAACATTTAAATGATCCTAGTCATAAAAGTGAGTGTATGAAATTTATATCTTGTTTCAATTCACAAATTAATGAAGGTCTCGATGATACTTGTACAATATTGTCTAATGTTATGAACAATATGACATCACCTTTTTATCCGAAAGTTAAAAAATTACCCGATTCTATTACACAATTTTTGGAAACACGTTTGTCATTAGATTTAGCAACATTAAAAATTAGCAACACCTTGTTTACAGAAGAAATGAAATCAATATATAATCCCGTTTTATCAAATCGCTATTCCTGGCCATTTACATTACTTTATGCCATTGAAAAATTGGGTCTTCATTTACATTCAATGGTGATTCATGTTATTGGATCAGCAATATTGGAATTATTTGCTGATTGGGAAATGATATTTCATTTTTTACCACAAATGCGTGAAATTAAAGTAATTCTCATTGGTCCTGAACTGATGGTAGTTGATAGAAAAATACAAGAAGTTTGTGATCTCTGCAAGAAAAAGAAAAAGAAACTAATATTTGAAAAGATAAAAACTATGTATGATAAATATTGTATTGAAAAAAGTTACTTCAATCCTGATATGATTGTCTGTTTTAATCCAGGATTTCATGTTTATGAAACATGGCATAAATCCGTAAAGTTATTCAATAAAGTTCAATGTCCATTATTGGTAACAGCATTAAATACAACTGAAGGATTATTAGATAAAAGTTATATTGATTTACTATTTCCTTCAGCAAAATGTATTTATAATGATATCAATCCATTTGCAAGCATTCAGTATTCGAGGGAGTATATCCTTCTTCCTATTGCTGTCAAAAATCAATTCATGATACTTTACGAATTTCTCGATTCGAAAGAAGATTAATCCGAATAATGTATAGGCAATCTTTCTCAAATGAACAACATTAAAATTTAATTTACGGTGAGTATATTTAAAAATATATATTTTTCTTTTAATTTATAAAAACTTATAAATTACTTATAATATATATTCTTTTTTTTCCAGTACATAATTTACAATCTGGAATTATGACCATTTTATAATAAATGATACGTAACATATTTATGAGGACTTATGCGGAAAAAGATGAATACTTTTCATTTGAAATTTTGAAAAATAATTACATCATTTTTTTTTTTTTAATTTTTTGTTCGATATTAGTCTAAATAAAGCTTATGTTTCTTAAAAGTTTTAGTACCAAGAAATTTGTACTTTTATAACAAAAATAAACATGATATTAAATAAACATTTTTTAAAATAAATTATACTAACTTGTTATTTTAATGATTAACTGTAAGTTCTTACTCTCAGATAGAAAGAAATTTCAATATTTATTTATAAATATTACATTTATTTTTTTTATAATCATGAATTTGTAATAAAGCAAATTAAAGGTTTTGTTTATAATTGAATTTGAATTTACCTCTGTGAGTAAAGCACGGTTTATACAAACAGAGATTCAGAAAATTCTTTGCCTTCCGATAGGCTGGTAATATTTCCGTAAAAATTACCAGCCTATCAGAAAACACATTTCTAAATAATATATATTCAGTAACTGCTCAACCTTGGTTTTATTTCCAAACAAACCGTTATCTTGTTCAGTTTGTTTTTATTTGCACGTTTTTAAACATTTGTTAAATTAAACAAAATGTGTTGCCGACAGGAATGTCCGATTACTAAATTGTGTATGGAATCTATCGATATTTCGAATAGTGATGAGAGTTTTCAAGCAAGTTCACATGAATTCTATTTTCCAAATATGTGTCACATTTGTCGTTGTTACGGTGAAAAAAATCTTGTTAACCTAAAAAGATCACTGAAACGATGTAGTGCTTGTCAAATGATATCGTATTGTTGTAAAGAGCATCAAGTAAAGGATTGGTCAACCCATAAGGAATTTTGCAAAGTAATATGTCAATTAAAAAAGGAATGGAATGTTAATAATGTATTTCAATCGGTAAAAAGCATTGCTTTACGCAACGTGGGAAATGATCAAGATATGTATAAGTATCACAGCAAATCACTTAATAAATTCAGTGCAGATTTGACACGTGCAGTTATTGAGATACTCCAGAGGAAATTGAAAAAAATTGAATATCAAATGATTATGTTTCCAAGACTTTGTGCTGTTTGTTATGAAAGTAATCCTGAACTTCTCGTAAATTGTAAAAAATGTCCTCAAGCAACTTTTTGCAAGGAACACTTAAATGATTCGAATCATGAAAGTGAATGTTTAAAAATTATCAAATGTTTTAATACAGTGAAAAGTGTATTTTATCGTTTTCAATCTTTTTCACCATTGGATATAATGATGATACAATCTCCATATCATCCTGCAGAAAAAAAATTACCCTCTTCAATGTTAAAATTTATTGAGACACGTTCATCAACAGATTTATCTGAATGCGGAAATGGTAATACAACAATTGCAAGTGACATTAAATCAACAGTGTTGAATCGCTTTTTATCGGATCGCTTTTCCAGAGTGTTTACAATACTTTTTGCTATTGAGAAATTATCCCTTAATTTACAATCAATGGTGATACATGTCGTTGGAGCAAATCAAGGTGAATTGTTAGCCAGCGATTGGGAATTGATATTGCATTATTTGCCCAATTTAATGAAACTTGAATTGATTTTTATTGGCCCTGAATTATTTCCGGCTTTTAAACAATTAAATCAAAATTGCAATCTTTGTAAAAAAGAAGATAGAAAACTATTTATTGAAGCGAATAGAAAAGTATATCATGAATATACTAGAGGAGACAATTTTTTAAAACCTGATATGATTGCCTGTTTTCATCCTGGTTTCCATGTTCATGACTCTTGGAAAAAATCCATAAAAGTTTTTAGTAAAGGACAGTGCCCTTTATTAGTAACAGGCGTTAACACGATTGAGGCATCTATGGATAAAAATTTTATAAATTTTACATTTCCTTCAGCAAAATGTGTTTACTATGATTACAATCCCTTTACTTATATCAGTTATCAAAGGCATGATATTTATGTTCCGATTGGCGCAAACAATCAATTCATGCATCTCTATAAGTTTCTTGATAAGAAAACAGCATCCAATTAAAATGCACTTTTGTGAAACAGCATTTTTAATCTAAGGTATAATTTTTTTTTTCATAGCAAAATATTTATGTGTACTATATGTGATTAGTTAGAATTGAGTATATTTATACTAAATTTATATATTTTGTTTCAGTGAGTTGAAGATGAGTCTAATTTTGGGAAAATTACTAATACGAAGAGTTAAGAAGAGATGAATATACTTTTTTTAAAAACTATTTAAATTGAAATATGTCTATGGTTTCCTCATTGTTTTTTTTTTCTATTTTTGTTTGACTTTTTAGTCTAAAGTGTATGTTACGTTCATCACAAAATAATGTTTCAAAATAATTAAGTTATTTCAATGTTTATTTAAACTATTTTCAATAACAGAATGTGAATGTATAATGTAAAATTCACAATTTGAATATGTAATTTAAAAAAAACACATAAAGCATAATTAAAGTTGTTTTATATTTACATATAATTAAAATGGCTTTATTTGTCCCAGACTTACACAAACTACGCGGGGAGAAATATGAAACAAAAATTAAATTTGAATATCTTCGACAAAAAAATTTTTTTATATTAACAATTTAAAGGAAAACTTCAGAAAAATGTTTACATCTTTAAATGATATAACATTATTTTTAAAAGCAATTTGTATTTTTAATGAAAAAAAGAATGGTAAAATCGCATTTTTATTCCTATCTCGATTTGAATTCAAAATCGGGCGCTATTTTTGTGAAATATCAAATAAATAATAAATTGGACAATTTTCTGGCGCACTGTGACAGTGGACAATTTAAAAAAAAAAAACATTCGGAACGTGACCTTCTAGTCTTGCTCATTGCACTAAAGTGATCGTTCTTTTTTAAAGTGAATAAATTACAAAAATAATATACAATAAAAGCTTGTAAATTGCAAAATGGAATCATCAACTGAAGACGAATGTTGTAAATTTATGAAGCAACTAGCTGATATACAATCATCTGGAAGGCATTCATTAGATTTTTCCAGTTTACTAACTGGAAATAAATTCTATTTTCCCAACATGTGTAATGTTTGTTATTGTTTTGGAGAAAAAGTTGCTAAATTAAAAAGATGCGGTGCTTGCGGTATGATTTCATATTGTGGTGAAATTCATCAAAAGCAAGATTGGTCAACTCATAAACCATTTTGTAAAGTATTGTGTCAAATAAAAAAAGAACGAAACGTGAATAATTTATTTGAATCTATGAAAAGTATTGTTGAGAAAATAAAGAATACATGCAACGATCAAGCGGTGAATTATGAAATTATTCAAGAAAATATATTGGCTATACAATATCCTTTAAAAGAAAGAGCTGTTCAATTACTCGGGCGAAATTTAACCAATCAGGAATTTCAAATGATTCGATTTCCAAGAGTTTGTGCCATTTGTTATGAAAGTAAACAGGAAATTCTCGTGAATTGCAAGAAATGTCCTCAAGCAACATTTTGCAAGGAACATTTAAATGATCCCAATCATAAGAGTGAATGTTTAAAAATCATATCTTGTTTTAAAGTAATGAGTAATGATGATGTAACTCCACCTACATCAGTTATCGAACCAATATTAAAATCTACTTATCAAGAGAAAGCTGAAAAATTACCATCTACTATGTTAGATGTTATTGAAAAGTATTTAGCAAAAAATCTAGAAAAATTTGGTGACTTCAATATTACAGTAAATTTGAGATCAGACCATAATGTGGCTTTATCAGATCGTTTTTCCAGGCCATTAACATTACTTTTTTCTATTGACCAATTGTCTCTTAATAATTTACAATCAATGGTGATTCACGTCGTTGGAGCAAATCAAGCAGAACATTTAATCAACGACTGGGAATTGATATTACATTTTTTGCCACAATTACGTGAACTTCAAATAATTTTGATTGGACCTAGTTTGTTATCAAATTCCAAAGAAATTCAAAAATTTTGTAATCTCTGCCGAAAGGGAAAAAGAAAGCTAACAATTGAGACAAAGAAAATAGTATACAGTGGCTATTGTAAAGGAAAAAATTACATGAAACCAGACATTATCTGTTTAAATACAGGTTTTAATCCTGATTCTACTTGGAAGGAATCTATGCTTGATTTCTATAAAGGACAGTGTCCTTTATTGGTTACAACAAAATGTAAAGCTGAAGGACTTAATGATAAATATTTCATCGATTCGACATTTCCTATGGCAAATTGTTTATATTGCGATGAAAATCCATTCACAAGTCTTTCATATACAAGGCAAAATATTTTTGTACCCATATCTGCTAATAATCAATTCATATTTATCTATGACTATCTTGTCAAGAAAAAAGTTTCCAACTAATAATTTGATAATTATATTATTTCTACATACATGGTAAGAACATTAAAAATGGCATATATAATATTTTAACTCTATAATTAATTATTAATTTTTTTTTTCAGGAATTTACAGTTTCAAAATCTTTGAGTTACATGACGAATGGCAAACTAATTTTTTAAAACATATCTTATTATGCAATGATCGTCAAAAAATAAGACAAAAAATTATTATTTGAATTCCTTATTGTTTTTGTTTTGGTTCTTATATATACAACCTATATAATTTTCGCGTTTCTTTTTGGATTTAAAACATTTTTTTTTATATTAAATCCAGTAATTTTTCAAATACAAATAATTTTTGTACTAAAAAAAAATCATAATTATAATAAAAAAATATGGATTCAATCCTGTATTGTTCTATATATTTTTTCGAAATTAATAATACTTTTTTTCTAAATATATTGTAATATTAATATAAAAAAAAATTGTGTTCTGCTTAAATAAAACATTCACAAGCCGTATGTTTGTTTGTTTGTTTTGTTTAAATTGCCTCTACAAGCCGTATGTATATTTTTATTATTGTTTAACGTAAAATAACATTCGATCACGTAATGTACAACGTTAACGTGAAACAAAAAGTTTGCATTGTAAATTAGGATGGATGTTTATGGTGAATTCACAACGTGGCTCATTCTTTTTACAGCGACCGTTTTGTCCTTTTCTAACGCACGTGTTGTCATGGCAACACGTGCGATAGAAAAGAACGAAAATATGTAGGCATATCTGTCCACGAGTAAACATACTTTTCAAATAATTTTTTTCACATTTTTTTGTGTGTACATATTTATTTTTGTTAGTTTTATCTATTTTTTTATAACATTCAAACAAACACTTTAAATCGTTAACAAGACTTTTCACTCTTTCTATCTCATTCTTTCACCTCCTGTTTCTTTTTTCATTCTGTTTTACTCTTATCTAGGTTAAAAGTAATCTATGAACGAACAACGTGGTCCACGTCGGCTACGTGGACCGGTTGTATAGCTTTCTGTTTTCGAAATAATTTATCCGTCATCAGTTGACAGAAATTCTTTTCTCCGACAAGAAGCTAACAGACGTGTTAGCGTTTTTATTTTATTAACAACTAACTTTAGTCACTTAAAAGTTTAATAATTATTAGTCATGAAGTCATTTATAGTGCTATTTTTATCACTTTCAGTAGTATTTGCTGAAACTTGTCAAAAACCAGAGGTTGTTGCCTCGGCTTATGTTACTGAAGATGCCACAGTTTTAACTAATGTCGCATTTACGACACAATTCACGTTAAAATGCAGTAATGGAGTAAAAGGAATTTCTCTTTACGCCGAAGTTAATGGCAAAGCATTGCCTGCTGTAAAATTGAGCGCAGATAATAAATATCAGGTACATATGTTTCAGTTATACTCACATTTTCATCTTGTCTGCTATAAATTATTTTTTCACAATAATATTTTAAATTTATAATCGTCTAAAATTGTAAAGTACTAAAATTAAAAAAGTGAAACAATTTTTAATCAATTATATTGATCTTTTCATTGAAAGTCTAAATAAAATGCTAAATATTTTGAAAGCTTTGATCAATTAAATACTTAAAGTTTATTCTAAAATTTTTAAATGTAATTTTTCAGGTATCCTGGACGGAAGATATTAAAAAAGTTCACTCAGGGGATTACAATGTAAAACTCTACGACGAGGAAGGATACTCTGCCATTCGTAAAGCTTACAGAAATGCAGAAGATCCAAGCAGTGTGAAGCCATTGGTAGTTGTGGTAGTTAACAATCCAGGAGTTTATCTTGGACCCTGGATAAATTCTGAATTATTAGCTGTCATTTTAGCAGCTCTTGTTTCATATGTAGCATTTTCCGCAAAATCTAAACTTCTAGCGTAAAAAATTATTTAAGTAATTTATGAACTGTAATATAAGTTGTTTTTTTTTTAAATAAATTTACATTTTCTTTAGTGAAAACGTGTCAAAAAAAAAAAAACTATTTTCAAATTTAAAATGGTAAATATTATTATTTATAAATATTTATCAATCATAACATATTAATTAGAAGAATGAACAATAAAAATTTGTTCCCATTAAGAATAACCTCCCTAAAAATAAATGAGTAAAAATACATTTTCAAATAACTAATATGAAAAGTTTCTAAAAATTGATTTAAAAGATATTAATAAAAGAAATTTAAAGCAAAGAAAATAATACTAAAAAAATAGGAAAAGAACTAGGCGCAATTGCGCCTACATCTAGGGTTTCGTGGCGCTTTAAATTTTAATTAAAAAAAAAAAAAATCAAAAATAAATAATAAAATTTATTTTATAAATTTTATTTATTTAGCAAAATTTTTATTATAAAAAAAAAAAATTTATGGCAAACTTTTTAAAAAATGGCAATCAAAGAAAATCAAAAATTGGCAAAAATCAAAATTGAAAAAAAAGGTAAATGAAAGAAAAAAGAAAGAGTGGCTGTGGAGTGGAGGTCTTTCTTCTATCATTTATCTTTTTTGATTCACAAACAAAAACATTAGGTAAAATGTCCATTCGATAATGTCCACTATTAAGACATGTCAACTCTTGGACATGTCAACTATAGAGACATATCAACTATAGGGACATGTCAACTACTGGGACATGTCAACTATAGGGATATGTCAACTATATGGACATATCAACTATTGGGACATGTCAATTACTGAGACAGGTCAACTACTGGGACATGTCAATTATAGGGCCATGTTAACTAATGGGACATGTAATGTCCATTCATGTAATGTCATTTCGGAAAAATGTCCATTCAGTAAATGGAGATTTGGGATCTGTGGGGCCCCAAAATTTGAATTTGGGAGCTATGGTGCCCCAAAATTTGAATTTGGGATCTGTGGTGCCCCAAAATTCGAATTTGGAAGCTATGTTTGCCCAAAATTCGAATTTGGGAGCTATGGTGCCACAAAATTCGAATTTGGGATCTCTGGTGCCCCCGAAATTCGAATTTAGGATCTGTGGGGCCCCAAAATTCGAATTTGGGATCTGTGGTGCCCCAAAAGTTTAATTTGGGATCTGTGGGGCCCCAAAAGTTGAATTTGGGATCTGTGGGGCCCCAAAAGTTGAATTTGGGATCTGTGGTGCCCCAAAAGTTTAATTTGTGATCTGTGGGGCCCCAAAATTTGAATTTGGGATCTGTGCCCTAAAATTTGAATTTGGGATCTGTGGTGCCCCAAAATCGAATTTGGAAGCTATGTTTGCCCAAAATTCGAATTTGGGATCTGTGGGGCCCAAAAATTCGAATTTGGGATCTGTGGTGCCCCAAAAGTTTAATTTGGGATCTGTGGGGCCCCAAAATTTGAATTTGGGATCTGTGGTGCCCCAAAAGTTTAATTTGGGATCTGTGGTCCCCCAAAATTTGAATTTGGGATCTGTGGTGCCCCAAAAGTTTAATTTGGGATCTGTGCCCTAAAATTTGATTTTGGGAGCTGTGGTGCCCCAAAATATACTACGGACAGACGGACGCCAAAGTGAAACTATAAGGCTTTCGGCCATGGGCCACGAAACCCTAAAAAAGCTGCTGAAAAATTATAAAACAAATTAATTTGAAGAACAATAACAATAAACTATTCGTGTATATTTGTATAAAATATATATTTAATATATCTCCGAGGGTGGAGAGTTGCCAAACAAAAATTTCCACGACGAGGGATATTTAATAGCTAATAATTTATCGTCATTATGCGAAACAATTGATAACCATTGATTCAAGTAATTCAACAAATCAAGAGCATCAGGGATGTTGTCACCTTCAGAACAAAACTTTAATAAAACAACACAAGGAATTTCATCTTTCTCTAAAGTTTCGAAGAAACATTTTGCAAAGCCACCGCCAGGAATTTGTAGAACACCTTCAGTATCGACATAATCAACAACTTTTGGTTCTAATTTTATCCAATTTAGATTTTCAAATTGAGTGGTATCCTCAGCTGTTAGAGTTGTCGATGCAATATAACGTAATCGAACTGTTTTCAATTGAACATCTCTAATCTCGTGACTATAACTACTTGTCAAAATAACAACCTGCAAAACAATTATCAATAAACAACAAGATTTTTTTTGAATATCATGTATTGTTAGTGGAAAAAAAGAAAATTTTTCTTTGATCCTTTTATGAAAAAAATCGCAATTTTTAGTTAAAGAATTGAATTTTTTAAATTTTTATGTGTAGAAATGTAAATATTAGTACAAAATTATATTTCTTATTAATCACTTAACAGGATCTCTATTTATTTGCTTTTACTTTTTTTTTATTTATGTATACATAACCTCAATTATGTAAAGAGGTTTTAATTTTACATTTTAAGAATTAGAAACTCAAAAACAATATTTTTACTATTTAGAAGGAATAAAATTGAATCTAACTTTGATATATTTACCTTTTCTTAAAGTTATTTAAATAAACAACAGATATATATATATATATAAAAACAAAATTTTATACTTTATGACTGTTCAAAAATAAAATAAATAAAATTACCTTCGATATTTGATGGTACTTGATAAAATTCTTCAATTCATTGTAAAACTGCGATAATTTTCTAATTACAGGTGAACGAATTTGCAATACAACAACTTTTTTATCAGAGCTATGATATAAATCAGCAGAAGTACAAATTTCTTTAGAATTTTCGTCGTACGGATCAGTTCCTACAACTGGAATAAATGAGGAATTCGAAAAATGACCAATTCTTCGTAATTGCATACTAGAAATTATCAAATCAACTGTTAATTGGCCAACATTTCCAACGGCTACAGCCGGAATAATTAGAGTATGATTCTTTAAATCCACTTCTTCTTTAAAGGTTATCATCTTTCGATTTTCTTAGTAAACACTGGTAACTTATTTAGTTTACAGATAAATATAGAATTAAACAAACAATTTTATTTATATTTATATACAGTGTTTTTAATTTCTTTTAAGAATCATGACAAACAAACAAAATCTCAAGGTGCAGTAGCTGTATAATTATTAACATATAGTATACTGTGCAATATGATAGGCTGCTAACATCTGCAAGTAATATTACCACCCAATCAGAATGTAAAACTCTACCATTGTGAACTATCCATAATATTTAATTTTGAGTTTCATTTCTCTGTGTTTCAAATCTAAAAATTTGTCAATGACAAAACATAAATTACAAAGAATTTATCTGTCAATTATAAAAGTTTAAAATTTAACCTAAAAATGTATCAATTTGTGAAAGAAGCCAATAAAGTATTAATTTTCTCAGACAAATCATTTGTTTATTTTGGTGATATTAAAGCAGAAATTGAGAAATCAGAAGGAAAAAAGCCAGAGATTTTGTTTGAAAATCTTGAAATATTATTAAAAACAAATCCAAGTTTTTCATCAATAGACGTTATTCTTGCTGCTTTTGAACAACCTTTTGTTTTAAATAATGTAGTGTTGAAAAAATTACTCCAATTTCTAAAGCCAAAAGGTATAATTATTTTTCGTGGAGCTGTCGAGGAATTAAAAAATTTAGAAGCAAGTTTTGTTTCACGATTAAAATTAAATGGATTTCTCTGTGAAACATCACAAACTGTATCGACAAAAACATCTGATGATTCAGAAAAAATTTTCCATGAAATTAATGCAAAAAAACCATCATATGAAACTGGTTCAAGTGTATCACTTTCATTTGCCAAAAATCCCGTTAATATGTGGAAATTGAATGATGAAGATGATGACGACGATAATGATGCTAATTTAATTGATGAAAATGATCTCTTGGACGAAAGTGAAACAAAGAAACCATCAGAATCGTCATTACGAGTTTGCAGTACGACTGGAAAACGTAAAGCATGCAAAGATTGTACTTGTGGTCTGAGTGAGGAATTAAATGGTAAAAATGAAGATCAGAGTGTCAAGTCATCTTGTGGAAATTGTTATCTTGGTGATGCTTTTCGATGTGCCAGTTGTCCTTATTTAGGAATGGCTGCCTTTAAACCAGGAGAGAAAATAATTCTCGATGATTCACAACTTGTTAATATTTAACAATCTCTCATCATTTTCTAGAACAATATATCAACATGTTACAAGATAAATTTTTATCATTAAATTGTCATTCTAAGCTATTGTGATTGTAGAAAATATTAATAAAACTATTTCATAAATTTAGGCCCGCTTTATTAATATCGTTAATTTAGATTCCTTTTTAATTTTTATAGTTTTGCAATTTTTTTTAAAAACTAGGTACTTTTCTCAAAAGAATAAATTTTTAATTTAAAAAAAATTATATACTTATATATTATTAATTTAAGTATAAATACACATTTTCAATTGTCAGTATTATAGTTTATTTTATAATAAAAATACAACTAATGTGAGTAAATATAGGTAAATAACATATTACAAAAATGAGCTGCATACCTACCCAATCCTGATTATCATCTCATCAGTTGTGTATACACATGTAACTTTTTTTGTTTTGACTTTATTTGTTAGCCTTTAAAGGACTAATAGTTTATTAATTAAGGTTATTTTTTATCAAAAAATAATTATTGTTATTATTAAATTTACTTTTTATATTATCAGAAATAAAATTCAGTGTATTCATTGTAAAAATGAGTAAATGAAATACATAACCTATAAGTTGAATCTCAACAGTATATATCGAAAAAGAATATATAAGTTTTTTTTTAATTGTTATAATAAAGTAAGTTACTATACTCATTTAAAATTATTTAAATTAAATTGTATCTTATTATATTATATAAAATAATTAAAATGACACGATCATCTATTTCATAAAATTAAAAGTTTTAAATGAAAAAAATCATTCAAAATATATTTGTATATATGAATTTAATTGAAATTTATTTTTCAGATTAAATAAAAATGCCTTTCTTAACGCGTCGTCTTATTCAAAATTTTAAACAAACATCTATTTTACAAAATATTTCTTCTGCATATCCTAGTACAAGGGTAAAAAGAATTCCACAAACCGTACAAGTTAATGATCAAGAAATAAAAATAAGTAGACATACAGCATTTTTACGAAATGTACTAGAAAATGATTTAAATTTCGTAAAACTTTTAAGAGAACAAAAAAATTTCTCAACAAATGATTGGCTAAACGCACGCGATGAACTGTTAAAAATTAGCATTGTTAATGAAAAAAATATTGATGCTATAATTTCAAATCTTTGTTTTGGTTTTGAGAATATTGACGCTTTTATGTCTTACATGAAATATTTAAAAAGTAACAATTATGAAATTAATCTTTATTTAAAGGGAACATATGCATCTAAATTGGCATTAAAACAAATTTTAACGAAATCTGATATGCAAGAAATTTACGATATTTATGATTCTTTACTTAAACAATATTCAGTCTTAGATGGAACCACGTGTGACCGTTTGATTCAAGCACTTTGCGTAACTGAAAGATGGGAAGAATCAGCGAAATTATTTGAAATGTTAACTATTTCAACTAAAAAACCATCTAAAGCAATAAGTAGGATAGTTAAGGCAGCATTTGATAATAATAAACCTGAAACGGGTTGGAAATATTTTATACAAGCTGCAGAAAGTGAAATACACTTACTGGCACAGGCATTTGCATCTTATTTAGAATATTGTCTAAGAATATTCAAAGATAAAGGATTGCTTGAAAAGAATCTTTTAAAAATGTTTGAAATTTGTAGAGATAAAGAAGTATTGATCAATAAAGAAGAATTAGATAATTATTTGACAATTTTCCAGAGTTTAGGATATACTTACTTTGATACATTTATGAATATTGAGTAAGTTTTTCTCATGTTAAATACATTAAATATTTAAATAGTATTAATAATTTTGTTTTTTTTCTTCTAATTTCAAAATTACATTCAACATTATTTATAATTATGTATAAAAAAATTTTCCTTTTTAGCGGAGAATGTATGCACTGTTCACACCAGTTACCAAAAGTAGTAATAACTCAAGAACAATTTAATGAATTGTCAGAATTGTTTATGAAAAATGTGGTAGTCGGTGACAATCTTTATACAAATACCACACCTATTGAATTTAAAAAATTTTTACAATTTTTAAAAAATGCATTACCGTATGATATTGTAATAGATGGATTAAATGTTGCTCTTTCTCAACAGAATAAAACTATTCCAGCAAAAGTAGAAATCGTAAGATATTTTATTTATTATAATTTTATTCAATTTTTATTTTACTTTAGGTCTTATTTCAATAATAATAATAATAATAATTAACAAAAAAATTGTCATTACATAAAAAGTCTATTTTCAGCTTTCGAAAGCTATAGAGTATTTTGTTAATAGAAACCAAAAAGTTATTCTACTTGGACGAAAGCATATGTTAAAATGGAATAATATGGGCTACATTAAACACAATACAAAAATGTTTTTATTTGACAACAGGTAAATATCAATTTATCATCCCTTTTTCTTTATGAAATTAAATAATAAAAATATCAAATCAATTTGTTTTGCAAATTAGCTCTTTTGATGATCCACATTTAATATACGCAACTTTCTACGGCGGTTTGAATACTTGCTTCCTGTCAGGAGATTTGATGCGTCAACATAAATCGCTATTGCCAAAAAACATGCAAAAATTGTTTAAACTTTGGCAATTGTCACATCAATATTTAAAAAATCAAACAAATGCTATAAATTATCCAGTTAAATTTGAATCAATTCCTCATGAAGATAAAAATGGTTGGCACATGCCTTATTTCACAGGCAACAGCTCTGTTCCCAAAGACTCATACAATGCAACATCTAATTGGATATGTTTGAGAAAAAAGTGTCAATAAAAAGTCATAGTTTATATTATATTTGACATTACATTATCTAATGAATGCAATATACCTTAACAATATGTTTATTAAAATTTCAAATAGTTTACTTACCACAGTCTTTGCTGAAAATATATTTTATAGAAAAAAATTATGTTGAATCAAATTAAAGGAAAACTTTTTTTTTTTTTTTTAAAGAAAAACCAAGTATAATAAATAATAATCTTTTACAGTTTTATTCCTATAAAACTGAATTATAAATATGTAAATTTTGTATTTTTCTTATTATTAATAATGAAATTATGTTGTTTGTAAATTTAACAGAAAAAGTTTCAAATAAAAAATTGATTTTCTACAATATTTCGATTTTAGATTTTTAGCAATGAAAACTTTTGTCAGAGGCAATAGAAAATATAGATATAATAACTAATGGAAAATATAAACTGAAATTTTAATAATTATGAAAGGGAAACATTAACAATGAATTGTTCATTTAAATCTTTTTAAAAATTTTATAATAAATTTTCGGTAAAGACTGATACAGAATGATAAATGAATTATTTTTTTTATTAATTTAATTAATTAAAGTTTTTAGTTAAAAATTTGATTAATGAATTGCATAAAATAAAGATCAAAGTTCAATATGATAGTTTAGATTCCTATAAAGTAGAAATTATCAAGTGAGTAAAGTAGTATTATCAGTGAATTGATTTTAAACGTAATTGTCAAAATGACATCATTGACAGTTATTCCACTAATATCTAAACTGTCAAATAATGTCATTCGGATCCTTGGATGCAATCCTGGGCCAATGACACTTCAGGGAACAAATACATATCTCGTTGGTAGTGGATCGAGGTAAATTATTCTTTTTATGCGATAACTTTATAACCTCTTTTTCAGGTAAAGAAACATGTTTGAAACATGTTTGAATGTAACTTTTTTTCATTTTCAATTAATATTATTTTCAATTTTCAGACGAATTTTAATTGACACAGGTGATGTGGACACGGCGCCGAAATATGTGGAATTATTGAGCAAAGTTTTGGATGACGAAGGTGCTACGATAGAGCACATGTTAATTACTCATTGGCATCACGATCATATTGGAGGAGTGTCAGTAATTCAAAATTTTTTAAATTTAAAAAAACAAAATTCAGCTACTGTTTGGAAGTTGCCAAGATCATTGAGAGACATTGACATTACAGATGAAGAGAAATCAATTGAATGGAATTCATTGGATTGCAATCAATTAATAGAAGTTGAAGGCGCAAAATTACAAATAAAACCTACTCCAGGTCATACGACTGATCATTATTGTTTGTATATGCAGGAAGAAAATATTCTCTTTAGCGGAGATTGTATTCTAGGTGAAGGTACGGCAGTTTTTGAAGACTTACACGATTATATGATATCTTTGAAGAATATTTTAAAAATAGCGCCGACTCTCATTTATCCAGGACACGGTCCTGTGATAACTGATCCTGTATCACGAATTCAATATTATATTCAGCATCGTCAACAGCGAGAAGAGGAGATTCTCAAATGCTTACAAAAGAAAACTGAACCCATATCTGAAATGGAAATAGTACAAATTGTTTATAAGGTAAGCATACAAAATTGAAACATAACTTCTTAAATTTATTATCCACAGAGTGATGTGGCTGTTTTTATTTAAAAAATTTTCTATGCACTTTGAAGAAGAAAATTTATTTTCGTGATCGAAATAAATAGTTAAAAAAGTTCATAAATTTTTTTTGAATTAACCAAATAAAAAAAAATCGTACGTCATTCTGTGGAGAATATATTTAAAAAGTTATTTTTCAATTTTCAAGTCAATCAGTCAAATATTTTTTGAGTTATCATGCTCACCGTTGCAAAAAGCATGGTCGCACAAGAATCAACATATCTCTGCCATTTTTTAATTTTTTTAAAACTTAAATACTTTATGCCATTAGTGCATGAAAAAGTTATATCTTTAACAGTTTCGTAAAAAAAAAATTCTATTAAAACCGTAAAAAATTTTTGCATTTAACCCCTGAAGCATCAAATGTGATAGGAAAATATTTCAAATTCCTTTTTTTGTACTTTATTTTCGAGAATATTTACTTTTATTGCAAAGGGTTTTTTTTTCTTTATATTAACTTATAAAATAAAAATATCTACTTTTAGACAACACCAGAGGATTTATGGCCAGCAGCATCAATAAATGTCAACCATCATCTCGAGAAATTAAATAAAGAAGGCAAAGTGAAAGGGCAAAAAGGTAGTTGGTTGATAAACTAACGTCAGTGATATGTAATCTAAATTATATACGGAACATTTGTAAATAGAACTTTATATATATATATATGTATAATTGTAAAATTGTATACAAATAAAATGTATAAATCTCACAGAAACTGATGAATTATAATAATAACCGGCAAAAATGTAGTGGCCAATTTTAGTTTATATTTTCGAAACATTTATTAAAATTATATTATTATTGATGATACATGTTGATGGATTCATTTTCCAAAAAAGTAAAACGTTGCGATTATTGATGTATAGATTAACAGACATAGCATTCATTTTCATACCAAGAATATTTTAACAACACTAATTAATGGATATTTTTACTTCACATATGGGGCGTGCGCACACACTCAAGATTATAATTATTACATTGAGTAATTTTACTACTCTTTTCGTGACAGATAAAAAATATATGTATATACTTCAATAGAAAGTTGCACCAATTATATTCAATGTTTTATATATAAAATATAGGTTTCTTTTAAAAAAATTTTTTTTTTATTTCCTTTTTTTGTTTTAATTAAATGACGCTGACTGCTTTTTTAGAAGCGTCTGAAAAGAAAGTAATTTTCATACTATGAAAATATATATATATATATTATATGTATATGCAAAAATGGACCTCGTTAAAATCTTTGATAAGCTCACTTTTACGCTAACATGAATGTTTTTTTTCTCTCTTTGGGTAGACGTACAAAATATATTTATAATTATATATGTATAACTATTTATATATTTATATATTTATATATATATATATATTTTTTTTTATATTCATATATAATTTCATTAACCATTCTTTCACAATTACATGCAATATAATCTGTTATATTTCTTTGCTAATCGTTGATAACATCAACATAATCACATAGTTGGCTCAGTGCACTAATTAATAACAAAACATTTCAATAATTCATAACAATTGAATGTAGAAACGAATAGAAATAACAATTTTTTTTAATTTGCATCACATTTTATATGATAATTTTTTTAATATATTTTCTTCAAAATTTCTTAAAGCTATAATTGTATTTTTCCTTTTTCTAAATAATAAATATACAAACGTAAAGACATGAATCATAAAATGATTCGAAAAAAAACAAAATATAAATTTTTCCAATAAAATATAATATCGAAATAAATAATGAATTTTTCACAAATTTGATTTCTAAATGAATTAATAACTTTATTTTTAACTAAACTTCTTAAAAAGAATAACTATTTTTTCTTTTAATCATCACAAACGAAAAGTAAACTTTAAGAAAAAGTACTTTTTTTTCACTATAAAGATTTCTTTTTTTTTCGCTTTTACATCCAATTTATTCGTAAATTACGTATAAGTATCGTACGCAAATAAAAAAAGGCACAACACTATGACTAAGCTCGCATTGAAGCCGAGTACCGAATAAAATAAAAACAACAAAATGATCCATTATATGTAATGAAATCAAGTCAAAGAAGCCTTCAATAATTCACAGAATTACTTCCTTATCAAGATACGGTTATCGTAAATTGGCTTCACTCAATTTTTAGCTGCTCTGTACAAAGTATTTTTTCCGTTGAGTGGGGTCAGTAAGGATATCAATTATTAATTTATATTAATAGTTTCTTTGACTTAAAAACTTAATATCCATATAAGCGAAAAAAACAGACATTTCGCTTTGCAAAGGCACCTGGTTGTTCTGGCACGAAGAAATTTAAATTAATTAACGTAACATTTTCAAGTTAATAATAATAATAATAATAATAATAATAATAATAATAATAATAATAAAGTATGAGAAAAAAATTAACTGTCGCGCACTTAAGCGCCCGTCTTACTTAAGAATATTATAATTCTTCACGAATAGTCAAAGTGAAATCTCGCTGGAACATTCGCCAAAATAAAAAAAATATCTTTGACGACAAATTTTATCATTTAAGAAAGATAAAAAAAATTTGTTCTTTGATAATTTGAAAAAAAAGTTTGTCTGAAATTCTATTCAGATATTTTTTTCTTAAAGAAACAAAAGATAACGATTAATTACTTTTTCACTACATCTCAACTCAAACTGAATCCCCATTATTTTACAATATCAATCTTAACATATTTATAACAAGTTTAACAGAGTTTAGAGGTCATTAAATTTTGAAAATCCTGTATTTTTCGAAATCATGTTCCTTAAATTGTAAAAAAAATTATATCAACTTTATTTGTATTAACATCCACAGGTTTTAAATTAAATGTTCATAATTTTTAATTTTCTTATAAAAAAAAAAACTTGAAAAATATAATTTATTTGAAAGCTAATTAGATTAAATAGCAATGAATGATAATGAAAATTTAGTGAAATAAACATTTTGAACAGATGTTAATTAGAATATTTCAAATTGTGTATCAAACTTATTTTTCAAAATAATTTGCAAATCTTTCAAGATAATATGTATATACAAATAAAGTATTAATGAAATTAGGATTTTCAATTTCTAAAGATATTTCAATATACAGTTGCAATAGTTGTCAATGTTTGTTTTGCAGGTAGAGAAATTACTTTTTCCTCTTATTGGCAGATTATTAATAAGAATTAATAATAAAATTGATTCAAAAAGAATTCAAGAAATTAACGAACATTATCTCAAAAACTTTCTTCAAAAATTTCTAAAAATTGTTATTTAACTAGTCTTATGTACTTTTTGTAATACAGTTACACATTGTTTTGATATAAAGAATTTTTTCTAAATACATATAAATATATGTATCTAAATGTAATATTTTGGCCGTTACAAAAAAAACTATAATAAACAGAATATTTCGCCAGTTCGAAAAAAATTCAAGACAAAGTTCTCTTCACTTTTTAAACTAATTTAATTTTAAATTAATTGAAATTGATCAAATTCAAACTGATTTAAATGGATTTGAATTCAAAATTAATTAAAAATCCAATTTAAATTTATGAAAATTGAATAAAAATTTAATTTAATTAATATAAATAGTTTTACAATTGTGTAAATTATATGTCAATTTCTTTTGTTTGTTTTTGACAAAATCCAATTTGTAAAACATTTAAATTAATTAATTAATTTTATCTCAAGTTCATTTCAGGGTGGCCACTATTTTCAGGATATTTGATTTCCGGTTCTCTCGATGGAAATTAGCGTTGTCTCCCGGTTTTTCGACAGAATTTTTTCTGCAAAAAAAAAAAAAAAAAAAAACCCTCTATTTTGATGTAATGTGTAGTTATGAAAAATAATTACCACTGAATATCCTGTTTCTAAAAATGTAGTATATTTTAAGTTGTATAAGCAGTATGAGAAAATTTTATCTGGTAAAAAATATTAATCTGATTGTTTATATATTTCAAATAAATAATAAATCAATAAAGGAGCAAAATATAAAAAAAATTTCTCCCAAAATAATATTAAAGTCCCTGCTTTCTTCTGGTTTTTATTCGATTCAAATTTGTCCCGATTATATGCCGGTTGGGTGGCCACCTTGAATTTGTTTTTTTTTGAGATTTCAATTAAGATAATAATAGTAATTGGTTATACCTTACAATTTAAGGACACAGTTCCGATGACATTCTACATAAGAAAACCTCCTTGAGGATCGAAACAGCTAGGATTTATGTAACTCAAAAGATCGTGCTCTGACATTGAAGTTAATTCCTGAGAGAGTAAGCCAGTGTCTTCGGATTTTCTCACATTATTAGGATTATTTGTAGCGGCCGTGGCATTTTGCATATTAGGATTTACATTTTGTCGATTGGATGCCACCACTGGCATTGATACTGTACCTGGTGGAGATTTATTTGCCGTTTGATCAACAATATTACCCTGACTTGATGGCGATTTCGGTAGAATTCCTTCCATTGCGCTATTCATAAGCTGAGCGCTTTGTGTTGCAACACTATTTAAAATATTTTTGGTTGCAATGATTGCGTGTGCCGTGGTTGTGGTTATTGGCTTATTATTAATAATATCTTGAGTGGCATTAGTGATGACATTATTAATTGCCTGTTCGGCAGCTGTGGTAAGTCTCTGCTGTGATGGTTCCTGAGCAGCACCACTGGCAAGCGCTGAACTTGCTTCCGCAACGAAACCCGCAGGTTGATTAAGCATCGAGCCAATATCTTGTTGAACGGCTTGTTGCATTGCTTGAGCCGCTTGCGCTTGTTGAACGGCTTGCTGAACGGCTTGTACTTGTTGCACGACTTCTTGCGTTGCCTGTTGAACGGCTTGTTGTACAACTTCTTGGGATGCTTGCTGAACAGCCTGCTGGAAGGCAGGTACCGCCTGTACTTGTTGTACAGCTTGAACCTGCTGCACGGCTTGCTGAACAACTTGAGCGTGTTGAAAAACTTGCTGCACTACTTGTTGTTGCGCTTGTTGCACCGCTTGAACTGCTTGTTGTTGGGCTTGAGCGACCACTTGCTCCACTTGTTGCTGGGCTTGCGCCACTACCTGCTCAACTTGTTGAACTTGACGTTGCATTGTGACCACACTTTGTTGCGATAGAGTTTGCAGCTGCAAATGATCCGTTGATCGTGGCATTACCTCACTCGAGACCTATAAAGAACCAATAATTTGGTATGATGATAATTATTCTAAAAGTAATATTTTACTTTAAAAAAAAAGTTATAAAACTTAAAGAAATATTCATAATTTTTTTTTTTACAATACAAGTTTCATAGTGACCCAAAAAAGTATTTTAGGGGAAATAAAGAACTTTTAAGGTACTATGCAAATATTTTGAAAGAAAAGGATAATTATAAAAAAAATCTCGATAATAATACATTATTTTAATAAACCTTCTATCAAAACTTTTTGATAAGTATTAAATTTTCCTTTGAATAAGCTTTGATGGATTTTTCATCCAAATCCTCTGAATATATAAAGCATTAGATTTTTATTTGATAAATAATTATTCTATCCAAAAATTTGTTACAGATTCATTAAATTTTGTAGTTTTGGTAGAACATGAATATTTTTAAAAATTATTATCATAAAATTCAAAACTTGATACTAATTTATTGTAAAAATAGGGGAAAATATATAGGGTACTTTTAGGGACTAAAAGTGAAAAAGGGGATTTTTAGGGAAAATAGAGGACGACTACGAAGTCTGAAAATAATATTTACTTTTTGACGAAATAAAACTCTGAATTTAATAGAAATTTCTCACACACCTGTAGTGGAATTTGTGAAGGAACGCTGACAGTGCCGTTAGATGAATTGGGAGCTGATACAATTGGTGCCTCTTGAATTGGTGGCAACAGAGCAGCGTTGATCGTTGTAAGTAAATTATCTTCAGGTGTCGGTTCGGGAACACCATTATTTGATGCCGCAACATTATTCGCAGGCACCGTAAGTGGCTGTGAATTTGGAAGAAGAGCCTCCAGCAACATTGTCTTGACAGGCACCGCTACTGGTGGACTAGGCCTTGTCGATTGTTGAGGACTTGACAATGCTTCAACATGATCGACAACCGGAGGCACGTGACCCATTATAGTGAGAGGACTGGTATTAACTGATCGAAGAGGTGAAACAATTTGATGTGTTTCTCCATTGGTAGTAACGAGCGAGTCCTTGTTAAGTGCGGTTGCAGTTGCCGCTAATAAATTTGAAGTCTGCTGTTGCAATTGTTGACGACCAGTGGCAATTATCGATGCTCGTTGCTGTATCGTACCAACAAAGCTTGTGTCCTGTGATTCCTGTTCTTTTGGCGATGGTACAAGGGGTCGAGCTGCCTCCAATTGATTGAGATAATTTTCAACACTGTGTCCACTTTGCGTTGGTAATGGTTGCCCGGCGGGCGTGTAATTACTCAAAGCCTCATACTCGGATTGATGATGTTTCATTCGAAGATCTACGACGCCTGCACCTTGAATATTCCCATTGGAATTTGCTTCACTTTGGAGAATTGGACTCGAATCCTGCTTCATGTGATGTGGACTAAGCACTTTTACCTTAAACGAAACAAATAAATAATCAACTACTTTATTGAAATTTATTTTTTTATTATTGTAAAAATTACAATTTAATTAAAAATTTCATGAGGCCATTAAAATTTAGGAATAAAATTTCAGTTTTTTCATTGATAAGTTACTTACCAGAGAAAGAGATGAAATTGAAAATCTACTTACCTGAGATGACTCGTGTATTCCCGTGAATGATGATGGATGCTGAGGTGGAATAGATAGAGAATGCTGATTTCTAATGAGATCGACGACTCCCAACAGAGCGTCCTGCACTGGGGAGTCATTATTCTGAACATTTCTAATGAGACCAGACTGAGAGGCATCACGTGAATTCTCATTGACAATTTGTTGCAATGGACTTGTCCCAGTAGGTCCATTGTGTGTTGGTGTCGAGACATTGACACTGTTTATGCTGTTATCGCTCAGCATTCCACTGTTACTGTTCTCGTCGAGTATCTCGGTCTTCAGATTGTCTGGCAGGATTAGCTGTAGATTTGAGGATGACCGTCTGTTCATTAATTGATTGGCAACAAGCGGCGGTGGCATCATCACATCCACAGCCGAATTCTGACAATTTGATCCCTGAGATGTCCACATCATAACTGGTGTGACTTGCGACGGTGCAGGTGGTGAACTGGGATTGTTTTTTAGAATTTCCGTTTGCGCTTGTTGCGACGATTGTTGCTGTTGCTGCTGCTGTTGGGTTAAAAAACCAGAAGCTCCTACGGCAGCTTGCGTCATTAGAGCTACAATTAAAAGATTGGTTTTTTTTCAATCTGTTGGAAGCTCCATTAAAACAAGATCTGTTACAACTCGAATAGATGTTTTGTTTTTTTTAATAAAACTCACTGTTTGTGGGGACACTTGAGACCGTCGAGGAACTCGATAAGCCATTGTCGTTGCCTTGGATTAATGGCGGATTTGATATTTCCACTTTACCTACTGAAGGCTCTGGAGGAGTTGAACATGAAGTGTAGAGGAAATTGTGCGGTTCGCTCGTTTTTCCGGAAGACACGGCATAGAGTCTCACACTAATTGTCTCTGTGGGTGACAGGTCTTGACGCCTGTATGCGGGAACAACGCAAACCAAATGAGTTTGCTGGAGAAATTCCTTGTCCGGAAGAACAGCACATTCCCAGTGCGGTTCTAAACTAGTCGAAGGATCGTCACTGTCCAATTGAAAGACAATACGTGTATCTTTCAGGAAATTTTTACCGAGAATGAATAATTCTAAGCCTCCAGTTGCTGGACAGGACGTCAGAGATTTCTTGCAAATTTCAGGAATACCCGGCGGTTGTGCTGTGGGGGAAAGAAAATGAGATTTTGCAAAATGAAAAATTTTTAATAAATTAATTTGACACTCACTGCAAACAATGGGCTGAGAACAGACTTGTAAAGTTTCTGAAGAGCCATCGGCGTGAGTGATTGTTGTACGGAAGACCATACGACAACGTGTGGATTTTTTTTTGCTTCGACCCTGTAGGACACCAGCTTCCTGTGGAAACCTGTGCTCAACATCGACATTTCTCTCTTTGAGAATACCAACACAGTCACAAGTAACAATCATATCTTTAGCGGGATCCATGTCCACTTCAATCACTATTGTCCCATCAACTTTACGTTCAACACAGGGTGTTGAATTTTTGCCACTCACTCGACATGCTTGATAAAACATATGGGGGGCAACGCGTCCAAGATCAGTACCAATGAAAACTTGAAGTGATGCCGGTTTGTCATAACCGACCAGACGAACTATTGGAAATCCATTTCCGGTACGATCCTTCACTGCGCCACGAGATCCCTCAGTTTGATAACGTGCTCTGTGCTGTTGTTCCGGTTGACAGATTATTTGCAATTGTGTCTTCCCATCCCTCGATATGCTGCCTGTAAAAGAAATTTTTCACGAATTAACATTTCAACTCTAAACAGTCAAAATCAAACAGTGAGCCAAATAAATAAAAAATTTTCATGAAAAATGTTTTTTTTTCCAGAAGAAGTTATGGCATCAGATTAAAACTATCAAATATACTAATTACTTTTTAAAAATTATTTCATAAGAATGAAGGTCAAACTTAAAGTATTCAAAACAGCAAGAGTCCTATGAATTCAGTCTAAGAATACATTAATTTCATACGAATATAATAAAATTTCAATAATAAAATTCATTTTATTTTTAATCGTCTTTTTTGATATTTTTTTTCTTTTGTTACAATTTGCATTTAAAAAAAGTACTAGGACATAGTTGAATAATTTTAAGAACCATGACTTACTGCTTGAAGTTTAATAATGCATTTGAATTTTCTTGATTCACACTCTCATGCTGTTCCTTAAGTACAACATCTATACTGAAAAATATTTCTTATATTTTTTCTCGACTTTTAGGAACTTTGCTGTTTATCTTTGAAAAAGAAGCTTTTTATACTTTTAGTCTACATTCTTATATTTTCCATGAAATATTTTTAAAGCACACAAAAATATTTTTTCAAGCAAAATAATATAATTAATCTGTTATAAAGCAGTAATGATTTATTTAAAAAAAAAAATAACTAAATAATAAAAATAGTTTATTAAAAAAAGTGATTTCTTACATCTAAAATAATTTCTTTTTTTTAAATAAAAAGTGATTATAGGTACAGAAGTGATTTGTTTCAAACAAGAGAGTGATTCCTTAAATTTAGAGTGATTTCTTAAATGTAGATTAATTTTTCATAACGGGAGTGATTTTACACCTAAATAAAAAAATTTATTATGAAAGTGCAGTATCTTCACAGTGTTAATAGGAACATTTAAGAGACATTGACTAATCTAATAAAAAAAAAATTATATATTTCGAAAAATTTACCAAATTAAAGTACGCGATAATCCTTTTAGAGAAAGGTGTTACCGCTCTTGATGAAAATATTAACAAGTTTGCTTCCAACAAATGCAAAAAACTGAACTAACCAAATTAAAGAAAGGCAAGATATTTAAAAATTACTTTTCAAAAAAGCTTACAATACAAAGGAAAATAATTCTGTTTTACAAAAATTTATCGAAATTTGTTTAAATATAATAATATTCATATTCAGATTGTAGAATCTGCGTAAATTTTAAATAATTGGAAAAAAAATTACTAATTTTCAAAATAAAAAAAAAACTATCAAAATTTGAGTGTTTTCTTTAATTAAAACACATTAAGTGGTTTTAAAAAATACGTACAAAAAAAGTGATAAATTCTTCAAATCTTATAATTAAAAAAAAACTTTTATTTTTTAAATTTAAAATTGAAAATAAAAAAAAATTAAAGATTGTTTTCAGCAAACTTGTAATGTATGTCCAGTTGTAAGAAATGATTGTGAAGTACAAAAATACATACAAAGCTGAGAAGTGAGGGTGACAGGACCTTGATGAGTGATGGGTGGCCTTTTGGTAAGGACACCGATGGCCGGACGTGGTCTAGTGATTCCAACAATTCTGCCAATTGTCCCGGCTGCACCATTTCCCGTACGTGTGATCGCACTTCCAATGCCATTTATTCCATTTCTTGAAGAGATTTTTGTCTCCTGTGCAGATCCTGGGGCAACTTCAGGAAAGGCAAAATTCGCATCCTCCGACTCGAGCTTAATATCCATTTTCCTTCTCTTTGAATCCTCTTCACCGACACCGTTCCAAACCTGCTACGCAATTGTTTTGAATCAGTATAAAAGAAGTGGAGGAAATAAAAATTAAATATTCTGTGTTTTCGTCTTATTTGTATATAGCATTTAATCGAAAACATTTGTCCAACTACCTATATGCGAGCATATCATTTGAGTTCAACTACCGTTGAACCAGCGCGGCAGTCCTCAAAGTTCTACATAAATGTAGAATCACTTGCGAAATCGCTTGCAACTACGCATATAGATAAGAGAGCATGTATGTCGGGAATCACTGATTGTACATATTTTTAAAGACGTCTATGTAAAGCTTCGTTCATAACATGAGTATTCAATATTGAAAATAGTTTCAACATTGTAAATCATTTTGTCACAATGACAATTTATCGGCTCCCGCAGATTTTCGAATCAATTCGCGATTAAAATAGGCTCGTCACGTTCTCGAATGACAAAAAAAAATCCAAATCAATAAATTTTTTTATATTTCAAAAATCAGATATTTAATAGAATTAAAAAAGTCAATTAAAAAAATGTTTTCAAATATTTTCTTTTATCTTAAATGTAAAATTAAAACACTTAATTGGAATTTATTACTAATTTCTATGAAGTAATGTTAAAATTAATTTCTAATTGTAATTAATTTTTATTAATGATTTTTTCCCAAACAATTATAAAATCAATTTAATATTAATTTTATTTCTAAAAAATGAGTTTTTATTAATTCCGCACTTACTTTACAACAAGCTTTTAACGAAACTAGAATTATGAACCTTTTAAAAAACGATAAAACTGTACATAAACATAAAACTCGTTTACATTAATAAAAAAAAAAAGAAGTGATATATGCATATGTACTTGCAACATTTTTTTATTTAACCAACTTCCTAAGTAATTGAAATTTTGTTTACCTAGATTTAAGATTTTTTCCCCTTTTCATGCAATTAATTATGTTTTCATTATTAACATCAGTAATTGTGAATAAACGAAAAAAAAAGATAAAATTCGAAATAATAAAAAAAAAAATTTTTAATTAGAATATGAAAAATTACTAAAAATTTATTAATTATTTATAACACAAAATATACAGGTTTTAAAAGTAAAGAAGAAAAATAACTTAAATGAGAAATTACTTTTAAAAAAAAGTAAATAAAGATTATTTATTGCGAAAATTATAATTAGAATCTAAAGATGAATATGAATGAAAATCAAAGCTCATAGAGATGGAGAAAATTCTATTCTATTATCTTAAACTTTGGCCTCATTAGACAAAGAGTATTTAGTTATAGTAGCGCGTTTTGCAAATATCCGGGATACATATGTATTTTCATCGAATTATTTTCAGATTGTGTAAAACCTAATTCAATCAATTGCAAAATTGAAAACATATGAAATGTAAAGTCTTGTAAATTTCTTCCTTTCATTCGAAAGGATAATAAAAAGTTTGATATTATCTTTTTCTTTTCTTTTTTTGCGTAAACAAAGAGCGAGATTTGTTGAGCGCCACTGTGATAATTATGATAAGAAAAATACATATCGTCATTTCGTCGAGATAATCTTTGATAAAGAGAAAGACTTCTCCTTGGTATTGTAATCATGCAGCTGATAACCTGCGCGATTATTTTGCAGTTAATAATCTTTCTTTTTGCTTAGATAATTTTAATGATTCCTCTAAAATTGTTTCTCTAATTATTCGAAACCAACTTGAAAAATGGGGGAAAAATTGCGATTTTATTTCTATTATTGTTTGTCTTCAAGTGACAAAAGTTTATTTGCTTATTAGTTTTTTTCGATTATAAATATTTCAACTTTGAATGATTTTTGGAATTTCAAGTTTTATTTCATCAATTTTCTAATTTAATTTCTATTTTACTGTAATTTAAAAAAATTTAAATTTTACTGACAAAATTCGATGGTTTTTCACAGTAAATGAAACTCACAGAAACTTTATTCAGCAATTGCTGTCGTTCCTCGAATCCGAGGCCAGAATCATTTGAATTGTCACAAATGTCCTGAGTGGAATTTGTTCTAATGGCCAGATCATCCGAATTTCTGGAGATGAGGCCGTTAAATGATGTCAATGGGACAGATGATTGTTGCTGCTGTTGAGTATGAGGATGACGTTGATGACTTGTCCTTCGACTAGAGTGAGTTCGATTGTTTGAAGTCACTGAACTTCTTGTTATTGTTCCCGTCACCGACGACGATATGCCACCTGCGCTATTTCCTGCAAACAAAGAAGAAAATTAATTCGATTTGCAACAAACAAAATGACAATCAAAATTTCAAAAAATAAGAAAAAAAAAATTCAACTCATTTTCCATTAATTTAATTTTTAATTTTTTAATTAAAATGATTAATTTTAAAGCCAAGATAATTAAATAAAATAGCTCTAAAAAGCAAAATCTTTAAAATCCAATATGAAATTTTTAAATTAAAAAAAAAAAATGTTTCTTCATTTTGAGTATTAAATTTAATAAGATCGTTGATTTTTTTTTATCAAATCATTTAAATTCATATATTGCATAAAAGACAAAGCAAGGTAACATCGTCCACTTGTAAAAGCATTCCTCGACTTTATAAGTTGATTTCTAAATATAAACATCTGTCTTATCTGAGCTGGTATTTTGCAGTTTATCAATCATTTTTTTTTTAGATTGGTTCGTATCAGCCAGAAACTTGCAATTTCAAAAGTAATGAAAACCTCTATATGCTCGAGAGACAATTTATTTTCAGACGAAAACTTTGAAACGGGAGCTGAATAATATAGAAAATGAATAAAAGATGATATACTTTTTTTCTTGAGAAATATTCTTGATATATATATAGCAAAGAGAAAAAAACACTTTTAATTTCTCAATTACTCGTCAATTCGTTGAATTATATAGAATTTTTTTAAATTCAATATTGTATAATAAGCTTAAAAGTGTTTACTCTTTTAGTCGTCTTCATTCAACTAGATACGTTATTTTGACTGAAAACACCGAAAGGAACTGACCAAAAGTGTCATTACGAACTGACCACGACTTCTCTGACGTCAGAGGTTCAAGGTCTACAAGGAGGTCGTCAAAAGCATTTGTCCAGCACCTTTTCCAAAGACTTTAACAAGGTCCATATTATTTTTTACACTAATCTTTATTTACAAATTCTATCCACAAAATCAACACATTATTATATGCGAAAAAAAAAATTATTCAATAATAAATAGTCTCCGCATTTGTTTCTTTTGCTTCGACAACTTGTTAAAAATTACATAATTTACCGTTAGATTTGTCTGAAATGTTTGCAGAAATTCACTGACTTATAATACAAAATTATGAAAACTTAAAAAAAAATTGATTATATTAAACTTTAGATAAGAAAAAAAAATTATTTTAAAAATAAAATAACTAATAATATAAAAAACAAAAAATAAATAAAAAGACATTAAAAAAGTAATTAGGCCAGAAAATTTTACATCTTTTATTGATAATAATAATTTAAATTATTATTACAAAAATATTATTAAAATATTATTATCAAAAATACAAATAATAATTTTCGGTTTTCTTGCAATTTACTTAATATTAGAAAATTATGAAGATATTTTTAGTTTTTTCTTATATGATAACATACATTTTTTTTTTTTTTTTTTTTTTTGAAAAGAAAAAGTCATTGTTAATTTTTGAGAACAAATATAAAAATGGTATATGTATTTTAGTTATACATATTTAGTAAATAAAATGACTGAAGTGTAAATTGTAGTTATTTAAAAGCGTTAAATTGTATTTAAGTATAAATTTTTAAGCTATAAATATGTACATAAAGAAAAATTTTATAACCAAATAAATTATGTTTTTTTCCTTAAAAATTTTTAGATAAATGGGTTCAAACAAAATTTGAAGGAAATGAAAAAAATTAGAAAATATTTCGATTAGCTAATTATAGGTAATTATAATTCAATAACATGGAAGACAATAAATTTTCATTTCTTTTTTTGTGAAAAGTATTTTCTTAAAAATTTTAATTTATTTTAGATAATGCGTGTGTGCATATTGTCCATTAAAAAAATATCAATAATTAAAAAAAATTATTGAATTTTGAAATAATATTTTAAAAAATATGTTGCTTTTACAATTAAAAAAAAAAAATCGGACAAGTACGAGTGTAACTCGCACTGAAATCGAGGGTTCCGTACTCGAAGCGAACTTATTTGGTATAAAAACAAATGTTTAAAAAATACGTGTTTTATGTTAAATAATATATGTGATACAAAAAGGAACAATTTAAAAAAAAAATTTTAAGAAAATTGTTCCTCCTTTGGTATAAAAACAAAAAAAAATTTTAAATATGTGTTGTATTTCTTAAATTTTTTTTTAAATTGTTCCTTTTTGTATCACATATATTATTTAACATAAAACACGTATTTTTTAAACATTTGTTTTTATACCAAATAAGTTCGCTTCGAGTACGAAATCCCCGATTTCAGTGCAAGTGTAACTCGCACTTGTCCGATTATTTTCGTTTTTTGCGGTAAAATACATTTTTTTTATTAAATTTATCATTTTTCTTCAAAAATTTGATAAAAATTGATCATCAACTCCAATCGCGCTTACATTTTTTCCTGTATTTTTCACGCAAAAATACAGTTTTACAGCAAATATGAACAGTTTGGGTTGAATATTATGTGCGCTAGGGAGAGTAAATCATTTTTTTTTGAAATTTTTGATTTTTCCTTGACAACGCTATGATAATCAATTTCTATCAGGTTCGCTATATTTTTCCTGTAATCTACACGCGAAAATACATATTTAGCGTACCAAATTTCAGCCCTCCAGATAAATTCGTGTGGCCGCTAAGGGGGGGGGGGGTACACGATTTAAAAAAAAACCGATATTAATAGGGTTCCGAACCGAGTACGGAACCCTAAAAAAAAACAAAGAACATTTGATTGTGTATTAACAAAGTTTTTACGTCGGTGAAGTTTAAAACTATGATTAACGAGTTAGAAAAAAATATCTTTCTGTTCAAAATTATAATTTTTTGTCAAAAAAAATATTTGCAACGTGTCTTGATAAATAATTTTTTAAAGAAAAATTTATAGACAAAAAATTAATAAATTATTTTTCAAATGAAAAATATTTTTTCTTTCAATCGTTCATCATAAACGTTGTGAACTTCGACAAAGTACGAATTTAGTTAAAGCTTAACAAAAATTTTGTTATTTTTTAACCAAATGAAAAGAATTTAAATTTAACTGAATTTCGGTACAGATAACAATAAGACAATAAGATTTAGGGAATTTATAAAATATATATTTTTATTAATGTTGTTATCGTTATAAGTTTTTATTGTCTTAATGTTATAATTTTGTCGCATTTCTTAACATTAAAAATAATAAAATTAAATTATAATATCACGAATGCTACTTATTTACAAAACAGTGTGTTTTCAACGAAAATATAACAAATCGTAAAAAGGACGATATTTATTTTTTTCACTGAGCAAAAAAAAGAAACCAATTATATTGACGTAATGGAAGATCGAATAAAAGGGGATGTATTTTTTGTTTTGTTTGAAGAAGTGAGAACTGGTTATCAAGGTTTCGTGAAAGCCTATAACCAATTTTATAAAATATATAGGTATATATACATTTCAGTTAAGAAAGAACACACAAACAGTTAGAAAAAAATTTAGAAAAATGATTTTAACTATAAATAACTAAAAAAAATCGGACAAGTGCGAGTTACACTCGCATTAAAACCGAGGGTTCCGTACCCCTATCCTAAAATTTGAGGGGTTTAAAGTGTAAAGGCCGATGGAAAAATTCCAATTTTGCTTAATTTTTCCTGTAATGTGAGCATGGAAATACATATCATAAGTTTTTAAAAATGTTTAAATTTTTTTATCATTTAACATTTTCAATTTTATGATTTTTTTTTAGATTTCACCAAATAATAAAAATATCAACAAATAAAAAATGTCAAAAGATAAAAAAAATAGCAAATGGTAAAAAAAAGAAAATGGCAAATTATAAAGAATGGCAAAATACTACAAAAAAATATAGCAAGCACAATTGGAGTTCTCACTATATTTTTTTTGTAATCTACACGCAAAAATACGTAAAAGTGTATAAATTTGAAACTCTTTAGATAAAATATTCTTTGTTTTTTGGGGAAAAATCATGATTTTTATCGAAAATTATCAGTTTTTCCTTGCAAACACTATGATAATTAACTCCAATCGTTCTCGCTGTATTTTTTTTTGTAATCTACACGTCAAAATACGTAAAAAAGTATAAATTTGGATCCCTTAGGATAAAATTTTCTTCTTTTTTTATTCGAAAAATCCATGATTTTTTCTAAAAATATGAGTTTTCCTTAAAAACAATATGAACATCAACTCCAATTGTGCTAGCTATATTTTTCCTGTAATCTACACGCAAAAATACGTAAGTGTACCAAATATGAACTGCCTTCGTCAAATATTGTGTGCGCTAGGAGGATTAATCGCTTTTTTTCAAAATTTTTGATTTTTCCTTGACAACGCTATGTAAATTGATCCGAATCATGTTCGCTATATTTTTCCTGTAATTTTCACGTAAAAATACATAAGTGTACCAAATTTGAGCTCTCTATGTAAAAAGATGTGGCAACCAGGGGGGGGGGAGGGTACATAGTCATTTTTAGGGATTTTTCGTAAAAATTCATGGTTTTTCCTTGACAACGCTATGATAATTAATTCCTATGAGATTCGCTATATTTTTCCTGTAATCTACACACCAAAATACATATGTATACCAAATTTCAGCCCTCTAGATAAATTCGTGTGGCCGCTAGGGGGGGGGGGTACATGCCTTGCTTCACTAGTCTCATTAATACTAGTCTCCACGGAAATTCCGTACGGAATTCCGCAAAAATTCTATACGGAATTCCGCAAAATTTTGAAAGTATTCCTTTCGTAATTTTGCGAATTTTTTTGGAAGAATTCCATACAGAATTGCACAAAATTTTCAATAAAATTCCACAACTTTATTTTTTGCTGATTTTTTTGTGATTTTAAAATAACTGCTGCTACTATAACGAAAACTAGTCGACGATGATGTTCCTGGTGGATATAATATAGAATTTATGATAGATTAATTAATATCTAGTCGAACTTATTTGAGAGGTCAATAAAACGTTTTCCAAAAGAAATTTACTATTTTTCAGTCAACTAACTAACGGTAGTTGAATTTCTCGACTAATTTTTTTCAGTGTATCCACCAGCAGTTATTTTAAATTTACAAAAAAATCAGTAAAAAATACACTCAATAAAAAAACTAGTAGATTTGACTACTTTTTAACTACCCTGCATAGTTCAATAGGTCCTTAACTGAATTTAAAAAGTTGTATGAACTATTAAAAAGTAGTTAAAAGAACTAAGAATTTAGTTGGGTCAAGGATATTTTGTAATAGTTCTAATTTTTGAAGTTGATTTAACTACTTTTGTTAAGTACAATTAACTACTAATTCTTAACTCCATAAAAAATAGTTAAATTGACTACACGCACATAGTTAAAATAACCAAAAAAGTAGTTACTTTTACTACTTTCAAGTCAGTTAACTAAAGGTAGTTGAGGATTTCGGCTAAATTTTTTTCAGTGTACAGTTGTGAAATTCTAAAAAAAAATTTCTGCAATTCCAACAAAAATTTTGTGCAATTCTGTATAGAGATTATGTGTGTAATTCTTATAAAAAATTCGCAAAATTACAAAAGAACTTTTTTCAAAAATTTTTCGGAAATTTTTGCGGAATTCCATATATAATTTTTACGGAATTCCGTGTGGAATTTCCGTGGAGTAGTTTCCGTAGAAACGTTTCACCTGGGTAATGATATACTTAAGGGTTGAGGAGGTATATAACCTATTGTCTTCGTTTGCAAAACAATGATATGCAGAATTAAAGTAACAGTGATGAATAAATTAAATATTTCGTAAATTGCACGTATAATGGTAATATGGTATATAAAATTGTAATACACAACCTTATGAATGTCAACGTCATATGAATTTATATTGTTCTATTGAGGCAACGAGTTTTTGTGCATCTATTTTTAATATTTTAACGATGATCTTGAGATAATTTGCGAATTTTCTGGAAAGTCTAAAAGAAAACTTACAAGTTTAATGAATCATCACATAGGCACAAAAAAACGACATTATATATAATGTCTATATTGAATATGCATTAATTTTGCAGACGTAAAGATGAAAACTGAATTATCGAAGTAATATAAAAAAATCTATAAACATGATTTATTTTCTTGATTCTTCACTGGGAAAAATATTTTGATTCTGCGTGCATCAAAATAGTTTCTTCGTATTTGTGTAATTAAATGTTTTTTATTCAGTATCCAAGAAAATTTTTTATTACATTTAACTTCGTATTATTAATTGAGAAAACTTTTGTTGAAACAAAGTTCATAATTATATATAATATTATGTACACATTAAATGAAATATTCAGTGTAAATATTGAATAATAATTATGTTATTATTATATAAAAGATATCTCATTGAAACTCAGGGACTTGGTAAATTACAGACAAGAAATTAGAAATCTATGCTTTATTTGAGTGTGAATTTGAAAAAAATATTTGGTGAGAAAATAAATGTGAAATATTGGTAAAATATGATTATCATATCTTCCATATTTATTTTCTATTGTAAATTAATTTCTTTTTGAAATAACAAGTCAAACAAGTAAATTTCCAATTTATTGTTGAATTTATCGATTCCCTTTGTTTATGAGACTGAAGTTACCAACGTTGATTCAACGTAAAAATATAAAGTTAAGGATTCTAATTCCCATCAATGAAATATGATTATTTTCAACCCTCAGAAACGTGAAATAAAAAAAAAACAGTATTTATCATGGTTTTGTCACGGATTTTCCGAAAATCTAAAAATTTCAAGTAATATGCTATTTCCTCGCCTCGGAAGCAATTTTTCGCATTTGATAATTATTTGTTTCAATGCTAGAAGCATTTTAAAAAACAGAAAAATTGCTTCCAAGTCGGGGAAAACAATGATTTTGATTTTTTTGTTACGGATTTTCCGAAATTTCAAAAAAATTGCTATTTCCCCGACTTGAAAGCAAATTTTCTTTTTTTAAAAAGGCTTCTAGCATTGAAACAAATAATTATCAAACGTGAAAAATTGCTTCCGAGGCGAGGAAATAGCAATTTATTTGAAATTTCGAGATTTTCAGAAAATTCGTGACAAAACCATGATAAATACTGTTTTTTTTTTATTTCAGGTTTCTGAGGGTTGAAAATAATCATATTTCATTGATGGGAATTAGAATCCTTAACTTTATATTTTTCGTTGAATCAACGTTAGTAACTTCAGTCTCATTATTTCAGTGAGATATTATTGGTGTAAGAAAAATTTTTCTATCACTAATTATTATTTTGCTTTTCTTAGACATGGCCTTAAAGTCTTAAGTTTTAATACTTTCTATTTATCAGCACCCTAAAACATTCTTTAAATGTTAACTATTAATAAACAAGTAAGAAGACATGTACTGTCAAAAAAAATCGCATCTATCATTTCTGTGCTATATGTATTTATTACATTATGAATAGCAACAAAAATTAAATTTATATTTATGAATCCAATATAGGATTACAAATTTAGCTTTTTCACAATATTTTATAAACATTTTTTGATACGCACCTTTTCATGAGCCAAAAGTTTTGAACGTTCAAATGAACAAATTTTTTTTTTAATTTTCAAAAACTTTAATTTTTTAATGAAAAAAAATTGTGAAAGAATTAAAAATGTTTTTTTAAAAATTTTTTTACATAAATACTGAAGACACAATTTATTTGATTCAAATAATTCGTTACTTAACTATTATCAAATAAATATTTATTTGCATTAAATAATTAATATTTGAATCAATTAAATGATATTTGTTTCAAATACAGAAATTATTGGTCCAAAGACAGTTTATTTAATTCAAATAAAAATTATTTGGTTCAAGTAAATATTTATTTGATAATATACAATATAGTCAAGTAACCGTTTATTTGAGTAAAATAAATAAATTTTTCTTTTTAGTGTAATATTGCATTACTTTAAAATCTCAAAACAAATGCCAGAAAAAAAATACCGCGCCTCAAAATTAATTTCTTTTTCCACAATTTTCATATTATTCATTTCAATAAATTTTTATTTAGTAAAATGTTTAACCATTCAAGTTTTTTTAGATTAAAAAATTTTAATTTTTGTAGAAATTTACAGAAATTTTCCTGGCTTTGAATGAAATTTTCTGAAATTCCCTGACTTTTCCCTAAGATTTCCCTGACCAACAAAAGTCTCTGACGTTTCTCTGACTTTCTCTGACCGTTAGACACCCTGAATAATAATATTTTAATTTTTTAAATGTCAATTAAATATTTTTTCTCGAGATCAGTATTCCCAAGTATGAACGTCTTTAATTATCTTTAAAATTAACTAACTACACTGTTCATTAATTGGCACAAAAGTTGGTTTAGTCGGTTTTTTTTTATTGTAACAAAATTTAATTGGTTAATGAATATTTTACTTTAAATATAACTAATGTTATTAGATATTAAATTCATTTTATTAATTCTGTAATGAGAATAATTCTATAAAAATATTATCAAGAAAATTTATTTCGAATTTTTCAAATCAAACTAATTGTAAGACAAATTTTCAAAATTTTATTTAAGTAGGACAAATTTCTAAAAAAAATTCTTAAACTTCCACTTTTATAATTTCTTCAACTCCGATTTAAGCAATTTATTCCGAATTAAAAATTTTGTCATAGTTTTTAGTTTTGATCGTCAAAAAATTTCAGATAATACTTAAACAAGTTTTATATAGATTTTTAAGAAGCTTTTAAATTGAAAATTTTGAAAATAATTGAATTTCAAAAGATTGTGTTAAATTTCAGACAATAGGTAATTTCATATAATTGAATTTTCGAAGAATATTATAAAAATCATTAAAAATAATTGAAATTTTTGCAAATAATTAAATTTCAAGTGATTTTTAAATAAAAATTTTTGGTAATTTTATTAGCTAATTTTTTTAAAATTATAAACAATTATTAAATTTCATAAAAATTTTAATAGAAAAATAGTTTAAGATAATTGAATTTATGAAGAATTTCATTAAAATTATTAAAAATAATTAATTTAGTGAAGAATTTTAGTTAAAAATATGTTAAATAATTGAAATAAACAAGATCTAAAGAAGATGTGTAATGTATACTTGAAAAAACGTATTTTGTTTAACCCTTAACTGGCACGATACCGCATTTGAACGTAAATGGCACAACGGGTCTGCTGGACCCGACGTATTCAAACGTCTATTGTACAGCCGGTATTGAATATTTTTGCACAAAAATTTAATTTGAGATAGCCTATGATGTGATTTTTAAAATGTAATTAGTTTTATAGGGATTAATTTATTTTAAGTTAGTTAAAAAAAATTGTGAAAAATAAAAACAAAAAATTATTTAAATTTCAATATTATGACTTAAAAATTTAGGGTTATATTCTTGATGTATTATTCTTTAAGGAAAAAAAATTAGCATAACATCACAACTTGCAAAAAAGGTACCCAACCAAAAATTTCAGTATTATACCAGAGTTGACTGCTGGCGCAGTACTGGTTCAGTATTGGCTGCCGAGACTGGGCAGTCTGTACTGAACCAGTACTGTGCTGATATTGAGCCAGTACTAACTAAAATAGATTTTCTTTTTGATTAATACTAGTTTACCAAAAGTTCTAGAGTGAACCTGATGAATATTTTTGTTTAAATATTTTATTTTTAAAATATTTTTACCTTGATTTTATTTTTTAAAATTAAAATGTATTTTATTTTGCTTTTTTGTAGGTAAAATTATTTAAACAAAAAGTTTCCAGAGACCAATTCCAAAATATTTTGTAAGATTTTCTTATTGTTTTCAGATATGCAATAAACAAAAAAAAATTTTAAACGATAATTAAATACCTAATTGTATAATTATATACATTGTAATTATTTTATAAACTTATCCCTGTTACAGTTAAAGTTTTCTTTTCGTATACAATAAATTACAAAACTGACAGTACTCAGCCAGTACTGAGCCAGTAGTGGATACCAGTACTGGTGCCAACTCTGGCAGCAAATACTGGGTGCCAGTACTGCGCCATTAGTAAATTTTTGATTGGGTATTTATTTTGCAGAATAAAATGTGACTTTTTAGGTTAAAATTAAAAATTTATAATTATTAATGTTTGAAGCTAATTTATTCTTTTGTATTGAATTATAGTTGTATAAAAAAACTTACAAAATTACTAAGAATATGTCAAACCAATATATTAAAATATAAAAAATATTCAAAAGCATACATATTCAATTAATTTGAGCTCGAAAAAATTCTTATGTCTAATGGACCCATGGTACCAGTTAAAGGTTAAAAAAATATTTTAAAAAAAGTAGAAAAAGTCGCATTTTATTAATATAAGCCGAAAAAAGTCCTAGAATCCGAGACCAGATATTGCAGACACTCAAAACTTTTTCAGCAAGATAACAGAGTGTGCAAATATAAAAAAAAAAGAAAAACAAAACAGAGTTATTTCACAGGGTCCAATTTTTAAAATATTCCACTTTAGCTATTTTTGAATTTTTTTTTCTTTTTCAAAAGCAGTGTTAGAAAAGCAGCTCGACCACTGGGTTCATTGAGGTAATTGCGTGGAGGGTGAAGTTGCAATCGTCTTGAATGGTCTATTGGGGACGCAACTGGTGGTGGTGAGTTTGCCTTAATTTAAAGACAGAGGGTGAGTACGACGTAATGGTCATCACATGAACACGTGCAGGTGCGTCTGTGTGTGTGAGAGTCTGTGTTGGTAAGGAAAATCACAGAACGATGTCAACGACCTAGGGAAGCATATGCAAAATTCCTCTGGGATCTGGGACACGTTGTTATTAGTGCAAATCTTTGCAATAGTGCCACCACACACATATATATATATGTATATAATAGTTATAAATCAATAAGATTTTTTTTTCTTCTTCTTTTAATTTTATACATTATATATATAGTCTCAATAAGAGCAACTTATCTATAATAATTGTTTTATTTCAATAAAAACTTTATGAATAAAAAAAAAAGGATCGATTACATTTGAATCGCGCATTTTGCATCAATGATACGTCAACTTAAACTTATAATCCGAGACAATCGATGCCTAGCTATTGCTTCGATCGAGCCATCAAATTGAGCCTGGAAAATTTTCATTTTATTGTACTGGAAAAATTTCTTTATTCAAGTATATTTCATTCATTCTACTGATTATAATTTTTTTACCGTTATATAATTTTTCGTTTATAGTATAAATAAGTCAAAATAATTGAATTTTTCACATTTACCGTATTAATTTAAAAGGGACAAAACAAAAATAATTTTTTACTTTAATTTTAATTTTTTAATAATATTTTTCAAATAAAGTATGAAAGAAAATTTCCACTAATTCAAAAAAAAAAAAGATTTCTTTTAATTTATTGTGCCTGAAGTTTAAAATGTTCAAATGAACGAATTCTAATTTTCTGTCTATATAAATATACTGTTAAAAATTACCAATTGAAAACTAAAAAAGTAAATCAAATATTTGTTAAATTATTAATTTTATTTTTTCAAACGAGAAGCAATATTTTATGATAAAAATCAAAAAACTCAAAAGAAGTAGTAAACAAATTTTTCATTCATTTGAACGTCTAGAACTTGCAGAACATTTAATTTAATGAAAATTATATGTTTGAATCAAAGAAAGTTTTTGCTCTCGATAATTATTATTATCGAGAATTAAATAATCACACAAATTTGAAAGTATCAAATTGATATAAATTTTTATATCAATTTAATATTTTTGGTATCAATTTGATATTTTTAAATTAGTGTGATAATAAACAAAACTAAGCAATTAACTTATTTCCGACCTGTAAATCAATTAATTTCTTTCGGATTTGAATTTCATTTATCGTTTTTTGTCGCAAGTTAAATTGATTATATGAATGCATTTTTATAAATATAAATATAAATAAAATAAATAATTTTTTGCAATAATATGAATTATTTTAAACGACTTGGAAGAATTGATATTTTTTTTTTTTTATTAATTATTTTAATTTAAACAAATAAATTTTCTAATCAATTAAACATCATCGAGAAAGTTGTATGGAAGCATCAGCAACAGCTTGCGATTTGGGTTCTAAAGAAAGAGAAAGATAAAAAAAGAGAGAGAGAGATGTTTGCGTTTTATTCATATCTAGGAAAACTGATGGCGGTTCGACGTAGCCTCGATAACAGGATCGATAAACATCGTTATATACTACTAGATTATGAACAGAATAATCGCACTAACCACAGTGTTCTCGAGTCTCAAGGCTGAGGTAAGTGTACCCTAAGCATCAGTTATACTCATTTTATCATTAACGAAATTTTCATCAACGAAAATCGAAAACTAATAAATATGTATTAATTTGAAAATTCTTTGAAATGAAATTTCAATCTTTTTTAATGCGTTCGACTGTTCAGAACTCAAAAATTTTCTTTGATTCAAAGAAATTCTAGTTCACTGATATATATAGGATAATAAAAAATGTTCCTTCCATTCAATGAAATATTCATCGGTTTCAGGAAAGATTCTTTATATAAAAAGCGTTTTTATTTTTTTTTTTTTTTAAGAAAATCCGTTTCTTCATAGACCTAAAGCTTATTTAAAATCTTTACCCCGTGAAGAACAGATAATACATACAAACGATATCCGATCTTTCCTCTTAAAGGACCCGATCAAATTCACTGATAAGTTAAAAAAAAATTTGTATTTTTACATTTCAGAATAGAATAATAATTGGGATTCATTTAAATATTTTTAAATATACAAACAGTCGCGCGAAAATTGCTTACAATTGAAATTAATGATTCAATAAGTAGTCTTGTAATAATTATTATAAAAAATTATTCTACCAATAATATAAACGTCGTACTGATTAATTATAATTATACAATTTTAAAAATTCATTACTCGATAGATTATAAAAGAAACGAAGAAGTCAAGCGTGTTGTATTCTTTACGCATATAATGATAATGAAAACAGATGTTTAAATAAAATGTTTCATTGCGTATATATAGAAATAGTCAAACTACTTAACAGTTATTTGTCACTCTTTTTTTATGTATTTGCGAGTACATCGTCTAGCGTAAATTTAATACTAATGATATTTATTTTATCTTTAAATACCACTATTAAAAAATATTTGATAACAAGAAAAACAACAACAACAAAAGAAAGAGTTTTCTTTCACATTTTTTGTCTAAGTGTTTTTTAATCGTCATAAAATAATTTTTATTTATATATATTGCGACTAAAAATTGGTTACATAAAAATTTATACATTACAGTAAAATTTTTAAACCCACTCTCTTAATCTGAATCAGTGAGAATCTTCACTGATTTTCAGTGAAGATCATTAGTTGAATCAGTGAAATTTCACTAATTTTAAATTAGTGGCCCATTTTCACTGATTCAGAATCTATTTTTACAGAAATATATCTGGGACACAAAATTTTGTATCAAAATTTGTCATATGCGCGAAAATTATTTTATGATGATTAACAAATTTTTAAATACAACTTTTTTTATTTAATAATTTGTCTTTTATAAAGAATTTCTTTATGAATTAAAAGGAAATAATTGTGAAAAAATAATAGGGAGGGATTTTCATAATGTTTAGCCTTATGGATATCAATTTTCTAACTAAAGTTAAATATACAAAAAGGTAGATGACCGTGGAAATAATAAGGTGCCACATATTCATATGGCACAATTTCTAGAAATATATTCTTGCAAAAAAAAAAACAATACAATACTTTTTGAATGTAAATTTAAGCAACTATACTGAAATAGTATAATTTTTATGTTGTAAGAACGACAGTTTGCTTCAAATATTCGAGAGAAAGACCATTATTACACGCGTATATATACAAAATGTTTTCCATGCACGTTTTGTAATAAATGTTTTTTCATGACAAGAACAATAAAACATCTCTCCTAAACATGTAAAATAATGGAATTTTAAGAAAACCAAACGACAAGCGACTTTTTTTTATAAATGATAAATGAGTATAACAATAACATGACATTTAAGTAACTTTAATTGACATTATATACAAGTCTTATGGAAGGAAGAGTAAATTGCTTCTCCTTGAATGAAATGCTTACATAAATGCTTGATTAATTCCAGTTTGAGATTCCTAAGAGAGAAACGCCTGCAAAAAACCTGTCCCACGACAACTAGAACATCAACATCAGCATTTAGTAGAACATCTGAGTATCAAAACGAATAGGTCAACGTGTCCTCAATGAACATTGCATCCCAAGCATATTTCAAAAAGTTTGAGAAAAAATATAGACATTATCATAACAATATCAAGACCTCGTTAATATTAAATCATGTACACTGAGAAAAATATGCTATTGAATAAACAGCATTTCTGACAAAAGGTATAAAAATTATTGATTCAAAAGCATATGCTATAGAATCTATAAAATATTTTAAAAATTTTATAGCTAATGCTTTTGAATCAATAATTTTTATACCTTTGGCAGAAATGTTATTGATTCAATAGCATATTTTTCTCAGTGCAAGATCACTCAAACTATACGAAAAATAAAATTTCTTGTAAATTATTCATTTCTGATTCATGTAATTGTATCTGAAACTACGTTTCTATATATACCAATTACAAATGAATGATTAAAAAATTGCCATTTGAAATTGTTTCACTAGTCGTTTGGTTAAATTACTAAAATTATGTATATCTAAAGATCCTATAATATCACTATAACGGTCCAATATTGCTATCGAATTCTCATTTATTGTAATTTTTGGCAAAGAATCAAATCTGCTACAACCTAAGGAATATAAAAGTAGGTACTTAAAATACCAGAAGATGTATAAGGAAAAAAAGCAATCGCGTGATTACCGTGACGATAAAAATCCGTCAAGGAGCTTCCCTTGCACCTTTGAAAAAGCATCCCTTCAGCACCGTTAAGAAGAAGAATTTCAGATTCAGAGCCTTTGGTCCTCCTTGATTCCCTCCTCTTTTCAAAATCAGGGGCCATTCAAGAAGCGTAATTCTCTAATCTTCTCTCAATTTCACACAATAAAATCAAATGCACTTTATCGTTTTATAAAAAGAATATAACTATTACCGTAGCGACCACTGAAAGACACGAAACACACACAAAACAGAGAATGCTTTTTGTTGTGACACAGGTTCACTTCATTACACATTCGTCGTTTTTTAGTCAATGCTAAGTGTCCCTCTTGTTCTTCTTCTTCCTCTTCCTTAACCTCGTCATCAAAGTTCCAAGATAGTTGGTCCATTACGATTTTTGAGCCATGATTTTAAAAAACTTACGCAACACTAATTAAATACTGTGTCTTCTATTCGAGTATAACACTTGTTAACAAGTGTGTATCTCGTTAAGTGACGCACAGTTACTAATGTAATTAAAACACGATCGTACATCGAGGAAAGTCAAATGCAAACTAGTGGTTGTCTTGTCGCTTTTTGCTTTTCGAACGCATAAAGTTGTACTACTCGTGGTTATGTCTGACAAGCCGACACAGTGAATAGCAAGTAAACAGCCCCTTCCAAAAGACCAATGTGTGCCCCCTCTTTTTATCTTTAGCCGCACTATCCTCCCACCTTGTCATGATATCGAAGCCACCAACACCAGGCAATCGAAAACCACCTCCTCCACCACGTTTTGATCACGTTCTAGTGCTGTTTGATTCTCTTCTTATCCCCACCGATATTGTCGCCAACCATCTTGGACACCCGCGACGAAGGTAACCAATCAGTAGACGATATAATTACAGCCACTATAGTGTATATATCATCATCTTCATCATCATCATTTTCACGTTAGTATTGTACTCTTCTTCAAGAATGAGCATCATTAGATGTTGATGATAAAGAAACTCCAAGATGATGACAAATTATGAAAGAATCATCACTGTTAGCAAATTAAGGTATTACTCTTATAATTAAACGTGGGACTAAAGTAATCTAAGAGGTAATTAATGTTTTGAAAGTCAAATGTTACTAAAATTCAATATAAAGTCGATATTTTGTCTTCACTCATGTAGAAAGATAAGTACATTTATCAAAATATTTCGAAAATTTTGCTGGTGGCATATTTTTAGCTAAACGAAATACAGTGCTTAACAATTAACGAATATTTATAGTTCTACAAATGAGGGAATTTTGAAAGTCACCAACATTGAAAATTACACTGATTCCGAAATATAGTTTTCATACAGAAAAAACTCATTAAAGTGTCAAATTTTCAATTCTATGATCTGTATTTTTTTAAAAAATGAAAGTTATTGTACTGTAAAATATTACTTTTTAAGTGTTAAAAGGAAAATTTACACTGCAATAGTTTCTTACACTGCAAAAACAAGCGTCTTATTCCAAGAGGTTTACGTGGTCATTTTTAAGACGTTTATTGACGTCTTGGATTTCGACCAATGAGATAACGTCTTACATATATTTCTATCAATGGGACAAATTTACGTCGTTTCGAAAACGTCTTAATGTCTTAAAATTAGACGCCTGTTTTTGCAATGTTGGCATTAGTTAAACAATTAAGTCTTAGTTAATTGCCGTCATTGAGATATGAATACGAATCTGAAGTAAAATTTAAAAAAAATTTAAATGGTGGATCCAATATGGCAGATGAATTTTTTGAAAATTGATCAAATTTTCTTTAAATTGCTCTCTACACGGAGAAAAATAGTTTGTGAAATTTTCGTAAACTAGTTTTTCACTTTTGGACGGGCCCAAAGTTTGGAAATCTTTCATTAACTTTTTCCAAGATTTCACGAACGTTCATCACTCTCTTCATAACAATCAATGTCTGCGCACGCGCACAAAAAAAGTTTGTGAAATCTTGAAAAAAGTCAATGAAAGATTTTCAAACTTTAGGCCCGTCCAAAAGTGAACAGCTAGTTTACGAAAGTTTCACGAACTATTTTTTTTTGTGTAAATTTGAATTATTGCGATTTTACTGACGAAATAGTTGGAATTTAGCAACTGAATCATTTCGGTTACATTTCCACTGGAATTCAGTCATATTTCACTGAAAATTAGTAAATAGAATTCATTACTGATTGAAACAGTCAAATCTGTCTTACCGATTTTAATGATAATGTAGATTTAACTATTTAAATCAGTAATAATTCGACTGATTTTCAGTAAAATGTTACAGAATTTTAGTGAAAATATTACTGAAGTTATTCACTTATGCTAAATTCCAGTCATTTTATCAGTGTGAAATCTCACTGATTCAAATTTAGAGAGTGATTATCTATTAAGTAGCGGATTTTGGAATCGATGAATAAAAATATTGTATCAAAAATCTAAAATTCGCAGTGCAACTTATAACATGAACTCATTTTGATTTGCAACAAAAATGAGTCCAAGTTTTTTCTATGGAATTCAGTGTCTCAAAAAGCATATCTAAATATACCAAGTTTCATTAAAATCCGCAACAATTGTTTTGGAATTTCAAAATTTTTGGATATGTTAAAATTTCGATTTTTCATATATATATGTATTCATCCAATCAAAAGAAATAATGAAACATTTTCATGCTAAATACAAAACATTGATAACAAGACTGGAAATTAAAATTGGAAAATTGAAATCGGAAGTTCCAAACTCCAAACAGGTTTTAAGTGTTGTACTTCATCTAAATCAGTGTATTATAATCTGTTATTTAATTCAAACCAAACAGGAAACAAGTCATTTGCAATGTATGTAGAATATACACGTGAGAAATAAATTCTTATGAAGTTTTAATCACTTTCCAGATAATTTTTGCGATAAATATTGTCATTGCGAATAGTAAAATACACTTTTTTCAAAGAGTTTCCGCAATTTATAATATGCGAAAAATAATGAGAATGTTGAATAAAAATTTACTTCAATATAAAATGAATTTTGAACATTTTCATTGAAGTAAATTAAAAATATGAAATCAATATTTTTCTCTTTAAAAATTTTTTCATAATTAATTAAGGTAAATCTCTTTTTTGACTGTTAAACTCAGTACTATTAGGTAAACAATATATATTATACAAATTGTCCTAAAAAGACAAATCAAATAGGTAAGTTTGTCATAGAAGATAAGAAAAAATGTAACATTGAATAACATCTATAAGTTTTTAGGCGCGTTCCTTTCCCGTAATTGCAATATATAATATTTGTAAACATTGGTCAATGGCCCCAAAGCGATTAGAGTGGGACTGAGTTCTATTAATAACCAACATAGAAGAAAGCTCTTCGATTTTGAAATAAAGTATCACCACACATTCAATGCTTTAACTAACACAAACAATCACCTGAGCTAACTATATAGTTCTAGAACTCTCGATGAATGGAATAAAAAAATTCCTCATGTGCAAATTACAAAAAATTCCCCAAGTATATACTCGTAAATGGAATTTATCCAATTTTTTTTTTTTTATTAATTTTTAACTGAAATTCAAATAATTAGCACAAAATTGTTTAAAACATGTCATTAAAAATTTAGCTAACACAAGAAGTACATAAAAAAAGTTATATAGTTATCAAAAAATAAGAAAAAAGTGGAAAACATTTTTCTGAAGATTGCGTGAAAGACGTGACATTCTACACTTAGAGAATACACGCAAATAATATAATGTTTAAAAATTACTTATGAGTAGCATTTGTTTATCAAATAAATATTTACTTGAAGTAAATAATTTTTATTTAAATTAAATAGACAATAATTAAGTCTAATTATAATTATTTATTTATACAAATAAATACTTTTTTAAGTGTTAAAGAATTTACAAGAACAAAGGATTGTTAATGCTTTTCCTATTATATAAATCTGCATTTTTTTATAATAATGTATACAGTGCAATATAGACGAGATTTTTTTTTTGTTTTTTTTTTTGAAATAATAAAATTATAACAAACAAAGTCAATCGGCAAACATCATGACCGAGCTTTTAATTTAATATAATAATAACGATCATGCACTCTTTAACGAATAAATAATGTCCATACTGCTAAGATAACTTTATACTAATACTCGAGACGAATCTGATCTTCGTGACCTCAAATTAAAGCAATGTATTCCTTAAGTTTCTTTGCATTTGAATGACACATTTGCGATCTTTAATATATAAAAGCATTCAATAATAAAATAATGAATTTGTCAATTCTCCAATTATTATATCGTTTAATTAGTGGAGAGTTTACAGAAATTTTTTTGCTATTCTACATTTTTCCTTACACGTTTCTAATCAGAGATAAATCTAAATCATTTTAAAATTACTTACAACTTAAGAAAATAATGCCAAATTATGGAAAATAACCGTGACACAATGATCATGAATAATGAGATTTTTTGGCATACTGTAAAATGAAGGAAAACACATACAAAAAAAACTGGCGTTTATAGATTCACTGTTTAGGTTTGTATTGACTAAACGAGTACAGACGTAAATATAATCATTGCTTCAACCCTGCTGTTGTTACTCTGTGATTCAAGTTTTCAGCGAACGTCCGACTGTTCGATTTGCTATATATCAGCAAAGAATGCTTTTTATTGGTGATTGAATTACTGTAAGCTTAACAGGCAGATAAATACGAGGACGTTGTCCGTACAATTCATTATTGATTCTCATATAAAGCAAAAAGCCTTTTAAGATATAAACAATACTTGCTCTTTGATTCTGGATCAAGTAAGAAAAAGTTTGCAAACAACATTTTAGAGTATAAAAAATAATTTTAAAAAACTCTGTTACAATTATTCAACATCAGTATAAAAATATATAATGATCCAAATGAATGTGTCTGAATTTCAGCTATTTAAAAGTTCTGACAGAGAACCAAATTATTTAATCATAAATGTTGTGGTTTTCAGCAAAGTAATTATTAAGAGTACTAAAATCTTGATATTTAATTTGTAGTTTATTTGAAGAAAAATCCTTTGATTTTCTTAAATTTCTGCAGTTTCTTTTTTCTTATTTGAGGCAACACTGAATTAATAAAAAGCGTGCCTATTTAGAATTTACACGCATTTTGTCAAAAAAAATTATTTTTTTTTTATAACTTTCACAGAAGAAAATATTGAGTTGATAAATTTACAGAAATGACCTTTATAAAATTTGTAACAAGAAACATGTGACATCACTAACATTTACAACTGATTTTTCAGAACAGTAACAGAATCTTTTGTCTAATTATTTTTGTTTCTAATGAGAATTAAATGATTAACAACGTTCACAAGTTGTTTTAATCATTATTAAATGCAAAAGTTTTAAAGTAAAAAATAAGTAAATTGAAAAAAAATTGGAAACACTAAAAAAATTGTTAATTTGACTCGCATGATTAAACCCCAAATTTCATTTGACATAAAATCATTTGACGTAAAATTAATTTGATATATAAATCTTATATGACATACATTTCATTTGACATAATTCTCATTTGTCATAAAATTTAAATGACATAAATTTCATTTTATATAAAATTTATTTCACATAAATCTCATTTGACATAAACTTCATTTGACATGAAACTCACTTCACATAATTTCAAATTAAGACACGGAGAAAAATAGTTAGCTATATTAGCTAATAACGTTTAATTTTATTTAAAAAATTTCCTTTTTTTAAAAAAAATTCTTAAAAAGCGAGTATTTTTTCATGCTGTCAAAGTGGTGTAACCGTTATCTTAAGGCACGAGCTGAGAGCGAATTAAATTATTTGGTTGTCGTAACCAAATTTTGGTTGCAATTTCAAAAATGTTCAACCAAATACGAAGCTGAAGTACGCAACGTTTATATAAACGATTTTTAAAGAAATAATTTTTTAAAATGAAAAATTCTATAATTTTTTTCCTAAAAAATATTTCTTGTAGTTTTCATTAATTAACAAATTATAAAAAAATATTTTTTAGGCAAAAAATTATAGAATTTTTCATTTTAAAAAATTATTTCTTTAAAAATCGTTTATATAAACGTTGCGTACTTCAGCTTCGTAACCAAATAATTTTTTTGGCCTAACCAAATGTTTGGTTGAATTAACTCTACGACTTTGTTTCAGTCAACCAAAATTTGATTCCAAAAACCAAAATTGTCTACACTCTAAATCTGAATCAGTGAAATTTTCGGGCGATTCACGATTCGCCGCCGACTCGTCCTCGTAAACCTGTCCGGCGACAAAATTTTGTCCCGGACTGTTCCCCCACTCTGTGGCCTATCCCTTCGTCCGTAGTGGTTAGAACTAATAATTTTGCAGAAGAGTTAAAAGTCATGTTCTTTATTTTTTAAAAATATTTTAAATATTTTAAGAATTTTTTTATGTCAAAAACATTGATGTTTAATAAAATAAAATAAGAATTAAAAAATATCAATTTTTTAAATAATCTATTTATAAATTTATGTTGATTTTCAGTATTTAAATATATGTTATATGTAATATTTATAATATATGAAACATATTTTTAAAATTTTGAAAAATAAAGAAGTTGTAATCAAGTGAAAAGAAATGTCATTTGGAATGCAAATATCTTGGAAAATAATAAAAATATCTGAATTATAATTCATATTTGGTACAGTTATTTAAGACCTATAATTCTACTTATAAACAAAAAATAAGAAAAATCTAAGACATGACCTTTAACTCTTCTGCAAAATTATTAGTTCTAATCATTACGGACGAAGGGGTAGGCCTCAGAGTGGGGGAACAGTCCGGGACCAAATTTCGTCGCCGGGCAGGTATACGGGGACGATTCGGCGGCGAATCGTGATCTGCTCGAAATTTTCACTGATTCAGATTTAGAGTGTAACCAAACGATTTTGTTGCAAACACAAAATCTTTTTTGCTTCCTCGTGGAGGAAGCTATGTAGTCCTTTCGTTTATAAACTTTTTAAAAATGGTGAAAACAAATTTTCCTCTATATAGAAACATGTTATATGAGATCCTGATCAATTGTCCGGATGTATGTATGTGTGTGTGTATGTGTATGTGTGTGTGGATAGTTTTTGTGAACACGATATCTTTAACAGGTTTTAATGGATTTGGGTAAAATTTGGTAGGCTTATTTAACACATTAATCTCTCAAAAATGACGAGAGGATTTTTAAAAATACCCCAAAAAAAAAATTTTATCGTCTTTTTTCCAAAAATTTTTTTTTAATTGAAAAAATTTTTAAATCGAAAAATTTAAGGTAATATATAATATAATCGTCTTCTTTATGTCAAGATGAATCGATTGATATATATATAAAGTATAGATTTGATTGAAATTTAAAGAATTAATGAAAGTTAAAAAATCAAAAATTCTCATTTTAGCTAAAAAATGATGTGTTTATTTAAATTCATGTTTATATATGAAATAATTTTATTCCCTGCATTGAAACGAATTGGTTGGTATATATATAAAGTATAGATTTGATTTAAAATTTGAGAATTAATAAAAATTGAAAAATCGAAAATTCATATTTTAGCTAAAAAATTTTGTGTTTTTTTAAAATTCAAGTTGATGAATAAAATAATTGTATTCCTTGCATTAAAACGAATCGATTCGTATATATAAAGTTTATGTTACACTCAAAATTAATTAAAATTTTCTTTATTTTTCAAAAAATTTAATTAATTTAAAACATTTTTAACTCGAAATTTTTTAAATCAATCAATTGAATTGGACAAATTCATTGCTTCCTTCACGAGGAAGGGAATTTTTTGCTTCACAAAATGAGGAAGCATAATGTTTATGAAATAAATATAAAGGACCCCCTCCTTGTTTTCAGTGTATGGCTTATAGTTTTAAGAAAAATTCTATTAATTGATAATTCACATTCACCACTTGATTTTGATATAAATATATTAATCCTTCGGAGAGGATGTTATACACCAATGAAAGATTTGCATAAACACACAACGTACATTAATTCATTGAAATTAAAACAACAATCATTATCTATTTTAATGTTATAGGTAGAAGATTGCAATTGAAAAAAAACATTTCATTTATTAGAAATTCACGATGTTTCTTATACGTGTATAAATAATATATAAATCACACAAGATGAGAAATTATGAGTCAAAAGTTTTGAACGTTCAAATGAGCGAAATTTTTTTGCAACTTCTTTAAGTATGAATTTTCTTACAAAATATTGTTTTAAAAATCTAAAAAGAAATTATTTAATTTAATAATTTTTTAATTTACTCTTTTATTTTACAATAATATCATAATTTTTAATAATTTATAGATTGAAAAAAATATTTCGTTCATTTGAACGAAAAAAAAAATTTCCAAATCATTCTCTCACCTTCATATTTCGAAAGACAATAATAAAATCTCGATCAATTTTCATGGACGTCTGTATAAAATTTTTTGGGTTCGAGTAGAAAGGAGGAAAGTCTGAGTGATTGTATATAAAAAGTAGAAAGCAAGAAAGTCACCTAATTGATTACGCAAAACCAAGAATATGTTTTAAATTTCAAAAATATATATATATTTAATAATTTGCAAAAATATTTACTTTAGTTCTTTAATAAGAATGTATGTTTATTTATTTTTTATCAGTACACCTGTATATTTTTTGCACTCCATTTTTTTTTTCTTTCGTTACATCTTTTGTCAAAATTATTTCTCTATTTCAAGTTTTAAACATTGTGACCAAATTGTGTCTCGCATTAAAATAACAAATTATAATTCAATTTATAAAACTTGACTTGTAATAATATCTCATATGCAAGTCAAATACAATTTTTTTCTTTTTTTGTTAAAACTGTTTAGTGGCATGTCTTTTTCCTCAACGTTCATTTAAAACTAGTTGCTCTAGGTCGTGAATGTTAGAAAACGACATTAAAAAGCAGAAAACGAACAGAAAAACATCAATTATGGGTTATATAATCAGAATAAGATGGAAAAATTAACAGAAATTCTTCTCAAATTTCTTTCAATGATGAACCGAAATGAAATATTTACTAAAATTTTTATTTCATCTACAATTTATTCTTGAATTCAGTGTAATCTATTTTTAAAACAATGAAAATATTCGATTATATAAGAATAAATTGTATTATTCTTATAAAGAGATGACAATTTAAAAATTTTTTTCGATGTGAACATTGGAAATTTTACTGTTTTAAAAATGTAAAAATATACAATATTTTTTATTAAAAAAGAGAAGAAAACTGAAAGCCCTTTTCACCTGTCGTCGCGCAAAAATTGATGGCACGAGTACACCATTGACGTCATAACCGGCCTCATTAAAATGAAAAGTGAACGCATTTCCTTGCATCAGGTTTTAATTTTTGTACATTTTTTCACTCATGGTGAAATATATATATATATATATATATATATATATATATATATATGGGGCATTCTATGGGAAATTTTCATTGAAAATTTTTTTTTGTCCGAAACAGTTTTTTTCGAAATCTATATGAAAAATAAGGAAATACGTATTTTTTTATTTTTTTATTTGATGAAAATGAAGGAAGTTATGATTTTTTGAAATTTAACGTCAACGAAGAAAGTGTGTTTTTGAAACATTTTTTAATCTATTGTACTAATAAATTAAAAATTATGCTATATATGAAATTTGTTCATTTTTTCTCAAATTTTTCAAATATGTGCTAAAAAATAACGTACCTATAACAGAAACAACAAAAAAGTTGAAATTAAACTTATAAAGTGAGTTTTCTCAAAAGAGACACTTTCGATTTTTAATTTTTTTTTTTTTGCATTACAATCTCTGATGACTGAAGAATTTTTTCCCCTATCTGCAAAAGTGGTAATTTTAGTTTTTAAATTACTATTTATAATTTTCTTTGGAAGGCTCACAGAATTTAAGCATTTTAAGCACATTCATTTGTTTTTTTTTTAATTTTCATAAAAACATACTAAAAATCGTTGCGTCAAGCTTAAAAATTGTAAATAGTAATTTTAAAACTAAAAGTACCACTTTCGCAGATAGGGGAAAAAATTCTTCAACCATCAGAGATTGTAATGCAAAAAAAAATTAAAAATCGAAAATGTCTCTTTTGAGAAAACTCACTTTTTGAGTTTAATTTCAACTTTTTTGTTGTTTCTGTTATAGGTACGTTATTTTTGAGCAAATATTTGAAAAATTTGAGAAAAAATGAACTAATTTCATATATAGCATAATTTTTAATTTCTTAGTTTAATAGATTAAAAAATGTTCCAAAAACACACTTTCTTCGTTGACGTTAAATTTCAAAAAATCATAACTTCCGCCATTTTCATTAAATAAAAAAATAAAAAAATACGTATTTCCTTATTTTCATATAGATTTCGAAAAAAAAGGTTTCGGACAAAAAAAAATTTTCAATGAAAATTTCCCATAGAATGCCCCATATATATATATATATACTAAAAAGGCTGTTCAATCTCTTTGGAAAGGACACGGCCCGAGAGACACACTTGTGCTAATTTCTTCTTCAATTTCTGGGCTCCACCCAAATCGTATATCGTTTTACGATTTGCGTCATCATCATTAATGACTTCGATATCGAAGTTATTATTGTGTCAAAGAAAAAAAAAAAAAACTCCCCAATAAAAAACAAAAACCTCAAATTTTTATGGTTCAAATGTCTATATATTTTGGATGATGAATATAATATATATAAATGAAAATTGCCGCGTCTATGACTCAGCAGTCTATTCTAATGTGCAAGACGTTCGATAAATGCAGGAGCGTAATTATACACGTTGTCCGACCCGTTTTGTTCTGACGCACTTTGTATAAAAAAAAAGGACTCGCCGTTTCACTTGTATGGCAATCGATCTTAAATACTATAGACACATTAGATAAGAATACTTATATAGATTCAAAATTAAAGTTTTATTGTAAGGCAAAATATGTTTTGTCATAGAGATTATAAAGATTTAATAATCGGTGTATTCATTTATTAGTGTAACATCTAATAAACTTCTTTTTATCATTATCGCAAAAAAACAAGCGATTCCAGTTTATAAATGAAATAAAAACTAATCGCGAGAAATAAGGTAATAAAAAAAAAAAATTTCACTGGAACTAATTACCTATAATTTAAGCATTGGCTTCGCTTCACTTCTTTAAATGAGGTAAAAAAAAGCTGATGAAACTTCTATTAACTTATTAATCATTTATGATTCAATTGATAATACAAACAATTAATGAAATTTACCAAATATTAAAATTTATCACATCCTGAGGCGAAATTTAAGGCCTACTTTATAAGGAGTAAAGTATGTCTTCCTCAACTAGTCGCAAATTTCCCTTTCTTCCACGTTTGGATTCAAAGTAGGATCTAGGGGAGTCTACAAGATCCAAAAGAGGGCCTATTTAGGTTCTAAGGGAAGCTAAAGAGGATTCAAATTTCGCCTCGGGATATTTACTAATTTATCGAAAAAAAATAATATTCGAGACGCATGATTATGTTCTAAAAAATCATTAGTTAGAATATTCATTTTATGGAATTTCATTTGTCATAATTATATTTTTGAGCCAAATTTTTATTTGTTCGAATTAGTATTTTGTAGAATTTTCATCAAAACGATTTTCTATATTACAGAATTTTTATTTGTTCGAATTTTTATTGGGTAGAATTTCATTGTAAAAAATTTTCTTTCAGATGAATTTTCATTTGTTCGAATTACACAGCCCTACATGGGTTTTGCAAATAAGATGGCTCCAGATGTTTCCGAAGGCATTTTGCGCACTGAACACGAATCTGGGTTCAAAAACTTTCCATCATGTCAAGTTTTAGAGAAAAAGGGGGTCGAAACCCCTAAAAATAGCGTTTTTTTGACATTTTTGAAAAATTGTAGAGCTAAACACTGACGTGCTAGAACCATCGCTATTGTCAGAAATTGACAATTGATATTTGCTCTTTAAAATAAGCCCAATGCCAAATTGATTGCATGCACCCTTAAAGCAGGGGATAAATAAAATATTCGGCTTAAAAATAATTATGACTAATGAAATTCTATACAAAAAAATTCTAACTAATCATTTTTAGAATATAATTATGCGTCCCTAATATTCATAATAGTAGTAGTATATAATTAATTACATTAATATTTAAATAAATAATTTTGGTTTTATCAGTAAAGTTTATAATTAAAAAAAAAAATTTTGTTGGATTTTTAAAAATTATTTTTTAAGCAACGCTTTATAAATTCAGTTATGAAAAAAGTGAGTTATGTTTGTTGAATTTATATTTAAAAGTCAAATTTCAATTAGAGTCTTATCAATTTAAATGATATTCTTATTATAGAAAGAAAAAATTGAACATGAATTTCCTAATAACTATAATCAAACTGAATTTAGATTTAGATTGAATATAAATAAAAAGAATACAAGTGCAAAGTATACATCGCTCGATTAAAGTAAATCTCATCTTCCACTGGACAATGACCTATCAAGCTCGTATACTTATCATTGTTGTACACTGTACATATATTAGAAAGTGTTAAAACAATTATAATATGTATCACACATCAAGATTAATCTCCAACGTATTTAAAAAGCTGTTTTAAAAAACGCATTTTAAGTCATTATATAAAATAAATTACTCAACTTTATCCTTACAATAAATATGTATTCGTTAATTTTTTCAATTTAATGAAACTTTTAAAATTGTTTAACTGTTATTTCAAATTTTTAATTTTTAAATAAACTTTAAATTAAAAGAGAAATTTATTTAAATTGAGGAAAAATCGTTATTTAAAAACATTAAATTTAAAAATATTATTTATAAATTATACAGTTTTTTTTTCTTATGAAACAATTTAGAAATTAATTTATGTTAAATGTATATACTTTAAAAAATTTAGAATTATTTAATATTGTGCTAAACAAAATTGTTTATTGTACACATTAGATAAATGTAAGTCGATGACGAAGTGTGTAATAAACATTTTTATCATAATACTTGTGAGAGATATCTTTAAAAAATTGAAGGATAAACTTAACCCGGTTTTCTGGGGTAAAAATTATCTACAACAGAAATTATCTTTTGCAGTGGCGCCACAATATATGTATATAATGGTATTAACTTTGATATAAAAAGCAATTTTTATATATACGATTCTCTTATTTTATACCTGACTTATTAAGCGAAATAAATCACAATTCTAAAGAGTATATAATATTTTTCCTTCCATTGAAATAATAAAAAAAATATTAATAAATCTCGTTTCTGGAATTTATTGAAAATATTATTCATTTGTTATAGAAGAGTCTTGTCTTAAGACAATATATTATTATGAACTTGGTTTGTTTGGAAAAATGAAAATTTTATCTAATGATAATGTGTCTGAAGTTTTGAACGTGCAAATCAACGAAAAATTTGTTTGCTAATTTTTTTTAACTTTTTTAAATTATAAAATATTGCTTTCTGTATTGTTAAAATAAATAAATAATTTATTAAATGTTTAATGTACCTATTTCATGATGCTGAAGTCCGCAACGTTTTTAAAAACAAAAACGAAAAAATAAGTGAATGATATTTATTACTTTGGCTTAAAATAATTAAAGTTATTCGAGGGTAACTGGCTTCTATAAAAAGATGAATTTCTTGAAAGTTTGTGTAAATAAAAATTAGAAATAAATTTACATAAAAAAGAATTCTATTTTAATTTTTCGTTTTTAAAAACGTTGCGGACTTTAGGCTCATCCTATTTCTTTACTTTCATTCTCTCTAAATTTGAATTAGCCAAAATTTCACTGTTTCAATCAGCGACTATTCGCTGCCAATCAGCGGATTTTAGCTGATTCAAATTTAGAGAGTTCCTGTAGTATAATTTTTAAATAATTTGTACAGTGAAAAAAAATTTATTTGATTCAAATAATCGCTTACTTGACTATTATGAAATAAATTTTTACAATTATTTATTTGAATTAAATAAACTGTATTTGAACCAATAATTTCTGTATTTAAAACAAATACCATTTAATTGGCTCAAATAGAAATTATATGATAATAGTCAAGTAATCGATTATTTGAATTAAATAAATTTTTTTCTGTGTCAACTAACAAAAAATGATTTCGTCCATTTGAACGTTCAGAACATTAGGCACATATCAAACGATAAATTTTGTGAAATAAAAAATCTCTTATAAAGTGAATATTCGAATAATTATAAATTCAATTTAAGAAATCTTTAAATATTTGCATTTAACGGAATTATTTTATAGACCTTTTTTTAAAAATAAATATTTTTTTAAATGAAAATTCGATAAATTGTAGAGAATATTTTTATGTACCATAAAAATTTGGTTAGGTAGAAATACCCCCTCCCCCCTCTCTCTCTCTTACTCATGATGAGAACGTAAAAATTTTATATCCGGGTCAAACCATTATATTTCAACTAAAGTGGTCGCTGACTAATTTTTAAAAATTATAATACTTTGCAGGAATGATTTTGAAGTTATCAAGATCACGAAATGAAAAGAATTTTATTAAAAATTTAAATATTTATTGTAAAATATGAATTTAAAGTATATGAGGTGCTAAAAACTGTCAATTTTTTAGCCATTAGAAAATATGCAAAAAAACATAGAATTTACCATAAAAATAAAAAAAAATTATTGGAATTTACTAAGAATGAATAAATTTATCATTATCAATTGATATAATTATTTAAAGATGTGAAGTAATATATAAAATATGATTTCCAAGTGCACCTGTCAAATAACCTAATTTTGCGATTTTTATTCATTAATTATAAAAAATAGAAAACATTAAATTAAATAAAAACTTACCAAATATGAAGTTCTTGCCATAAACTTTTAGAATTTCTTTGCACTTTTCTTCTTTTCTATTCATAAGTATGAAAAATTTAAAAAATAAAATAGCTACTTTGTCTATTTTCACTATTTTTGAAAGTCAATAACTTTCTTGGAGAAAAATGAAAAAATATGGGGTCTCGAAAATTATTTAAATACACACTACATATACATTCACTGAAAATTTCGCATTGGTCCCGAAGCTATTTTCGAAGATAAAGTAGATTAAAAATTTCGTATTTTTTAGGCTATATTGACATGGGTTTTAAAGGTATTAAATCAATGTGAAGTTTGTCGTCACCAGTGAACCACCTTCACATTGATTTAAAATCCATGTCAATATAGCCTAAAAAATACGAAATTTTTAATCTACTTTATCTTCGAAAATAGCTTCGGGACCAATGCGAAATTTTCAGTGAATGTATATGTAGTGTGTATTTAAATAATTTTCGAAACCCCATATTTTTTCATTTTTCTCCAAGAAAGTTATTGACTTTCAAAAATAGTGAAAATAGACAAAGTAGCTATTTTATTTTTTAAATTTTTCATACTTATGAATAGAAAAGAAGAAAAGTGCAAAGAAATTCTAAAAGTTTATGGCAAGAACTTCATATTTGGTAAGTTTTTATTTAATTTAATGTTTTCTATTTTTTATAATTAATGAATAAAAATCGCAAAATTAGGTTATTTGACAGGTGCACTTGGAAATCATATTTTATATATTACTTCACATCTTTAAATAATTATATCAATTGATAATGATAAATTTATTCATTCTTAGTAAATTCCAATAATTTTTTTTTATTTTTATGGTAAATTCTATGTTTTTTTGCATATTTTCTAATGGCTAAAAAATTGACAGTTTTTAGCACCTCATATACTTTAAATTCATATTTTACAATAAATATTTAAATTTTTAATAAAATTCTTTTCATTTCGTGATCTTGATAACTTCAAAATCATTCCTGCAAAGTATTATAATTTTTAAAAATTAGTCAGCGACCACTTTAGTTGAAATATAATGGTTTGACCCATCCTTCAATTTCTCGCTATATATTACACAAATTGCCTCTACTTTCATTTTCTTAACCATTTTTATTTGGCGAAATTTTTTTTAGCAAAATAGTAGAAAAGGATAATAACCCTAAGATTTCCTGAATAATAAATTAAGCAATAAATGATGACTTTTGCTTCAAGCACGAACCGCAACGTATATATATATATAAATGTATATAAACGATTAACTCTTGGCGATCATTTTTATATATGTTGAATTTCATCGTTTTGCATGTTTGATGTGCGAAATGTTACATCCACTATATTTAAATGTGATTTTGTAGAAGAGAGCATTATAATATTGAAATTAGTACCGGTTTTCGTATATTTTCTGCCACACAAAATGAAACTGCGAATTTAGGATAAGATAATGCAGATATTTAAGAGAAACTCTATATTATATACGCATTCAAAATGAGGAATCTATAATGTCCCCTTAAAGGGTTATTGAAATAAATTTTGACTCAACTATAGAATTAAATTAAATTAAAATGAAATTTATATGAAACTTTAAAAAATCAAATGAATAGTCAACTTTTTTAGAAACAGTTTTTAAAAAGAAAAAATTAAAATTAAATGAACCAAAAGTTTTGAACTTTCAAATGAACTTAATTTTTTTTTTTTTTTTTTTGCAACTTCTTTAATAAGTACGAATTTTATTACAAAACAATTGATTTAAATATCTAAAAAGAAGTTATTTAATTTAAAATTTAATAACTGTTTAATTTACTGTTTTAATTTACATTACCATCATAATTTTTAATAATTTATAGATTGCAAAAAAAATTTATCGTTCAGGAACTTTTGGCTCTACAATTAATAAAAATATATATAGGGGAGAGTGACAAACAGTGGGACGCAGTTTAAACAGTAGGACACTTTAATTTTTTGAAAAACTACTTAAAGAAACTCGACCAAAATTTAAATGTAAATCATGTTTATGACAACACACTATCTCCAAAAATTTTAGCCACATTGATTCATTATTTACAAAGAAAATTGAAAAAAACTGTTTTTGAAGTTCCAGAGTAAATTTTTTCTTGAAATACAATGCTGATTTTTATATAAATAGGACAGTTTAAAAAAAAATTTTATTGTTACTTCGTTTACTTAAGTTTTTAAGTATAATATCCAATAATTTAAAATATTTTAAAATTTCACAAACAATTTTTATTTAAATAATTTCTTGCGATTGCTTAATTTAAACAGTGGGACACTGATTTTTGGCAACACTGATTATAAGTTGTGTCAGCTATACGCATGAGCATTTATACTTACACAGCGACTAAAAATGTGATTTTTTTATGCTAAAAAACAATAAAAAATTCAAAATTTATAATTAATATTCCAATTATTGTTCGACAACATTTAAAAAGTAACACTTGGTAAGAGAACGACTATTCAAATTTTTCTCCAAATTGTTTTTAAGTTATGACCAAATTATGACGCATGATCAGCAGTACTGTAAACGTGAAAAAAAATAATAGCAATTTTTTATATGATACTTGACATCGTATTATAAAAATGTAAAATATTATTAAATTATGAGTATTTTGCAACATTTGTTAACGTTATTTAATGCAAAAAATATATATTTACAAAGTTTGAAGCAGAATATTATTATTTAAATAATTATTCGGTACTTAATAATAGGTGTCCCACTGTTTAACACAAACCTTCAAAACAAGAAAAATGTATCAAGATTGAAAAACTTCAAATTTTTTTATTTAATCACAATGTAATCTTAATAGAATATGTGCATTATGTAGAAAAGAGTTCAAACTTTATGGCAATACCAAAAAGTCTTCAAAAATATATAAAATTGACATATTAATGTGTCTTTGAAAAAAAAGTGTCCCACTGTTTGTCACTCTCCCCTATATATATATATATATATATATATATATATATCACTTCTAGGTTGATAAAACGCAATTAATTAATGGTTAACTAAATATGAAAACTTAAGAGTGGATTATTTTTCCAACTAAAATCACAAAGACAATAAACCATAAAGTTTATACATTTAAGTTTTAAGACGCATCGTTATATCAAGGTCACTAATCTATTTATGCGTCGACTACGACTTGGCTATTGCTTCCTGGAGTAACAGAATTTGTTGACTTCATCGAATTCATGAATTCTTGACATTTAAGAAAGGTTTCTCAATCAAAAGTCGTTATAAAATCATCTTATGAGTATTCGATATTTTTATAAACAAGATCTTTGAATTGAATTAAATATGAAAAAAATGGATAAAACAAAAATATTAATAATTTGATACAAATTTTTTTTACTGATTTTAACAATATTTTTGAAAACTAAAATAAAAAAAACACAGTGTGACCAATGCAGCTATTTGTTCGATTATATTCTTCTCTTTTTCACAGATAATAAAATCGCGTGAGATTTTATCAGAGTTCATGGCCGTATAAATCGAAGTCTCAAAGAAGACTGTAAAAAATACTTAAAGTATATTATTAACTGACATGTGTGAAAATATATATAATACCAATATGCTTCACTAAACCAATTAAAAATTTTCTTTAATTAAATTTTTCATTTTTTCATCTATATAATTTTACTTAAAGTCTATTCAAACACTCTGATTGATGTACCCTCAATTATAATCTTTTATTTAACGTTTTTTTTTATCCAATGAATTATTATAAAATTTAACGACAAAATTCTAAACAATTTTTATTTATCTCTATAGCAAATGAATGCATCAATTTTGTCCAATTACTTTAACATATTTTATTCAATCAACAAGAGAAAATTATTCAATGTTATTGATTTTGTGTTTAATTTCTTAAATGTTTATAAAATAAAATATTAAAAGATTGAAAAGAGAAGAACAAAGACTTTTTGAATTTTTTCCATCTTATAATATTGTGTTAAGAAAAAGAAATTGTAATTGTCTTCTTCATAAAAAAGATATTGAACAATAAAAAAAAAAAAAAAAAAAAAAAATGACGGATATTGTGAAAAATTTTCTAAAATTTGAAAGCATCTCACAATTAAGAGCACATCTTTCTATGTATATAGTGACAAATATACTCATGTGATGTTGATCGCAATAAAACAAAATCATGTACGTGGCAGATAGATAACGAATATTACAGATAACAGGTAGAATATCCTATAATATATAATCGGAGAATATTTTTATGGAGTATTTTTTTAAATTGGTGTGCGAAATTTTTTACATTTTTATTATTGAAGAAGAAAAAAAAATTAAAATCGCAGAAATGATTAAAAATTTTTATTTGAACACTAAATTTGCGCAATCATCGAAAATAGAATTAATATCACACGCACTATTATTATTGTCTGCAGCTGTTTTTTATTGGTACAATATTTTAAGAACACAATGATATCGTCTTTATAGTCAGTTTAATTCAATTATTTATTAAATCAAGTTTCATATTAAAGAAAAAGTTACATTTGAACAAATTAAATATATAAAAATTCCCAAACTTCCTAATCAGTTTAATTATTATTATTAATTAATTTTTTATTTGAATAATAAATTATTTTTTGATTCAGTAAGACTAAATTTCTTTTAGATTAAGTAAAAAATGTATATTTTTATTCAATAAAATTGAATGTTTTTTTTGCATTATAAATATCGAACTTGTTTGTGCCAATTGGAAAAAGAATTATGCGAGGATAAACAAGAACCTTTTTGAGATTCCGTTCCCTTTGTTTTAAGACAATCATTATGGAATTTATATTAAACTGGAAAGCGGAAAATTTCAACGGGGGCATTGCTTCACTAATTGGCGCGATAGTTTGTACAATAATTAATTTGCCGAGAGCCAGACGGCAGTGGAATGAACTTTGAACTAAAGCATTCAAGAAACTTACGGGATAGAGAAGAAACGCACGCAGATCAATACCATAAACAATCTAACAAAAAGAATCGTAAATTTATAACCACTCATCTCTCGAAACACAATCGAGATTCAAAGTATCGTTGACCGAAAGGTTTCAATGGAAGGACCTCAACAATTTTTCTGTTTTCTTCTTTTTTTGTAATTCTATAATACTGAAAAATTATATATGATAAAAAATTTTAATAATTTAAATTACATTATTAAAATTAAAACTTTTAATTTTAATTAAAATTTTTAATTTAAAAATTTTAATTATTTTTTTTAAAGACACAATTTGGAATTAATTTTCTGCTTTTATTAACAAAAAAAATATATGTCCATTCTTCTTTACTATTTATATGACATTTGAATATTCCGTTTTTTTTTCAATGTCGACAAAAAAACTGCTCTGCGAAATGAGACATGAAAATTATTGATTAATTATAAAAACAATTTGCTAAATTGAAGGTGACGCAAAAAATATGAAGTTAGTTTTTAAAATTATAAACTTCACGAATTATGTAAATTGTTACAATACAGAATATTAATTTAATATAAACCTTATACAGACGTCTGTAAAACTCTTCAGCAGTTGAACAAATAAAATATATTACGTCTCTGATGATGATAATGATAGAGGTAAGACTGGCAAACATACTAATATAAAATTAACAAAGAAAAATCAGGCGTGAAGAACGTTATGACAAAAAATTATTTTTAACGACTGATTAATTAAAAGTAAATGAAAAAAACGTTATGGCAGAAAATTTAATTATATAATAATAGTTAATTATTAAAATTGAAAATTAGTTCAAATGAACGAAATTTATTTTTGGCTAAATATTTTAAAAAATTTATACACTATAATAAAAATTAATAATTAAGTAACAAATTTGATAAGATAAAAGTTTATTTTTTAATATTTAAAGCAAAATTTTATAATAAAATTCAGACCTAAACTAGTAGCAAAAAATACTTTGTTCATTTGAACGTTCAAAACTTTGGGGACATAATATATAATTGTAAACTGTAACAAGAAAAAAAAAGTGAAATTCGTGGACAAAAATAGTAAAGAGTAAATTTTGATTTTCAAGAAATAGTACCATATGAAAAGATGTGATGAGAAAATAGAATAATTTTCCCATATCGACTTTACAAATCTTACATCACTGTTCCAATTAGATAACTAGTATTTAATCAGCTACTTAACAATTGAGTAAACAATCATTCAACTTAAATTAATTAATATCATCCAGACACGAAAAATAAGAGATTATGCGAATATGTTTTAACAATCCCATCAGCATATTAAAAGGTACAGTGACCGGGTACTATCGTAGATAAGTGTATTTCATAATACACTGATGCATTAAACCTGATGTAAAGATACTGATTATGATGTCATATTTTTTGCTTCAGCTGATAGACTTTGATTTTTGAATTAACAGAAAAATAATGTAACGATAATAACAACTTAATAGAAAATATAACCTCAAACAGTTATTTTTAATGGGTTTTATATCTCCAAATATATACACATAAATAAATATCATAAACCAATATTACTCACTACATTGTTTGGATATTTATTTAATAGACATGTTTTACCTAATCTTTCTTCAAATTTGACAATCAATTTTTAGACAATATCACGTGACAATCGTTCCTTATATTACAAGTGTTTTCTTCTTTTTGTTATAATTAAATAAACATTTCAGAATATTTAGTTCTAAATGTAAATAAATGTTAAGAATTAAGAACTTATTTTAATTCATTCATTTAATTTATATAGGTACAAGAACAGGCAAACTTAAAAAAAAAGAAAAAAACTATGAGAATCTTATAGAAAATAAAAAATTTAGTGTTTTTCAATATATACATTCACACTGTAAAAAATAAATTTGTCTTATTTTACGGATTGAACTTGTAATTTTACCAAAATCTGTAACTGAACTTATTTCAAAGCAGTAAATATACAATAACTGATTTAAACTTTATACTTTTAAAGTAGCACATTCGTTATTTTCTGTAAATTTACTACTTTTAGAGTAGTACCAAATATTAACTACTTTCAATGTGACATAATTACTACCGTATTTGTAATTTTACAGTTTTTTGTAAAAATGCGAACATAACCTAGTCAATTTGCCACATTTAATTAAGTAAAATCACTGCTTTAAAAGAAGGTAATATTCGTTACTATTCTGAAAGTAGTAAATTTACAGAAAATTTTTTTTACAGTGCAAGTATGCATATATTTATGTCAGCCATATTGTATTGATATATTGCGGTGACAGATAAATTTGCAAAACTCGAATTAAACAGTGAGATTAGCTTATTAATTATATCAATAAATTATTTAAAGATGACAATTTATTAAAAAATTAACTTACCGGTAGAGAGTTTAGTGTTTTTCCCATTATATCTCCGATTCCTTTTCTCTGACTTGTTGCTCTTCAACAACATTTTACACGTCTTTTAACCACGTTTTCAACACACACCACCTACGCATCATACGTTAGCCATTTGTTTTTACCAAAAGTACACTTGTAAAAGCAGATCCAGTCAGACCAGTTTATGCAAGTTCTCCAGCTCGATGTTTCTGTTGCTTTCCATGTTTCTTTGGCTTGGAGCCATTATGATTGACGCAGCATTGAGACGTCACACTTTAAATACATATGTATGTATTTTGTTTAATTCTTGATTTTGCGCATTACATAATTGGTTAATTGTAACAATGAAACAAAATTTGTCATTGAAATTTATCACTCCCTTTTGTATTCTACATTGAAATTGGGAACCGGTGTTTTCATAACATGCTAGACCTGTTACACGTATAAATAAAATACACTTTTTCAAATAAGTTCACAAATTTCCGAAATTATACGTAATTTACTTTATATATATTTATTTTTATGTGAAACAACGTAGAGCATGTATTTTGCTGTAAGTCCGGTAAGTAAAGTGGAATAAAGGCGCGTTCATATGTTCAGGAGTAAATTTCCAACCAATCAGAAACTTTCAATCTAGCCGCCATCTTGAATAAGTGAAGAAAGTTTTCCAGTTCGTCCATGACGTCATTGTGTTCCAAAGAATTTGAAATTAAAAAATTTAGATTCAGTATTTTGAAAATTGTGTTTGAAACAAACATACTTCAGAACAAAACGATTATTTGTTTGAGAATGAAAAGAGATAATATTTATACAGCTAGAAAACGAGTAAGTTTGTTTAAATATACATATTATATATACATAGTTTAAAATATATAATTCCATATATGTTTGTTATTTACTTAAAGTCATTAAAGTCTAAGCTATTTGTAAAATGATTGCGATTAACCTCAAAATTATTGATGGGTTCCCAACAATTATAACAATTATTCTCATTTTCATACAATAATTTACTACTTGTTGTTCCGATAACCTTATGAAAAAACGGAAAAAACTAAAAATATAGAATAATATGGAACAACAAATTTTACTTTTAATTAATAAGTTTTTTCATATTATCGTAAGAAGACAAATAATTATTTTTCTCGAATATTTAAAACTTTAGACATTTTATAGAAAAAATGCAAATTAATATAAACAAAAATTTGTAAATTCAATATAATTTAGTTATATAAACTAAAATTAAATTAATGCAATTATTATCTAAAATAAACTTTAAAATGGAAGTTTAATTTTCAATTGTAAAAAGTCGTAACTTTTTGAATTGATGAATTTTCGAATAAAATAAAAATTGTGTGCCTGAAAGAGTGAAGATAATTATAAGTTTCAGGTAATAGTTTTTTTTTCAAACACGATGGTATGATAAACAAAAGAACAAATATTTTTATGAACGTGTATTTTATTAAGTTTTGGACTCTCGCATTAAACTTTTCATATCAACCTTTTTCCACTTAGTACGATACTGAAGCTCATTAAAAACCATACGAACAACGTTTAACCATTATTATAAATCATCACATATAAATATATGTATATTATAGACTTATATGGGCATTGCAAGTCAAAGACAATCATAACATACTTGTATGCCGGGTCATTATTAATACTTATAATTGTAATTTAGGCTTTGTAAATGATCACAACAACTATGCAACGTTACAAATTCAAAGATAATTTTACACAAGTGCCTTTTTTTCATCTTTAAATATCCAGCTTAAACAATATATTCAAAAGTAGCATGGAAGAATGTGAATAATTTGACACACATTAAGAACAAAAATTTGAAGACTAATAATACTTTGGTTTTTTTTCAAAATTTGATATAAAAAATAATCTAATGTGCAATACTTGTGTATATGCTGTCTTGAATCTTTACCATATGTTATTAATATATAGCCAAATAATAATTTTTATTTTTGAAAATCCTCTGGGGAGTTTCTCGTAGGCGTTGTTTTGTTATATATATATGTATATGAAACTGGAGATATATTTTTCTTCTTATATGTTATGATATATCTTCATCATGAAGTAACTTTTAAACGTTATTATCGTGATTAGAGATTGAGGAATTTTTTCTTTTCTTTTGGTCTTTATAAAACTCTTGAAAAAATGTGATACCTGAGCGCGTTTAAATTATATTCTAACACACTTCTTTTATCACTTACACGTTATTTCTTGGAAAGTGGTCCTTTAATATTCTAACCACGATATATTCCTTGTTTAAGAAACAATTCATTCCAATAATAGACAATTTGACAATTAGTAAAGTCATCACAGAAGCATTATAATATTAGTTTAATTGTTAGTTAGACTGCATATCATCAGTTTAATAAAGTTTTTTTTTTTCTTATTAGCGCAGTACAATTACAATGATCAAGTACAAAATGATTCGAAAGCCTAAGATGAAGCTCTATGAAGTATTTAATAATAATTACTGCGAATGCACATTTCGCGCGTGCAAATCGATGAAATATATTCATATAACTGCGTTAATAAATCTTATATGATATATTGTATAAATGTAGCGATGATAATCTATTATTAATTCTTAATGTTTTCTAATTGAGTTTCTCAGGGGGGTTTTCGTTTTTAAAAGATTTTTTTTCTCTTTTCCTTGTTCTATTTTTCACTTCTTCCTGATACACACCAATCAAATTTTGCTTTCAAAGCGAAATTTTATTAATATTTGTGCTGCCATCGCATTTATTTGTAAAAACAAAATGTAAGGAATTTAGCATTTTTATAATAGTAATTGTAAAAATAGAAGTTAAACTCTTTTGCTACTTGTGTCATACTATAAAATAATTTTAAGGCAACTTTTGCGAAAAGTGCTTTACCCGATTATCGGGCATCATTTTTTTTTTTAATATGCTATTTAAACATCTTTTCGTGTAATTTATAAATGAACTTTATTAATTTTTTTAGAACATTGTGTTGACAGGGTTCGGCTAAATTAGTTTTTTTTTCTTCTTTTTTTTTGGTTTGAAAACGCTAAGGCGGTGAAGAAAAACAAAAAGGAGGCAGTATCATTATCTGCAATTTTCTTGGAATGATAACTTAATATTATGTGCCGGACCACTAGATAAGTTTTTAACCAGAGCTAGCAATCTCGTTCTTTACAATTTCATTGTCCGCCTTCTTATTCTCCTCCCTGGCTGCTTTATTTTGTCTCACTATCTTGGCGCGTTCCTCCTGCAAAAATTATTACTATTATTGAATCATAAAATAAAATTCCAATATGTCCTTTATGGTATTTTCTTATTACATCAATTTGAGTGATATTTTTTTGAAGTTCAAAATTTATTATCAAATCTTGAGTTTAAAAAAAATTAATTTTACAACTACAGCTAAAATACAAAAAAAAAACAATATTTTTGAAGTAACAAAACTTTTTTAATTTAATTTAATTAAAATATTTGATTGAAAGTCAAATAAAATTTCAGTTTTAATTACTGAATTATAATAATAATTTAATGTAATTTAATAATTACATTTTACTTAAAAATTGAAAATTTCACTTCTCATTATAAAATTTCACTGATAAAAGTATAAAAATCAATTTATTTTAACCAATCAAAATTGTTTTCAATATCCAAGATTTTTTCTTGTCTGATTGTAATTATTTTTGACTGAATTTCGCAGTCTTGCATTAGTATTAAAGTATCAATAAATACAGAAAACAAAGTCCCTAGTTGATAAAATTGATAAGAGTGCAGCGAACTCAGAATGTAATAAAGTTCTGATTAATAAAAAAAAAGAATTACAAATATATAAACTAATAAAATGATGAAACATAAAATATAAAAACAATAATTCAGAAGTGTTTATAGAAATTAAATCATATAGTGTAATTGTTCGTAGAGAAAGAAATGCTTTTTTTCATTTTTTAAATAGATTTTTAAAATAGAAAAAGAACAAATGAAGTAAAAACTTACATGATTACGAAGTCTCTCTTTCGTTTCGCGTTCACGATTTTCACGTCGTTCACGAGCTTGGTCCAATTTTCCCTGAATTTGACTATCCAATTGCAAAACTTTTTCGTTCATACTTTTGCGCACGCGAGCCACTTGTTCTTCCTGAGAAATAACATTACATTGAAAATTTATTCCATCGACCTTCTCACGATTATATAATTATACAATTTTGTAAGAAAATTATTGTTATGTTTTAAATTATACAATAAAAAAATAAAATTCTAAAAAATCCTTTTTTTAAATTTAATGTCGCAAAAATTTACAAAAATTTTCTTTTATAAATTTCTCTTTTTTGATTTTTAATTATGTATTGGATATTTTTTAATTGTTTATTTTTTATTGGAAGTTAAAAAAGGAAATGAAAATAAAATTAGAATTAAATAGATATATAAAAAAAACTCACATGATCTTTTAAACGGTCCACCATTTTCTTCAGATTTTCATCTCGTTGAGCTGTAGCAGACTTTAATTTGTCCTCAAGCGCACTACGAACTTCTTCAGTTTGTTGATCCAAAGTCAATCGAGTCTTTTCAACGCTTTCCAACTATTTAAATTATTTCGTAAACATTGTTAGAATAAATAATCAATTTCATACATATAGAAAATTAGGATTTTTCATAAAAATTATTTAATTAATTTTTGTTTTATTAATTAAAAATAATAAATTTTCTTTACAAATAACGAGTAGAATATGAGAAATTGTTGGAAATTTATAAAAATTATTTATGAAAATTTACTTGTAAAGTAATAATAAAAAAAAATGGAGGTATCAAATTTAATTAAAAGATTGCTCAAATGTTGATTCAATAAATAATTAACATTTATATTATTCATGAAAAATCAATATTTTCGTTTAGAAATGATGAAATTAGTGTTGAAAATTCTAGAAAGTTACTTTTATTAAAAAAAAAAAGTTGTACGATAGAAAACTTATAATGGAAATTTCGATGTAGTTTATATGATTGAAGTTGCGAAAGGATAATTAACTTGTTTAATTAAACTTGAAGGAAACTCACATGATCCTTCAATTTGCTCTTTAACTCAGTGATGTGAGTTTCTCGATTTTCAACAGTGTGATTCATCTTGGCATCTAGTGATTCGCGGGTCGCCGCTATGAAAGCGGCACTCAACTCATCCTTTTTACGAGCAGCCTCTTCGATCTTGCTGAGGCGAGATGCCAAAACTGCAAGTTTATTAGCCTCTAAGGAGAGTCGTCTCTCTTCAGCAGCCTTTAATTTTTCCTGGATATTTATCTCCTGAGTTGGTGATGCTTGAGGTGGTGATGGCGCTCTCTTGGCAACCGTTGGTTCAGCCAGGATCACCTCGTATCTCAATCCACCCTTTGACTTCTCTTGGCATCGAATTTCAGTAGCTATGTTACATTTTAAAGAAAATTTCATTAGCAATTAGCGTCAAATTTCAACTTTTTTTTTAATTTATAAAACACAAAAAATACTATATAATTAAATATTCTAAAATTTATATGTTTATAAATATTTATACAATTTTTTTTTGATAAATTTCATTTTAGTAAGAATTTGTTAATAAATAATCAATTTAATTGAAATCTTACAGGATTATTTGAATATTATAAAAATTGTTTCGATATGTATATAATTCTTTAAATAAAAATAATTCACTTGATAAAATTGATACAAAATATATATAGCATTTTCAATATCGACTTATGTGAATTCTTAAAATAAATAATAAAGTATGAAAGTATTTTTGGAGGTACACGATATATCTGTTGCATGTCACTTCTTGACAAAGAAGATATAGAGTGCAGATACTTTCAACTTTGACATTTGAAAGTGAGACTGGAATAAAAAAATCGATAATTTTGCAGCTTTAGACATTATTAAACGTAGAAAGGAAACGGTATATTTGAGTATCGAAATTTTATCTCTAAAAGAATAAAAACATATAATGCAAGAAGATAGACAGGTCTAAACATGAGTCATAGTGTCTTGCGAAGGATCGATCTGCTCAGAACAATTGTCCCTAGGCGCCGCAACGTCTATCGCCGGTACACGCACCGGTAATACCGGCAGACTGGTGCCAGTTTTATTAGTTTTTGTTATCAACTTTAGACTTACTTGATATAAAATAACAAAAAATTAATCCACTCTTTTTTTTGCATTTTATAATTAGATTAACAATCCAATTTTTTAAATTCAACATTTTCTCCTAAAAATGTTTACTATCAATGCCAGCTAATTAAACAGGTACTCACTGATAAATTTGACTTTTTTTGGTTGTTTAGTTCGGGGCTTTCCCTTTCCGTTCGTTTTCTTCATTGGTGCCGAACCCCTTCTTTGTCCCGCTTTGACAATAAATTAATAATTAAATAATTAACGACGAAATTTTTTTTTCATTCGAGACAAACATTACAAAGTGAAATATGTAGAAATGTAATGATTTACATTTTACAAATTTTTTTTTTGAATTTCCTTTGTAACAAGCTTTCTTCTTAATGTTTTGAAAACGATGCTGTTTAATTATGTTTTAGTTTAATTATAGTAAATATATAATTAATCAAAGAATTATTATTATTATTATTATTATTATTATTCTTTTTATGATGAAATAATAATTCCACATCAAATAAATAAATATGAATAAATTATGGCACATTTTAATTTTTACATATTAAGATCATTTTTTGGTGCATTTTCCCAAATTTGCGGAGAATATTTACATATGTAGAATCACGTGACCTAATAAACACATGACTTTCAGTTTAAAACCCGAAAAATTTCGATTTTTTTTTCAAATTAGAAAAATAATTATGATGCTGAAGTCCACAATGTTTATAATCATTATAAAACAAATTATTCTTTAAAACGGAAAATTATAAAAAAAATGTTAACAAAGTATTTTTTATAATTTTTTGATCAATAAACATTGCAAGAAATAAATAAAATAATAAATAATATCTAAATTAATAAAAATTGTTACCTATTTAAAAAAAAATAAATTTTGATCAATAAACATTGCAAAAAATATATTTAAATGAGCCAAAAGTTTTGAACGTTTAAATGAACAAAATATTTTTTTCAATCTATAAATTATTAAAAATTATAATGTCAATGTAAAATAAAACAGTAAATTAAACAAATATTAAATTAATAACTTCTTTTTAGATATTTAAAACAATATTTTGTAATAAAATTCGTATTTAAAGAAGTTACAAAAAAAAATTTTGTTCATTTGAACGTTCAAAACTTTTGGCTCATATATTTGAGCCAAAAATTCATAGAATTTTTCAATCACAAAAAAATTTTTCTTTAAAATTCGTTGATCAAAAACGTGAACAGCATCGTAAAAAAAGCCTTCATCCGTTCTCGAGTTTATTAAGATACGGATACCAGTTAAAATTAATAAAAGAAAAAAATATAACTTATAAAAAAAAAACAATATTTAAAAAGAACTTCATTTTAATAATTTACAAAAGAATTCAGTTTTAATTTTGATAATCTTTAATCTGAAAAATACCATAATTCAAAATTTTAAAGAAATTTAATAGTTTTTACAAATTTTAATTATAAAAATTTTTATTAAAAAATTGTTAAAAAATCTTGAATTTTTACAATGATATTTAGATTACACAAAAATTTTATTTTTAATTTCAAAAACTTATAGTTAAAATTTTAAAAAAAATCGAAATTTAAATTGTAAGAAAATCTATTCTAATTGTTTAAAAAAAAACCCCCATATTTAAATTGAAGTGCATGAAAATGAAAAACTTTTATTCTCAGAATAAAAAAAATAAAGTTCAGTAGCCATCTTGGGCCGCACCCAAAAATGTGAATCGTGCCGGTTATAAACACGTGTTCGGAAATGCACTTTTTTTTAATCAAAATATTCCACAAGTGGTCAAAACTATTATTTCAAAAGTAATTAATAAATCTTGTAATTAACTATATACTTGATTTTAGAGTATAAATAAATTTGAATTAATTTACATGAAAATCATACTTGATTATCTACATATTAGACTGTCACGTTTTGATAGATTACAAGATATATATGTTCTGTACATAGTTAAAACTAGAAAAAACTTTAAAATTGAAGTAATTTATTGAACTGCAGTAACCAAGACAATGCTATATACGGATCGATTAGCATATTGCGACTGCATGGGCAAATGAATTTCTGATACGAAAATTCTATATCTTTAATTTAAAAGGGTGCCTTACCAGTTCTCAATTGATATTAATTAATCAGTTTCCCACATTAATTAAATATTTCATTTTTCCTCATTCTTGACATGCATGCAATAATTTTCATCAAAATTCTGATTTCAGTATCGACTCTAATAATATTGTTTTTATTCTGATTAACTTTAAAGTTTATTTTAATTGTTTAAAATAAATTTATTATAATTTAAGAATATCAAAAATTTAATTTTTATTTTATTTTAACTTGTCTTTAAATTTATCTAAGGATTAATTATCTTCTTCATTGTATTTAATTTATTTTATTATTGAGGTTACTATTTTTCAAATAAAAATATATTACAGAAAATTTTTTAAAAATTTAAATTTAAACTAAAGTTTGAAAAAATTTTCAAGCATAAAGAAATATAAAATTTTAAAAACATGAAAGTTATTGATTAAAAAGTAGCAAAATATTTTTTTCATTCAAAAGAAATAATTTCATAAAAGTCAAAAGAGTATTTATGAAAATTTATTCAAGTCCATTGCAGCAAAGGTGATAATTCAAATTACTTTTGCATAAATATTGAACAACTATGTATTATAAATAACAGAATTGAAATTGTACCAAAATAAGTTTTCGGACCGTAATTTAGAAATTTATTACACTCGTAATGTAAAGTTTCGGTGAAATTTTAATAGCAAAGTTGATGCAATCGACCATGAATATTTATTTCTCCATATCCGCAACCTAAACTCACAGGCTATCGATCTTTTTTCGGTTAAATGACTTTTGCTGCCTTCAACTTGGACGTATTATAAGATCACTATCTTTCGCCATTTCGCAGAACCCCTCAGAAAATTAAAAGTAATTAACGGAATTAAATCATTCAGCATGCGTGATTATTAATTGTCCGGAAGGAGAATATAATTAAAATCGATTCTAGATTTTGAGATCTTATCGCTTAGTCTTTTGAAATTAAACTAACATTTCAAAAGCGTAATTTATATCAATTTTTTTTTTAAATAAAAGATATAAAACAAGTGCATTTTATATTTTAAATTGCTCCCTTATAATTATCTGTAAATAAATTAACCTTCCACAATTTCTTTTTAAAAATTGTTTTTCAATTAAGAACTGGTATTTAAGCTGAAAATATCAAGTAAAATGATACTTTTTAAACAATTTAAAATAATTGTGAAAAAAATTTAAAAAAAGCTGCCACTTATTTCAAAAAACTTGGTGAAAATCGAAATTTTCCTTTCAAAGGTTATAAAAGATAAAATACTATATAAAAAATTTAATTTTTTTTAAAGCAAACATTGCAACGTGCTTTATTTAAAATTACGAAAGCTTGTTCGAAGGAAATTGTTTGTTTCTAAGGAATGAGGCAAGTAGAAGCAAAAGGGTGCAAATTTTTTTTTTCTTTTTTGTGGAAAACTCACCTACGAGACCCATTGGTGCTTTGCAACCATGACAAAAGCATTGCAAAACGGAGTCACGTACGAGACCAATCAACATCTTGATTTTTTTTTTTTGTTTTTTTTTAAAATAAAAAGGAGCAAAGAGTTAAAATGATTTTATTATTTCGAGACTTTTGGAAGTTGTTGACGAGATAAGTCGCTGATGAGAATCAGAAAACGAGATGAGGAAATGGAGTTTAGATATGGTTTACCTGGGGCGGTGGCTGGAAGGCGACTAAAGACCGTAAAAGACGAGTAATCCCAACGGTGCGCCACGACGCGGCGCCGAGTTTCGCTCAATATCCACCCTCTACCCCACTAGGAATCAGGATCTTCAATACATAACCATTCAAAATACACTCTGGTTAAATTTAATACCTTTGTATATACGAAATATTTCTTGCCGGCTTGTCACTAAGCACGTGCGAATTTTGCATTCTCATAGAAAATCCCGTTTCCGGTAAAATGTTCATTTCATTGCGATTAACCCTTCGTTAACGCGGGAAGCACGATAATATTCTCTGAAAATCTATATTAGTCAAAATTTTCAATGGATCAAAATTTTTTAAATCCGGTTTTTTTTATATTTAGCTGAATTTTATAAAGTATCATTTTCATAGAATTCTTATTTATTTAATTAAATTTTTATTAAACAAAATCACACTGAAAAAAGAATTTAAAGTCTACTTTATAATACTACAATTTCTGCATCGTTACCAATAAAATGCAATTGTTTCTGTAACAAAGGCAATTTTTGATTTTTTACTAACAAGATTAAAAAGGCATATTATTTTTTTTTTAATGACTTACATTTATTTGTTACCTCAGTAACCAGGCAAATATTCTCTTCTTTTATTCAGAAACAAATGCATTACTTTGGTAACGCGACAAAAATTGTTTTAAAGAATTGATTAAAATATCTTTATTTTCAGAGTAAGATTTCTACAAATTTTTTATTTCAAACTTTCATTAGTTCTTTATGACTTCTAGACCCTAATTGCACCAATTTTCATGATATATCAAAAACGGTTTAAAAAAAATTACAATTCGATTAAATAAATTAATTTGATAAAATTAAAATTCTTTTAAATGGAAATTCGATCTAATGAAAATTTTGTTAAATGCAAATAATTTAATTAAAGTAAAATTTAGTTAAATCAAAATTCTTTCAAAACCAATTTGGTTAAATGAAAATTTGATCAAAATGTAAATTCTATAGAATATATGGGCAAACCCACGAAACTTTTAACTTTCAAGAAAAAAAAATTATATAATTTAGCAAATAAAAATGATACACAAAGTTTTAATTCAAAATAATTCAGATTTTTAAGTGTTCGATTCGAGAATCACAAAAGCCCATATGCAAATTTGGTTAAATTAAAATTGTTTTAACCGAAAATTCTGCCAAACAACAATTTAACATTTAACAATGAAAATTGTGTCAAAATTTGGTTAAAAAAAATTTTGATTAATTGAAAATACGGTTAAATGCAAATTTTTTTGAATAACAATTTGATTAAATAAACCGAGAATTTTTATGTCAGTAAAATTTCTCTATAACGAAATTTTCATTAAATACTATTTTTATATTTAATCGAATTGTCTTTTAAAAGAATTTCTATTAATTGAATTATCGTTTAATTGAGGGAAATTCATTTGGCAAACATTTCTCATAGTTTTGTTATTTCATTTTAAATATTGAATAATATTTTTGAATATTCTCAAATAATTCAAGTACATTCTTCGTACAATAAAAAACTTAGTGTTTGAAAAAAAAAATGTCAAGAAAATGCGAAAAATATTACAAAACAGTGAAAACTGGTGAAAATGAATTTTATATTTCTATGTCAAATTAAATGGAAAAGCTGCATTAAAAAGCGGGAGTGAAAAGTTTATTAAAACAGAAACTCGCTGATCTTCAAATTGAGTTTCGTGGTGAAAATCTTGAAATGAAAGGCTTTCCTTTTATTTTATGGGACGTTTCACCCAATACAGATAAATCTTCTTTTTTTTTGTTTGTATATATGTAGCTGGACAATCGGGTTACCCCACGCATTTCAAAGACCCTGTTCTTCAACATTCTGTATATAGTCATGTAGACTAAAAGTAAAGTACACGAACTTGAATCAAATTGAACATATTCAACTTCAAGAATGCATATAGTCTCTATGAGAAAATTCTTTTCATTATTGCGAAATGTCGGTCAGCAGCAGAGGAATTTTCACAAAAAGAGAGTTATTTCATTTTCCTTGAAGGGAAAGTTCAAATATCCAACCGTCTAATGTCATTTTTTTAAATTTATTTACTGAAATAATTGTTTTCTTTAAATGATTTTTTAAATTTTCATCTTATAATTTGCTTTTTCCATTTAAATTCTTCATTTAATTAAAAATAGATCATTATTGAAGATGATTTGAATGAAAAATCGAAACGTTTAATCGTGAAAATTAGTTTTCAAGTTAATTTTCAATTTGAATGATAAACCCATTATCAAGTTTGAAATTGGCAGCTGTTGACAGTAAGATTATAAAATACCTTTACTTGGCTTCGAGTTTCTTCGAGGACAAGAATCGAGGGCTCTGACCTCTCACAGACTTCTTTCTTTTGAATTAAGGGTGCGTACACATATTTACCAAAATACTTCACGTATACACTACCGTTAAATTGCGGCAATTTTCAGTCTCAAAATACTAAACAGCAAAATAATCAATTTTTTAAATAATAAAAAAACTCACCCTCATCTTTTCCAATCATTTCCACCTGTGTAGCCATTGTCTTTTTAATCTAAAATAAATATAACATAAATATCAGTAATTAAAATTTTATTATATGTAATTAATAATTATTAAATTGATTATTGCTTATTATTTAATGATTAATTTTGATCATTAATTCATAATTAATTAATATTAAGTTATTTATTTAAGTTTTCTAAATTTTGCTTATTCATCAATTGTTTGTAAAAGGATTTTCAATTCTTATTTTTTGTTAAAAAAAGATTATAAGTAAATAAGTTAATAAAAAAATGGAGTTAGTAAAATAATGAATGAAGAAGGATAATTATTAATATTTAAGATAGAATAAATATAAATTTTTAAAAATTACTGAATAATTTTTACTCTAGATTAAATTGTAAATATAAAATTAATATAATATTCAAGTTATGATTTACCAATTTTTTTGTGTTTAAATATCCATTAAATTATTTTTACTTCTTAAAAAATAATACTTAAATAATAAAAAAAATAAAAATAAAATAAATAAATAAATTTAATATTTGCAAACTTTTTATAAAATGTTTATTCTTTAAGTATTTTTCAAAAAAATTGCCAACAGATAAATATAATTTAAAAACATTTATTTTATTCTCCAACTATAGGTAGTAACAAAAGGTAGATTAAGTATATTTTAATATAATATATCCTATATTATAGGATCAAAATACATTGTTTTGTTCCTGGAAGTAGCACAGATAAAGAATCAAGGAATAACATAATAATAAGAAAGTAAACTTATTTTTTCTGATTAAAATTCCTCTAATTAAAAAAAAAGAATTTTTTAAATTTAAGAAACTTTAAGAAACTTTATTATTTTTAAAAAATGAACCGTTTATATCTTTTAACAAGTGGAAACATCTGCTGTGATAAAGAAAAGGGCTTTTTTTTTTTTTACTGTCTGACTGTAGCTAAAGTTGTCATTCCAGTTCATTCTTTATTCCAATATTTTTTCTAAAATGTTTTATAGAATTTAACCTTATTATTTTAGGAATTTGTTGTTTTCTTTTTTTTAAGTTATCATATAAGAAAAAAATCCTATTTCTTTTCATTCATAAAAAAATAAGTTGCCTTAATAATTATTATGAATAAAATTGTCAAAACTTTGAAAACAAAAAGTTAAACAGTTGTAAACAAAAAATTTTATTTATCAAAAGAAAATATTTGAATGAATGCAATTTCTTTTCAAGATACAAAAAAATTACTGGAAATTTTAAACATTATTTTTTTAACAGAAATTCCTTTGTGAGGAATTTACCTTTCTTTGTCCGCGAATTTGACGGCGTCCTCACATATATGCATCTCGTTATAAAATGTAAACATTGTGTATAGCAAACACGAAAACAAAGGATTTCACTTACCTGTGAGAAAGTTGTTTTAGTTATAAAAGACTTCAACAGATTATTTGATTATTAGATTTTCCAATGATTAGTTTAGATGTATATTCGAAGTATAACAATTCACTGACACGTTCTGTATAAACTTAACGAAAGACGAGTTGTGAAGCTGTTGCTCGCTTTTATGCAGCAGTCGTTTTATAACGTGGTGCTAGTATAGCATTCGTATATAGGGACTGTTTGTACACATTGATACCCCTATTTCATTAACAGTACACACACATATGCAACCGAACGAGCCACCTGAATGAAGAATTGCTTTGATTGGCTGACCGAATCATTCGCATGTCGTTTATTGGCTTGTTTAAATTTGAAAATTTACCAAGAAAAGAGGTTATTTTACGATTATAATTAATAAGTAATGAAAAAATATTATTTTTCTATTTTCAAAATTTTGTTATACTTGTTCTTTTAATGATAAAATTAATTTTACTTGTATTTATTAAACAAATATTATAAATATAGATATATTTATGAATATAAAAACTGTTGCTACGCAGGATTTTTTTGTTTCAAATTTTCGTTTAATACAAATATCTTTCTTTTTATTTGTCAAGAATTATAATAAATTAAAGAATTTCAGTTACTTATATTTATTAAAGTGGGAAAAAATTACTTTTTAAAAATTTTTGTTTCAAAAGTTTTATAATAATTATTTATCTGTTATGTAAATAAACCTTTTTACCTATTAATTTTAATTTTTGTTTTGGTACAATCTTCTTTATTAATTAAATTTAAATTACCTAAAGGATATTCCAAATTTTTTTTCTTTGTTTAACGGTTCTTCAATAATAAATAAAAATACAAGTTCCACCTCGATGATTCATTGTAACGTCTCATTTGTAACAAAAGTCGCGGTTATCGTTCTTTCAATTATAGTTTAAATGCGTGGGAAGAAAAGAACGTTGTTCAGGAACAAAGTGTTATCTCTAAAAGGTAAAGGCGGCAGTAACAGGTTTTCAATAAAGATTAAGCTCAAATGTCACCCCAAATTTCCAATGCTTTTCAAAATTTCTTACTTTAAGCACTCGACTATATTAATTAGAAATAAATTTATTAATAAAAATTAAATATTTTTACGAATTCAATATAAAAATCTATTATTTTGAACTTTATTTTTGATTATTAAATTAAATATCTATCAGATAGATACTTTTTTTTTCATTAACTGTTCAATACTTTTTTTAATTCTATAAAAGTTTATAGAGATTATTTAATAACATTGAATTATATAGGTATATATATACACTAATTTTATAACAAAATTTGAATCTTTGTCAAAATATCAAGGTGTTCGCGAAATTTCGTTTTCAAAATTCTCTGACTCAAAAATTTTAGAAATTTTCTTGGATTTTAATTATTTAAAGTAGTGAAATTTTCATATTTAATTGGTGGTTTTTTTTTAAAAAAAGAAAAATTCTCTTATTTTTCCGTGATTTCTAGTTTTTACCTGTTTTTTCTATAAAGCGCAAACATATTTATTATCAGGATGTCCAGAAAGAAATACAAAAAAAATTCCCTGACATTTTTCAATCTTTTTTTAAATAAATATTTAATATTAAAAAAATGAAAATTATCAAATATTAAAGTATTTTTGAGATAATAAAAAACATTTTATTTATTAGCATTATAAACTTTTTCTTGGAACTGAAAAATTTTAAAAATTCATAAAAATGTTCATTTTTGGCAAATTTTTAAAAAGTTTCCTGACTTAATTAAATTCCCTGACCGCTGGACACCCTGATTATATTAAAAATAAAAATTTGAATTATGTAAGTATATTGCATTTAAAAGAAATGATAATTGCGAGATCTGAATTATAGAACGAAATCTATTAACTTTTTTAATTTTACCCGTGCATTTAAGTCTAAAAAAATGATAAGAAGCGTAAAGAAGAAGAATTTAAAAGTCTTATTTTACAATATTTTTTATTTTTTCTCTTGAAAAACATGATTATTCTCTCATCATCTTTTCCTTCTGTCTAGCCAACTTCTTCTTGCTCAACTTCTTCTTTGATGGTTCTTCTTCGGTTGCCTTGGCTACGACATCTTCCTTTTCAGTAAGAATCACTTCAATGTGGCAGGGAGAACTCATATAGGCTATAAACAAAACAAAAATTCATTTAGTTAATTAAACCAATTTATTATAGAAACTTTAGGAAAAGACGAAAAATTCAACATTTTTACACTAGAATCTCAATTATCTCAAGCAACTAGGACCATATTTAACTTGGAAAATAGAAATTTCAAATATTTTTATATAATAAAATTAATGTTGAACAATATAACTTTATACATATAATTTTATTTGTGTATTAATAAAATCAACACACACACTTGTTTCTTTTTTTAAAATAGATTTTGATCTCTACGTAGGCCTTCATCTGTGTTTATTTTATTTGCTTGAAAATTTATTTTTTTTACAATGAGAAAATGATTTGTTGAAATGTAGTAAAAACATATTTTTTAAAAAGATATAATTTAAATTGTATGTATATTAAATAATTCTGTTACATATTTCTTTTTATGATTCATTAAAATTACGATATTTTTTTATTTAAAATTTGTTTTACACTTTAAGAAATAATTTTGTATTACTGTTATATTCATATTTTATTCGACTATTATTATTATTTCCGAGATAATTAAGAGTTTAGTTACGTTAAAAAAAATATATTTTACTACATATGAATAAATCATATTTTATTACATTGTTAAATAAATACATTTTTTATATATGGATGAAAATCAAATAAGCACTTATGAAGATCCACGTAGATTGTAAAACGTTAGCAAATAAAAAAAGGAAAATATAAATTTTTAAATTTAAATTAATTTATTTTAATAAAATTAAAAATTTAAATTCTACATTAAATTAGATTAAGGGTCAGTTTCACCAACTCCGGTTAAAAGTTAATCAGCGATTAAATCCTTAACCGACCAATCATGAGTGGTTAAATTGGCTTTAATCGCTGATTAACTTTTAACCTGAGTTGGTGAAACTGTCTCTAAAAAGGTAAAATATTTCGGATAGTTAAAGTTCTACTGTAACACAAATTCAATAAGTTAAACAAAATTCATTGAATATAAATACATTAATAATAAAAATAAATATTTTATTGCAAAATTTAGACAAAACATTAAAAAAAATTCCTTCAATTTTTCAAAAACCTTAAAGAGGAAAGATTTATATTTCCATTTGTAATATTTTAATTCCTTGTCCAAGAGAAAAACGAGTTTTCTAAATTAAATTACTTTAAGTATTGTTAAAAGTCGATAAAAATTGAAAATACTTACGATTAATACGTCCGTGAGCTCTGTAAGTTCTTCTTCGTAGACAAGGTGCATGATTCACTTGAATGTGTTCAATCACCAATCTATCAACCTCCAAACCTCTAAGATCTGCATTGCTTTCTGCATTTTTCAACAACTGCAGCAAAAATTCTGCTGATTTCTTTGGCCATCTACCTGTGAAAATATAAACAAATATTATAAGAAAATTTTTATGAATTACTGTGTATAACAACTTATATAAATTAATAATACTATTCGTATTACAAATATTACTTTTTTAAAAGAAAAACTTTAATTTAAAGTCAAAATAAACCAATTAAATATTAAGATTTATTTTAATTTTTAATATATTATTTAAAATAAAAGGCAAAATCTTATTAAATTTAATTAATTTGTATTAAAAGAAATTTTATTTATAATATTTGAAAATTTTACCTTGTGTAGTGCCAAATTGTTTTGCTTGAGCACATCTACCGACTCCACCATTGAATCGTCGGAAAGGAACACATTCTTTGTGTTCAACAACATTTTTCAGATATTTTTGTGCTCTACGCAATGACATGCTCTTAATAGCACGGGCCGTTTCATGAGTGTTCTAAAAATAAACATTTAATTATTTAATAATAATTTTGTATAAATTCAATAAAAATTTGTCGAATGTTGGACCGAATTTCCAGCCTTTTCCCCGTTAATAAAATTAAAATTCTGTTTATTGTTTAAATAAATATAATATATCTAACCACACAATACTTTCTATTGTGGTAAAACTTGTCAATTTTATGTGATTAAAATTTTCCTCATATTGTTAAATGTAGGTAAATTTTGAAAAAATTTGAAATAAATAGTTATACTACCTCAAGACACACATTTTTTATACTTTGGAAAATAACTGCTGGTAATAACTATTAGAAATTTTGCAAAAAAAAAAAAAAAAACAAACAGTATTTTAATTACTTTTTAACCATACATATCATAAAAATTCAACAATGATTTCATTATAAAAAAATAAAGAAAGATTCAAACAAAAAAAATTAAACGCTCCATGCAAATTGTTTCAAAATAAATTATTAAACAAACCCACAAGTATTGATTTTAACGCTAGGATTGTATTCAATTTTTAAGTGTAAACATTCTTAGTTTCATGTTCCATATTTTTTAAATAAACCAATTAAACAAATGTAAAAGATTCTGAAAAAGGTAAAATTTGTTAAAAAGTGAAAATTATTTTAGTGAAGGTCAAAGGTTTAAGAATAAAATGCATATGAAGCTAACATGTTTTATAACAATCAATCTATCTATCTGTAATATAATTGGAAACGTCAATATTAAATTTTTGATATAATTTAATGAATATGAATAAAAGGTAAAATTGAAATTTCACAAAAAGCACATGCATTAAAGTTCCGTTTTCGTTGACAGTACCCATATTTAGTTTCGTATTTTGAGGTTAAGTTTTATTTTTTTCAACATTTCACTTACCTTAAAATGAACACGAAGATTCGATCCTCGAGCTTTGCAGGATTTTACCGGGTTGGCAGGTTCATGAGAGTACCTCCCCATTGTGATCTAAAAGTAAAATCAGAAAAAACTATCTTTATTTTAATGTAATATACAGAAGACTTTGATGCCGATTGACACGCGCGTTCACTATCTCGAATCTCCTTGCTTATTATTAGAAAACCACTAAATTTTCCTATTATTCGAATGCTTAGGCGTTAGAGATTCGAAAAATGAGACGACTTTTAAAAAATATACCACTATTTTTACGATTAAAATGGATTTTTAATTTATAACACTCAAAACTAGTACCTTCTCAAGAGCGAGTTTACGTGGAAAAGAGAGAACCGGAAGAACTAACCGCCTTCAAGACACAGTGTGACCAACCGCGAAATTTAAATGATTTCAAATACAATACTTTTTTAAAAATAACGATATAAATAAGTTTTAATTTATATTTTTTAAATTTGTTTAATAAATTCGCTAAAGTTATTTTTATTATTTTTTAATAAGTTTTTATTATTCTGAAGGAAATTGAATTTGGTTTCCCTTATTTTTATGGGAGAATTTGTGAAGTATTAAAATTTTTGTCGGCTTTGACATATAGCAAATAGAATAGAAACTCGCTCACGTGTAGTAGAACATTCGTAATGTGAAACTTCTATTTGGTGAAACCAGGGTTGCGCAGTTAACCGTAATTCGGAATTTTTTAAAAAATATAATATGCGTCAGAAGCGTATAAAATGTAAAAAATTAAGTAAAGATTAAAAAGAAATTATGCTGCCATTGTAGACCGCAGGCCGACGGAGATCGTTGTATATGCGCAAGCAGGCAGGTAGGCAGTAGAGCTGTGACTGTACCTTAAGGGCAGGTCAAAATCGATTCGATTTTCCCATTGAAGCTCTATGTAAAAATTGCAACGACTTTGACCTACCCTTAATGCTTCTATACTTTAGTCCACGAATGAAATAGTGTGAACGTACCTTAAATGCTCCGTCGCAGTTAAGGTACACTTTTGGCCGTATATACCTAAACTTTTCTCTCCTTGTCTTACGCACGTGTTGCCATGGAGATGCTTGCTTTTCACCGAACGGTCAATACGTGGAACAGACAAAATGCTGAATGGCAAGTTGTCGAACGGACAAAATATCAATTCGCAAATATGTCGAATGGACAAAATATCGAACAGACAAAATCGAAAAGCCAATACGTCGACCGAACAAAATGTCGTAAAGCCAATATATTGAATGGACAAAATGTCGAAAAGCCAATATATCGAATGGACAAAATGTCAAAAAGCCAATACGTCGAACGGACATAATGTCAAAATGCCAAGACGTCGAACAGCCAATTCGTCGAATGGACAAAATGTCGAATATTTTTGTTAAAGTGAGTATAATTATACTTAATTCAACAAATATATTCGACATTTTGTCCGTTCGACGTCTTGGCTTTTCGACATTTCGTCCATTCGACGTATTGTCTGTTCGACATTTTGTCCGTTCGACGTATTGGCTGTTCGACGTCTTGGCTTTTCGACATTTTGTCTGTTCGACGTATTGGCTGTTCGACGTATTGACCAATCAGTGAGAATCAAGCGTCTCTTGTCATGGCAACACGTGTGCAAGACAAGGATAGAAAAGGGAAGGCATCAATGATCACGAGTGTACATCCAATAGCCCGTTCACAACTTAATGAAATCTGGTAATAATTTAGTGAAACATGAGTTAGAAAAGAACGGATATATTTTTGCCCTTTCCTGTCTTCAGGCCTTTCTCCAATAGGATCCTAAACTCTTGCGTTGCGTATGCATTGCGTCGGTTGCTATTGTCAACCAATGCTAAAATCAACGCGTCAGTCACGCAACGCAAAAGTTTAGGTTCCTATTGGAGAAAGGCCTTAATATGTTCCTAAGGCCCTCTCCAGAATGGAGCTAAACGCAACGCAAACGCGACGCATCCCCATTTGCTTAGCATTGAGATGCGTCGCGTTTGCGTTGCGTTTAGCTCCATTCTGGAAAGGGCCTAAATGTTTGCGTTGCGTGACAGACGCGTTGGTTTGCAAGCGCAGTGACGTCATCAAAGCATTGATACCAATCGTGAACAAAAAGTTTGGTTTATGTTCATCTTATCCTTGTTTTCCAACTTTACAGTTTTTAATGCAAATGTTTCTCGACGGCTGTTAATAATTTTAATTACACAGCCCCACAAAAAAAAAATTTTTGTCCGGCGAAGTAGACTAGTCATTTGTCACGTATTTTGGGTCGCTGAATCCGAATCCGGGGTGAGAATTCACAAGTTGAATTCGAAACAATTTTTAAAATATCCGCCATATTGGATCCGCCATTTTTAATTTGAAGAATATATTTAAGTGGTCAGTAAATTTAACTTCTAAATTGTAATCCATAGTCGTAATTTCAAAACTAGCTCACGATTATTCATTTTCTCTCAAAATGTACCGAAAAAGTAAGTTTTTTGAGGTTAGAAAGAAAAAACGAACCAACTTGTGAATTCTGACCCCGGATTCGGATTCAGCGACCCAAAATACGTGAGAAATGACTAGTCAAGTACGCCGGACAAAAAAAAAATTTTTTTTGTGGGACTGTGTTATTTAATATTTATAATTAAATATTTAGTGTCCTAAAATCACTGAACTCTATATATCTGGAATGCTGTCTGACATTGAAAGTCGCGAACTGAGTGAGAGGTCTGATTTTTGTCTCTTTGTCGGTACAGGTTCATTAGAATATATTTAACAGTATGTATGCATACGTGAACATGACATAACACAGTTAAAAGTAAACTTTTGGAACGTATTGTACTACGCCTGCGTAGTTCATCAAGAGAAGGAGAGGGATACAAGAATCAGACCTCTCCATGGACGTCCATGGACCTCTCTCTCGGTTCGCGACCATCAATGGCAGACAGTATTCCAGATATATAGAGTTCACTGTTTAGTGATTAAAATCATAAACCAAACTTTTTGTTCGCGATTGGTATCAATGCTTTGATGAAGGCCTTTCTGATTTCTCCAAAAGGATCCTAAACTCTTGCGTTGCGTATGCATTGCGTGACTGACGCGTTGATTTTAGCATTGGTTGCCAATAGCAACCGACGCAATGCATACGCAACGCAAGAGTTTAGGATCCTATTGGAGAAAGGCCTTGACGTCACTGCGCTTGCGAACCAACGCATAAGTCACGCAAAAAAATTAAGGAACCTATTGGAGAAAGGCCTTTATGCATCTCGTTGGTGAATGAATGGAGCTTAAGTCTGTTATAGTTAGTGCGCATGCCTTTATATTAATTTTGTCATTGGTTGTTCTATCCTGCTCTTAAAAAGTCATTGTTTTTGGTTTGAAAAAAAATTGAAAATCATATTAAACGCTCTATTTATTGATATATTGTGAAATGATATAGATAACTCAAAATATCAGTGATTGTCTCAAAATTCATGAAATAAGTTGAAAGACTGTAATAAATACGAATTGTGTCTTTAAAGGTTTTCTCATCAGCGAATCAAAGAGCGCGAAAATGACCAGCATTTCATTTCTGAGAAAAGTTTCCCTCGTGCTGCCGGTGCCTTATTTGAAGTCGGATTCTTCATCAAATAGAGTAAGGTTTGAACATTTTTTATAAGTTTTGTACCTTGAAGTGATTTAGGCCATGTCAATATATTTATTTGTTTAATTTTAAAAAAATAAATAGCTTGAAGAACTAAATATATTTTACTTGACAATTGACGCTAAAAATTGTCTTAATCTTTGCCATGTATTATTGTTTACAAAACAGTTATAGTATAGTGTTTTTGTTTTAAAAAGGATTACGATTGTAAATTTTTGCTCATTACTTTGTCCGGTTTTTGTAGAATTTATTGAGAATGAAATCTATCACATTAGATGAGGTTCTCATGTAATAATTTAAGTGAAACTGGAACGCCTAATACTTAAGATATTAATGACAAAATAATATTATATTAGATTTTTCTTGAACATTTTAAAAGAATTACATTTTATTGATTTCCAATTTATTGTGAATTGTAATATCTAAAGGTTACTATCATATAATGACGGCAGTCAATGATTAATTTTGTTTAAAATTTATATATTTTGAAAATTATCTTGTTAAGTATTACATATAATCTGAAATAAGTTCATAATTAATATAATTTATATTTTTTTATTATTGTGATATTACTATATTATTGAAATGTTTTTTATGTTATATGTTTTGTTCTTTTCTTGTTATAGTTCTCCTGACAAATCGACTGTACCCTGTTGAAAATTCCTATGTGAGAACACATATGGGATCCCATCCAGGATCTCTTGTGAGTTCTTATGTGGGTTCCCATACAGGTTCACACATAAGATCCTGTATGAAAAGGTTCCTGGGATGAACTTGCGTGAGATCAAGCGCACGATCTTATGTCTCTGTAAAAGCAATAACACAGGATCCCATGAGGTTTCCTGTGTAGGTTCCTATATGAACAACACGATAAATAGGAACACACATGGGATCTTATCCGAGATCTTGTATGAGTTCTTACATAGGTTCTCACATATAAGAAGATTAATAGCAGCTTAATAAGATTTTATAGAATGCTTTTATATATATGCTATTAATCTTCTTATATGTGAGAACCTATGTAAGAACTCATACAAGATCTCGGATAAGATCCCATGTGTGTTCCTATTTATCGTGTTGTTCATATAGGAACCTACACAGGAAACCTCATGGGATCCTGTGTTATTGCTTTTACAGAGACATAAGATCGTGCGCTTGATCTCACGCAAGTTCATCCCAGGAACCTTTTCATACAGGATCTTATGTGTGAACCTGTACGGGAACCCACATAAGAACTCACAAGAGATCCTGGATGGGATCCCATATGTGTTCTCACATAGGAATTTTCAACAGGGTAGCAAGCATTTTTACATTGTAATGGTTACATAAAAAAATGTCAATCTACATAAATGCTGTATTGAAGAAAAGATGAAAAAACACCGTCGTAAGTTTATATTTTTTTTACAAATCATTGAAAATTGGGCATTGTTACTATCAGAATTACAATAATTATATATATTGAACAATTAACATTTCTTCCAAGAGCGTGAAAAGGATTGATTGAAAATAATTTGCTATACAGAAAATATAAATTATTACCTATATATAAATTCTATAGAGCATATGTTTTTAAATCAAATTGTATGTGTTTGGCAAAAATGTTGATAGCAATAGCATCACAGGAAAGAAGTGTACTTTGTGTTGTAGCTTGTTTTCGGTGTACCTTGTTTACATTTTTGCACAATTCTGTTCTCTTCTAGCGGGGCTTGTTTATGTTATACCTCGATTCAAATCAAAAAACAGTGTTAAAAAATCTTTTTTGCCAACTATGTTTAATAAAAAAAAAAAATTATTTTAGACTTAATCTATGATGCTGCTTTATTATTTGCATCAATTATTATCAATTCAAACTGTTCAATAGAAAATTTATCAAATAAGACGTATATTATGTAAAATTCATTCTAATTAGAATTAAGTTTAATTATTTTTTCTAATTGAGTAATAAACTCGTACTCAGATGCAGATTTACTTTCAGTAACTGGTAAGGAACTTGAATTTTCCACCAATTTATTTTTAAAGGTTTTTTTTATGTATAACTTTTTTTTAATTTTAAGAGTAAAATTTTTTCTTTTTATGGAGAAAATTATTAAAATTATGATTTCTTTTTTTAATGTGCCTGAAGTTCTGAACGTTCAAATGAACGAAAAATTTGTTTACCATTGTTTAAACTTCAAATTTTATTATAAAATATTGGTTTCTGTATTCAAAAAAATAAATGAATAATTTATTACCTTTTTATTTTTATTGTTGTAGTATTTAAAAAAAAATTATTTCGTTCCTTTGAACTTTCAGAACTTTAGGCACATTTTTTTCAAGACAAAAATGAATTTTTTGTTTTGGTAGTTTAAAATTTTGTTGTTTTGACGTGACAACGTTTTACTCCGAGGTCTAGGGAGTCAGTCAGAAAAATTGGCGTTCATATCGATACCGAGTTCTCGAAAACTATAAGTCTTATTTTCAAGATATTTGTGTTATTCGATTACTTTAGGTTTAGTCTCGATGCCACACTTATTTTTGTCAAATTTGGAAATGAAATTTTTTATAGCTTTCTATATTATCGACCGGTTAAAAATTTAACTACATGTTAGTACAGCGCTGACAGTATTTTAATTTTTCTTTTTGCAGATTCTATCCTCGATGACTTGTGATGTCACGTACTTCAAAGACAAGGGCAAAAGTAAGAAGGACACAAAATTCTTCACATTCAGACTTTTTAGAACTCGGTCTATTTTTACGGTTATTTTTCACATTTTCTGAATGGAAATTTAACTTGAAAGTAGGGATCTCCGAGGGCTATTTAGTTTGAAAGAATCTCGCTATTAAGGTAAATATTTTAATATATTGGAAAAGGCTACCGAAACTGTCGGTTACTTGATCACTATCAAATATTTATTTGTATCAAATAATTGTCATTTGAGTCAATTAAATAGTATTCGTTTCAAATACAAAAATTATTGGTTGAAATACAATTCATTTAATTCAAATAAAAATTATTTGGTTCAAGTAAATATTTATTTGATAATAGGCTAGTAATCAAGTATTTGAATCAAATAAATTGTTTTTCAGTGTGTTTAAGTACAAAATAAATACTAAATAAAAATCTTATAAAATATATTTTAATTAATTAAAAAGACGTTGTCACGGTCAAAATTCTCCGTCCATGTAATGAATACAGACCCCGCTTTAATTTTTTTAAAATCCTTTTTGTTTTACTATAAGATAAAGTTAACATTTTTTCTTCATTATACACTTTTCAAGTTTTACAATATCAATTTCTTCTTATTTTTAAATAAGCAATTACATATAAATAAATAAAACAATAAATTAAACAATTACATTGTTTATAATTATTATAAAGTTCATACAAGTAATATATAGTTTTTTTATTATAATTTATATGGTTGATTTTGTAGATTAAGAAAATTTATTATAAAAAGCTAACTAATTTAAAAATTGTTTTATAATTCATTTAATTACATTATAAAATATCTTTTGTTAATGGTGAAAATGATAATAAATTATTAAGTTATTTGTGTCTGAAGTTTTAAAGGAAATTTTTGTTTATTAAATTTAAATAACTGATTAATGTTTTAAAAAAATGAATATTTTTGAAAATAAGTTTTATCTTATTTTAATTTTTGCAGTTCGTCCGTAACATTCAGAAGGACAAGAAGGAGGATAATAGGATGATGAAGAACAGCGGACCATGCATATTGCTCTACTATTCAAAATAGTGTCTTTTTCCAAAAATATAACTCACGGTCTCCGCAGAAGTGCAATAAAGAGGGAGGGATCTCTGGGAGTGGCCTCGAAGTGACAATTTCGCCATCGTTTCTACATGGAAAACCGCGATCGGTGAGTCGTTTTTTTTATTTAACTCTTTTTCTGTTTTGGTTAATTCTAGACATGTTTGCCCTTTTTTCTACGATATCTATTATTATGTAATTTAAAAACAGATTATTATTAATATTTTTTTCCTAATTCATTGTTTTTTTGTACAGTCTTGTTGATATTTCTATTTAAATGAAATTTCGAGGTGATTATAATGAATTACTCTGTTTGTGAAATTGAAGTTCTTTTCGCATAGGGAGTAATAGAATTATGATTTGTTATTATTTATTAATTAATCATAGTTCATGCCTTTCGGCTTTGAACGGATTTCCGGTATACACATATAAACTTGTAATACATGAATGATGATTTGTTCTTTTATCTCGTGTATATTGATTTCCAATTATGATTTTCGTCTTGAAAAACAAAGTTTGAATTTCGTGAAAAATATATTATATATATATATATTTTGTATAAGGGGAAAAGTGTCGGATTGTCTATGCAATAAACGTAAACCAATAGGGTTCTGTCGTTTGATCAAGAATCGTGATTTATGAAATGAAGCTATGGATATGTCACTTTTAATGTTCGCCACAGAAGTAACTGCTCTTCGTGCTTGCATTGGCGAGATGTATTTCCGTGCACACGTGTGCATTGCTCCTATGTATATGTGTACCGAGTATGAGTTGGGGTCGGGAGTTGAGACGGGTTACACATTGAATTGAGGATATAAGGAATGCGTTCCGAGTGGAGCATCCAAATGCGCACCAGGTATCTCTCTAAAGTGCTAATGCTGGGTTGAAACTCGTCTAGTAAATCGGGTGAAATTTACGACCTTATATTTCCGTCCCGAGAGACTTTACTCACAAGGACGTTTTCAAGCCACCAAGAAAATTCGAATGAGTACTGGACTTTATTTCCAGACGATAAATTGGCATGTTGAGCTAGAGAACAAATAATATTTGTCCAACAAAACTAGAAGCTTTTACTGTATATTCGTAGAGCGTGGAATTCGTAGAATTTATATCATGTCTACACTCTGTGCGGTTTAGTTGGTAAGGGAAATGTATTTTGTTCATTTCTTTTTAAAGATTACATTGAGAAAGTTTTCGTACGAATAAATTGTAATACATGTATCAAAGTTAAGAATTGTTTGATAATTGAAATTTTTTATAATGTCAGCATTATACGAGTAAAATTAATGTTTTTTTCAAGAATTAAAAACTTCTTGATACATTGAGGATTTTTTTTTTGAATTAAATTTACCTAGTTATTTAGAATTAATAGAGAATTTTTTAATTCTGATTCTCTTAATGAAATATTTGATTTTCTATTCGTATATTTGTTTGGCATGAAACAATACGAGATTTTTGTTCACTTCATTCAATTTCTGATATTTAAAGTTTTATTGAAAGAACTTGTTGATAAATATCTTATTTCGAGAAATAAAATCAACTATTGAACTTGGATATAGATTTTTTTATATTTATTCACTCGCAAAGCATCTCAATGTATATTATATATAAACATAATTCATAAAGGAAACTTAAATAGTTGTACTAATAAGTAATTACAATTTCAAATTAAAATAGCGCGCATCATTTAATTTATTTAATAAAATGAAGTAATTAAATTGCATTTGATAAAATGTAAAAAGAAATAATGGAAAAGAAATGAGAGGTAAAATTTTATTCGAATGGGATTTAAAATTTAGATTTATTTAATAGTAAAATTGCATCAGTATCACTATGTGCGGATTCCGGGATAAATTGCATTCTTCGTAGAAGACTGTTTGTGAAATCCCATTTTCAGTCGTTCTCTTGAGATCGCGATGTCTTGGCATAGGCATTCGTTTTTTAGTTTCTTCTTCTTCTTCCTCCTCTTCTTCTTTCGTACCATTATTTTCTCATTCTGCATTACTTCACTGGTTGTCTGCTTCGTCGAGCTTGGAAATCCAGCGTCTGCATTTTGAGGCATGGAACTCCATTGGGTGCAAGGATTCAAATACTTCAAAAGTCGTCTTTATTTCCACCGGAAGCAATGACATAGTCACTTGACTAAGAAACCTCTTGACTGTTTCGTCCTTTCAAACTTTAATGACGTTTTTTTTTATTCTTCCCAGGATATCTTAAGACGTATGAGTCCATTTATAAATTATTGGATATCAGAATTCGTTAAGATGATATTGGTGACAGATGTCAATAGATGGTAATTCGCAAGAATTCTGAAAAAAAAATTATTTCCTTCAAATAATCGGTTACTTGACTATTATCAAATAAATATTTAGACTTGAAGCAAATAATTTTTATTTGAATTAAATAAATGGTATTTGAAACAAATACCATTTAAATGACTCAAATAATAATTATTTACACTGAGAAAAATAATTTCGTAATAATAAGAAAATAATTTAGTTGAGCTTTTTTAGTTGGCGTTACTAAAATATGGTTGTCACAACAGAATAGAAAGTGGCAATAAATCGGGAAGTTTAGTTGGCTCTACCAAAAAATATATTTGAAGCTTTCATGTTTACGAACTAAATAGTTTGGTTCCCAGTACTAAATAGCTGACATGCTGTATTGCGCACGCGCTCTTCTCGTAAATATGGCGTCGCTTCCCATTCACGGGATAACCATATGTCGTTCGCGTCGTGAAGTTTCAGTGTTGAAGTTTTTATGTTTTTCAGACATTTTTTTAAAAAAAAAGTTTGTGTAGTGAAAATAAATAAATAAAACTTGTTACAAGAACGAAAGTTTTTTTCCAGCTTTTATAAATTGTGAAAATGATTTAATCTCAAATTGTTAGTAGGATTCGTAGAGTAGTGGTCAGCGTTCTCGACTAGCGTTGCGTAGTCTGAGGGTTCGAGCCCCAGCAGTGTTAGGTTTTTTCCGCGATAGAAATTAATTTAAGTAGGCATAGGTAGGTTATATAAAGAGAAAAGGGTGAAACAAAAAAATAAGTTGGTTGAGAAAACAAAAAAAAAATTTTCATTTAACTAAATTTTTTGTTTGCTTAAAAACAATAAGTTAGTTGTGCAAAACAAAAAATTTGGTAGACCGAACAAAATGATTCAACGAAAAAATTTAGTAGCCCGAACCAAACGGATTAGTTGCACATATATCAAATAAAAAATTTGGTAGAGAGAACCAAACTTTGGTGGATGATACTAAACATTTTTCTCAGTGTAATACAAATAAATATTTATTTGACTTTATCCGATTATTTTAATCAACTAAATTTTTCTTCAGTGTATTTTATTTATGTATGTGTAAAATTAAAAATTGTAGGTAATGTTTGAAAAATTATTGTACTGTGGTCGTTCAAGTTTAAGTGTAAGCTTATTTCTTAAGGCCCCCTTCCCCTATATATGAGCATTAGTCAATTTTTATACACACTTTCAACTTTATATCTTATCTTAGATATTATTTTTAACACTCCCTTATCTGCTTTAGATAATAAAAGACAGATTCAGTTAGACAAAACTGAAGAATTATTAAAAATTTTATATCCAGTGGTAAGAGTCAGTTTTACTGAAATAAAAACTTTTTTAAGATTCTTTAATTTTCTTATTCAGTATAGTAAAATTTACTTTTAGTAAAGAAGAATTTTGCTGAATACTTGTAATTTTTTTTATCAGTAGCAAAATGTAGTTTCTGTTAGGGTTAAAAGTATTTTTTAATAAATAAATTAGTGAATATCATATTCAATCAAAAATTTTTCAAATTAATATTTTGTTTTAATTAATAGTCATGGAAAGTTTTATACAGTAAATAAATATTTACATGAACCAAATAATTTTTATTTGAATTAAATGAATTGTATTTGAACCAAGTATTTTTATCTATATAGTGTTGTTAATTTTATTCCAAAAAACGTATTTAATTAGTAATTTTAGTATCAGAGGCAAAAAAAAAATATAATTAGATTGATTTATTAAATATTTAATATACTTTTTTATTTTTCATTGCTGTAGTAATTTTTTAAAAATGTATAGATCAAAAAAATGATTTCGTTTATTTGAACGTTCATACCTTCAGGTATGTACAGTAAGTCTTGTCTTATACTTGTATGTTGCTAGAATTAGTAGTGAAAGGCAATTTTAGTCAGACAGAACCTCTTTAATTCGTTTAATTTTAATAATAGTAATAAAAGTGCGATTCAATATGGGATTTTCACTTTTTCGGAGTAGGTTAACCGATTACTGAAATTAATAATTTGTTTTTACTGTATTTTTATTCTATGGTTAAAAATAATTGCATATTTAAATCTATTATTTTTACTTTAATTTTGAATAATTTATTTTCAAGTAATTTTTTCTTTTATAAGTATTACGATATTCAGCTTTTAAAGTTTGCTAAGAAAATGAGAGAATAATGGAAAAATAATTGCCGCTTTTAAGTGTATTCTAATTGATTGGAAAACATTGGAATTCAATATCAATTGTAAGCTCCTTAGTGATTTTGGGTGGAAGAAGAAAAATATGAAGGGACTTAAAAATAATGAGAAGATTTTGGCAGGAAAAATGGAAAATTCTTAAAGGTCGTTAGAGAAATCTGTGAATCTTGTTAAGCAGAAGAAATTGATAGAAATACAAATCGATATGTTTAATATTAAACATTTATTAATGCAGTACTTCAATTTCTTTTAACAATGACATTCTTATATTTTTAGTTCTAGTTCACCCATTTCTTTTTCATTTCCGATTTCAAATTATTATTATTCCTAAGTATCAGATACATTTTATTATAAAGATTTTAGTGAAAATTAAACATTTTTTTACGTCGATGAAGTTCAAATACAACTATTATGATTAAGGATTTAGAACAAAAAAAAATACTTTTCTAGACAAATTATTATATTTTTTTGTCTCAGCAAACTTTTGCAATGTTTTAATAATATTACATTCGAAATTAAATTTTATTAAAAACTTTAGAAAATAAGTTTGAGAAGGAGAATACTATTTCAAACCCTAACACTAGCAAATTTATTCACTCCTATCCTGACTAATATTATTTAATATAATGTCAAAAATTTATTTTTTTTACTGATAATTAACAAAATGTCACTTTTACATTTTGCGTTAACATTTTTCCCCAAAATTCAAAATCCCAAAGACAATTTAGTCAGTGAAATATTATTTATAAATTAAAAATTATGATTTAAAAGTAGGGGAGAGCGGGGCAAAGCCGCTGATGTAACATTTATTTATAAATATTTTTGTTATTACACCTTCAATTGACGTGATTTTTTTTTCTATTTCATCTAAAACTAATTAATAACAAATTTCAATAGTAATTATTTAATTTATTATAAGCTTGATTAATTAATTTAATTATTTTCAAAGAAATGCAAAAAAACGGCTTTGCCCCGTATGGCGGGGCAGCGACGTTTTTGCTTATATTTTTTAAAGGTAGAAAATTATAGCCGTTAAAACTGTACGAAGTTGCAGTAAATGACCTAATATCTTTGAAACATAAGTATTTTATATATTTTTTAAAGAGTTTTAAGTTATTTTATAAAGAATATCAATACTTGTATTTTTAACCTCACATTTTGAATTCAACTCTTCACTTTTTCGTTGAAAAGTATACTTTACCGACTGTTCAAATTCAAAAATAATTTAAATAACGGCGCGAAAATATGAAATATTAATATTATATTTACATAAAATTTATCATTTTTTTAATGTTAATAATAAATTTGAATACTAATAAATTAATTTATGTTCTAAATGAAATATTATTTTAAAATTATACTATTTTAATATATTATATAATAAACACAGATTTTTTACATAAAAATAACTAATTTCCTTTATTTTATTTAATTTTGTGAAATAATGTAACATAATAATATAAGTAATGTAAGCTAATAACACTAATAATAAAAAATAATTAAATTGAAATATGTAATTTTTGAAAATAAATAAAAACAATTATTTAATATTATTTTATTTAATATTAATTTATTAATTTTAATTTATGTTTTGGTTAAAAAATCAGGTTAATATTTGTTGACACTTGATTCATGTGAAGTTAGAAAAACTTTAAATATGAAGGTAATGCAGATTTTCATTTTCAACTGTTTTTACGAAACAGTTTTTAAACGGCTTTGCCCCCAATGACATACATTTTTTATTTTTAAAATTTAATTTATTTAAATAAAAAATAAAACTTAAATTTCATGCAGATCGTGTAGATAAATGTTTCATTTATTCAAGCAAAAAGTTTTTAAGATCTAAGTGCTTAAAACAATTTTTTAAATTTGAATCTTCGATCAACGAAATTTTCATCTCTTCCTTGCAAAAACTATTTTTATGTTATATTTCCTAATATATTTAATATTTTTTAGCTGTTTCTTTTCCAATCTATTGCTTTAATCGTATTAATAATAAACTGTTAACGAAAATGGTAATAGATTAGAAAGAATGAAGATATTTCGAAAAACGCCTTTGCCCCGCATAGCGGCTTTGCCCCGCTCTCCCCTATCTATTTTAAATATGTTTTGGAATTATCTTTAAAACCGCGTCCCTGAGCTGTATGTTTACATTGAAGTACAAACAGTATACCTTAGACCGAAGATCATAAACAATGTGGTTGGAAAATCCCAAGGATAATTAAATCAGTTGCAATTCGTGTTTTGACCTGTTTTGACTTGTGTGTGATAATTTTATAAATGTAATGTCCGTGTTAAATATTATATTTCCTTTATTTGATGTTTGCTCATTTCAAGTGTAAATAACTTCTGAAGTGCTCGATTCTTTTAATTCGCGAACAAAAATATTTCAAAGTGTTTAAATTTTTTTGACATTTTAGACAAATTTTTGTCCCTGGAGTGTCCGAAATTCTTAAAATCGCGATCGATTAGATTATATATATATATATTTTTTTTTATAAATATTAATAATAATTATATCCAAATGATTTTCTACTAAAATTTTTTTAACATTTTATGAAACATTTTTTTTGTAAACTTACTTTTTTGTTCTTAATTTCTAATTAATTATAATTAAAGATAAATAACAAAAGGCGTAAAAAATGACCAAAACAATATTTTATTATAACAATAAGTTGGTTTTTTTAATCATTGTCCTTAAGTGGCTCCAATTCCCCCACCTTCCCCTATTTAATTTAAATAAAGATTTTTTGGTTGAAGTAAATATTTATTTTATAATAGTCAAGTAACCGAATATTTGAAGCAAATACATTTTTTTTCTAACACACGCACCGAAAGTACATTATTTCTTACCTGTATAGCGGGAGAAAAGTATGTCTTTTCCGTCGAGCGGGAGGGAATGTTACTTTCCCTCCCGGTGTTGTTGCTGATAGATAGAAATGAAGAATTTGATTTTGTTTTATAATATAAATTCGTGCGCTCGCTACGCCTCAAACTGCAAACTCCATACTCGTGGAAATCAACCATTTTCCTCTGTAGATGCACTATATATTATATTTTCAGTGTTTCCCGTAAGTTATATTATATAACTATAAAATAATTATGAAATAAAAAAAACAGCATGGCCTTAAATAAATTTTTGAAAGCAAAGGAAGAAATATAATCATAAAGGAAAAAAATTGTATATCAGAGAAAATAATTCATAGATTCTATGAATAAATTAGAAAATGTCCAAAGATTCTCAGTTGGTTAATATGCATATAGGGAAAATTGTGGTTTTCGTTGCGTTGAAAGAGTCATGGATGGTGACTAGAACATACATACACGTGCGCTTGTGCAGTTTCCTGTTTGAACCCCTTTGCAGCTGAATGTAAAGAGGGACACAATAATTTATGGAGCGCGAACTCTCATTTAAACTCCAGAACCGCCTTGGCCATTATCCCCTGTTGAAACTTGTGGATACCAACTATTTAGGGGAATCTACAACGAACTATAATGGGATTTTGGCTTATCTTGTGGCGCGCGAGTTTTCCTCGACAATTCTCGCGAGATGGAAGGTTGCCCGATGCGTGACACCACATTAATTACCCTGATCCCAGAATACCACCCACTTATCCTCTACATGATCTAACCATCTCTTTTCTTCTCATTTCTTATTGAAGATTGTCATTATTGTGGCTATTGTTTCAATTTTTCTTTATCTCTTGGAAAAATAATTTTTGTATTTTAAAATTTATGCATTTTTTTCATAAACGTTTTGGTATTTTAAAATCAATATTCTCCATATTCAGTATTAATTTATATGAATGTCTCATTGGTATTTGCGTGAAATTGTAATTTCAGTAATTACAATTTTAGTTGGCTTCTTGAAAATTTTTCATTTTACCAGTCGAAATCGAATGATACTTTTGTTTATTGAAATATTTAGTTATATTTTGAAAATTGAAATAATTTTTTTCATTTCAGTAAACTAAAACTTTATTTGATTTGATTTAAATTAAATTTTAATTGAAACATTTAATTTCTATTTTGCGAAACGAATGATTTTTTTCAATACAGTAAAAAAAAATGTCAAGTAAATGGTATTTGTTTTTAATGCCGAAATTATTGATTTGAATACAGTTTATTTGATTTCAATAAAAATAATTTGGTTTAAATAATTATTTATTTGATTGATAAGTAATCGATCGCTTCGATCAGATCAAATAATTTTTTTTCCTTCATAGAGAAAGACTCTTGGGTCATTAATAAATAATTAAGTTGATGTTTTATTAATAAAAGGGGAACCGGGATATAGACGGGAATTTGGTCCGCCCAAAATTGTAGACACCATGTATACGGTTTTGTGAATTTTTTTTATATATCGGCTACTAAAATATGTTGTTGTTTCATGTAAATAAAAAACAAAAGTTTCTAATCAGAGTTGAAAGCCGCTGGCAATTTTTGACTGATCGGGTGTATACATTCTTTTTTCGTTGAATCAAACCAGATTGCGTTTCATATAGTCTTTATTCCTATATACAGTATGTATAGTCATGTGAGAATAATTGAAATTCTTTTGCTTTCACGTAAAACAAAAAACACTCGTTGTACAGATATAAACAACAGACAACAAAAACTTTCACGAGATCACATTCCAGTCTTAATTGATTTACTTCAGAAGGAGAACTCTGCCTGTTCCTCGATTACTGTTTTAATGGGGGTGATTTAACAAAATGATGGGCTAAAACTTGAATTCACCTTAGTTTCATTAGGTACATAAATAATGAATTAATCTTTCCTGACAGCTTCAAACTTCCAGTTTAGAATGTAATTCTCCAAGGGTTAAAATTTTTTGATTAATTAGGTAATTAAGTACAACAACTTTTTTTTTTACATTCAAATTTCAATAATTTTGTGAAAATTTTTTTAAATTAAATAAACTGTATTTGAACCAATAATTTCTGTATTTAAAACAAATAGGTACCACCATTTAATTGATTCAAATAATAATTATTTGATACAAATTAATATTTATTTGATAATAGTCAAGTAACCGATTATTTGAATCAAATAAATTTTTTTTCTCAGTGTCTAAGGGAGAAAAAAATTTACTATTAAAATTAAGACTAAAGTGTAAAGAATGTTAGTGATGTAGAAATAATAATAATAATAATAATAATAATAATAATAATAATAATAATAATAATAATGCAGGATTTAATTAATTTCATTATTATGAGTTATTCGATTTGGAGTGTAAAATCAATAAGGGAAATATAAATAAATAAATAGGTGTACTCTTGACTTGAAATTTGAGAGACCTAGCCAATTTCTATACCAAACGTCCTATTCGACACAATATATTTGTAGCGGATTCTATATAGTTAAGCTGCACGTACGGGAATTCGCATCTCGTCGAATTACGCAGGGTGTTACAGATTTGTGTGCATTGGGGAATTCGGATAGATCGAAGCAGACTGAATTCCGTGATGAAACATACCAAACTTGGTTTTCCCATATGAGATGCTCGAAAGTTTTGTGTCTGCGCGCGTTGAATTGTTGGTATAGGTTAAGCATTGTAAATCAGCGGTTATTTTATTTTTTAACGGGTTAAGAAATAATTTTGGTATATAATCGACCTCTGATATATGTTAATAGTTGTGGTTATAGAAGCTACTAAATTACAGTAATTAACATACAATGTTAGAATCGATGGTATTTCGCAAACTATAGTTATATATATATGAGACATTCTATTTCAAAACGACGCCCCTAGCAAACAATTAACTGTATGAGAAAATCTTTAAATAATTATTTCACCTATTTACTAAAATCAAATTACTTTTGTTATTAACAGTTTTCAATGAAAAAAAATCGTAAACTTTAGAAAGGGAAAAAGAGTTTTTTAAGAAATTGAGTGATTTATATAAAAAATTTTGATCAAATCTATGTAAAAAGAAAAAAAAATATTCGACTTTTTATTTTCGTAAATTTTATAATGGACATTTCAAATGATTTTGAGAAGATATTAAAGATATTAAAAAAAAATTTTAACTCTATAAAAATCGATTATTTAAACAAATATGAGAAATTAAAACTAATACTGTAATTTTCTATTGCGGCGAGTTTGTATCAGTTTCGGTGTATCAATTTCGGTGACCAAAATTACGTGTATTTTGAAGATACTTTGCCCGCCGAAATTGAAGCCAATGGAAATCTTAAAAATGTTTCAATTGCGGCGCGGAAAAAAAATTTGATCTCAAATAATTAAATTAATAATTGTTTAAATGTGCATCTTTATAAGTATTTGTATCAAAAAAAGATTGAAATAATTTTTTTTAATCATTTGGCAACAGTTATATTAAATATAATAGTAATAATAGTTATTTTTTATGAACGCGCCGTAATTGGTGCACTCGCCGTAATTAGTACACTTACCCTATAAGAATTCTTTTAATTAGAAATTCTGTTAAATGATTTTTCGGTTAAGTAAAACTTTTGTAGTAGGAAAAATTGGTTATATAAAAATTCTATCAAATAAGAATTCGAAAAAATGTAAATTCATCTAAAAGAAAATTCTATGCAATGAAATTCTACCTAATAAAAATTCATTAAAATGGCTATTATGTTAAATGAAAATTCTGTGAAGTGAATTTTGTAATATAGAAAATCGGTTTAATGAAAATTCTGCAAAACAATAATTTGAACAAATAAAAATTTGTCTCAAAAATAATTATATCAAATGAAATTCTATAAAATGAAAATTCACAACTAATGATTTTTAGAACTTATTCATGCGTCCTAATTTTGTATTAGTAAAAGTGAATTTTAGTCAGACACATTGAAGTAGGTTTGTACATTTGGTATCAGTGTAGCCATAAACACGTTTAGTTTGACAAAATGTTTAATATATTTTTAACTTAAGTTCATGCATAGAAGAAGTTTATTTGTATTTGTTGTAAAAATTTTGACTGTAAAAATCACTTTGCAACATTATCGTAAATAATTAAAAAAACTATACTCTCGTTCTTGTTGTTAACGTAGTACAATCTCATTTCAACAAGTAATGATTAATTTAAATAATTAAGTTAATTATAAACAACTAATATTTTTCATAAACAATAAATTAAAATTAAATTGTTCATAAATTTAGTGCTGTATGATTAGCAAATTTTTTTTTTCCAAATAGAGAGGCTTTCGTTGCGGTTATTTTGATCTTTAGCGGATTATGATTTTTTTTTTTTTTTTTTTTGATAATTTGTCTACGTCTCTCTGTTTTAATCCTCTTCGCTGTCTGATAGGTTATATCGTTATCTACTAGCTTTCACAACTTTCGTATTTAGTAAAGCCCGGATTATTCCAAGTATACGCTCATTCTGATTTCTCTTTGTAACTCAAAACTTGGTGAAAATGTTTGTTTTAAGTGATGCAGGTCTTTATCAGTCTCGAATGTAGATGAGTTTAAGTTTTCACAAGCTAAATTAGTATTCTACTCTGTTGATTTTCGTCAAGGTGGCAATAATTTTTAATTGGATTTTAAAGAATATCAGGGTTTGCTATATGATATTATTCATAATGACTTCCGTTTAATAACACGTAAATTAGATGAATGAATGTCTTATAGGTTTATTATTGGTTCTTTTTATTTCAAGTACCTATCATTTCGCAGATGAGAGAAAAAGTATATACTGTAAATGTTTAACGCAAAGATGTGAATAGCTAAGGAAATTAGGAAAATTGATTGTTTTGATGATTGTTGTATATTTGATGAAATAGTTGATATTAGGCAACTTCAAGTGATGAACTGTTGAAAAATTCAGGTCGATTCAGTGGTTCAGAAGAGTTTCGTTAGAAATTCTCCCTCGCACGCTGTAACAGGCTGGGTTTGACAGATCTACCCTGTAGATTAAAGGTTCAACAGAAGAGCCTCGGGAACGAAAGAAGAAATGAAGGATTCAACGATTATACAGTCTGAAGTTAATACAGGTTTAGAGAGGCCGAATTTAAATTCCGAACAAAATGCCAGTTCACTTCTCTGCCACAGGGAATCAGCTACTTAAATATTTCATTTTCCGCTTTACGTCCTCTTTAATCTTATATTTCCTAACATCAAAAACGAACTGATCCATTAACATTAAGTGGTTTTGGCACTCGAAAGATTTCTCAAAATTGTGTCCTTTAAATATTAATTGGCGGCTTGTTTGAGGAGTTGTTATTTGGCACAAGTGAGAGAATTATATTTGTCCTTTGACCTTTCGAAAATTGTCATTTGGGTGCATGCCATCAAGATCCTTGGCATCTGAATACATGACTTTCAAGAGGCACGATACTAAATGTTTCATCATCTCAAGATTTAGCACTTAAACGCCTTTGATTTGCTTACGGCTAAATAAAATTCTAACTGATTCTTAAAACCAGAGAAAATACGATAAACTTGGTCATTAACTGCATACCATGAAATATTTATTTATAATTAATTTTTTTATTATTTAATATATGGCTGAGTATTCTCCATATCTATTTATCATAACGTAGACAATTTGCATAAACAATCATTAACAAATTACAAAAATTATACTTTCATTTAGTTAGATTAATTTCAACTATGGATTTAAAGACAATAATTGAACTGGTTTTCCTTATTTCCTAAACTAATCAGGAAACGGGAAAACGTCATAAAATTACTTGAGGTTTTCCATCCCTTCGTGAAACTAGCACTTCATCTTGGGAATCAATAATGAAATTAGTTGCTGATGGATCGTCTGGATTCTGAGATGATATCTAATTTCCTGGTTGACATGTATGACTAGTATCCATCTATTTGTAATCCTTCTTAGGGTCGATTGAATTGAAGCATCATTTCAACTATATATATCTATATTGACCAATAAATTTTCTTGACGTTGGTACTTACAACTAACTGAAAAGTGATTAAATTTATTAAAATCTTCAATGAATTTTTCAAATTATTTTCGCTAGTTAATTTTCTTTACTTTAATTATATTGAAGTAGATAAATATAATTTATCAGAAAATTATTTTATGTTGACATTGTTGAAAAATGATTATAGTAGGATAAAATATAGATATTTCTAAAATCTGGTAAACACTCAGCTTATTTGAAGAATAATTGTTCTCGACCATATAGTTTTATAAAAGGCAACTCGCAATTAGACACTGACAATGTTGTTCGCGTTCAGAGAGATTAAGTTCTTAACTGGGGGTTGTTCAGTGTACAGAATGTTTCAAATAGATAGACAAAGGTTTAGGTACTGGAAATTTACTTGCAGTTTCGAATAGAAAGATTAAAGAACTTTGCATTAAGTCGACTATTATAGAAATAATATTATATATAGAATTCATTTCAAAAGTTTACATTTTTCCAGAATTAGAGAAACATTGAAAAAGAAAAATATAAAATTTTTTCATTGAAAAAAAAGAATTTAATCCGACCAATTAAACATTTAGTAAGGATAACTAAACAATTTTGACTTTTACAGTGTAAGTTGAGACTAATAGCAAATTTTTTAAAAATTCTAATACTATTTTTCTATTCAAAATTTGTCGGGTGTAGCAAAATTGATTTTTCATAAAGTATCTTATTACCGCATAGCATATAACCCAACAGAATTTTGTTGTTTTGACAAATTGTTTGAATGTGTGTTCAACTGAAGTTGTTTGATGTGGGTACACACATAATTTTTTTTTTATATATGATAAAGCAGGATTTCGTTCTGAAAAATTGAAAATCACTATTCGTTAATATAAGAGAAAGCTAATTTTTATAATAAAAAGACCCTAGTATGTTTTTTTTTGTTTTAAATTAAATTACTTATTAGAATTTCCGGAATTTTTCTACATGAGTTTCAACTAGTTTCGAACGAATTAATGAAATGAACATTTAAAACTAAAACAATTGTATTAGGTCTTTCTATTATAAAAATTATCTAGGATTTGGTATCGAGTCCTAAAAGTCTACGAATACGAATGCAAGATGAAATTTGATCAAGTATTCTAAAACAGTTTGGGATTCAGTTCAAAAGTTTTTGAAACAATATAATCGCCACTTGTTTACGTTCATAATTTTTTGTTACTAAGTCTAACGCTACTGGTTTACGTTCCTAGTTTCTACTTCTAAATACAAAACTTTAGGACTCTTTCTCATTCATCGTGGATTCACATTCCTCAATTACTAGGACTGAAGTGAGAATTTTCAAATTTCATTTTTCTCCGTGTTCAATACAACACTGAGTATATTCACTATATTATTTAAAAAACTCCTTAATACAAATAATATTGCTAGCTACTTCTTATTTTTGGTATTACCAAAGTTTGTGTAACGATTGTTAAAATTTATTCTTTTCTATTAGTAAATTTCTAGTACTTTTATATAGTACTAGAATTTTTTTAATTCAGTTTTTAAAAGAACTCAACTTTTTTTCAACTTAAGATTGATTTAATTATTTATTTGATTATATAATTTTAAGATTTCAAGAATAATGTATACGCGGTTTAAAGTTATTTTCCGGAAAAGTTTGTTAGTTTAATAAAGATGTTGAAAGAGACGAGAAAAGGTATTACTTTACACCATATATGAAGCAGGGCATGTTTTCAAATGTCTTTTACCTGTCTACTTTTCGCGATTACACTATTTCAGCGAGTAATCGTCTTCGTTGTGTCGGGAAAATCGTTTTCATGATGAAATGCACGCTTGGTTAAACAGTCTGGCATCGCGCGAGGCAAAAGTTTTCTCTGTGGTGAAACAAGGTCGACAGAAATTTGAACGTTGAGAGAGGATGTCAAGATTTACATCGAGACGAATGGATTTATAGAGGCGTCTCGATCAAAGATTGTTGCATGGTTTGAAGAGTGTTGTGAGGATAACAGAGAGAGAGAAAGAGAGGTGTACTAGGGAAAAGGAGGCTGGATCGTAAAATCTTTAGACGTAGGATATCTCCCTTTTTTTTAAGAGATTAAGAGGTCATCGTAGCGTAAACCGTTGGGTGCGTTTTCTCGTTTCGTCTGCTGTACCATTTTATCTCGTCTTGTCTCATTTCATCTTATCCGTCTCGTTTTATCTCATCTCGTCTGGTACGGTCAGATCTCGTTTCCCTCTCTTTCTCTCTTGCTCTGTTCAACACCCTCTGACGACTCCACCTCGCACCGGCAGTGTCAGTATCGACTGGGATTCGTTGGAGTAGGGGGGTTGGAATGAGAGAGACTGCGAAACAATTGTGCCGGGGGATGAAGAAGGATGGAGAGATGAAATAGGGGGAAGAGACAAGAGGAGAAGATGAAAAGAGAGAAGGGCTCTCGTTGATTCTCGGAAAGGCTCGTACGTTGCCGCCTCGAGGTTTCCACATGGTCTCGTATTAGCAGGAGCGGCTCTCGGCAATTCTCGGTTTCTTTCGGCGGAACGGTGTCCTGTCGGTGCTGCCACATGGTGCGTTGTTTGCGGGTGTCTAGCGAGTATAAGGGTGGGCCGGGGTGATAGTACCGACTCGGTTGCTTTCGGACGAGTTCGCAAGTCATCGCCAACGTCTCGCGTCGGGGCTTCCACATGGGTTGGTATTGGCTCCCGGGGCGCAAGGTGGTTCGTGTGCGGTGGGGCTCCAACTGCGAAAACGACGCGACGGTTTGGCTCGGCACAACACCCCCAAAACGGGCAGCGTCGCTACCTAAGGAGGGTTAGTCCGTCGTTTGGACCGGTGTGCGAGATGTCCTGGGAGTGCCCCCATGAGAATCCCTTTTCTACTGACGATTGGGGACCGGTCTTGTGAACCTTGTGCTAAATTGTTTTTATCATTAAAATTTTTCTCCAATTTCGGTTGGAAGCAAGTGTTACATCAATTTTTAACAACGTGTGCTTTTTTAAAATGTATTTTCCATGTGTGATGTTTCACTTCTGATATGAGAAAAGCAGAACCCTGAAATAAGAGGGGGTGACTTCCTCGTGAAATATGCCGGGTTGCGTGTGCGTTTCGAAATAGTGAAATAAAAACGTATGTCTACAGTGGTGATGTCGTCGTACCGGTGCTAGACTCCGGTAGTGTGTCTTCGGCAAGGTGGGCGCTACCGTTTAAAAGGGTAGTAGTCAATGACCTCGGTCTTGCTCTACATGTGTGGTGTATTGCAGAACGCATAGAGTTGTGTTTACTAATTTGTGAGTTTACGTTTTTCTTTTGTGACCCGGTGAATGATTCGATACAAATAGGGGAGGATATTCTTTTCAGGATGATACTTTTTGAAATAAGGAGCCAAAGAAGAACGAGGAAACGAAAGTCTGAGAAGTTGTTGAAGTGGAATAGCAGCAGGTTGATGTTGCGGCCGGCAACAGAGAACAAGAATATCACTGTCGGTGTATAGCGAGAGTTTGATAGAGGATATAAAAGTGTGTTTATAAAGTTTAGAACTTCGAATTGGTGACTCGTGGCAGGCCACCCTGGTGGATTGACAGTTGTTGAGGATTAATAAGGGGTGTTGCCTGGCCATGCAGTAGTGTGTATGACGCTGTGGTGCAGCAGTTACGACGTCGACGACAATTACGACGTGGGGATGTGCGACGCCAACTGCCAAAGAGGTCGAAGGGGGATAGCTCTGAGTAAATCGACTCGGTGCACCAAGTCGTGTTCACCGCATAGGACGCCCGGGGTCCGGTAGCTCGTTCATCGTCCTTATTTCTCATCGACGCCCGCGGGCAATGTGCCCACCCGCCGAGAGCGCAACGTAAGTCGTTTATCTGATTCGCTACTTTCTGATACGTCTGCTGTTTAGACCTTGACTTACCCCGATCGACTCGGAGAAGAGGACATTGCTCCAGCGGTTAACGCCTCTCTCTCTCCCCCCCTAAAATCTGCGCATGCAGCTGAGTGTTTAACTCTCGAGGAAACAAATAATTAGGATATGATAACTCAACTTATTATTCACCATCTATTTCATTCGAAAATTAAAACATAACTTTTTAGTTATGATTAGATTCTAATTTTACAATATATATGAATCATCCGGATTATGTGTGCTAGTTTCACTGCATTTAATTTAAAATTTCTAATTTCACAATCAAGTTGAATATAAAAGTTTTTTTGCCTGTTAAAGTAATACCTATATTTTTTCTTTTAAAATAAAATATAATAATCTTATTTTGAAAGAAAAAATAAAATTTTTAATGTCATTTACATAAAACTAATAATAAAATTATAAATCGAAAGTTTAGAAATATTTAGAATTTTTCTAAAACTACTTGTGTCGTTATTTATTTGAATTAAATAATTGAAAAATTTTACTTGCAAATTTTCGTAAATAAATATTGTGAAGAAACTTATGGCAAAAAAAAAAAAAATTGAATGCATTTGAAAAAGTTATTAAAAATTGACAAATATTTTGTAATCATATTTGCGCGATCAAAAATATCATTGTTGATATGTATTTGACTTTAAATTTTGTACACGCAATAAAAATTTTATAATAATCGGCTAAAAATGTGATAATTCGTACTTGATTTGTTTAAAATTGATATATTTTTTGATTAAAAATAACACGAAACGTTTGATTATATAAAATTTTCAACGTATAAGATAATTTTGAATTAAGTTATATTTGTTTCAGCTTTTGATGTAGTATAAAATAATGTATTTCCTTTATTTAATAATTGATTCTATCACACAAAATAAATTTCAATTAATATACAATATTAATTAAATTGTTGCTAATATTATAACGTTTAATATTGTTTACAATTTATTGTGTTTTATGTATATATTTATGAATCAATAATTTAGCTTATGGCTATAGAGAAACAATTTTCTATTTGTGGTGAATAGTTGGAGCGAGTTTGGTTTAGTTTGGTTCGCTTTAGTTTAAAAATGAAATTATTGAGGAATATTTATATTGAAAAAATATTAAAAAGATTTCATATATTGTTATTTGTAGCTTTTCTAACGAAAAGAAGCGTTCATGCATGAAAACAAGGTAATCAATATCAGGATGTCGATCATGTTGCTTTTCACCATAGTTTTATGTGAGTTACCCTGAAGCTGTAAATGATTGGTCAGTTAGGTCAAACTCACACGTGAAAATATAACTTTCAGTCGTTATAGTTAACTAACTCAATCATTTGAAAATATTCGTTTTTATTTGTTGATTTTGAAAAAGTTCATTTTGTTTGTAACCTATTGCCACCAATTTTTCGAATTGAAAATTACACAATTGACACACTGTGAAAGTAACATTTATGTGATTACTATTTTTAAGTCAATTAAGTGATATTTGTTCTAATCAGTGAAATTATTAATTTGAATACAGTTTATTTGATTTAAATAAAAATTATTAGTTACAATGATTACTTATAATTTACTTATACTTATTTTACGGAATTTACAAGCGCAAGCTCTTTACAATAAGATATTATAGGTGCAAAAAGATAACGATGAAATTTAACCCTTTAAAAATTGCACCCAAATTAAAATTTCATTGCTTTCTTATTTGCTTTTAATTCTATATTTTCGTTATGTATGAAGATACTTTATTTGTTGTTGTATTTTTTTTACCACTAGTTGATGTATAGGAAAATTTTCCAGAATGATTTTTTTTGTTATATTTCAATGTGAAGATGATGAAGGATAATTGTTAGGAAAGAAAAAAATGTGTTCTGAATTTTTGTTGGTTTGTGTGCGATATATATATATATATAGTTGCAGGTGTTATAGTGTTGTAGTTAAAGGCTTGTCACGTATGACTTGGTCCTTGTGTTGAAGCTGCCTTTATGTCGCAGTTCGTAATAAGGCTAATGCCCTATTTTCACGGTGTATAAAAGTGTCCTTGAAAAGATTGCTTTTCTCGCGCACAAGCTTTATGGCACGTTAAAAACAAATTTTTATTCTCGCAGTATGGCTCTTTTTGATAATTATTTTTTAATTGTTTTTCTTTTCAAAATTATATAAAGAACAATTTCATTGTGAAAGTTTTGTTATATATTCGTGGGGGTATGATCAACATTTTTTATTAAAGTGCGGCTTTTTAGAAATTGGAGAGAAATTGTCATATAACATAACTGGAAAATTTCCGCTCTCGAAGGAAAAGGAAAATGTATAGACGCATGAAAAATATGTAAACAATGTTTTAAATTTCACTGCTTGGCGGGTTTTAGTGATGACTTTATGACTTGGGAGACATTTCTGTTTGTTTTCAACAAGCCAACGTAATTTTAATAGTCACGTACTTCTCGAAGTCTTTTGCATTTGGAATATTTTGAGTGATACAGTTGTTATTAATGTGGTAAAAATAATTTTTGATTATAATTTTTTTCTTATTTCGTCTAATTTTTTTTGTAACAATTTTACTTATTTATTTATATCAATTTACTTATTTTTACATTTATATTTAAAGACGAAAAGATCCCTTGAAATTGTACTGTGGGCGTGCTCATTTTCCTTTCTTTTTTTTATTTTTACTTCGAATTGAGAATAAATTGCTGCTATTCCCATATTTTCCTGAAAAAACCACCATCCAGAAACTTGGTGCTTCTAGCTCGAAAACACTGAAACGTTTTTTACGGATGGAAAGCTACGTAATGTTTTCTTCGAAGTGCTAGAGAGAGAGAGAGGCATGCTTTTTGTCGCTACTGTCGAGACTATTTCTTCTATAAGTTAGATAGCAAAGATAAAAACCAGTTACTGATTCTGTACGACAGATAGAAGTATTTTTCGTTTCAAAAGATAAATATTTCAGATTATCGTATAATATGTGCTTTTATTAGAAATTATAATAATTTTGATAAAAAATTTGTTTATTTTATGTTACATTTGTAATAAAATAATATGTTTACAAAGTATTCGTTACATTTGTTTAATGTTTATTTTTGTGATTTCAATAAATATACTTTTTGTGAAGCTTGATAAATAATTTCTTTTCGTGTGTTTGTAAGATAATTGAATTCTATACTTGTGACTTTCTTACACTTTTGAAATTAGTTTCTTTCTTGTTCTATTGTAAAAAGTAATGAGTTTTCTTCGATGTCTCGATGTGGTAACAGAAAATGAGAGTTTCTTCCCTGTAGTACTCTGTCTTTTATCCAGTTATTTGAACTTGTGGCATTTTCTCTGGTAATTCCTGCTGCTTTGCGACACTTTCGACATGTTCGGTACTATATAACCAACAGTTCATGTAACGAAGTTTGGCGATATACTATTACGCTAATGTTTCGAAGTAAGTAGAGATATAGTAGAGTTGAAAGTGGATGACTGTCATGGTTAGTGAGCGGTATTATGGAATTTATGCTGCGCTTTAATTTTCAGGAAGTAACTAAAATTTCGTTAACTTATAAGACAGTCTTAGCGTTGAGACAATGTTTCAATTTGAATAAACGTCATTTTCATTTTAAACGCAGTTCTCCAAGATATGTCATTCTTCTCCTCGGAATCAACTTATGTATATAACTAAAAGTATAATATTGTTATCGTGTTTACATTGTTGTCACTCAAATTGTAAATTACAGTTTCTACTGTTTCAATTTGAGGGGAACTAATATTATTCATATTGAGAAATAATTGTATTATACTATTCCCAACTATTCGAGTCGGAAAATTAAATTTCAAGTATATTCATTAGTTAAAAAAATATTTTCCCAACAATATTGGGATCTAAATGATGTAATAAAAAGTTTTGTTAGAATCGGAAAAAATAAATTTAAAAATTTTTATTAAATGACGAATAAATAATAATTGGCTTTCCTCTCTGGCATAAAACCGAAGTTGAACACAAAACAAGAAGATCGATAGAACCAAAAGTTTCTCCGCGTCTGACCGAATTCCCGCAAAACTAATTTGCTCTATATTTACGTAACGCTCGAACGCCGAGCGTCATGTGTTATATACACCGATGCAGAAATGAATATCATGAATACGATGAATAGAATTTCCAGAGTTAATTCCAGGATAACCGCAACAGTAAAAGATATTCCATTCTTAGGTGCATTCCAAAGAATATATATATACAATTCTCAATTAATGTTTATATTTGATAAATGTATTTTTTAAAGTGGAGATTCCTTATATATAAGGGCAGTTTAGATTAAAAAAATAGGGCAAATTTTGTTTTGGTCTTAGAAAAAAAGTGTGAAGAGCTTAAGAGGCTGGAAAATTAGATTTCGCATCGTGAATTGGAGTAGCTGAGTGTCTATTCAAATTCAACACATGAACTGTAATAGAAGCTATATCTTTCACGAGCGTGTGGCCATTCCACTCACACTTGCCGTTATACACGGTACACGCCACTAGCATTTTGCATTTAGTAGAAACTCTGTTGAAACTTCCAAATGATACTCTCCGTCATGAACCTTGATGGACACAGATTAAGTTTTTCGGTAACATAGCATAAAACAGCTCGCGCAAAAAAAAGTGAAAGAATATACCCGCGACCAACCTACCTTCTATTTTTATTTTAATTTCATTCATTAAAAATTCTATTAACATTTTAATAAGATAATCTGACATTTATTTCCTTGATGTTTATTCATTTTGCTTTCTTTATACACGAAAATGGTTTTATTTAGAGAACGAAAATTTCACCATTGTATGTAGATTATATCGGATTAATGTTTCAATTGCCGTTTCTGATGTGTCTGACCAAATACTGACTTTTCTACTTTAAGGTGTAATTTGCTTCTAACTTTGAGATTTCAAGTAAATTTTTTTTTTAACTATTTCCATTGTTTTTTAAGGAAGAAAAAAATTGAATAAGATTATTTTACGTTAATAAAATCATAATAATTCAATTGAAATTAAATTTATTTTTAAGTATAGCTGTGTAATAAATGTCTGACTATACAATAACTTTTCTACTTAAACAGTTAAAGTTTTATTAAAACTTTAACTGTTTGAGTTTCAAAGACTAAAGAAATTGATTGAAAATATAAAGAATATTTTCATATTGTCTTATATATATTTATAAATTATTTTTAATTAAATTTTAAAGAAATTAAATTAAAAATTATTTTTCTTCGAGTGGAAAATATATATTTTTTCAAATCATTGATTATAAACGTGTATTTGTGATTTCATCTACGTAATTTTCTTTCTGTCTATTAATGGAATGACTTGTTTGACTAAATATTGATTTTTCTACTGAGACGAATATGCAGTCGCTTCTATGCAGCAAAATTTAACAATAAATTCATATACCTAAGAGCTGTTACTGTTTATTAAAATTTATATATATATGAACAAAATTTTGCCAATTAACTCTATATATTGTTTACTTATAGAGATCTTGTCTAAAACAGGTTTTGTAATTAAAAATTTTCTAGTTTAAAACTTTAAATGAAAAACGTTTCAATATTCAGTTTTAAAAATCAATAAAGTTATGCATGAGTTAAAAAAATGTTCATGTTGATTAAGCAAGACTGGTCCTGAAAGCGTTAAAATTATTTGCTAATGTAATGACAACATGTGCGTAAAATTATGAATGTTCAAATGAACAAATTCATTTTTTTGGTCTATAAATTTTTTAAAAATTCCCACAGCAATGAAAAAGAATAAAGTACATTAACCCTTTCAGGATCAAAGTTGATTTCAAGCAACATAAACATTTTTTGTTAACTCATGCATAACTTTATTGATTTTTAAAACTGAATATTGAAACGTTTTTCATTTAATCTAGTAAATTTAAAATTTTAAACTCTGCTTTTTACACAAAAAAGTTTAATTAGTTTCTCAGAAAAATTTGTTTAAAAATAAAAATTTGCATTCTTTTAAGAAAGAATTTGGTCCTTAAATGGTTAAACATTTAATAAATTATTAATTTCGTTAGTCCCAAGTCGAATGCACGCAACTTTCAGAGACATTTTGAAAAGTATGTAACTTCCACAGCCGTTTTGGAAATCACGTAACTTTGTGGTGCAGAGCAGAATGTACGTAACTCTGAGAAACGTTTGGAACTCGCTCTTGTTGATTTTTTGTGTTTTTGCAAAATACAAATTACAATATTTCTGCTCGAAACATAGCAATAAAAAGTGTAAGGCAATGTTCAATAAAATCTCAATTATTTAATCTACAAGCATCCTATGTTATGTTCCGAGCAGAAATATTATAATTTGTATTTTGCAAAAACACAAAAAACCAACATAAGCGAGTTCCAAACGATTCTCAGAGTTACGTACATTCTGCTCTGCACCACAAAGTTACGTGATTTCCAAAACGGCTGTGGAAGTTGCGTACTTTCCAAAATGTCTCTGAAAGTTGCGTACATTCGACTTGGGGCTAACGATTTATTTTGGGATACAAAAAGCAATATTTTATGTTAAAACTTGAACTTGAAGAAAGTAGTAAATATATGTATTTTTCGATCATTTTAACATTCAAAACTTTAGGCACATATAGGTAACAACTACGCGGAGAAAAATGGAAAAATGAATAAAGTAACTTTTACTACTTTAAAAGTAAAACCGGAACTGTCCGAAGTTTCTGCCCATTTCTGGCAATTTTTACTCCAGAAATAGTAAAATTTACTCCTGAAATAGTAAAAATTATTCCGGAAATAGTAAATTTGACTATTTCTGGAATCAAAATTGACAAAAATGCGCAGAAACTTCGGACAGTTTATATTTTACATTTAATTAAAGTAGTAAAAGTTACTTTATTCATTTTTCCATTTTTCTCCGTGTAAACATTTTGTCTAATTATGCTTGAATTTTTCTACTATGAAAAAGTTTTCGAGGAACTATATATACTATTATTATTAGTATTATTTTTTTCTTTCATTGAATTAATTGCAGTTACTTGATTCAATTCGTGCATTAAACTTTAACAAAGTGACTAAATATTGGAGCAAATATGTTTTGTTCGTTTGTGTAGTAAAACAATTTTGGTCAAACAAACATCGTGAAGATTAAGTACCAAAGAGACTTAATATTGAACTACAAACATTTTGTTAGTAAAGTAAGACAAGTTTGGTCAGACAAGCGTCGTGAAGATTCTCATAGCTATATTATGTGAAAGTGAAAAATTTATGAAGACAGATTCTTTAACTAAGAGCCAAAAGTAAAGTTTCAGGTAACTAAAAGGAGTGAAAATAGTTCATGCCACTTAAAGTGCTTCCTATAGCAACTGCGATATATCATTTAAAAATTATTTCTTCTCATAGACGCATTTTATCGTTCATTGACCAGGTTATGTCATTTGACGAAAAACAGTGTAAAAGTTGAAAAAACAAACAAAAGTGAACAGAAAGAAAAACATCATTAACTAAATTAATAATTTAAAAAAAAAAAAAAAACAACAAAAAAAATCCATTTTTCTATTTATTTTAATCGAACAGTTCTGAATAAGGATTAAATTAATATTACACATAAAGGAGGTTAAATATGCTTAACAAGTATAATCTTTATAATCACACATATTATCTACTTTCATATATTAAATTAAATTATCTTCAATTTCTCTTTTCTCTATTTTCATCTGCGATTGTGGTTTTTGCTTTTACGACAAATTATTAAATTCTGCTTAATTAAACTTAAAAGGGGTGAATATTCAGTAAACATTTTCCTTACACATATAATAGTTGACACTGAAAATTATAAAAAGCTTGAGACGACAAAAAGTGAACCGTTTATTTTGAGTTCGAAATTAAAATGGAAAAAATGAATAATTGCATCTGAATAAAATAATTATTTTTCATGAACTAATAAATATATATTACCAAAAGAAACTTTTAGAAGATGATTTACGATAATTTATAAAATTAACGTCGGTGAAGTTTACAACAATTTAGAAGAAAAAATATTTTTTCAATCGTTGATAATAAACGTTGTGAACTTTGACGATGTATATTTTGATTAATGTGAAGTTTGCTGTTAATTTAATTCAATGCTGAAATCATAATGATGAACAAGAAAAATAAGTCACGGTTTTCTCTGTGATTGTATAGGGTTCAAAGTACGGATAGTTGAATTCAGTTGTGAGGTTTTAATGTGTCATCTCGCATTCTCGCTTTATAGTTTCTTCGTGTCGATGGCGCACCAAAGATCGTTATACGATTCTTGCTTTTATGCTTGTTGTGATCGTTACTAGCACTTCAATTGTTTTCTGATGTGCCTGCTTACTTTTTCTCTTTAAAAATTCAGTAGCTATCTTACAATATACAATAAAAACTATTAAATTTTTTGGATTTTTTTTCCAAATTATTATTTTTTATATATGTTTAAGGGTCTAATATCATATAATATAAATAAATTATTTTATTCGATCACTTAAAAACACCTTAAAGTACACTAAAAAAGAATTTATTTCTAAAATTTTTATTAAGAAATATTGAAAATTAAGTTCATGAGAATCAAAAAAGTACTTTTAGGTAGTCATGATATCTTATGTTGCTTTAATAAAAAAAATTAAAATTTTAATTTTTGACATCGTTTTTTGTCAAAAATTAAGATTTTTTTGAATTTTTAGATCATGTAAAAAAGATTACAATCAATAGAAAAGAAGCCTTTGTTCATTCACGAGCTATACTCATACTAACAGAAAATATTTGGTTTTTGGATTTCAGATGAATTAGTCATAAAATATAAATTATTTGAACAAAATAATTTAATTATTATATGAACAAAAAAAAATATTTAGATTTTTACAATTTTTGTCATTTCACATAAACTGTTCTATTTCTTAAAAAAAAATAAGTTTTTGTGGTGGATTTATATTTAAATTGAAATGGGAAAATATCACTTTGATGTAAATAAAAAAAAAAATTTTAATTGTTTTCTGAATATTTGTTTTCCTTATGGAATTTGCATAGCAATATCCAGTTTTATTTCTCACTAGCGTAAAGACAGTTGCATCGAGCATCAAAATGAATTCGAGTCATTTGAAAGTTAAATTTTAACTGGCCCTATGGTGAAATGTAAACATCGGAGCATTGTGAGATTCGTATATGGAGTATTTAAACGATATTGAGCGATAGAGTGACGTCTATTTTATGCAGTAAATCTATCTCGAATCCAAAGGTTTTCCGATAGTAGTAAATACGTCCATCTTCTTTATAGAATTTATAGCAAGTCATTGCCACTTTCAATACTATATAAGTACAATTCACTTCAAGTTAAATGCTTTTGTTGAGTTGACTATATATAATATATATATAATAAATTCAAAGCTATATTTGTGTATTTTTTTAGATGTCAGTTTAGAACAAATAAAAAATGAAATTGGTATTATAATTTTACATAGTATAATTCAATATATAAATTCCGCATCAACTTTTTCTAGTTAGAATATATATATATATATAGCTTAATTTTATGACTATATTCTCCTTTCAGTATATAAGTTAAATAAACTTTTATTTAGGTCAAATAAAATAAATGCCATATATATATATATATATACTAGGGGGCTATGCCCCCTGCGCGCTTCGCGCGCCAACCCCCATCCCCCCTCCTCTCTTCCCCTCCTTTTCCCCACCACTACCCTAAATTTAAAGGTTATGTTCGTTTCAAGACTCTGAATATAGCCGCAAGTCCCCCCTCTCCCTTCTCTTCTACCCCCCCTTCTCTTGACTTGCGGCTATATTCAGAGTCTTGGAACAGCGGCTTCGCGCGCCAACCCCCATCCCCCCTCCTCTCTTCCCCTCCTTTTCCCCTCCCCCCACCCTAAATTTAATGGTTAAGATCGTTTCAAGACTCTGAATATAGCCGCAAGTCCCCCCCCTCTCCCTTCTCTTCTCCCCCCCCCCTTCTCTTGACTTGCGGCTATATTCAGAGTCTTGGAACAGCGGCGGCGGCGTTGGCGGCGATATCTTTTTGTAATATAGGTAGATATATATATAAATTTAACTCATTTTGTTTTAGATATATGTAAATTTTTATACAATATAATATAAAAATGAACTTTATCTGAATTAATATATATATATATATATATATATATATATATATATATATATATATATATATATATATATATATATATACGTTTCTTAAAGGCGGTGCGTAGTAAACGAGTGAAGAGATGAAAATATATCTAGATTTCTAGAAATGTTTCTTAGAGTTTTAACGAATCGTTAAACTTTATGAGAATCTGGATTGTTCTACAAAACAATAATTCGCTTTTATGTATTTTACTACATTTATTTTAATTGAAATAATTCCTGGTTTACATATAACAATTAAATTGTTTCGTCTTTTTTTTAGTGTTTATTGTTAAATTTTATAATTCTTTTATGTTTTAAATTCCCTCCGAATAAAATGTAAATAAATAATATTTATTTAAACCAAAACATTCACCAAAATAGTTACAAAATTCGTTGCTTTAGTTATACATAATCAATGTTTTAATAAGTAAAAAAATATTACTAAATTTTAATACAAATTAGTAAATTTTTTTTATTATGTAATTTGAATTATTGTATGAATTCTCACTCATTTAAATTTAGAGAATAAGAATCGATTTTTTAAAAAAATATTAATTTACTCTAACATATATATGACAACAAATCCTTATACTATTTTTGAGTCCTTCACAAAATTTTAGCTCACAAAATCTATCAAGTATTTTGCAAGAAAACCTGCGGAAAATATTTACATGTAAAAATACAATAATTACATGACCTTAATTTTTTTTTGTTGGTAAATATTGTTTACAAGAATTTTCAAAAACTATTAATGATTAATAAAATGTTAATAATAAAAATATTTCGAGATTTGAATAGTAAATACAGTTGTAAATAATAAATTCTACCAACCGGAAACAATAAAGAAAATAAGAGTATAAATAAATATAAACTGCAAGATATAAATAATATATAAGGACTATAATCAGTAAATACTAAAATATAAATGGCAAAGGAAAAGCGCATTAATAATGTTGCTTAATGTTGTAAAATGTTGTAATCGAAATGGGGTGGGTGGGAGAAGATTTAGCATCACCTATACATAAAACGAGAGTTTGAACTTCCTGGGGCGTAGATTTATGTGGAAACTGATAAAAGAAAGAAAACGGAAATACAAGCTACGGAAAAAGAATTAAATAACACGTAATGAATCCGGCATCGTATGTTTACCCATTTCACTGTTAGAGAAAAAGTTAAAGAACTTTATAAATGTATAAAATGCTTTTAAAGTATCAGGGATTTGTAGAGAATAATCAGATAATAGCTGTGCTTATACACGAATTAAACGCGAAGAAAGAATCTCATATAGGTAAAAGAATAAAAAGTTTTTGTTTACATTTTCTTTTTTTTTTTTTTTTTTATTGATTATTAGTTTTTGGAATTTAATTCAGGAGTTTTATTTTTATTCAGATGCTATAATTTTTTTAAGAATTTCTCTCTCTCTTTTCGTCATCAAGATTTTTCTTTTTATTATATACATACATGAAAGAATTTTTCTTTAAAAGGTTTTTTCGCTTATCAGAAAAACGTTTACAAATATTAAGAAGAAATCGATAGATACATACACACATATATATATATATATATATATATATATATATATGAGTGGGACGATCAAAGAATAAAATTAGATTGTGCCTTTATTTGAAAGGTTGGAAGGGAGAGGAGAAATAATAGACTCTAGGGATTCTCTTTTTGTGTAGAAGGGGGGGATATTTATTTTGATGTTTAGAAAAATCCTCATTTTACGATTAATATATATGAATTATTAAAATGGAGAGAAAATATGGTTTTCAGAATGTCATGTTTTCAATGCTGTGTGTTTTAATTAATAATTTACTCTAATTGGTATAAAATAAAAATGTGAGTTTCTCGTATAGCACTGGCATCATAATTAGCTGTATATATTTGAAGTAAATAGACAAAGTGGTATAGAGAAGGTTTCCGAGAGGAAAGTTTTCTACTTCATCTATGTTTTTTTTAGTAGTATCCAATTAATATTTTAGTAGAGGGCGTAAAAATCATGTAATCATGTCGTACGGTAGAGACGACTTTTTGCAAGAAGTTTCATGCGCAAGATAAAAGGGAATTTGAAATCTATGGGAGTTAAACATAAATTATTAAGAAAATGTTCTTTGAATCATATTTAATTTTTTTAAGCAGATGAACTTGTTATTATAAATTTAAAAAACAAACTTCTTGTTTAAAAATAAGAATAAGTAGTAATAAGATAGAAAAAAAAAAAAAATATATATATATATATATGTTTCTTCTGATGTATGAATAAGATTTTTATTTCTACCTTCGTACATCAGAACTAGAAAAAATAAATTTAAATAAACTGAATATAAATTTAAAATAATATTTATCTTCTGTGCATATAAAAGTTTCAATATTGAATTACGTGTCTGGCTAGATATTGATTTTTTTACTCAAAACGTTTTCTCATTTTTAAATGAATAAAATATTCAAACAAAATTAAAATGTTTATGAAATTTTAGTGTTTATCGAATTTTTTTAAAATTAAAAACAAAATATAAGTTAACGTTTTGTTAATTTATTATTAAAAATTAGTGCGGTGTTAAAAAAATCATCTTTCGATTTGAGAGAATATTAGAATTGTATTAAAATTTTGAATATATGGTCTACAAAAACTATTTTTTAAAAATTTTTTTACCCCTTAAAAGATGATACCTATTATATTTTCAATACAATTAATATTTACACCGTTTAGTGTTAAAATAACACTAGATTTGAGATTATTTTAACACCAAATATATGGTGTGAAGATTAATCTGCAAGGTTAAAATGTACTTGACCGTATTTTATACCAATATTTTCTTGATCCAAGAAAATTTACTTCAAACTAATAAAAATTTCTTGGATCAAGAAAATATTGGTATATAAATATTGGTATTTTTTTTCAGTGTACATTTGGTGCTAAAATAACACTTTTTTCTGTGTATGTACAATTTAATTGACTAAAATTGTTATAAATATTGAATACAAATTTTACGAGATACCTATATACATTAACTGATTGCACAAATCTGTTTTTTTTCTCATTCAAAAAATGAAATTTTTTTTGTTGATATTAACTTATAATTCCTCCTATGTCATTTGTTATAAGAGATTTTATATAATAATTCATTATGAATGTGACTATATGATCTTTAAAATAATTTCTCAAATTATTATCGTTTAAGCCTAGGAATATAATTCCTCGTGAATAATTGCCGAGTTTATCTGCGCGTTGACCCGTTTGTGTTTCTGATCACAAAGCTGTCCGGTCAGTGAAACGCTATACGCAGTGACTGCATTTTCATCTCTTTACTCATCGTTGTTGAATGTCTCAAATTTAATTTCGTTATTGTTGTGAAGTAAACCACGTTTTTTTACACAATGTTGACGAAAAATGTTCTTTCTTAGAAAAATGAATCGCTCTATTTCTTTTTTTTTCTCTCTGTAGCCAACTTTTTATGTATACTGAAATTTATTTTACGCACATCTACGTATACGAAAAATACAACTTTACAGTTTAGCGCTGCAAAAAAGTCCTTTTAACAGTTTCCAAGGTCTTTCTATGTATACCCATAAAGTCGAGTAATTCACCAATGCCTAAAGTATAATGACAGTCATTTCTTCTTAAGATTTGGGAAGATGTATTGCTCTTCCATAGTCCTTGTACTGGGTATAAGTTTGCTGATGAAGTCAATTTTTTAACCTCATACGTTAAGCGTCTACAGAATTTTAAATAGATTGCAAGTCTGATGCTGTGAAAATTGATAAAAAAAAATCCCTCTTCACAAGAAAATTTATGAAGAGAAATGATTTTAAATATTATCTTTACTTTGAAAAGGAAATAAATTTTTGTTTTTTATTTAAGATAATTTTTTAAATAGAAGAAATAATTTTGATACTCTCCTAAATCAGAATAAGTTGAATTTCACACTGTTAATTTGAAACTATCAAATTGCAACGAACTGATCCTAATATTTGGATCAAAACACAATTTGATCCAAATATTGGGATTAATTTGATCCAATTCGGCTTCAGTGTTGAATTGATACTTTCAAGAAAATGGTGGCATAATTTAACGTTACTAACGTTACTAATGTTACTGACATTACTAATGTTACTAATGTTAGTACATATAAAAAAATTAAGAGTTTCTAAAATATATTTTCACAGAAACTTTGCCACTACTTTCCCATTACCACTTTCACTTCCACTTAAACTTTTTATAATTTTCATTCCCATTTCCACTTATACTTTTTCTAATTCTCATTCGCACTTCTATTCTCACTTCTACTCTTTCTAATTCTCATTCCCACTTCACTACCACTTTTTCTAATTTTCATTCCCATTTCCACTTCCACTTTTTTACATTCATTGCCACTTCCACTTTTTCTAATTTTTATTCTCATTCCTATTTCCACTTCCAGGTTTTTTATTTTCATTACAACTTTTTTTTATTTTCACTCCCACTTCCATTCCTAATTTTTTAAATTTTCATTATCACTTTCACTTTTTTCTAATTTCCATCCATGGTAATTAAAAAAAGTGAAAATGGTTGTGTAAATGGAAATTAGAAAGAGTTTTAGTCGAAATGGCAACAGCTAATGAAAATTAGAAGTGGAAAAAATGGGAGTAGAAGTGGGAATGAAAATTAGAAAAAGGGAAGTGGGAATAAAAATTAGAAAAAGTGGAAGTGGTAATGAAAATAAAAAAGTGAAAGTGGAAGTGAAAGTGGAAATGAGAATTAGAAAGAGTGCAAGTGGGAATGGAAGTGCGAATGAGAATTAGAAAAAGTGAAAGTGGAAACGGTAATGAAAATAAAAAAGTGGAAGTGATAATAGAAATGAAAATTATAAAAAGTGCGGGTAAGAACATTAAATACTTCCTGGTGGTCGATTTTCGACAAGTTTCTGCAAAAATACAATTTAGAAACATTTTCTTAATTTTTTTATATGTACTAACGTTAGTAACATCAGTAACGTTAGTAATATTAGTAACGTTACACGGAGAAAAAGAAAAAGTAATTTTTACTACTTTCAGAGTAAAACTGGACCAACTCGAAGTTTCTGCGCATCTCTGGCAATTTTTACTCCAAAAATAGTAAAATTTTTATTTCTGTAGTAAATTTTACTGTTTCCGTAGTAAGTTTTACTATTTCTAGAGTAAATTTTACTATTTTTGGAGTAAAAATTGCCAGAGATGCGCAGAAACTTCGAGTTGGTCCAGTTTTACTCTGAAAGTAGTAAAAGTTACTTTATAAAAGAAATCTTTTTTCTCCGTGTAGTAATGTTAATTTTTCTACCTGGGGCATTTATTCAGATTTAGAGAGTATTCATTGTTTTTATAATTTTTTTGTACAAAATGTAGTGTTAAAATAACATGCAACAAATTTTAATCATGCAGTGTAATTTGGTGTTAAAATAACATCATCTAGTGTTAAATGAACACCCATTCATATTATTTTAACACCAAACGGTGTAAATACTTGTATTAAAACAATACCATCTGTAGTTAAAATAACACTATCTATAAAATACACGCAACAAATTTAACACCTGTTTTTTTGTGTGTATTATTGATTGAAATGCAGGTTTTGTAAAAAAAAATATATATACTAGACAAGAACATTTTTGAAATTTATTTTAACGATGTGCGTTGTTATGACAAAAAAATCTCTTTTGCTCGTTAACGAAATTCTCTATGGGATGTGTCTTTAAACCTTCGTTCACTAGAACGTCATTGTTTGGTATATAGTGAAACGAATCCGATGTATTTGTGTTTTAGAATTCTTTTCTCGCTTTTATATAATATCATGGTATATGTATAGTCAAATGCGTATATTTTTACACGTCGCGTATTCTGTTCAGAAAATGAGTGACGTGTCAGTTTTCATTTAATTTGATCATCGCTATATATTTATGTCTTTTTAAACGAATGACAAAATAGATATATATTTTTACTTGTCATTTATATAGTTTTTTTTTTCTTTTATACAGAGCTCGCAACTTGTCAAAACCTGTTTTTTTCATGCTCTACTTAAATTTTTAAAAAGTGTCCCATGTCACGATTGGATCGATCAGTTCCAGTACGTCGGTTATCGAATTCTCTTGTTAACTAAATTTTCACGTCTGTTTACCGCTGATATATACAAAATTTATAACCATAATGTATATGTAAAATGTCCAGAATCGTGAACATTTAATGATGCTCGGAACGAATTAAAATTAACCCCGTGCACGTACGTCGGTTTTGATTGTGGGAATTTGCATTTAAATTAATTTGCCCCAATGAAATTACTTGATTTAATGAATTTAATGTTAATAAAATGCTGTAAATGTAGACGGACTAATTTTCAGGCGCTAATACACTTACGTCAGCAAGTGCAATTATATTCGCATTTTCATATTATATTTAAATTATGGATTTTAACATTTTTAAAATGGAAAAGTTACAGATGTAGAATAAACGGAAAATTATTAATAATTAATAATTATTAATATTTATAAATTTCGACCGCCATATTAGATCCGCCATTTTGAATTTTCAAAATCTGACATCATATTCGTAATCAGCGACCCCAAAAACCCCTAAGTAACAACTTTCAAATGAATTGGTGAATTTTTATAAATTTCGACCGCCATATTATATTGTAAATGACCTGATATAGCAAAACGGCCAGACACGGGTATCTTTTTTTTGGTCCTAGATTCTGAAAATCATTGATTTTTCATGTGTGAAAAAAAAGTTGAATTTTGTCGGACGGTGTTATATAACAAATTTTTTTTCTTATAATTTTTTAGTGAAAAATAAGCGTTAAATTAAATAAAGACGTTTTAAATAATTTTAAAGTACCGAAGACGGTCCGGAAAGACCCAAATACTGCCGACGGTATCGTGACGTCACATCGGCCGTACTCAGGGCCGTACAATGAATTACTAGTGTTTTTAGCAGAATACATTTTACATATTATTATAAATATTAATAAATTTTGTTTTTATAATAAAATACTGTGAGTTGTCATTTTATAATTAATATTTTTTTCAAAATTTAGTAATTAATAAGCCAATAAAACTGCTTGCAGAGTAACGGTACCCTCAAAGCAGACGCTCCTGGTTTCTGCTTCTGACCCCGCCCAGGGGTCAGGTGGAAAAGTTCCCGGTAGTGGCTACCGGTAATTTTTCCGGGAATGACAATAAATTTTGGTTTCGATTCTTGAAAAAATTACCGGTATTCGCTACTGGTAGTGACTGCAGAGGTAGCGGTACCGGTAGTTACTATCGGTAGTCACTACTGGGAACTTTTCCACCTGGGTTATCACACCGCGTTAATGGTTCGTCCACTCTCGAGAATACCGTTCTTAGGAGATTTCAGTGTAACCTTAAAATTAAGAAATTGAAATTAAAAACTTTTAAGAATTAAGAATAATATGTTATTAAAGCTGCGACAATGCGCGACAATGTACATATGTGACGTCATGATTGAGTAACCAATAAAAATTGTTTTCTTCTGGTATTGATATTTTCAAATATTTTCACAGAAAATTAAAAAGCATTAAAATAAGCTGCAACGCTTATTATTTTAATCCAATTTTGCTTATTTTAATACCAAAATGGATTAAAATAAGCAAAATTGGATTAAAATAATAAGCGTTGCAGATTATTTTAATGCCTTTTCATTTTCTGTGTTTCAACTTCAAATTAATTTTTAATACATAATTTAATTTAAAAACTAAAAACTTTTAACGCTAATATATTTTAAAATACTTATATTTACGATTTAAATAAAAAAAAGACATTAAATTTTTTTCATGAAGACTCCCTATTATTATAATGAAATAACGAAATTTTGTCTGAGTTTGCGTTGGTCGTAGTCACTAAAGCATTTAGTAATGCGAGTTAGGTGTGCGTTCGATTCTCCTCGACGTTAAGATTTTTCTGCAATTTTTAAGAATATTAGACATTTGTTTCAATGTTAATAGTCAATCTGTCGCATTTTTAAATTCTATTTATTTCGGTAACATAACCTCAAATGTTATATTGCAAACGTGGTAAGCTTTAATTAATAATTCCTTCTACAGATTCTGTTCAATTACAATAAAATAAATGAAATTTAGATAAAATAAAAAAGTTTTCAGTGAAAAAATGTTTTATTTTAAAATATGTCCTTTTTTATAGAGCTGAAAGTATATATATAATTTTTTATTTGAACTGTATGCGAAATATAATTCGTTGCTTTCCACATGACAAGGGAAAAATTACATTTTTCATTCGAAAATTTCGGCAAGTTCGTTATGCCGTTAAAAATGATGAGATTTATTGTTGGCATTGAATATGTAGTTGAAAATCCGAGAGAGGCGCATGAAAATTTCGAGAGCTCGACAATTTGAAATATCTTTGTGATTTCGGGTTCACGATTAATGGAAAAAGGTTTGCATTGTAATCCTCGAAATTCGGATATTTCGTGTGCAGTAGCTTAATTAGATTTTCCAATATGGAATATATTCAGTATATGTTGAAAATAATTTTTTTTTTCTAATGGATGCGGTTTATCAAATTGTATAAATATAAATAAATTGATAAATATGTAGAAAGTAAAAGAAATAATAGAAAGAATAAAAAAGAGAAATAGGAAATATTTATGTGCTAATAAATGCTACACTTTTCTCTGGTAAGAAAAGTTTGTTATTTATTCTCTTGAGGTGAGCGCGCGGCGCAGACTCTTCATTCGCGTTCAGTGATAAATTCAATGCTCAGAGATTTTTCGTCCCCATGAGATTTTGCGTACATAATAATATTCCAACCACTTTTTAACTTGATTTAGACGTCAGTCCCTTTTCGTATTTCTCTTTCGGGTGCACATTCTCTCATAAAGGAACAACTTTTTAATTATGTCATACTCTCTATGGAAGTTTTGCGAGAAACTCGAGAGTTGGCACTTCCTCTTGAGAGATTGTAGACATCAATGTGTCACTATCCTCGTATGTTTTTAAGAGAATGTCGTATAAAATAATATTATTCTATTGTTTTAAGTTATCCTTTCTGTGGAGAAATTTGTCGTTTAGTTAGTTGATTAATAATAATTTTAATTAACTGTTCCTTTGAAGGTGTATACAGTGTAGAGAATTATCTTTTTAACTTTTTTTTTTTTTTTTTTAATAATAATTATTTTATTCTCCTTTGTTTAATGTTTCCGCTTTATTTAGTTTTTAATTATATACACTGAGACAACGTAGTTTGCACGTTCATTATAATTGAATATCGTTTTATGAAAGTAATCAATAATGATAATAACCCGCTGGCGCATTAAGGTTTATAATTTTTTTAAAATTAATAGGCTTTTGAAGAATCAAGTTTGCTTGGCGAAATTATAAACCCCCTCCCCCTATAGTCTTTTGTTACTTAACCCTTGTCCTCAGTCTTTTTAATTCACAACGAGTCGCGCTGTGGAATATTAAAGGTATGGCGACAAGAATGGAATATTTGTAAAACTATGCGTAGCCCAGGGGTAGTTTGAGCATGCCAAAGAGGGTGGGATTGTGGTGAAGTATGACGAACGAGCTCGTAGTGAAAATACCCCAGAGAGGAGAGACAAGGCTTTTGGCGAACTAAAAGCGCTTTAAATTTTATTCGCTTGATGCAAAAGAAATACTCTATTTTCATTTATATTTTATTAATAATGCAATCATATATATATGTTAAGCGAGGAATATCTACTACAATATTGTTTAAATTCAATTTTTAAATGTTTTCAAATAATAATGTCTGAGTCTTCCATTTAATAAAGACCGAGATTTGCGCATGTAGTTTTCTGATGATAAATATAATGTTTGGTCTTGAAGAAGAATTTGTAGATAAAGTCGAAATTATTTTCAGTGCTCCAGAAACCTTGTGCTGAGAGCAGTTATCCGCAAAATCCTCTTCAAAATCCAAGCATTATATATGAAAAATGTTGAAGAATTTTGTTTAAGAGCCTGTAAAAATGTGTTAACTGTTGGCAAGTCCAGCAAAGTTTTCTCCGTATAAAAATGATTATTTTATACATTCTTACATATACATATCCTTTTATCTTTTGCATTTCTAATTATGGAAATTTATAAAACCATGTGCAAATTCTTTTTATAAAAGTTCTTATACAAACCTATTAGTTTTTTGTATTCTTAATTTTGAAAATTTATTTTAAATTAAGGTCATGTGATTATTGTAATTTGTAGTTTTTCTCGCAAAATACTTGATAGATTGAGCTAAAATTTTGTTTGGTAATTTTTAAAAATTTTTGTCGTCAATATTAAATTAGTTTTTGTTTTGATAAAGATTAGCTTTGAGAATTTTTTTTTTCTGTAAATTGAGTGATGCTGTTTCTTCCCGGATGCAATTGGGTTCTTGGAATCTCTCGTCTTCGTTTATAGTATATATATATATATATAAATGTAGGTTGGTTGGTTTGAATCTCAGTTGACGTTTCAGATTAACCCAGTTGTTCATATCGTTTTCGAAAAAACGCTTTCTAACTTTGCAGCCGAGTGAAAATCACTCGCGCAGCGAAATAGACGATTGCACCTCGTGCAGAATTTATTTTACGGATAAAATTTCAAGCTCTGCAAAACGCGAAAACACATTTTCAGCAAGGGAACTCGCTTATTTCTGCAGTCTTGGTTGTATTCAACAGTGTCACGAAGCAGGTCTCGTTCATTCAGGATATTACGTTCAGAACTGTTTCTCAACTAAGGAAATTGGCTTCATCAAGTGCAAGTTTTACAATAGAAAAGTTCTTCTCAAACTTGATGTTTCCTTCGCGTCGTTAGAGATTCAAGATATCTGGTGACAAGCTCATACCACTTACTCTTATCCAACTTGAAAAACAATCGATAGACTTAGTTTTAATGCCATCATTTTGTATTAATTCAATTAAACGAAATTTATTCCTTCAATATTATTATATTCAGTCATTTTTGTTATGTGTACAAATTTTTATTTTTTTTTTTATTTACTTTTGTTTCTATGTTTTGTTAATTTTTTGTGTACACAAAATATTTGTTCTTTGAAGAAAAAAAATTGCCAAAAAAAAAAAAAAAAATTGGAAGTTGTATATAAGAGACATCGGAGCTAGTACTTATTATACGTCTTTTTCCACTCCTTTTCTGCCCCCATTCTTTCTTGTTTCACCGGTGAAACGCAACTACCACCCTGTGACGTGACCCCCACCTCATACCGAATCTACCCTCATCATCCTGAAAATAATACTCGGAGGCGCTGGTTCTTTTCTATCATTCTTTTGTCTTGGTTACGTCGCCAAGCTTTCCAGCTAACTTTACAAAGGCTGGAAAAGCTGAAGATTCTTGTCTATCCTCGACCTCTGAAAGCCATATATACCACAAATCCCACGAAGCTTTTCTTGGGAAAAGCATTTAATCTCTTGATTACGAAAATTAAAGCGAGTCTTGTACGGTTATTTCCCTAAATTAAAATTCATTTCAACTTGCAAATTTCATAATTTTCGTTTTCATTCTCTCTGTTATTTATCCTTTCGTATATAAATATGAATTTTGCATCATTTTTTTTAAAAGGATATCTTTTTTTTTTTTGGTTTAATTCCTTTTTGATAATTTTGTAGCTAAAAATAATTAAAACTATCACAGTAATATAATTGATTTAACATTCTCATCACAGAAAAAAACTGAACTCAGAATGAACCGTGTAGGCGGCTCATTTTGATGTGCAACAAAAATGAACCAGGTTGGTGGCGCCACTGTCTATGTAGTTTAGCATTGGCTCATTTTGATATGCAACAAAAATGAGACTAGATTTTTTCTGTGATTAGTAGTGCTGAATTTAAGACTCATTTTAAAATAAGACTTTTTTTTACTGTTTATAGTAGGGGAGACCGGGGCTGAAAGTGCCGGGGGTAAGTTGTGCCGATAGGAATATCTCAAAAAGAAAATTTTTTTTTTGAAAAGTGGAAGTGAGAGAAGTATTGTTTTACTTATGCGCATCTTTGGCAACTATTTTGATTTTGTTTGCTTTATAGAATAATTAGCTGTTAGTAATTTGGTGCTTTGGCGTCACTTACGTACAAGTTTTCATGTTTACACTTTTTGGTCTATTTTTTGCATTTTTAAAGATATCGATACGTATTTTTTTTTAAAATGATCCAAATTTATCGAGGGATTCAATGGTGTATTGATCTTAACATTTTATTTATCTACTTTTTTAATATATGATAAAAAGTGAGTTTTGACGCAACGAGGTTAATTGTGCCTTTCGCTTGGGGCTGGTTGTACCGCTGTCAATCGCTACATAACCATAATCTATACTATTGCCTCGTTTGTTCGAATAGTTATTCCAACCCGAAATCAAGAGAAAAGTTGATTCAATGCATAGTTTGCAAAAACTGGGCACATTGAAAATGTGTGAAGTGTAAAAAAAAGGGTCAGTTATATGTGTGTCAATTGTAATTTCAATAAATCGCATTCGGAATAAGTATATACGTCTCAAAAACTATTTATTAATCAGAAAGTAGAGTTTTTACACTTAATTAACGATACAAATAATTATTTGAAAAAATATTTTAAAAGACTGATTAATTATGTAATTGTAAAATTTAAGTCAGAAATGTTTATTTATTTATAAAAATCTATAAGTGTTACGATTGTTGGAAAAATCTTTTGAATGTTTATAATAAAAATACTTATTACGAAAACTATATTTTAAGTGACTGACTAACTATGTAATTATAGAATATAAGTCAGAAATTGTTAATTTTTACCTACTAAAAGTGGTACTAAAATCTAGAAATCCTAAGATTGTTCACAAAAACCTTTAAATGTTTATAAAAATATATTAATAAATAATATTAAATCATATATTGGAAATAATTATTTTATTTCTTACACGTAAAATCATTTGCTTCAAGTTAAGCAACTACAAAATCTGAGCGGCACAACCGACCCAGGCGTCGGCACAACTCTCCCCAGGGCGTAGCTCGATGTGTCGCTTCGCCTCGCTGCAGAAAATCAATTTTTACAAAAAAACTATTCAATATTATCAAAAAATAATACTGGATTCAAAAACTACATTAAATTTCACAAAAGATAGACTATGAAGTAAAATAAAAAGTTGTCATTTTACTAGTATTTTCTTTAGTTTTCTCAAAATCGGCACTTTCAGCCCCGGTCTCCCCTAAATGGATTTCTATCTGTTAATATGGATGTTACGTTCAATTTAAACTATCATTAAAATTAGAAAAGAAGGTTGCCTGAATAAAATTGAACTTTATGAAAAGTGCAAAAGGAAGGGTGAATTCTTTCTAGAATATAAATTTTGAATAACAAAGTTTTAAAAAATTGTAATAGCCTTCATATTTTTTTATTATTAAAAGCGAATTACATTAGCTTGGTAGAATTACAGTGACAGTTATTATGTGAAAAATATGAATGTCGCTGCTTTTATTTCAAAAATGGAAGAGAGCACCATTGCAAAAGTTCGACACAAAGATATGAGACTGATAATCAGAGCTCTGTAAAACTCATGTAAATGCATAGATTGCAAAGAAGTAGTTCTCATAAATTTCCTCTCATTGCGTAATTTAGCAAGTATAATGATCCTGGTTGTAAATGCAAAAGTGGAACATGGAATGTTAGTTGTCTGAATCAGATTTAAAAATGTGCTGAGTGGATTTCTCTAGTTTTTGTTTGCACTTTCAGCACCTCTACCACACTGCCTTTTGCCACTCAACCAGAGGTCAGACTTTATATGTAGATGTCTGCCCTTATCGCAAATTCCAGTCCATTCTCCATTCTATGGTTTGTCGAGTTTCGTCGTTTCGGGTTATAGCCATCCCAGATGCTCAATTCGAATTGATATAACGACACATCAGCAAGCGCTATTTTAACCCTGGTTAGATCATCCTATGCTTTGCTGCATCAGGAATATGTTCTTATTCACTAAATGAGAGAGAAGGAGAGTTCATTAGGCTCATAGTTCGGAAAACTGATTCGTGACCTGTTTTAAAAATATGTATGTCTAGGCTTGTATTGATTCTCCGCATCAAACGTTCGAGAAATGTATTTTTCACTCCTATCCGATATTGAAATGTGGCCCCGATGAGGTACTGCAAAGATTTTCCTATTGCTGATGTGCCCGTGTAGAAAAATATCCTGGCGCCAGGATGGCACCATCCTAGCTTTCCGTGACACTGTAATGGCGCTAGGCCCATTTGTCACAATTTTGTATTCTGGCCACTAGCTAGTATTGCGGGAATGGTGACATTTAAAAATTAAGATACAATTTCCATTACATTTTCTTAAATTACCACATAAAATTCCATAAATTACCATAAATTACCTTATAAATTTCCAAAATTAGTTTTTAAGATTTTCTTTTATATATTATAAATTACCTTAAAAATTTCATAAATTACCATAAATTACCCTTTAAATTTCCAAAATTAGTTTTCAAATTTTTCTTTTATACATTATAAATTTCCGCATAAATTTCAAAAATACCGTATAAATTTCATAAATTACCGCATAAATTTCCGGCAATTATTTAAAAAAAATTTTAATTTTGTTTGTATTACAATTATAAATTACCTCAAAAATTTCATAAATTACCGCATAAATTTCCATAAATTACCACGTAAATTTTCTGCAATAGTTTTTGAATCTTGAATTTTGTTTGTATTATAATTATAAATTACCTCAAAATTTCATAAATTACCAGATAAATTTTCGTTATTATAGTTTTTTTTAATCTTGAATTTTGTTTGCATTATTATTATAATACTATATACAAAGATTTGTATTCTATTGGATTAGGTTATGTTGCAAAACTTATCAGATCCTTTTCTGTTTTCCTTCAAATTGCCCTAAATTGTAAGATTATTTTCATTTTAAATAACACTTTTTACCATTTTTATTTCTAATTTATATTCTATTCAACATTATTACATATATACAGTATATAAAACACTTAAAAATAATTTTGAAAAATCTCGATCGCATGGAGAATCGAACCCAGGACCCTTGGGACGCGAGTCATGTAGTTTGACTATATAGCCACATTGACTTACAGATCTTCTACCTAACACTTCTTCTTGAATATTAAGACTGTACTACATTCTGTTTATGATAATAATAAAATAACAATATCATTTAAAAAATTTTACATATAATAATTAATAGCAAAGAAATATTTGTCGAATATTAATTTTACAAAATTATTCTATGCACTGAAAAAAATTTATTTGATTGAAATAATCGGTTACTTGACTATTATCAAATGAATATTTACTTGAACAAAAAAATTTTTATTTAAATTAAATAAACTGTATTTGAAGTACATTTTTAAAACAAATACCATTTAATTGACTCAAAAATTATTGGGTTCAATATTTATTTGATAATAATCAAGTAACCCAGGATGACAGCAAGTCAGGGAAAAACTGGAAATAAGAGAAAAGTCAGTGAATTTTGTAAAAAATTCTTTAAAATTCAGAGAATTTTTACCTAAAGAAACAACAAATTCAATATTAAGATTCTACTTTTTTAAGTAATCGTGGGAAACTAACCAAATCGTTTTTGTACTAAAAGTTTTAAACAAATTTTTAATAATTTTGTTTATTTCTTATAAATAAAATTGTTTCTTAAAAAACAATACAACAATTTTTATTAAGCAGTGCAAGATTTCAAATAATTCAAAAATTCGTTAGTCAGGGAAAAGTCAGGGAATTTTAAAATTGCGATTTTGCGGTCACCCTGTAACTGATTATTTGAATCAAATAATTTTTTTTTGCAGTGTACAAAGAATATTATCAATTAATATAAGATTTAGAAGGTCCTTTGAAAAAATAGAATAGAATATACGCGATCAATGTTATAATAAAAAAGAAATAATTAAAACACTTGTTTAAAATGATCTCCTTTCATTGTCAATAACTTTTTTTATGAAAAGCAATTTTAGAAACTTAGATTACTTACATTTTTTAAACTAGGAAAACTGGTGAGGCCCTGACTAATATAAAGATTACCTTTAATTGTTAATATATTTTTTTTTTTACAAAAGATATTGTTAAATAGGGCAAGTAGAGAACATTTCTATTAAAAAAAATTTTACAACGTCAAAGAAGTAGAAAATTTGAAAATAATTTTGATAAACAAAAATTTTAGTTAAAAATATTTAATTTAGTTAATGGTAATTTTAAATGATGTCACTCACAATTAATTGTATTAACATTTAAAATTAATTTTATTTAATTTGTAGTTTGAATTAATATTGCAGTTCCAAATATTTTATGTAATATCAATAAAAGTTAGTACCAATAATATATACTTACAGTTGATTGCAGTTTCAGTTAACGGTTGTTTCGGTTGAAATCGTTAGTGTTTTCAGTTAATTGCATCTTTAATATTAACTACAGTTTCGAACAATTGTATTTTCAATAAATAATATAATTACGAAAAATGGTGTTTTTAAATAATGTTAAATTCAGTTGGTAGAAACAAAAATCAATGTAGTTTTAAAAGTGGTAAATTCAATTTAATATAAATATAAGATTTATATTTAGAATAATTTTTTAGCAACAGATTTTTTTATTAATTTAATTTTAAATGTGTGTTATTGACACAGCTGTTGATGAAGGGTGTCTTCAGTGTCAAGAATAATTAATTAAATTTGCTGGAAATGGATTTTTTAATTTTTTAGATTCTTTTTTTTTCCTTTTAATTATTATAGATTAATTAAAAGACCAGCAGGAATCTTATTAAATTGTCGATTCGTCAGTTTGTGTGATGAAAGTTACACAATAGTTTGTGCTCAAGAATAATTTTTTTTTAGATTTAATTAGATTTAATTTATTATAAATTATAATTATAATATATTTTAGAAAAAAAATGTTGATTTCTTTGAAGATATGAGGAGTAGGGAAGACCGGGGCTGTTTGGCGCACTTGAGTTTATTCAAAAGTGTTAAGTTACATTAATTTTTCTCTTTATTCTGCTTAAAGTACTTGATGAACTGTAAGTTTGTACAAAATTTCATTAATATTCATTAATTATTGTGGAGTATAGATTAAAATAACTGATTTTGGCACTCCAAAGTAATTTCTTAACCTCTTCATTTTTTTGTGATATCTCTTTAAAAAATTAATTTTAGAAGAGCTCAAATATTAAGTTTTGAGCTCTATACATTTCATTTATATTAACAGTTTTTATAAAAAAAATTAATAAATATTTCAAAAGTACATTCGGAGTTAGGTGGCGCGGTTATCTGAATATTTCGTTAAGAGCATTTGAACCTTCGTGACGTCACAAATCATGGCGCATGACACGCAAACTTCTCAGGTATGTGAAAAACACAATTTTGAATATTTTTTAAAAAAACCTTTTGGAAAATGTTCAGAGAAACATAGACTATGTCTGTTATGTGCGAAAAATTCAAAATTTTGCGTATAAAACGTTTTTTAAACAATGCCTACATATAAGCAATTCGTGTATTTTTCCTAACCAACTTAAACATTGTTTAAAAAACGTTTTATACGCATAATTTTGAATTTTCCGCACATAACAGACAGAGTCTATGTTATTCTGAACATTTTCCAAAAGGTTTTTTTAAAAAATATTCAAAATTGTGCTTTTCACATACCTGAGAAGTTTGCGTGTCATGCGCCATGATTTGTGACGTCACGAAGGTTCAAATGCTCTTAAATATTAATAAAATGAAGTTGATTATGTGAAATTTACACATTAATAAGCACCAATAACAATCCTATTTAAAAAATTTAACCGAATAATGGTTTTTAAATATTCACAGAGTTATTATAAAAAAAAAATATTTTTTGGTAATTTTACGATTTCATTTAAATCAAATTTCATTTAATTTTTAAATGAAATATTCTAATTTTTAAGTTTCAACAGTGGTATATAAAAATAAAAGTATTAAATTTATTTCAACTTTCTTTTTTTTTAATTAAAGCTGATATGTTACAACAAGTTTTCTATACATTAACTTTTTAAAAAAAGCAAAAATGAGTGAGTTACACAACAAAGCGTAAAAAGTGCGCCAAGTAACCCTGGTCTTCCCTAAGCGAGTAACTGAATGTGCTAGAGTGTAAAAAAGATGTTAATAATGCAAAGGAAACTTTTTATCGATTGGCGGAAATTGAGCTGTCATATGCAATAATGGGTTAAATCAGCTTTAAATTTCCATCCAAAATCTCAAGTAAAGGTTGAATTTAGAATTTCAAAGAAATGTTTTTGTTGTATTATTTTTATTTTGGAAAAATTATTTAACAATATATATTATTGTTATCTCCTATGCTATTTATTGATTAGTTGTCAAATCACTATTATATTTTTAATAAAATGTATATAGATATTTTTGTATGATTTTAAATTCATATATTATTGTATAGAAAAATTATTACTTTTAGTTAAAAATGTATATCTGGTCTATCTAATTTGAAAGGGGATTTTTTTAGAAGATTAAATTAATCTGAGATCAATTAAATTAAAAAGTCTTTTCTTTTAAAATAATAAAATAATTCTCAAGTTAAATTAAAAAAAAGTATATAGAGACTTATTCTTTCATTTTGATCAAGAAATTAATTATCTTTAGATGAAACTTTGTTCATCTTGATTGAAAAATTTCATTGTAAGTGACTGTTTTATTTTTATAAATAAAATATATTTTTCAATTTATTAATAATACTCTTCAAAATTTAACTTTTTGACACATTTTTCGTAAAATATGTAAAATATTTTATGACAATTTGAAAATAGCATTTTCCTTTAAGGTATTTTTTTAATCATTTAAGAATCAATTTCAATTTAATTAAAATATTTATAATTTTACATTATATATTACTTATAAATTGAAATTGTTTAGTATAAATTATATTATAATGAATGATACTTGAATGATTATTGCATAATTTCTAAATTTCATTTTAATAAATATAACTATAAAATTTATAAATCGAAAAATTCTGTAATAAAATTTGTTATATTTATTTTCTTTCAGTTCAAACACACATATTTGTAATACAAAGCGATATATAAACAAAAGAAAAACAAATTCTGTAAATACATATAGCACTGCGTTTTCTGTCCGTTTCTCGGATATTGATCGGTGACATTCATTAGAGTAACAGAATCAAATATTTGCTTTTTGCCATATATTGATTTTATAAAATGTTATTTTAATACAGAAAAAGTCTTATAATTCGTGTTGTAGCAATTTTAAAATACTGTTTATTTATTTTCTAAGTCTTTTTTTCAATAGATTATCAACGCTTTTAAGGTGATGAATAATGACGTTGAAGTTACCAACGTTGATTCGACGAATCAACAAAAATAAATTTTTCATTCTCAGATTATTTTAAAAGTCAAGAAGCAATTTTTTTTAAATTAAACTTTTTTATTTTATTTCCAAATATTCCTTATTATGACTAGTTTCCTTGTTGGAAAAACTGACCAGCGCCTTATCAGTTCTTCAAGTAAATGCCCTAATTTATATTATAAAATTATCTACATCCAATTTAATCTAATTTTTAATTTAATTACTAAGTGTTTCTAATATATATATATTAAAATTATCATTAATTATTTAATTTTCGAAAAAAGCCTAGGCGATTTAGCTAGGCTTCTAGTCACGAGAGGAACCCACTAAAAATCAGAGTCACATTAACTAGGATTCCTAGTTATCCCAACAAATTCCTTGCCATGTTAATTTAACTCTGATTTTTAATAGGTTCCTCTCGAGACTAAGAGCCTAGCTAAATCGCCTAGTTATTTTTTTCAGTGTATAAATTACGACTGTTACATAAATAATTATTACATATTCGACAATAAATTTTGACTCAAAATATTTTTTTTTTTTTGAAAGTTGTACTCTCTAAATCTGATTAAGTGAAATTTCACTTAGAATGTTTCAAAAGTCTTCCACGTAAAAAAATATATGTTATATGTTACGAGACTAGGTACCCTTAAAGATAAATATTTAATTTCAGACGTATCCTAATATAAGATATTCTTTGTGTTCTTTATATACAAACATTTATATAATATTTCATGTGGATTTTATATATACTGAAAGTGCGTATCGCCAAAGTGTCTATAGATTTATGTGTTTTGGACACAAACAAACATGAAATGATAAAGCGTTTCGTAATAAAGTTTATACAGTAAGCCTGTGGCGCTATAGTAACGCGCTTAGAACTCCTCGAAAATGTTTTATCGTGCAAGCGAGAAACGTGAGGATGAACGTGGCTGCTGACGTTACATTTGTTGATGATGGAATGAAACGGAAACCAGATACGTGTGAAAGCTCGTAGGTGTTATCAGGATGGACAGAGAGTAAACCGGCGCAAAATGACCCCGCAATGAAATACGCGAGGAAAATACGAAAATAGAGGTCTTTGAAACTCTAATAGAAATTTCCCTAAAGAGCCATTAGATTATTGAATCATTGATTCCTTCCAGTGATCCTGTAATCGGTTTAAATCATTTATAATGAAAATTCATGGGAAATTTCTGCCTCATATACGTATAATTGCGAATGCTAGAATTTATTTCTCATGTTTCGAAATTTATTTTCAATATTGATGCGCAAATTAGAGAGATTAATCAGAATGGATCATAATTATAGACACGTAATTGGCAACTAAAATTAATAAGTACTTATGTATATACCTAATAAGTTTATAAGGGTGATTCTCCCGAAATACTCTTATTTGAGAAACAAACCAAAAAAGTAATTTTTTGAGCATCTCATTTTTATAGCTTTTAATGAATATATTAAAAAGCAGAGAAAAATCAAAAGGTTAAAATTTAACGCAGATGTTTTATTTTAAAACGAAAACTTCAGGACCTTCGAACTTTAATCAAAATAAATAAGTTTTGTTTTGATTTACAAAGTTAACATTTTTTTAAAATTACAAAAAGGAAAATAATGAAAATTTTACAAGGACTTATAAATGAAAATTAAGATAAAATAAAATCTAAGTTACTGAGTCAACTCAGTATTTATATATTATATATAAATGCACAAATATCGGAGAGTTAATGTAAATTTAAAAGTCGATTTCATAAATGTATAATCTTTCTTCCATAAGTCAAAAGTTGAGTATTTGTTCGCAAGTTTAATGACGGAAAGCCAAAGGACAACCGGAAAAAGGTATTTTAAAACTTTTCGCAAAGTTTTAATTAAGTTTCTCAAACTACTTGGATTATAACAGTCACTTCTTAATCTTGCAGGAAGGCGATTTGTTTTTCTTTTAAATTGCCAGTTCTATAAAAGTCTTATTTTAATTGACTTAGATCTCATTCCATAATTACTTCGTTTTGAGTATATTCCGCGACGTTAATATTGCGTTTATATGTTCTCTATATTATTTAAAAATAATATTTTTCTGAAACAATAACACTCAGAAAAGTTTTGTTTCAAGTAAATCGTTTAGAAAAGATAGAGTTAGAGAAAGTGCAGGGTGTGTTTTATATATATATATATAAAATGATAGACAATCCATTGGAGGCTAACAATATATAGCATTCATCAATGACATTTGACAATATTCTCTGTCGACAAGTACACGAATCTACACGCAAAATACCCATGCTTTACTAATCAAACTCACAAGTCTAAGGCTTACTACTAATATTGATGTTTGAGCTTACTTGGAAAACCAGGCCTCCGGTATTTCGAGGATCATCATTATTGCTCCGTAATCGTTGATCTTTGGCCAAATTAGACCAGCTTTATGGAATCCTTTCATACCTTCAATTACTAATGATTTCATGCTTCAATACTATTAGAAATTGGCATTATTCAGAATTCTACCTCTACACTGTATAAGGGACAAAAGAATACAAAACCATTGAAATTGTAGCATATTCAATTAAAGTCGAGGATTTCAATTATTATAACTCTAGTCAAGTTTCAAGTGTTGAGAATTGATTAAAATAATAATAAAAAAAAAATCAATGAATTTATATTTCAAAACTTACAAATAAGATTCTTAATAATAATGTTGCTTTAATAGTTTCCAAATAGAAAATTGTATAGTTGTCAGTTTAGAATTTAAAGCAAAAATTATATTTAATTTGTTGTCGGAAAATGTAAAAAAAGAAAGTTGAAAAAAAATTACATATATATATATATATTTGAAAGAAAATAATGCGTAATAACAAGAATCTAGAATAAATGTATTTATTAATTTTTTTTTCTTTTCATATTACATTTTTCATTGATTCATATTGTGTAATTTATTTCGTTTTATGCATTTTAATAACCTTCGTATATATAATGAAAAATGTAAGAAGTAAGAAAAAAAAAGAAATTACTTTTTTTTCAATAAGAATAAAGTCGATGAAATAGAATTTATTTAAAAAGAAAAATGAACAGATTATTTAGAAGAGAAGAATTTTTCTTTCATAATGCAGACTCCGATATTGAATTTTTTTTATCCAAGAAATAAAGAAGTAAGTCTTGACTTTCATAATTAGCGGGAATCTTCTTATTACTTTTAGGTTTATTTCCTTTTCTTTTCAGCTTGTATTTCAATACCTATATACACAGTATAATTGAATAAAATCGACCAATGATATTATAGGTAGTTCTCGTTATTCTTAACTCTTTAAGAGCCAAATTTTTTTCTTAAAACACGATTTTTGACTTTTAAAAAAGGTTTTCAGGAAAATTAATAAATTTTTTTTTAACTATAAACTAGAATTTGAAATTTAATGAATTAAAAGAAAAAAAATTTGTTTACATCGGGTTTAGAATTCCATTAATTCTAAATTATAAATTGGAATATTGATCTTCAATGTGGCAAAGATAGGCAGACGACAAATATATATATATACATGTTGTCTGAAAATACAGTTTGTGGATGACCATGCATTATTCTCGGATGTTCGAATCGACTGAATTCGATACTAACTCACCCACGCGTAAATATTCCCATATGGGCCTTTACGTTTCTGCCCTTAGTGAATATGTGTTAGAATAATGATAATCCAGTTCATGGATAACCCTTCCACTAAAGTTGCTTTCACTTCCACTCTACAACTACTCTGTCAAGTACATTAAACATTTCATCAAAAGTCAAAATCTACTATTTGGCAAAATATTTTCTTGATTCATTATAAATTATTATTATAATTTTTAAAATATTTAATATATGTCTCAAGTTCTGAACGTTCAAATGAACAAAATCAGTTTTTTGCTCTATAAATTAAAAAAATTACTAAAGTAATAAAAATTAAAAAAGTACATTAAACATTTAATTATTAACTTATTTTTGCATAGAAAAAAAATATTTAATAATAAAATTTGAAGTTACAAAAATAGTAAACAAATTTTTCGTTTTTTTGGACATTTAGAACTTTAGGCACATAAATTAAAAAAAAAAGAAAACAAATCTCGAATTAAAGAAGAGAGCAATTTTTAATTATAGAGGAAAATCAGATTATTCTTTAATATATAATATTTTTTAGTGAGAAAAAAAATTATTACAAAGTTAATGATAACATTGTGTAACAGCTGTTTACTAATTGCTAAAAAAATTGCTCTTTTCTCAATCACTGCAAATTTTATGGTTTGCTTTCTATATATTTCAAATTATCATAAAAAAAAACTAATTAAATTTATTTTTCTGTTTCAGGTAAGTTTCAATCACGTGATGTATAATCTTCTTTTGCGGTAAGAGATAATGCAAACTCTGTTTTTTATATGATTTTCAAAAAGCTGTAAAACTTAATTGTAGTTCTGAAATGGCTGTTTAAATTTATGGCAATTTTAGGATCAAGCCTCAAGGGAAATTATAATCCCAACTTTAACTATAATTTTAAGTTATTCATTTGTCTTTAGATTATACAGGATTACTTTTATGTTTATTATCTTGTCTTCTGGCATTTACTAAACATATTTTTGCAAGATCTCAATTTTTTCCTCATTATGAGCAATTTTCTTGTGTATATTATGTCGTATACTTGCGCGTCTACTCCCGAGAGTTTCTCCTTTCCAGTTTTGTTTTAATCTTTCTCTCTCTCTCTCTTCTCTTTTATCGTTTTGCTTTCTACAGCATCTCTACTTTCTTTCTATCCTTATATATATATATATATATATATATATATACATTTTATCCTGCTTTTTCTTTCATTTCCTCATTTTAACTCTCCACCCCCTTTCTAGATCTCTCTCGTTCTTTCTCTTATCCCGCAGTACAGTTACTACTGCTTTGCATAATTTCTATTGCTGCAGATGTAGAACGTATGTATACGTATATAAAGTGTATATCCATCACATGTGGAAAATGTACATATACAAACTTAAACCCCAGTGTACATTCTCTCAATTTTCATCGTTCGCTTTCATTCGGATGTGCAAGCGCGCATTATCTAATGTATCTTGCTGAAAATAATTTCAGATTTATTCTTGATGAAAATTCTTGACTATAACAATTTTTGACTATCTGTGATTTTCAAAATGAGTTTATTGAAAAAATTCATTTAAAAAATATTTATTTTTTCTACACTGAAAAAAATGTTTAACCCTTGCATGCCTGAGCTGGGTCCCTCGGACCCAGACAATTTGCTTTTTCATCTACTTTTATTTAAGAAAATATTTTTTTTAAAATCGTTATCAAAATTGGATAAGCTGATATGTAAAACTCTTTATAATACATTATTTTAAAGCTTTTATTTACGTAGTTTCCTGAGCTGGGTCCCTCGGACCCAGACATTTTTTTTCATGTACTTCAATAGAATCGCTTGAAAATCGTTACTCGGGTGTTTTCGGGGTCGCTGATTACGAATCCGGTGTCCGTTTTTCAAAATTCAAAATGGCCGATCCAATATGGAGGAAGAATTTTAAAAATATAGTTCAGTATCGCTTGAAAATCGTTAGTCGGAGGTTCTTGGGGTCACTGCGGAAATAGAATCATGGGTAAAATCATAAAAACAATGGGCGAAATCGATTGCCAAGGTAAATACGATTAGACCCATGGTTTAAACCTTGGCAAAAATCTCAAAAACCATTGCTTATGTCCGTTTCCCATGGTACAATTTCCCATAGGAATTTTTTTTTAATTTTACAGATTTTTAACCATTGCTAAAATCTTTCGAACCATGGGAATTTTTTTTCTTTAAATTGACGGTTTTAAACCATTGCTAAAATCTTGAAAACCATGGGAAAAAATTTTTTTTCAATTTTTTGATTTTAAACCATTGCTAAAATCTTGCGAACCATGGGAAATTTTTTTTCTATTTTACGGATTTTGGAGCATGGTTAAAAACTTGCGAACATGATTTTTAATTTTTGCAATGGTCAAAAATTCGTAAATTAAACAAAATAATTTTCCCATGGTTCGCAAGTTTTTAGCCATTGTCTAAAATCCGTAAAAAAGTAAAAAAAAATTTCCCATGGTTCGCAAGATTTATGCAATCGTCCAAAATCCGTAAAATTAAAAAATTGTTTCCCATGGTTCGCAAGTTTTTAGCCATGGTCCAAAATCCGTAAAATAAAAAAAAATTTTCCCATGGTTCGCAAGTTTTTAGCCATTGTCTAAAATCCGTAAAAAAGTAAAAATAATTTTCTCATGGTTCGCAAGATTTTAGCAATGGTTTAAAATCAAAAAAATTAAAAAATTTTTTCCCATGGTTCGCAAGTTTTTAGCCATGGTCCAAAATCCGTAAAATTAAAAAATTGTTTCCCATGGTTTGAAAGTTTTTAGGCATGGTCCAAAATCCGTAAAATAAAAAAAAAATTTCCCATGGTTCGAAAGATTTTAGCAATGGTTAAAAATCCGTAAAATTAAAAAACGTTTTCTATGGGAAATTGTATCATGGGAAACGGACATAAGCAATGGTTTTTGAGATTCTTGCCAAGGTTTAAACCATGGGTCTAATCTTATTTACCTTGGCAATCGATTTCGTCCATGGTTTTTATGATTTTACCCATGGTTCTATTTCCACGCGGGTGATTACAAATCTGATGTTACTTTTTCAAAATTCAAAATGGCTGAACCAATATGGCAGATATATATTTTTAAATTCGACGGTTTTGCTTGAAACTCGTTATTCAGGGGTTTTCAAGGTCGATGATTACGAATCTGATATTAGTAAATTATATTGATTTTTAATTTTCCTGTCCGCTATATTGGATCCAACATTTTAAATTTTGAAAAACTTACATCAGATTCGAAATCAGCGACCCCGAAAACCCACGAGTAACGATTTTCAAGCGAATTCGAACGATTATTTAAAAATTCGTCCGCTATATTGGATCCGTCATTTTGAATTTTGAAAAACGGACACCAGATTCTTCATCAGCGACCCTAAAAACCCCCGAGTAACGATTTTCAAGCAAATATGTTTAATTTTTAAAAAATTGTCCGCCATTTTGAATTTTAAAAAACTGACATTAAATTCGCCATCAGCGACCCCGAAAACCCCCGAGCAACGATTTTCAAGGAAATATGTTTAATTTTTAAAAATTCGTCCGCCATATTGGATCCTCCTTTTTGAATTTTCTAAATCTGAAGTCTGATTTGTAATCAGCGACCCCAAAAACCTAGGAATACCCAGTAATACTTAAATTAAATTAATTACTTTTTTGTACTTTACACTCAAATTCGCCCTACCGAAAAAAGTGTCACGAAGCGACTTTTTGTGGGCTATTTATGTAGCCTAGTGTGTCAAAAGATTAAATATTTTTTGCAATTATATTTGCAAAATATTACAATTATAATTTAGAATTTAAATATTGAATATCCTGCTATTAAATATTGTTTTTTATGGAATGTAACCAGCATACATTTGAGAATATTCTGATTAAAAGCTTAACTTTTAATCATTTATCTTTAATTGAAATTCATTTACAGGATTTTAGATTTTTCTTCTAAAATTTAAATTATTTCTCTAAATAAAAACATTTTTTTGATAAAAAGATTTTTTATAACTTATATCTTTTTTTTCTACGCTAACCTTTAACCTGTTTATAAAGTGATGTTTGAAAAAATTGAGATAGAATTAAAAAAAATCTCTTTATTTGAAATTATTTTTATCAAATGGTAAATGAGAAAAATCGTTTTATTTAGACAGAAATAATTGAGTGCTCCTATGTGAGAAAAAAAATAAAGATAGGATCAATTAAACTTTGATATTTAGAATTTTTATTAATTTTTTATAACTTTTGTAAATAAAATAAATAAATATAAAAAAAAAGAAAAAAAAACAGTTATTGTACTTTTACGAGAGTTTGTGATTTATAGATATTTTTATTTAACTGTACAGGGCAGGTGAAGTGTGAGTCAAAAAGGTTTTTTTTTTGTTTCTCACATTTACACTAACTAATTTTATTTATTAAACAAAGTTAAGTGATATTTATGAATTTAATTAATTTAATCGGAATTAATAAAAATTATATAAATAAGATACAAACTTTTTTCTACTAATAAAAAGTCAGGGTATTTAAAAATTACTTTTGGTAAAAAAAATATTAGCTTTCTGTTAGTATTCAATTTAATTGGAAAAATTGAATACTAATTTCCTTAATAGGCAGCATTTTATGTACCTATATATGTAATTTATGATTAAAAAAAAATGAAAAAATGTGATTTCTGTTTCGAATAAAGTGGGAAATTTTAAATTTAATGAAAAATGAAAATTTTAAATCACAAACTACAAGTTTTGCATTTTGTTATATATATATATATAGAAGTTGAACTAGCTTATGTTGAGACGAATGGTAGGGGTTTTAGAAATTACAAACGGTTCCACTATCTTGTTGACGAGGCGAAATACGTCTCCTACCTTTGAGGGACAATTTTCCAACGAGCACGCCAGTCCTCGGTATACGAGTTCAAAATAATGCCGGAACGTGAGGATTGTACCAAAAAAGCTCTCTACAGCCTCTCATGCTATGGTCCAATACCTTTTCCTTTTCTCTTCTTCAATTCATTCTCGTTTTTTCCTCTCTTTCTTTCCCTATCACACTTTTCTTCTTTCCACTTCGATTTAGATCCTAACAAATTGTCGTTTGCAATCTCATATCCGCCAAGCAGTTATCACACTCTTTTGGAGTTTAAAACTATATATATACTCTTAGTAATAAAATATGTAAAATGGGAAAACAGTTGAGACTCATACACTAAAAGAAATTTATTTGTTTCAAATAATATAATCTTTTAATTGACTATTATCAAATAAATATTTACTCGAAACAAATATCATTTAATTTATTTATTGTATATTGAACGTGGGAGAAATTAATTATTTCACAAATTCCACCCTTGAAATTAATAGAGAGAGGGGAAAAAAGAATAGAAGAATGTTCTTGTGAGTATAGTATATTTCTTTTGAAAAGACGATTGTACGTAGAAAGGTCTTTAAAATTAATGGAGGGTAGCCCCTAGTCGAAGCCATTCCATTTATCCTTTCCGAAGGCAATAGCCAGCGATTCGTTGCAAGGAAAACTATCCGTACGTCTCTTTTCTTAAGAAATGTATTTTTGCAGCGTTTAAATTCGTGACAGTATAGCGTTAAAAATTTATTGAATAGCGACAAGGAATTTATCGAGTTTTTCGGGTGGATTTTTTTTTCCAAGCGTCGATGTACGTTTTACGAGAAATTAAATCACCGCACAGGAGTAGCTAGGTGTGCCATATTATATATTGTATATATGCGTGTGGACATTTGAGTATAGTGCTCGTCGATAGGAACGAATCATTTTAACCAAGTACCCTTTATATACATGGAATATCGTTAAGGCCGGTTTTCCAACACTATCCAACCTGTAGTTTAGAAAGATTTACGTGGAGACACAGGTACTCTCAGCCTAAAACCAACCAGCGTTGGTTGCATATCCACCCCTGTCCACTTTTGAATAATTAAAAGCGACGGCTTTGAGCTGCCCACACTCTGTTGTCGCTTGAAACGTTTACAAAGTTTAATGTCGGTCCTGTCAGTTCACTGCAAATGGGCTGTTTTTCCCACACTACACACCAAATTACCTACCGCAGGAGAAACGCGCTTTATACTCCAGTTAAAGTGTCCACTGATTCTAACAAGCAATTCTCTAATCCCGGCGGAATTTTTCTCTACAGTTCTCTTATTAAATAATCATTCAATTTTGTTAAATATATATATTGTAACGTTGTATTTAATTTATTATTGATTTTTATTTTAAATTTAAATTATTTATTATTATATTTTTAAGACAATTAACGTTTTATACACTTTTTAATTATTAATTTTGTCAAGAGGCCAAGTTATATTTTGTGGAAAAAAAACTAAACCTAAAAAAATAGTTTAATAACCCGACAAGTAAATTTTGTAATTCTAATTAGAAAAAACTAAAACCAGCTCAAGAATTCCATTGTTACTTTACAGCAATAATAGACCGCGGAGAGGATAAGGATAAACACCATTAATTAGACAAAATTTATAACAATAACACTATTTATTAATACTCACTTCAAATTTTAGAAAAAGTTAAATAATGGCAGAAGGCCGAAAGACAAGATTTATATTTTATTTATTCAATTATACTTTAATAATATTGAGATCGATTCTGAAGGAAATTACTCCTAAGTAATTTATTGGCACACACTGTCCATTTGACTACGACGATGACGACTCGTCTCATTTTTATAGTTTTAAATTTTAATTATTTTACACGAAAAAGAATAGAACACAACTTGACTCTACCAACACCAGGATGAGAATGATGGTAAAATGGCTGACGAGTCAAACTCGACAGCGTCGCTAAACAGCGGCCTCTCTTGTCGGTGTCATTAAGATCAATTAATTATATTCAATAATATAATACCCGCGACCAATAATCAATACGCAATTGTCGGTAACGCAGATCCCTGCACTATCCGATGTTAAATTGATTGATTCAATAAGTCTATAGGAAATTGACAGCTATAGTATTGATTTGACAGATCGCCAACAAAACAGCAATTTCGTCTTCCTAGTGTTCTTGAATATTCGCGACTCTCATTCAAATATATACACCAGGAAACTCTTTCCTTTATGACTTCTAATTTCAATGATAGATAGTGATGTTCTCGACGTCTTTGTAACCCGGCGAGAATCCTCAATGCCTCACGAGAGTTTTTATAACAGAACGAAGGGACAAATCAGAGTCGAATTTATTTATTACAAGTCGGCAGCGAATAATTTGTTGTCACATCAAATTACGTTAGCTAATATGGGGACAGCGAACAAATTTTCTGCGAGGTCAAAAAAGTTTTCTGTGACAGTAAATTTTTAAAAATTAATGCTGATGTTGTTTATCATAGGAAACTTTTTCGTTGTCATAGCAAAGAATTTAGCTGTGGTTACTAATTTTGATAGATCCGATAGCAAACATCAGTTAGCATCTGTAAGCAATTCCTTATTTCCCGTGTAACAACTGAATATCGATATACTTGTGAAAAAAATAATATGATATCGATAAAACAATTTTCAACAACAAAAAAAGTATATTTAAAATTATATACCTAAACTTCTTTATTTAATATACTAATAATTATTATTTATTAAATACGAAAATTCTGCGCTAAATGAAAATTTGGTTAATTAACAGTTAAATAAAATAGAAATTCCATTAAATTTAATTAAATATCAATTTAACGTTATGAATTTTGAAATACTAAAAATTCGAATATTAATGATTTTTACTGGATATTAAATGCGCCCTGATTTGATATAAAATCGTTTATTAGGAAGAATTTTAAATTGCTCTTTTACATCACAATTGCCTCATTATTTGTTTGAATTCATTATCTGATAAATGTTCTGTGACGGTGCTAAAAGTGCAGCTTTTCCTGCAATCAAAGTGACGTATTGTCGATGATATCAATGCTGAGATAAAAGTGCCACGAAACCGCGGACTGACATTTGAGAAAAGCATCAAGGTTATTTTCTCTCGAAAAAAGAATTTGTATATAGTCAAGTCAGTTTTTAATTCGTGACAGATGAGTGCATTATAGATAATTATTACATTAATTATATAAATTATATTATTATTTTTTAAAAGTTTAGAAATTCGTCTTTTTATTACTTTTGTTGAAATCGGAAAATTTTAAACCGATTTAAACAATATATATATAAAAGTTTAAGTGTTCGTAAATATTTCGTTTTTTTCTGTTAAGCCTATAATATTTATTAGCTTAAGAGAATTTAACGTATATGCATTTGAATTCGTTTGAAAGAGAGGTCGCGAATTTCGTGAAATAATATGGGAATTAATATAAAAATTTAACGTGAACAAATGAGCGGATGTTTTTTTGAGTAAGCAACGACCAGTGTATAATAATAAAATTTATTTCGGGTATTTCATTTTAGTTTATTTATACTTACAAATATTTCCAGTGAAAAAGCAATATAAATAATTTCTAAGTGTGTTGTAACATACCAAAATTCTGTTGAATTGCATTTTATTATTTTTGTAACCTAAATGTAAATTTCATGTAAATGTATGATAATTATGCAACAGTTTTCGGGTAATAATAATATAATATTAACACTGATTTTAGGATCTGTGAACGATAAAATCAAAGTTATGGGTCATAAGCTCAAACTTCGTTTACGAAGCCAAGCAATTAATTTAATTATAACATAACGATTTTACAACGAAAGTGTATTAAAAACTTTTTGAATTTTCAACGTTCTCGTTTTAAAAAAAGCAAAAAAATTTCACATGCATTGAAGTGCATTTTAAAACAATTTTCACAAATATACCTTTATTGAAATCCAATGTTTTATTCATATGGCAGAACATTTTTTTGAAAAAGACATTCAAATTTAATTATTATATTCATTTCTAATTCAGCTATAATGAATTGAATAATTAATAAGAGAAAATTTATTTTTATTTGCTTAAATAAAGAACGCTGGCATTTGGATACCAAACGTCTGTTGGGGTGTGCTTGTGTTCATTTCATAAATCCTCATAGCCATTTAACTTTATTTATTTTTTTTATTTTTTAAAATTATTTATTTTATTGATTAAGTGTCAGTTTCACAGTTTTTAAAAATTTCTGCTATTTCAAAGTCAATAACTGCTCAATGGTAGAACACAAAAGGTTAAACAAAATATAGGTCAATCCCGATGCATTTTTAAAGGGTTTACGAATTGGTTACAATACATTAAAACTTCCATGAAATTTTAATATCAAAACAACACAAAAGTCACGTTTTTCAATAGGTTTTCGATTTTTAAAATATCAAGAATTCTAGATAGAAGAATATAGATATATGAAAGCAGAATATTTACTCATAGCTAAAAAGATATATCTCAAAAAAATGTTTTAAATAAAAGAGAAAAACATGAAATGAAACATATAAAAAATAGAAATTTTTAATTTTTTACCAATATTTCTAAAAGATACTTATAATATATAAATATATTTTAGAAATATTGGTAGAAAACCAAATAACATTACAAAAACGAGATTGTAATTATAAAAATGACTCATTAAAATTAGTGGATATTATATCTGTTTATGTTGATTATGCATTATAGATTCAACATTTTTTACGTTTTCTTTTTTAATTGCAAGATCGTTAAATTGTTTGCCAATTATAAAATTGACATATATATTTTCAAATAATTATAATCTGCTTTCATATAACTTTGATATGAAATTTATAATATTTCATTTATAAAATAACGAATAATAATGTATAAAATTGATATATAATACTACATATTAGTACGGGATTTTCAGCTTTTTGAAATTTAATCAGTATGATTTTATAGGGCATTCAGTGAATTTTACATAACTTCTCTAGAAATATTTAGCATCAGAAAAGTTCATATCAGATTAATACACTCAAATATACTAAACATTTTTAAAGTCAATCCTGTAATATTCGACAAATTATAATTATATAGAATTTAGTTTCGTAAACGGCTCTATTCGTTATAATACAGAAAAATTATGTAAAATTCAATAAATTTATTTTTTCCTGTATTCTGTTGAAATAGTTGTAGAATAAAACAATTCAAATACTTTATTCAAATTATCGTTGAAACTTATGACACTGAAGTTACCAACGTTGAATCGACGAAAAGAATTTTCTTTTTCCTAAGATTGAATATTTCCCCGCCTTAATTGAGGATTTTTAGTATTTAAAGATGTATTCGGGACCAAAATAAAGAAGTTTCAATTTTAAAAAATTGGTTCTTGGCCTTTAAACTAATCTGAAAGCGAAAAATTCGTTCGTCGATTCGTCGAATCAACGTTGGTAACTTCAGCGTCATTGAAACTTACACTAAAATTTTTACTACAAAATAATAGTTAAATTTGTTTTTATCAACAATCGTTAATAAAAATTTGACTGTTTAACTCAAAATCTATACTAGGATGTTATTCTATAATTATACCCACTTTCCCTTCACTTATATTTCACATACACTTCACTTCAGTTTCACATCACTTTCACATAACTCTCATTTAAACTTTACTATAGTTTCACGTCATTTTCACTCCACTTTCACTTAACTTTGTCTCAATTCACGTTACTTTCATTTCACCTTACTTTCATTTCACTTCAATCTCAATTTTACATTATTTTCACTTCACTTCACTTTCACTACAGTTTCACGTTACTTTAACTTCACTTTCACTTCTTCTTCATTTCAGTTTCACGTCATTTTTACTCCACTTTTATTTATTTTTTACTTTTCTTTTACATCACTCATACTTCACTTCAATGTCAATTCACGTTATTTTCATTTCACCTCACTTTCACTTCAGTTTCATGTTACTTTTTACTCCATTTTCACTTCTTCTTCACTTTAGTTTCAAATCACTTTCACTTTACTTAACTTTAACTTCACTGTATATGTACGTCACTTTTATTTTACCTTAGTTTCACGTTACTTTAACTTTACTTCAGATTCACATCAGTTTTACTTTCACTTTACTGTATATCAACATCACTTTCATTTCATCACATTTTCAATATCACTCTCATGTTACTTTCAATCCACTTCTCTTTCACTTCAACTCACCTCACTCCATTCAATTTAACTCTCATATGAAGCTTAGTGAGACTTAAGTAAAGTGATAGTCAAGTGAAAATAAAATGTGGAAGTGAAGTAAGAATGAAGTTAACGTGATGTGAAGTAAATTGAAATAAAAGTTAGGTGAAGTGACGTGAAAGTAAAGCAGAAGTGAGATTAAATGAATGTGAAGTGAAAGTAATCTGGATTAAAAGTAATATGAGAGTGAAATGAAGTGAGAGTGAAGTGAAAGGAACGTAAAAGTGTATGTTAAGTGAGTTTAAGTGAAAGTGAAGTGGTTTGAATTGAAAGTTATATGAGAGTAAAATGAGAGATGATTAACCCTTGCGCGGCTTGAGCTGGGTCCCTCTGACCCAGACAATTTGCTTTTTCATCCACTTTTATTTAAGAAAATATTTTTTCAAAATCCTTATTCAATTAGATAAGCTAATGCTTTAACGTACATTTTAAACAATAAGTGAGCATAAAATATTGAAAAAAATGAACTCAGTCATGTGTGGGTTAAACATTAAAGTCAATGTAAAGTATAGTGAACTGAAGTGAAATCAAAGTAGAGTAAAAGTAAAATGAAATGATAGTGAGGTGCAGTGAAGTGAAAGTGGAGTAAAATTACAGAATAGCACCCCATGGGTTTCAGTAAAATATCACTGAATTCTAGTGTAAATTTTACTGAAATACTTGATTGACTAAATTTCAACAATTTCATTAGTAAAATTTCCCCCAATTGAAATTTTAGAATGAAGAGAATCTCTCGAAAACCTTTGGTGGGATCTACTTTATAAAATATTATCACGATTAACCTAATTTTCGTTGAAAGTGTTCCTCTTAAACAGTATAGTATATACATATATCTCAAAGTCTTTCCCTTTTGGCTTATATTGCAGAACGGTTGACCTGTAATTAAAGTGTATATGCCAGAGCGATAAGATTACCGTAATTTTCTGTTTATTCATATCAATACATGAAAGTACATATATATATATATATATTAAGTCGTTTTCAGTACGTTACCAAATGTTATATGTGAATATGTTGCGTATTAAGAGTGACTGCTGTGACAAATTGAGACATGTCTCAACGGTGCTCATGTAAATTTACATCTGTGACTTAGAGAGAAGGTATTCTCCGCAGCCAAGATGTCGTGTTCCGCTTGTACTGAAATTCAAGGAAGCTATTCCGTTGCCTGTTATCCAAGAAATATACCTACGACTTGTTACACTGTTGTCAGTTACACTGATAGAGTTAAATGCTGTGATAAAATACTCTTAGTCCCTGATGAAATATAGTTGAGCAATTCGGAGATCATCACAGTTAAAATGCATTTTACCTTCCTCTGGAATTTTCGTACCATGAAATATCCTTTTCAACGGAACTAGTTTCATGGCGATGGAATTTATCAAATTCTTTGAATAATATAATGGATGTTAGTTTTAAATATTGGGGGATGAGAAATCAGAAAGGTAGAATTAGTTTTGACATTTCATTTTTCTCTTTAATTAAAAATTATTATTTTGAATCTCGAAAGGATGTGAAGAAAATATTTTTAAAGAATTTGAATAACAGCGAAAAGTTGAAATTATTTTTATTTTCGGTTTCTTTTTGGTTCATTGATTTTTGATTTGGATTTCTTCAAGACGTCAAAGTATATACGATGTCCTTTCAGTTTTGTTGAGCAAGTTTCGAAATAGCATTATAAGAAAAGTCGTGTGAGAGAGTGAAGAGTCACAAAAGTTAACTTTGAAAATTCTCGTTCTTGAAATTCGTTTCCTCGGGGAAAATTGGCCTAGCCAATCTGCCATTTCCATCCTAGAGAATTACTTTAAATAAATAGTTTGTTAACCAGAATGTCGAGGTTTTAGAAAAGGGTAGTAAAATCGAATTGGGAAAATTGGGACTCTGGAAGACTGATCCGACTTGATTCCCTTTTGCCAGGACAATCCCTGGGTTCTTCATTGGCCGCTGAAACCCTACTTGATTAATCCCAACGAAACCCACTCTCAAGGTTAATTCCCCAGAATCCAACTACCGTCTGAGATTTAAGGATTGAGACAAGCATGCGCTTGTTCAGTGGTGTATTCGAGGATTTAGTAGGTTCACGTGCTTGAAAGTCGAATTTCAACCCTTCATTTCACGATTTTCTTTCTGACAAGTAGATCGAGCGTGATTTCATTTCATTAATTAAATTTCTTTTTAACGACGTGAAAATGGATGTTGATTTATCGGATTTTCACATTGAAGAGAGAATAATTGCCATTTAAAAAAAATTTAATTAAATTAACATTTTTTTAAGTTCTTATTTTTATAATAAATAACCTATTTTATTCAATAATATTTTTATTTTAAAAATAATTCTTTAAAATTAAGAAAAAATTTTTTAAATCAATTTCATTTGAAACGTATTTATACAAATAATACATAAAAAATCCTTTTTTTAATTTCTAATAGAAAACAATTTTTCCTCGATGTAAAATTTTAATATCTTGGCACGTATGATTATTCTCCTTTTAATTTCATAATTTTCAAAATATCGAAATTCTTATTATCGAATTACTATTTGACATAAATAATATGTGCCTGAAGTTCTGAAGGTTCAAATCACTGAAATCATTTTTTTGGTCTATGAATTTAAAAATTACTATTGCAATCACAGTTTTCCTAAAAGTATCAAATTGAGACCAAAAATTGCATCAAATCTTTGCAACGTTTTGATGCACATAAGTTATATCAAAAAGAGATCGTTTTGTGTATCATTTTTAGAAATGATACACGAAACGGTCTCATTTTTTGATGCAAAAAATTTAATCAATTTATATCAATCATGGCCGAATTGAATCGACTCAAAATTCAACGAATTTTTTTCAGATATTTTGGTAATAGTACAATTACGGAGACCATTTCACTATTTAATTTGAAAATGAAAATAACAGAAAATGAAAGACAATGTGCAATCCAAAAATTAAAAAGTGACAGCTTATAAACATAACCTAAAATGCATGAGAAAAAATTTGTCGATAAAATCAATATAGCCGAGCTTTTTAGAAGGTAAATGGCAGCACTCATCTATTTTCTTTCTTTAATATGGCTTAAAATGGTTACTCGGGGGTTTTCGGGGTCATTAATTGTCATCAATTAGTAAACATTTTTACTAATTCAGATTTATCATTTATTTTAATTTTTCAATAATTGAATTATGTTTTAATATAATTTTTAATTTATCAAAAAAATATATTAGGTATATAAATTTCATCTTACGTAATTTAAATCAAAATTTAAAAATTATATAAAATGACACGGAAAAAATTAATTCAGTAGATTTTACAGAACTATCACGGAGTAGCGGATACAGCTCTTTACGAAACTGAGTGTTGGAAAATGTCACTAAATATTCAGGATAAACTTCAGAAATATTCAGTATAAACAATGAAATTTCTGTAGTTTATCCGAAAATATTCATCACATTTTACAAAACTCTGTTTCGTAAAGAGCTGTATCCGCTACTTCGTCACAGTTTTGTAAAATATACTAAATTAATTTTTTCCGTGTAGTATAAACGAAGTTCAGGTTACGTAGTTATTCAGGAAATGAATGATTATGACAGATAAAATTTAGAGAAATGAAAATTATGTATGTAATATAATTTTTTGGTAAATCAAAATTTTGTAAAAAAAATAGTTCCATTATTTAGAATTAATAATAAATATTAAGAATTTCGATCTAATGGAAATTATTAAATTTGGCGAATAATCATGTGTCCTTGATTTACTTTTGCATTTATTATTTGGATATTAATTAAATAAAAAATAAATATTTATTAGTGAATAAAAATTTCTTTGACCCATAGAAATAATTCCTTTAAGATTTTGATGCATGTGAAAATGATGTTTGTATACATTGACTTGCAAATGAAAGGACTTGAATTAAAAATTTCATTTGATAAATATAATTAGAATTTCAATTGGATTATATATATATAGGGGGGAATCTTTTGAGTCTGAAATTCTTGAGATAGAGATCATGTCAAAGCCCTTACAATTAACTTGAGGGAAAGTTAAAGTTGTTGATTTATATGCATAGAGGTTATGGTCGAACGATATTTACGGTACACGAGTATTAAAGGGCTTTCATGAAGCGAACGTCGTTATATTGGGTATCTTAATAAATGTTGTTATATGCCGTGACGTCGAATTAAATGAATCTATAATAGTGTAGACACTATCGAGCATTTTCACTTTACATCTTGGGAGATCCTGTGCGGTATATTATGCAAACTCTTGATAGCTTGCCCAACTTCCATTATGTTTGCCTTAGATGTTGTTTGCTATTTTTCATAAACACCTTTTTCACGCGCAAAGCTTATCATTCCCGCAAAGAGCCTGAAAAATAAACAAGGATAAAAAAATTTAACCTCTCCCTTTAAAGTATATATATATATATATATATATATATATATATATATATATATATATAATTTAAAATAGAAAATGTCTTTTGTTTGAATAAAATTTTGTTCAATGTAAATATATTTTCAAACTGATTTTCATATTTCTTTTTTAAATAAAAGTAGTTTTCTCGTATAAAATTTTTTTTTTTCTTTTTATTTTTGATAAAAGTTAATATAATAAAGGTGGAAAATAGTTTTGCGTGAAAAAGATGAAAAGTAAACGAAGAGTCGGAAATTATTATGATATGTAAATTCAAAAAGTTACTTGGAAATTTTCAAAAAAGGGTAATATTGTGCATTTATTTTGCTTTTAGAAATTATCCTATATTAATCCGAGAACGTTAAAAAAACTTAAACGTTGTCTTTTATTAAGTATGCAACAGAAAATATTAACATAATCTTCTCGCTTACACTCAGAGGTAAATTTTTGTTTGAACCAAATATATCATTTTTTTTTTATTAACACAATTTTTCGATTGAAGAAACAATAAAATTCAGCCAAATAAAATTATTAATTAACAAATTTTGTAATAGAATTTAAAATTCAGGAAAAATTAAAATTTGTTCCATAATTCTTAATATTTTTGTCTTTTCGTTTCTCGATGTTATATGTGTTAACATTCAGGATTTTTTTTCTGTGAAGATTTGTTCTTAATTTGTTCTTAAGAACCTATCATGGAATATATAGTATATATATATATACTCTTATGCATCATAATCTTATTTCATCATATATTTTTTAATTAAAAAAATTAATTTTACTACGTTGAAAACGTTTTCTTTTATGGTGAGGATTTCTTTCGAATGACTGTCTAGGCAGTTCGTTAACAGAGGTGTTGGTTTTTGTAAGAAAAAAAAAAAAAAAAAAAAAAAAAAAGACTTGCCCATTATATGAAGACTTTCAAATTGTCCGAGTATGTAAGTGTATGTGAGCTCGCGTGTATTTGACATCGTTTGTTTAAGTTTTGCTTGAGACATCTCTTTACAGACTGATAACTGAAAACTGCGTGTTATTATGTTTCGCTGCTTAATTAGGTTAATGAGGCAATCTGCTTTTGGTGTCAAATGTCACTGGCACTGTGTGTACTCCAGGCTCTGTTAAACAGGATAAACGATTTTGTTACGATTCTTTTTAACATTATTATAAATATATACATTTGTAGAATCTTTGTTTCTTCATTTTTGCTTTGTTAAACATTTTTAGTTTTGCCAGTAAATACCAAAGATTTTTATTTAGTTGAAAAATTTTTCTACAATTATTTTATTCAATAGAATATTTCACTTTTATTTACATTAATTAAATAGGGGAAAATTGGATATTTTTTTCTTGATCATGCCAATGTTTTTTCGGCAGTGCCTATTGATTTTTCAAAGTTGTTTATTTATATGTTTTTTTTTCTCTATTCTCTTATATTCCGGAATGTTTTTTTCTTTTTGTCAAAAATCTAAAAATCCGTCGCTTTCATCGAAATGATGTATTACCATGAGAGGAGAATGAAAAAAGCGAAATTAATGATAATTTTATTCTTTAGCAATTTCCTAAAATCCTTTTTGTGCTAGTACAATGGCTGATCGTTGAAATGGGTCTATAGAGCGTCGTTGCGCAGACAAAGAGTCGTGAATCCGAGAGAACTATCGGCTCTGAACATGGGAGACATTCCCATTCCATATGGATAAACTAATTCAAGACGGTCGGATCGACAGTACAATAAGAAAGGATCTCACTCTTGGGAACGTCAATCCAATTTCAGAGGCACAGACCTGTCGCTGGGTCGTCGCCTCACAAGGAATCCTCATGCATTTCTTGTCCCTTAACCAATGTTATATATATATAGAGTTATTCAATGCACTTGCATGACACAATCATAAGTGTGACAAATTTGTGACATTTTGAAGTTACACAATATTCGGAATAAACATATATATATATATATAGATGATACGAACATATGTAAAGTTATATATATGATATGTAGGTGGGAACATGTTTCTTATACTGACAGTTATATCCTGCTTGACGATTTTTCATTTATATGCGTCCCTCCCACTTGCTAGGGGAATATCGAAATTATTCGGAAAAAGTCAATCGATCCTAGCCGCGAGACACATTTCAATGTCGTTTTGTCCATTATACGACACAACGTCTTTGGCAAACGATTTTCGAATGTACATATCAAACGCACAAGAAATTCTCATCCATTATTCAATTTATAATGATTTGTTGCGACAAATTGGATGAATTTCGAAACGTTACATTTCTAAAAGCAAAAAAATTACATGATTAAAAACAAATGAGTGCCATTTATTTCTATTTTATATTTATAAACTTTATTTTCTTGTCGAATTTTTTTATAGAAATGGATTTTTTTTTTGTATTTCAAGTCGATATTAATTTTAAGTAAATTATGGTCAAACATTTGCTTAAGTAGAAACATTTTTTTTAGACAAAACTGCTTTTTTTGTATACTTCAGAAGTGTTGCAAGTGAATTTAACACAAGATTTAAGTAGATAAAATCTTACGGTCGGACATTCGGATTTTAAGTAGAAAAAAGAACGTTTGGTCAGACTAAGTAGAAAGAGGACGTTTGGTTATACTATATATTTTTAATAATTCGTATCTTCGATTTTAATTTTTCTAATTATTTATAAAATCAAGAAATGTTGTAGTAAGTAAATATTATAATTAAATAAAAAATAAAATTTAGATTGTTGTAGAATAATACTATTAAAAGTAGGCTTTAAATAATAACCCAATCAAAAATTTACTAATGGCGCAGTACTGGCGCAGTACTGACAAGTGTTGGCGCAGTACTGGCACCCAGTATTGGCACCAGAGTTGGCGTAACTTTGGGATGATAACATTTTACCAGTATTGGCTGCCAGAGTTGGCACCAGTACTGGTAACCACTACTGATTCAGTACTGGCTGAGTACTGGTAGTTTTGTAATTTATTGTATTCGAAAAGAAAGCTTTAACTGTAACAGAGATAAGTTTCTCATGCAATAGTGAAATCTCTGCTCCAGGTAATACTTTTTTTTAGGAAAAAGTGTGCAATTTTTAGTAACCCAACACAAATTAAATATTAATTAAATTAGTCAAGTAACTAATTAATATTTTATTATATATAAAATCGAAATCACCAAGAATTTTTATTCTTTATTAAGTATAATATATATTGCAAATTATTATTTTAAAAAATCAAAAAATATATATAAAAATATGTTTATTATAAAACCAAATTTTTTATAATATATAAAACTAGTTCTGTAAAAATAAAAATGTTTATAAAATAATTATAATTTATATAATTATACAATTAGCTGTTTAATTATTTTATTATTCACTTTAATTATTTGCATCAAAATAAATTTTTGAAAAACTTTTTTAAGAAAATAAAAGTTGTTTTTTAATTTTTAACAAGTGTTGTCAAGAAAATTTTTTTAAATTTTTATTTTAAAAATTATTAATTTTTTTAAAAAAAATTTTATTTATTTTTAGTTTGATCGTTTTAAAATTTTTTTGGTTTATTGCATATTTGAAAACACTAAAAAAAAACTTGCAAAATATTTTGGAATTGGTCTCAGGAAACTTTTTGTTTAAATAATTTTACCTACAAAAAAGCAAAATAAAATATCTTTTAATTTTCAAAAATAAAATCAAAGTGAAAAAATTTTTATAAACAAAAAGATTCATCAGGTTCACTCTAGAACTTTTTGTAAACTAGTATTAATCAAAAAGAAAATCTATTTTAGTCAGTACTGGCTCAATATCGGCTCAGTACTGGTTTGCCAGTACTGGAAGGGTGGTACTGCACCAGTACTGATACAATGAAAATACCAGTACTGGTTCAGTACAGACTGCCCAGCCTCGGCAGCCAATACTGAACCAGTACTGCGCCAGTAGTTAACTCTGGTATAATACTGAAATTTTTGGTTGGGAATTAATTTAAGATAGGTTAATAGTAAAAATTATGACATTCGAACAAATAGATTATAATATAGTTTCTCCAACGTTTCGAAATAAAAATAATTTCTACTTCATGGAGTCTATAATAATTAAAAATAAAAATAATTACAAACAAAGGAAGTTATAAAAATTAAACATAACTAAACATAAAATAAAAAATAACAAAATTTGACGAAAATTACTCTCTAAATTTGAATCAGTAAAAAATAACTGATTCGAAAGCAAAAAATCATTTACTGATTCAAATAGTAATATTTCTAATAATTACTTATAAATAAAAATAACTAATTATTATTAGTTAAATTCATTTTTAGGTTATGTAAAAATAACTGAAATTTTAGTAAAACTTTTATTAATTAATTCAATTAGTGAAATTTGACTAGTTTTTAATTTAGTTTTTAATCAGTATTTAGTTATTTTTTTTACTGATAATTAGTTATCTTTCACTAATTGCTGAAGCAAAATGTGAGCCATAATTTTACTGATAAATAGTTACTTTTAACTCATTCAAATTTAGTGTGAGTACGAAAAAATATAAAAAAAGAAAGAAAAATTAAAAATAAAATTTGACAAAAAAATCGAAGAATATATATTATACAAGAATTGAAATATAGACCTTTAATTTTTATTTCATTAAAAGAATTTATATTTTTATTACCTATAAAGTATAAATTTTATTTACTTAGTTAAAAACATAATAATAATAATAATAATAATAATAATAATAATAATAATAATAATAACTAATTTAAATGTTCAGTTACAATGTCATGAATTTATGTAATAATTTTATTTCTCCTTTAAGTGAACAAAAAGTTAAAAATTTACATAACTTGAATTTAATTCAGTGACGAAAAATTATTTGGTTTTGTGGGGAATTTTTTTTCTTCTTTTTTTTATCATTTTATTTGAAAAAAAGACTTACGTCCTCCAGACGTCCTCTGTATACAAATGTGATTGTCGCGCCTCTTGAGGCGCCGAAGAAACTCCTCATCTCTCTATAAATAATTTGACAGCTTTGCTGAGAGTATTTGATTCAAAACAGTAGAATAGCATAGGCACTTCACCACAAAGAGTTCTCTTGCATAAACATTTGTGCATTTGCGTTTGAAATATATATATATATATATATATAGTTATATAACATTTCAAAAAACATTTCAATGATTTCTCTTTGTTGAAAAATCTCGTCACATTTCCGGTCACTTATTATTAATCAAAAAAATATTTAATAACTTCATTGTATACGCGATAAAACAAGAACTTCTCAAATAGATTTTAAAAATGTTTTTCTGATTTTAACTCTACTTTACTTAATTTATTTATTTACAATTTAAGAGAAATGACCTTTAATTAAACTTTTTTCAAAAATTGATTTCAAAACTTTTTTTAAGCACGATATAATTTCAAGAAATTAGACAAATGTTTTTTAAAATCAACCAGAAATCAATATGGTTATAAATAAAAAAAAAAATTTTCTTTCTTTTTCTTTCCATTTTTTCCGGCAAATTTTAATTGATTCTACCTTAAATTCTATTTTAATCAATACATATTTTTTAAATTCTACTAAAATTTCCCCAATAATTATGGTTGAATCTATCAAATTTTAAACTGAAAAAAATTTATTTGATTCAAATAATTGGTTTCTTGACTATTATCAAATAAATATTTACTTGAACCAAATAATTTTTATTTGCGAATAAAATAAAGTATATTTAAAGCAATAATTTTTGTATTTCAAACAAATAATATTTAATTGACTCAAATAATAATTATTTAAAATATTTATTTGATAATAAGTTAAGTAACCGATTATTATTTGAATCAAACTTTTGTTTCAGTGTATAAAAAATATTTTTTTAGATAATAAATTTCCGTCTTAAAACTTTGTTTTCTAATCATTTATCATAAATGTTGTGGACTTCAGTATCGTAAAATGTAAAAAATGATTGTAAAAAAATTCTGTCAAATCGTAGTGGTTGGTTTGTGCCATGTATCAAATTTGACTTGATACGTTTTTCACGTTCACTATATGTATACATATCCATAAATCTAAAATACTCTAAATTAAACGAATGGCCACAACTTTACAAACGAATTGTTATAACTATAAAACAAAAACGTTAGAAGTGTTTTTTTTCTTTTTTTTTTTTTTTTAATATGATTTTATTGGTTTTACACTTCATCGCTGACAGAGAATCGTTAATGTCCACTTCGAATAGAGAACTAGGTTCAGTCAAGAGAGAAGTGCTTCTAGGTCGAATAATAGTCTCATTAGTGGAGCTTGGTTCAGCAAAATTTCATTAGCTAATACATTAAAATAGAATTGGCAAATTGCAATAACCAGACTTTAGTCACTTTCGTGAAAAGCATCAAGTTTACCCGGGATAATTTCGTTTATTCCCTCCTTTTCTTTGTAATTCTGTCTTTTCAGAGTGCACGGCTTTTAAACTTTAACAAAATTATCCGTTTTGAAAGAAGACCTGATAATTGGGTTTACAACAAAGGACTCGAGGTGTTGATTTAGGTCCGATTCTCCTCTCCCTGAATGTAACGTAATTTTCTATATATCTATATATATACGAAGAAGAACTCTCATGGGAGATTGAAATCTTTGGAGTTTATGAATTTCTATTCAACAATTATAACATTTTTTTTCCTTATATACTTTAAATTCACATTCATAGATTCAAAATGGTTTAAATTTTTTTAATAGTTTAAAAATTTTTTAAATTTAAAGAAGACAAACTAGATATTGAAAACTTCTATTGTTTTCACAAGCACTTCGTTTTTTATTCATTTATTATTTAAAATAGTATTATATTACACTTTATTTAAAAATCTTAATATTAATAAAAAATTGCTTTTAACCTCGCTTTATTGGTTTCATATATCTTTCAAGGAAACTTCATTATTTACTTCAATTTATAACTGAATTACATAATTGATTTTAGTACTAGACTTTTATGGCACTTAAATTTGTAAGTGAACAAAAAACTTGTACTTTATTCATCGTTCCTTACTTTGACATATTTCCTTTTTATGCATTTTTTTAAATTAAATTACAACATTTGCAATGAAATCTAAGCAGCTTGCTGATTATAATATAATATAAAAGGTAAATTAAAAAAAAAATTTGAAATTGATCTTTTATATAATTTTTCACATCTACTTTTTGAAACAGATTTTTCTTTTTATATATAAATTTATCTTTAATTTAATTATTTATCTAAGTAAATAATATATGGGCGATTCCACGTGGAATTCACCTATGACATTTTAAATTCGGTAAATATATATTATTTTTCGTTCTCTATGGAAAAAGAAGGTTTACGTATTTTTTTTATTTTTTTATAAGTGCTCAAATTTTCAAATTTTGAATTTGTTTATAAAAAATAACGTAAAGTAGTAACGTAAACTGCTAGTAAAGAGGAAGAATGTTTTTTTACAAATTTTGAAATTTGTTTCACCGTCAGTCGGTAATGTAGATTTCTGTGTCGGTAATTTATTTAGATTTTCATTTTACTGCTTTGCCATCAGTCGATAATGTATATTTCTATGTCGATGATTTTTTATATCGACATTTTTCCTGTTTTACCATCAGTCGGTAATGTAGATTTCTATGTCGGTAATTTTTTATATCCCCCATGTTTAATATTTAAAAAGTGCTATACAGCATTAAAAAAATAGACAAAATTTGCTTTAATTTAAGCCCATATACAGCTTTTTTAATTTAAATTTTGGACAGAGGGAGTGTCTTTTTGACAAAGAATGCCCTGTGTATTTTCTTATTTTTCATAGAGATTTTGAAAAAAATGTTCCAGTCAAAAAAAAAAAAAAAAAAAAAATTTTGAATGAAAATCTCATATGAATTATTTGAATCTTTAGAAATATAGAAATGAAAATGATAAAATATATTGTTTATCACGAAAACAGTGGCATAAACAATTTTTGAATAAAGTAGAAATGATACTTGAGGGAAGGCGAACATAAAATATACCATAAAGTGAAATATAACTGGATAAAGTTTATAACAAGAGCTTTTGAAATTGTGGTATAATTGACAATATCTTTTTGTGACTTGAGTTTATTGACTTAAGAGGAGAAGATTGACGATCGTATAGCGACAAGACTCTACTTGTGTTGCTATACGCGTGGTATTATTATGGCAAAATTCATTATTCGCATTGTTCTCTAACATTTTCACTATTCTCGGGCCCATCACGTTCTTTAAAGAATATGTGGTCTCTCTCTCTTTCTCTTTTTTTTTTTCTTTCTGCAGAAGACATAACTAAGATTGTCGTAAAGTCCTGTGAGACGTGTAGGAGCAGAAACGGCGAAGAAGAAAAAAGGGATAAAAAGAGAGAGAGAGGGAGAATCAAGAAAAAGTTTTATCGCGCCAGCAGTGACCTCACCATTTTTATCGGCTTGTGCTTGATGGACTATTTTTCTGTATTAGCAAATGAAAAATGGCTGTGTGCCAAGACGGCTCGACTTGAGCCCCGGGGTTCTCTTATCAGAGGGTTGTTGGGGTAGCCCGACTATAGATAAAACATACCCCGTGGTCATTATCAACCACCTCCCACTACTCACTCGCTTTTTCAACTTCCTTCTTGAGAGACCCGGTAAATACTTTGGCGGTTAGAGGTAATTACTGGAAGAATTCGGGATATCGTTCCGCGCACTTTCTTAAATCCACCCTTTGGCGATTGTACAAAAAAAAAAAAAAAATCTGAAAGTGCGAGCCTTCTTTTTTTTGCAGCCCCCGCGGGAGATTGAGATGAAATTTAATTGTGGCCATTGGTCACATAGTGTGAAAAACCATAAAAATGCTCGAGGATATTAAACTGCGGGCGTAATAGCATCGCTAAAATTGTTGGAACTTAAATCAATTTAAAGGAAAGAAAATCAATAAACTTTTATCGTTTCGCGTCTCTATATGTCGATGGAAACTTTTTTTTTTATAAATCGAAGCTCTGTAATAAGTGCTTTGAATGAAAATCATTTTCATTATATACAGTTTGATTTAGAGATAGAGAGAGAGAGAAAAAAAGCAAAAATTAATAAAAAGAAGAAATTTTGAAATACATTTTGAAATAAAGAAAAAATATTGACAATATAAATATTTGTAAGTCAAGAGAAAACACTGACAACACGAAAAAGTGAAATAATTTCTCTCTCCCTACATGGAAAAACAACGATATCTGTAGATTGTAATTCAATCGATGAATCTTTGTTGATAAGGGGGTGGGGGAAGTTGGATTAATAGAAAAAGCATTGATCTTATCATGAAAGGGAGATAGAGGGTGAAAGATGAATGTGTCGATGTTATGTGCTTAAGGGCAGAACCATCATCTTGTTTGTCACGTGATGGCACAAGGCGCTGAGAAAGTGGATACAATAGAACCAATAATTAGCCACGACCGTCGCATCCATCAATCTAGAGTACGCAGGCTTCGAATCACCCTTTCTCTAGTATCCTATCCGCTTCGACACCAGGAAACAATTACTCTGTGATGGTTAATCCCGAATCACACAATTTCGAAGGATAGGTTTCCCCACTATCTGTGGAATCCATTGACTCTCCTTTACTCTACCACTAAAGTACTGTATACAAGATCATTGTCTTTACAAGTTTGCAAATCAACTATTAATTAGTTGCAAATAATACAACAAATGTAAATTTTTATGTACGCATTAAATTTTTCTGCTGTCGAATTAAAAATTATCCAATTTTTATTTAGTCAAATTTTATAAAGTTTAACTAAATTTTAATTTAATAGAATTTCTATTCAACTGAACTTTTATAATACGCAGATTTTCTAATAAATCGAATTTTTAAATAACACAATTTTGAATTTTTTAATACTGACATCGGATTTGTAATTAGTAACCCCCGATTTGTAATTTTCGTGAGTTTAGCATTTTTCCTTTTTAGGGGTCATTTTAGATCAGTTCTGGCTTTGCTTTTGAGTTAGTGCGGAGCAAAAATGGGTAGGTGTAAGGTTTTTCAACCAGTTATTTAGTTTTGTTACCTTCTAAGTTCCAATTTGTCCGATTAACCCCTTAACTGCGATGACAAAGATTTTGTCCGTCAAATGTTCGTCATCGCAGTTAAGGGATTAAGGGTGGTTTTTACGATTTAAAAAAAATCCAGAGGGTGCTGGATAAGTTCTGACTTTGGTTTTTTAGTTAGTGGAGCAAAAATACGTAGGTGTAAGGTTTTAACAGACGACTTTTTTTTAAATACTATTTAATTGACTTGAATATAATTTATTTAATGCAAATAAATATTTATTTGATAATAATAAAGTATAACCAATTATTTGAATCAAATACATTTTTTTTCAGTATAACAATATATCGCAGTTGTACTACTATAGTGTTAAGATGTAAATCTTGCAACAAGTTTCGGTCAGTATATTAAAATTGACGCATTGATTTTAGAATACATGAATATTAAAATAGAAATTTACGGATCGTAAGCATTAACCTTGGTATATTATATAGCTATATCGCTACACTTAAATTGGCACATAAATAATATAGCTCAATATCTTAGTAGAATTTCTTAAGGACATGTAACTGTCAGGTCACGTGATTCTAAATATTCTTCGCAGGTTTTCTCGTAAAATACTTGATGGATTTAGTTGAAATTTTGTAAAGTTAGAAGCAGGTATATTTTATAAGGATTCCCTGATGCATTGATGTCCCGGTGTATTAATATTTTGTCAAAAGAAAAAAAAAATGTTTTCTTAAAAAAATAGAAGAAATTATAAAAGAAATAATACACTGTAAAAAAAAGGAGATGCTTTAAATATTTTCTAAAAATCATTAATACTAATTTCTAGTGTTCTAAAATTACAATGCATTGAGAAAAATATATACAAAATAAATTTTTATTATATATATATATATATATATATATATATATATATATATATATTATTGTAAATATTATTAATTTTAACGAAAAAATATTTATTTTCCATAAGATTGATTCTCTAATTTAATCTAGAGTTATAATATACAAGATTAATAAAAAAAGAAAAAAATGATAAAGTGTGTTTTATAAATTATTAATCGAAGTAGAATATCCTATATGTTTATTTAAAAAACTTTTATGTACGTAAAGAATAACTAACTATAAATTATTCTTCTTGCAAATCATTAAACGAAAACTGCTTTTATTCTTTTACATAATTCATTTATATATATATATATATATATATATATATATATAATCGCTTGATTTATGAAGAAAAAAAGATTATATAGATTCAAAATTCAAAAAATAAAAATTCAAATACTTAGAATAATTTTATTTAATGTCAATATTCAAATATAAAAAATATAGAAAAATATTATATTATCATTTTGAAAAAAAAAATTTCCCATTATTTCTTTCTTGAATTGTGAAATATCCTAGAAAAATATTCTATAAATATTTCGATCCTTATACCCTCGGCATATAAATGCATAAACGAGATGTGTTATATTAGGGGAGAATTCTCATATTAGGGGTTCTACGATCAAAATTTCATATAACATGATGTCTAAATTCTACTTCACACATACACATTCATATATGTATATATATATATATATATATATATATATATATATACATACATGTGTGTATTTATGCCAACGTATATTTTGATGATGTAATATCTCATAGTTGCACGCAATTTTCCCCAATAAAAAAAAGCACACACGCATCAAATACAAAATATACGTGTTATTAGAGAGGGGATTGACGCAATTTCTAGATAATCGTATTTTACGGTTACTTTGGTAAACACCTACCATCCAACCTGTTCCAATGTAGCGAAGCAAGTGAACCGTTATCCCTTCACGAGTTTCACCCGTCATCCTATAGCATATTCAGTTTGAAATTCCTAATGAGCAAATACGTTTCACAGGATTCACAAAACGAAGCGTTAGTTGAAAACATACTTGCGACATTCGCAAATTGTTGATTTGAATGCAACATATGTATATTTACACACACTGTACATTTATATATATATATTTTCAGTGTAATACTATTTTCATCAACGTATATATAAATGAAAACTTTTCGTATACCAAATTTCGTGAAATTTTCTGTCACACTATACAACTAGATAAATTTGATTTAATACTTGGATTGTTACTTAGGTAATTCATTTATATAATGTTACTTTTGCAACAAGGTAGTTTCTGTTGATAGTATTTTCAATTAATATATATATATATGACTTTCAATGCATGGCAGAATATATTTAATTAGTCTTCTAATGAAATGTTTTATGTTATTTAATGTTATTTGATTGAAGTAAATTCCAATCAAATATATATTTGGATAGTTTCAAATAATACTATTTACAATTGAAAATAATAATATATTAGTTTCAGAAAATATTCAACAAAATAATAAATTAATATTTCTTTCATATTTTATCGACATATGTAAATAGTAGGGGAATGTAGTCATGAGTGAGCCACTTCTCTTTTTTTTTATGTAAACGCCCTGGAGGTCAGTTTGGTTTTTACGCATTATTTAGTCAGTGAAATTAATCATGCAAAACTGATAAGCAAAAAAAATTTGTGCTCTCAAAAATGCCGTCTATTTTCATAAGTGCACTGAGAAAAATAATATCGTAATAATAAGAAAATAATTTAGTTAAGCATTTTTAGTTGGCCTTACTAAAGTATGGTTGGCACAACAGAAAAGAAAGTGGCTATCAATCGAAAAATTTAGTTTGCTCTACCAAAAAATATTTTTGAAGGTTTCATGTCTACGAATTAAACAGTTTGGTTCTCCGTACTAAATCGCTGGCACGCAGAATTGCGCACGCGCTGTTCTCGAAAATGTGGCGTCGGTCGTAGGGCCTAGTCAGTCGTGGACCTCTTCCGCGTTATGCTTATCCGATCATTTATGTCATGTGTTTTTATTGTTCGGCTGGTCTATTATCGTAGCAGTGTCATTAAAGTTTTATTAATATTTATTTTTTAAAAGTGTACTGAAAGTGTTTCTTTTATTTCGAAAGAATGGCTGACGAAGTGACAAAACGTTTGCTAAGAGAATGGGGGTTAGAATGCCTCGTGGCATTCTGTATCAACTTTTGAAAACTTGCTCCTCAATTTTATGCGATATCATTTTGAGATATTTCATGAAACGCGCGTAGTGTGTACTTACGGGAAGATAAATTATTTTTGTAATGTCTAAGCATAATGAATTTAATAAAGTTATATTATTAATCTCATCTCTCTTGAATTAAAATACCTTATTTTTTATACAAAATCGTAAAAATGACCAAATAAACTATTTTATATAAAACAAATTATTTAGATATTTCTACAAAAAAATTTTTTTTAATCAACGAAAACAGTAAGTTGAAATAACTAAATTTTATTTACGCCAACAGAACATTTTTTTTCATTCTAATAAATGTATTTATTACGTAGACTAAATTATTTGGTTACACCTACTAAATAATTCAATTGAGCGAAATTTAACGGTTGGACAAAAAAATTTAGTACTCCCAACCAAACGGGTTAGTTGCACATATATCAAATAAAAAATTTGGTAGGGACAACCAAACTTTGATACATGATACCAAACAGTTTTCTCAGTGTGCAGGACCATTACACATTTCACGTTTGAATAAATACAAATCGTCACTAAAGTTAATTTAAGATGGTATTTTTCTGTATTTAAAAGATATTTTGTTAATTTCATATAAAATAGAAAAATATTGCGAAAAGTCACGAAACAGTGCAATAAAACGGATATAATATTTAATTTATATATTACAATGAATAAAGTAGAACATTTTTCATTTATACATATGGTTTTTAAATTTTCAATAATTAAGAAGTTTTAAAAATTTGTCAGCTATATCCTTGTAATAATTCGTAAAAAGAAAATTTTTTCGAAGAGAAAAATAATTAAACTATACTTAAAAATATTTAATTCGAGTTGTCTTATAGTAAATTTTAGTAATTGTACGAATTTTTACATACTAACAACAAATAACTATAATAAGCATAAATTGAAAAATTTTATATGTCAATTTTATTTATCGATATTCATTTTTCAGTTGCACTTGCGTATTACACTATTAAATATCGAAATAATTAGTTTAAATTTTCTGGAGTGTAAAACAAATGATGGCAAAAGTGTACCATTCATAAAGGAAGAAATATAATAGAGTGTTAATATTATTATTAAGAAGAACATATTAACTAAATAAATTTATAACATTGAAAATTTAATACTCCAGTTTTCTTCGTGTAAGTATTTAAATTGTATGATATTTTTGAGAAGTTTTAAGATGATTTTTCCAGGATGGTCCACTTATGACTACAGTCACTCCCCTGCGTATAAATTCAATAAAACAAGTTCATTACACTTCTGATTCTATGTACACAGAGAAAAATGGAAAAACGAATAAAGAAACTTTTACTACTTTAAAATTAAAACCTAAACTGTCCGCAGTTTCTGCGGATTTCTGGCAATTTAAACTCCAGAAATAGTAAAATTTACTATTTCAGAAGTAAATTTTACTATTTCTAGAGTAAAAATTTCCAAAGATGCGCAGAAACTGCGAACAGTTGATGGTTTTACTTTTAAAGTAGTAAAAGTTACTTTATTCGTTTTTCCATTTTTCTCCGTGTAGAATTTACTGAAATACAATTTATAAGTTTAAATATATATAATCAATTTTATTGTATTTTTATGTATACTTTAAAAGGGAGATTTCTCTTAAAAATCAATTAAAAATGCTTTGTATTTGTCATGTAACATATATTTATCTTCATATTGGAATTTTCGATGGCACATTTTCAAATGAGAATTACAACTAGCGCGAACATAAAGTTTTTTAAAGCATTGTGTGATCGATTAGTTTATTGAACTTGTGCCATCCAATAATCTGTTTAGTTGTTCAGAGTTTCCCGACAAATACGAAGTGTGACGATTCATTTGAGAGTAACTTGCTCTCCTTCGAGAAGTTGCGAAGGACGTTACCCACAAAGCTTTTAGTTGAAACTCTTACGACTCAGCTTTTAGTTGAAACAACACGTCTATCGTATAACTCCATAGTGAAGACACTATATATATCCGTTCTATCATGTAAAAGATAGGTGTATACTTCAACATTTTTCTATATATATATATATATATACATTTCATGCAAAAGTTATATACATATTCTTATTGCGTGTATTGTTAAGAAAAGAAATCACATTTATTTTTCAGCTCGGAAATTCTTTTAAATTAAAAATATTTTTAAAACTTTTTTTATATGTATTTTCTATATTTGACTTTGAATTTAGAAAGGAATGTTGAAGATTTTTTGTCCCTCAAAAAGTACCCAAAAAATTTGGCGGTATTTTAAAAAAAAAAAATTTCATTTTTATATCCCTTTCAATGTAAGTTTAAGATTTTTAAGGCCTAAGCCTTCACAAAACCCCTTCCGAAATTTATTTCTGGCTACGCCCCTGTGACTAAATTTTTTTTTTAGTAGTTATATGGGCTTATCTTTGAAACCTTTAACTTTTCAATAAGAAATTTTTTTTTTTTTTTTTTTTTTTTTGAGCACAGTATTGAAACTCTGTCTACATAAACTTCAAGAACTAAGCTAAGTAATTTTTAAAATTTACCATACGATTTTCATAGACTTTTTTTTATTTAAATTTAATATTCGTAAATTTTCCAATTTCTTTTCTCTTTTTTCCTTTTCTCTCGCATCTTATAAAAAAAATTATAATCGGCAACTTCATACATAACAATTTCTTTCTAAAAAATTTCGGTCGATTACGGTCGACCGTAATTGATGAATATTTTCACATTATCTTTGCAATAAAGTATTTTTTCTCGAAGCACATTCACGGGATGTTAAATGGCACATGTGAAAATATATACAAGTACTTTTCGAATACTTTTATATGATTTTCATGAAGTATCACTCGTATTACGGTTGTTTTCAAATTTTGTCCACGCGTGTTTTCGTTTATTTAACTTATAATAGTTTTTTAAAGACATGAAGCACATCAATTTATTATGTCTCAAAATAATTATAGTAGGTAACTTGATCTTTGATTTCCCATAAGTTATTTTAACGTGCCGCTTGTCTTATAAAAGAAAAATCATAAATACGATGATTACGGTCGAAAAGGTTAAAAGTGAGGGACAACTTTTAAAAGCTTATAAATTTTTTCACAATTAATAAAATATTAATTTCCCTGCGAAAATGTGTTCACCGATTAATTAACATTGAAAAAACATATTTCAGAATTAGTAATTTTTATTAAATCTAAAACTATATCGTTTAAAGCATCAGAAAGTATGGTTAAGGACAAGTAGACATTGTTAAAAATCGCGTATTAAAATTGAAATAATTATTTATGTATTTAATAAATTAAAGTGAAATCTTTTGGAAATGATTGATTGTATCAAGCATTAATATTTCCAACAAAAACCAACGAAAAATTTATTAAAATTACCAAAATATATGAGTGGGACATTAAAGTTAAAGGTTCTAGAGATATGCCCATATATGTTTTAACTAACTGACCATGTTGATTAATTTATCGAAGAGTATTTTATTTAATACAATTGACAATTGAATTTATTTACAGGGGTGGACAAGGCGTACGATGTTCAGGGATGCTTGGACGGATGGCGGTGGGAAAGGATGGCGGCGATGTCGATCTAGGTTGGGCGAATTGTTGGTGGTGGCTACGGCCATTTCCTGTTTCGTTACAATGTTTCCGGGTGTCGCGGCTAATCCGGACGCGAAACGCCTCTACGACGACCTGTTATCGAATTACAACCGTTGGATTAGACCTGTTGGCAATAATAGTGATCGTCTTACTGTCAAAATGGGCCTCCGTCTCTCTCAGCTTATCGATGTTGTGAGTATATTTTATATCTATCAAATTATTAGAGGGGTGTGTGACTAATTAATAGTCATAAAAACGAAAACGTATATGTTTTGCTAAAGTTTTCTTTATCTATCAAGTTATTAGGAAGAAGAGGGTGGGGCGTGACTGATTAATAACACAGCCACACAAAAAAAAAAAAAAGTTCTGATCTGGGGGTCTGACTATATATTTTCTATGACTTTTGGGTCGCTGAATCCGAATCCGAGGCCCATTCAACCCCATCACATCAGGTTTTTGAAAAAACCTCAAAAAACCAAAATGGCGGACACTTTTTTGGAAAATTTATCGGATTCGCTTGAGACTCGCTACTCGGGAGTTTTTGGGGTCGCTGATTGCGAATTTGAAGTCAGTTTTCAAAAATTCAAAATGGCGGATCCAATATGGCGGATATTTGTTTGAAAAATGCTGGATTTGCTTGAAACTTGCTACTCGAGGGTTTTTGGGGGCGCTGATTACGAATTTGAAGTCAGTTTAAATTTATCATATCAGGATTCGGACATAATCTAAAAAAACCTACAATTTGTGCTATTAAACGCGCGTAATATCTTTAGTTTCAATGTTTATGTTATCACGTCTATTTTACTATATAATGTACCGTCGGCATTTGCGTTACCCACTGTACACCACGTGGAGGTGCCCTGGACGCAGGCACACGCAAGATACAAAGTAAATACGGGTGAATTAAAACACTCAAGTTTTTGATTTCTCAAAAGAACATCTTTATTGGATTCGCCATTTTAAATTTTGTAAATTGGACTTCAAATTCGTAATCAGCGACTTCAAAAACCCTCATGTAACGAGTTTCAAGCGAATCTAATAAAGTTGACAAAAAATCCTGCCATAATGGATCCGCCATTTTGAATTTTTGAAAACTGACTTCAAATTCGTAATCAGAGACCCCAAAAACCCCCGAGTAGCGAGTTTCAAGCAAATCCGGCAAATTTTTCAAAAAAATGTCCGCCATATTGGATCCGCCATTTTGAATTTTTGAAAACTGACTTTAAATTCGTAATCAGCGACCCCAAAAACCCCCGAGTAGCGAGTTTCAAGCGAATCCGATAAATTTTCCAAAAAAGTGTCCGCCATTTTGGTTTTTTGAGGTTTTTTCAAAAACCTGATGTGATGGGGTTGAATGGGCCTCGGATTCGGATTCAGCGACCCAAAAGACATAGAAAATATATAGTCAGACCCCCAGATCAGAACTTTTTTTTTTTTTGTGTGGCTGTGTAATCCTAGAAACGAAAAAGTTCATTTGATTAAAGTCCCATTTGCGGATATAATTACCTTTTAATTTTCAAAAATAAAATCAAAGTGAAAAAATTTTTATAAACAAAATATTTAAACAAAAAGATTCATCAGGTTCACTCTAGAACTTTTTGTAAACTAGTATATTAATCAAAAAGAAAATCTATTGGAGCCAGTACTGGCTCAATATCGGCTCAGTACTGTTTGCCAGTACTATAAGGGTGGTACTGCACCAGTACTGATAGAATGAAAATACCAGTACTGGTTCAGTACAGACTACTCAGCCTCGGCAGTCAATACTGAACCAGTACTGCGCCAGTAGTTAACTCTGGTATAATACTGAAATTTTTGGTTGGGGTAAACACTTCGTAAATTTAATCGGGTTTTTTTTTTAAATTTAGTATATTGCTGAACATAAATATCATGATGGATTTTTGATATTTTATCGTTGAAAAATTCTACGAGCATTTTTTCCAAAAAAAAAAAAGTCATGGGGTTCTAACTTAAAAGTGCAAAAAAGACGTTTTTTGACCATATTTGAGGGTATGTAACATTCAAGAGACTCTTTTTTTCAAAATGGTCGTATCAGTACTCGAAAATACTATTTTTACCCTTTAAAATGCTTTTTGAAAATTTCATTTTGCTCTGAGTTATTGTCATTTGAATTTTCTGAGTTTGATGAATGTTTAAATATTCGTATACTGCGAGTACCTAAAGAAACAGATACTGCTTCAAAAATTCGAATGACGATAACTCAGAGCCGAATAAAAATTTTTTAAAGTTTCAAAATGCATTTTAAATTGTAAGAATAGTACTTTCAGATGTTGTAACAACTTTAAAAAAAAAAAAAAATTATCTCTTGATGTTACATGACCTCAAATACGGTTAAAAACTGTTTTTCTTTTTTGCACTTTTACGTTACAATATCTTGGGCTGGATAGTTTGTTTTTGTTTAGTCAATTTCTTAAAGAAAATGTCCCAATAAAAAGTTCTGAAGTAGGACAAAATTTTGTTGGCTTGTGTTATTTGTTTTTAAGTTAAAATGATTTGAGAGTGGAAACCGTAAAATGTTGTCAATTAATAAATAGCATCTGGAAAAAAAATTAAAATAATTATCTGCGCAGATAACGACAAACTGATTAATTAGTCATTGGATATCTATTTAAATAAAATTTGTATATTCAAATATCCTTGATTAGTCACGTCCCAATTTTTCGTATTATTCTGTTTTTGTTTCATTGTTCATTATTAAAATAAAATCTCTTTTTTTGGGTAATAATTAAAGTATAATTCTACATTAGCGAAGCGCAACTGTTCGCACTAATATAAAAAAAACTTAATATTTTTTAAAGCACATTTTTAAATGAAGTTATATTATGAAATTGATGAAATTGTATACACTTAATATTTCGCGTTGAAAAGGTATAAGTTCATACATATACCTTTTTAACGCGAAAAGAAATATTTATAATATTAAAAGAGAAGAAATGCATTTATTCGTAATAAATTGTAATTGCTCTTTTTATAAAACGAAAGACGAACTTTGTCTGGAAACTATAGAGATATAGTCTTTATAAATTATTCACTCAAATCCAGTTTGATCTTTGTGTTTGAACAGTTTCTGGATTGATTCCACAGTAACTAAAAGGAATAAGTGTGCGAGTGGCTTTCGTTGAAATGCAAAAGAGTGCAATTTAAAGACGTTTCATTTTGCGGTATATATATATATATAATATTATATTATATATATTATATTATCCTTTATATTACTATATATGAAAAATATTTATTTCTTTATTTAAAGTTTTTTTATATTTGAAAAAAAAATTTTTGACATAAAAGAATTTTGTTGCAAAAATGCCAATAAAATACGTTTTTTTTTTTTTTGCTGAAACAAAATATTTCTCTCAGTTATGCGCACCCGATATGCCGGCTATGCATTTCCGATATATGCTTGTTTATTTGAATTTTCGCTTTCGAAAGAAAAAATGGTTATGGCTTCCAGAAAGTTAAGGTACGAATGAAAGCATATAATTTCATATTTAATATAAACTTGGGTTGTAAATTTGTTTGGTAACGATTTTTTCCCAACAGTGGAATCATAGCCCTTTTGGGAAATATCAAATATAGTTTCTTCCCTTGATTCACAAGTGTTATTTATTGAAGAACCATCGTGTAACTTCTGTTTATTTCGAGTATTTGGTGCAATACTCATGTTTGGAACAAATTCATTCATCGATGAATGAATGAATTTTTTTTTATACATAACGAAAGGTATTCTCGTTTTTCAGTTAGAAAAAAAATTCATCTTTGTTTATTATATAGAATACAAATATTTTCTTCGGCTAAACATATACTTTTTTTATTTCTATTTATTATTTTACCAATTGGTGGTGTTTTGATGTTAATTATAGTCTGTTTCGTGGTTGAATAATTGTTTAAAAATATATTATATTTACGTTGGTGAAGTTTGCAACATTTCTGATCAACGATTGAAAAAAAATATATTTTTCACTCAAAAAATAATAACTAATTTTGTGCCTAAAATTTTTTTTTTTTTTTTAAATTATTGATCAAGAAACGTTGCAAAAAAAAAATTTTTTTGATAAATAAATAAATAATTTGCATATAGAAAAATATTTTCTCCTCTCAATCGTTGATTATAAACGTTGTGAACTTCACCGACGTGTATATTTTGAGTCAATGTTAAGAATATTGTATTAATTTTAGATACAAACATCTAAAAATAATTTTCTTTTTCTAAAAAAATATTTTCTTCTGTCAGAATGTCATAATTTAAAATTCTGAATGTAACTTGATGTTTCTCCTCAGAGATCGAATTATGTCGCGTTAGAAATTACCTTTTCTACTGCAGCTGTCTTCATGTCTGACTTGTACGTTTCACTTCCACTGAAAGAACTTGCTCTTCTCATCAGAATGTTGTTATCAACTTGAGATTTCACAAGATTTGCTATTTCTCTTTATGCATTAAATTTTATTACAAAAACAATTTTATTTACATGATAAAAATTTTAATTGAATATCATGTTTCTCTTTTTAAATTAAAAAATGTATATTTTAAAATTATAATTATTTAGAAAAAAAATTATTTAAAACTATAAAATACTTTAAAAAAAAAAAATTTTTTAATTTTTTATTATGTAAAATATGATACAAGTGTGTAAAGTTAATGATTGTGATAAGAATTTTTTACTTTATGTATACTGTTGTAAAAAAAGAAACTTTACACACCATTTTGCGTGCGTAAAATACTACTTTAGAGGTTACTGTTATGTAAACATAGTCTTCTCGATATTGTCACTTCTATCGACGATAGATTTTTAAAATAAAATGCAAACTTTAGTTTAACTTTGAAAAAAAAAATAATTCGACTTCTTCTGTCGCTCCAGCTTCTTCTCATTAGATATTTTCGACACGTTTTGACAGTGAATTTTTTTAGATGTACCAGTTTGATTTCATTTCTCTTGAGTATACGAATTGGTTTCCGATTTTCAAGGTCTTGAATTGTCGCCAAACGTTTTACGATCGCGTAAAAATCGCGAACGACTTTTATTGTCACTCGAGGAATATATGCGAATAGTTTTATTTACTGATTTTATCCACCACAACAGTGTTATTTCAAACATTTCTCAAGAATCTCTCTCTATTAACTGTGTTGAAAGAATGATGTGAGTTTGTGACAGGTGTCATAAAATTTATTTTTTTTTTATCATCCTTGGTTGCATTGGTACTTTGTTTATATTTTCTTTTAATAAAACACTTATAAGGTTATATGTGATTGTTATTTCTTTTGTTAATATTCTCCGCAGGTTTTCTCGCAAAATATTTAATAGATTGAACTGAAATTTTGTGAAGAACTTAAAAATAGTAATAAGGAATTGCATGTGTTTTCAAGACATCAACAGGGTGGTCACTGACCCGGAAAACCAGAAATTTTTATTAAAACCTGAAATTATAATATTACATTAACATTCGAAATTAAATTTCATTAAAAACTTTAAGTAAATATATAATTTCAAAAATTTATTTTTCTTACTGATAATTAACAAAATGGTATTTTTATATTTTGCGTTAACATTTTTCACCAAAATTCAAAATCCCAAAAATCTCGTGCAGAAATTTACCTACTTAGTTCTACTTTAAGTAAGCCTCTCTCATGGCCCTTGCCAGTTTTTTCACAAGTATGGAATTCCTTAGAGCAACTCGGTCTTGCCATGGTTTTATGACATAACCTCAAAATAAAAAGTAATTTTTAACACCAAATAAAACTATAGGTAATAAAATTAAATTTCCATGCAAAATATTTTATCAAGTAATAATTATTTAATAATAATATTTATGAATTTTAAATTATTTAATTAATTAAAATAATTTATTTATTAAAATTATTAATTTTTTAAAAAATTAATTAGGTTAATTTTAAAAAAAAATTTAACAATTTTAATCTAAGAATTTTATTAACAACTCAAAAGAAATAAGTGATTTTTTCTTTACAAAAACTAAAATTTATTTGTCTTTTTTTTACTATATTATCTATATTTTAGATAATAAGAAAAATTATATTCCTAAGTTTCAATAAAATACAAAAATGAAAATATTGACTTATGTTAAGAAAATTATTTAACATTAAAAATAAATTATAATTTATATATAATTATTGTTTCTTTATTGTTCTGCTGCTCAAGTCTTCATTTTCCTCAGTCGCAACTTATCAAATGAATTTTGTATTTATTTTCTCACGTTAAGTTGGCGTAATGGTTAGATTAGGGGGTTCGATCACAGCGAGCGTTAAATATTTTTCAAAATTTATGTAAGCGATTGCGTTAAATGATAATAATAGGCAATCCAGTAATAAATAATGTGTTAATTGTATAATTAATTCCATATTTAATTTTTTTGTTTAGTGTTGGTGTTAATACATATTTGAAGTTGGGTCGACTTTGGGATTATTATTTGTCAGGCTAGAATTGTGCATTCTTCTGTTTTTGTTTTGTTACAAGTTTCTGTTGCTTACTGATTCAATCAATTACTCATTACAACTGATTATAAGCCTGTAGTACATTTTTCACTGATTGTTATTTTTGTTATTATTTATAAATTAAAAATTATGATTTCAATGTAACTTTATTTTAAATGAGATTTTGGAATTATCTTTATACCTGCGTCCCTGAGCTGTATGTTTACATTGAAGTACAAATAGTATTTCTTTAGACCAAAGGTTGGAAAATCCCAAATAATTAAATCAGTTGCAATTCATGTATTGACCTGTTTTGACGTGTAAATAATTTCGGAAGTGCTCGATTCTTTTAATTCGAAACCAAAAATATTTCAGATTGTTAAAAATTTTTTTTTTTTGACATTTTAGAAAAATTTTTGTCCCGGGAGTGTTCGAAATTCTTAAAACCACGATCCCTTAAATCTTTATACAAAGTATAGTATTTTGTTTCTTTATTTTTAAAACATGGTTTCGGGAGTGTTAGAAAGTTTTTAAATCGCGTGTGTTTCTAGCAGATTTTTTATCGTCCGAAACGATACATCAGTTGCAAACTAAGGTTAGAGATATATATTTTTTATAAATATTAATAATAATTATATTTAAATGATTTTCTACTAAAATTTTTTTAACATTTAATATTTTTTTACAAAAATATTAGCAATATTTTAAAAATTACACTGAAAAAAAGTCTGGTTAAAATAACCAGAATTCTGGTTAATCTAACCAGAATAAAAAGTTATATATACCCTTACTACTTTTTCTGGTTAAAAGTACTAGAAAATTTGGTTAAAAAATTCTGGTTAATTTTACCAGAATTTCAAGTTAATCTTACTAGAATTTCAAGTTAATCTTACTAGAATTTTTCTAGTTAAAAATTTTTGGTAAAAAAATTTCTGGTTGATCTTACCAGAAATTCTAGTTAATCAGAGAATTAATTAAATTTATTATTATTATATTATATTATAAAATATTATAAAATATGAATTAAAAAAATTTGTATTATGTACATATAAATGCAATCAAACAATAACACCTTTACACTGCAATTCTCTTAATAATGTTTATTTAAATATGATTATTCAGAACTAAAATTCTGATAAAACGTGTCGAGCACGTTTTCAACATAACCTTCAAACTATTTTTCACACGAACGGGTTTGCCGTTCGTCAACAATTTTTTCAATTATATTATAAAATTAATTAACCAACCTTTAAACAGATCTTTTAATTCTCCCAAACCCCAATTTTCCAGAGCTTGGTTAACTTTTTCATCCATTCTTGCGATCCGCACGATAAACTATTCGAAAAAGAACAACAGACGCTATGCAGTGTCCGCGAACGCGCGTTTTTAACCAGAATTATTTTAACCAGAATAATTTAACCATACTTATTTAACTAGAACTGTTTAGTCTTTTTAACTATATTTTCTTGTTAAAATAACTAGAAATTTTTTAACCAAACGCATCTAGTAACTTTAACCAGAACTTTTTTTTCAGTGTACCATAGTATTTTTAAAACGTATTAATTTCATTTATATTTACACGGAAAAAAATGTATATGGAACAACGAAAGGTTTTACAAGAATCATAAAAAATTTAATTGCTTCAATTAAATCTTTCACTATTCTAGTGAAACCTTTTGCTGTTCCAGATGAAGTTTTTTTTTACAATAAAATAAATTTGTATTATTTTAAAAGTGCTCTACAAGCGATAGTTTTTTGATTGATTTTTGATTTTATTTTAAACATTTGAGTAGCCACCCTGATCAAGACACCTTGAACATCTTAATATCTTAAAAACGCTACCAAAACATCTTAAAATAAGATATTTCTTTTTGCAATGCGTAATATTGAATTTTTTGATAAATTATCAAAATACTCATAACAACAAATCCTTATACCATTTTTGAGTTTCTCCACAAAATTTTAGCTTAATTTATTAATTATTTTACGAGAAAATTTGTGAAGAATATATTTATTTGTGAAATCACAACAATAACATAACCTTAAAAAAATGTCAAAAACGTGGAATTTTAAAATAATCGAATTTTGCCTTGTAAAGAGAGAAAATTTGTTTTGTGAATTAAAATTGAGAGATTTGATGTTTTATTTGATTAGAGAATTTTTACCATCTGATTTTTAAAAAGTGAACAAAACTCTTGACCTGCAATTATATTTTCCCCGGTGTTTTTAGGTCTATTGAGCACTGATTTAATGCAGTAAAAATACTGGTTTGCAATTTTTTTTTTTTTTTTTTTTAAATTAAACTACCTTCAATCGATCATTCGAGTATATCGTTTCGTCACCCGAGTAAGTGGTCTGTAGCAATTACCAACTAGAAGTATCCTGGAGGCTTAATTTGACTGAGTGAGCGTTCTCGTCAAAAGTAATTAAAGAGTTTATACATCCAATCGAGAAATTGAATGATTCCGTTTTCGAAAATACCTATATAGCATTTTGCTTTGATGAATTATTAATTCTTTCATTTTTTTATTTTCTATCTGAAAATAACTAAAAAAAAAAATTAACTTATTTTTTTATCGTTTTTCATCTCTTGTATATCACAAGCTATTTTTATTGCAATATAAAAATAAAACTTTTTTTTTTCTCTCTCTCTTGGAATTTGAATCCACTTTCGATTAATTTCATGTATACTATTTCAATATCCATTTTAAGCATCATCCTTTTGGTGGTAGCTCAACTGATACCGAAGGACGAACCTGATCTCGGTAACTTTTTTTGCTTAAGGCGGAGCCAATTAAGACCTTCTACTTTAATGCCGCAGTTACAGCGCTTCGGTCTTCTTACCACAGTGGTGAAATAAATCACGCCTACCAACTTATTTGAGGAGACAACGAGACGATAAAATTATCGCGAGTCGTATTGCTTTTATCGTTGCCACGATAACGAAGAGGCGATTTCACTCGTTAAGATTTTGTGCTATTCTACCGATAAAGTATAGTTTTCGCTGAAGCTTTTTAGCACACAAAAGCTTTTTTGATTCTTCTTTTTTTTTCGTGTAAACTTGAACGAGCGATAGCAATGCATCTTCAGAAAAATTTCAAACTTTCTTCAATTTTATAGCAGATATTTTCACGTTATGTTGATGCACTTGATTTTTCAGAAAAGTGCTATAAATCATTTTACAACTAAATCTCCATACGTGTGTGTGTGTCATCAATCAAAAAATAAATTCTAAATATCTACATAGAAATTAAATAATTGATTGTATATTGTAAAATATTGTTTGATTTATTTTATTTTCGATAGGAATTTTTTTTTTATTAAAAATGGCTATAGAAATATTTAGATGAAGATGGGATTTTTCAGAGTAGAAATTTTGAACTTCAAATGAAGATTTTAATCGTTGATTATTATAAACGTTTTGGACTTTAGCATCGTTTCAATTGTTCTTCATTTTTTTTTTTTTATTTTCGATACAGTATTATATTGTTGAAATTTGTTTTTAATTCTTTGTCTTGAGTTAAAAATGGAAATGCCAGTTATGTCCCCAATTTTCTTAAGATTTGGCTCAATGGGTCAAGCTCCAAAATCTGCCAAGCTTGAACTAAAAACTAGACAGCAGAGTTTAAGGACAACTCAAGGCTAAGTATATTGATTAACTAGGTCTTAGTTACGAGAAAAAAAAATTTATTTCATATGAATGTTTAATTAAACTTAACCGATGATTGTTGTTGATATGAATTTTCAGTTATTGTTGGTTTTGGAAATAATTGTAATTTTTTGCAATTAGTTTTAGAAAATTTAAGTTTTATTTATTAAATGTCACTGAATTTCTAAATAATGTTCATTAAGGAGAAATTTTATGTACGTGCAAGTTTAATAATTTATTGAAATAGAATATTTAAATATATGGTTCATGAATTTATATTAACCCCTTGACAGTCCAGGGCCCATATGTGGCCAGAAAAAGTCGTGCCACCTTTGTGCAAGTGGCCATATATGGCCATCGCAAAAAAATAATACTAAATTTAATTTGATTCGCCTGAAATTTGTTACTCGGGGGTTTTTGGGGTCGCTGAATCCAAATTTGAAGTCAGATTTCAAAAAAACAAAATGGCGGACCCAAAATGGCGACCATGAAAACTTAAAATTTATCAGATTTACATGAAACTCGTTGCTCAGGGGCTTTCGGGGTCTCTGATTACGAATCTGAGGTCGGTTTTTCAAAATTCAAAATGGCGGATCCAATATGGCAACCCAATATGGCGGATAATTTAAAAATTAATGCGTTTTGACCAAAAATTGTTACTCGGGGGTTTTCGCAGTCGCTGAATTCGAATTTGAGGTCAGTTTTTCAAAATTCAAAATGGCGGATCCAATATGGCGGACAAATTTTTAAAAAATCAATCCGATTTGTCTGAAATTTGTTACTCGGGGGTTTTTGGGATCGCTGAATTTGAATTTGAGGTCGGTTTTTTGAAATTCAAAATAGCGGATCCAATATGGCGGACAAATTAAAAAAAAATTTTTTTTTTAAATTTGTCCGCCATATTGGATCCGCCATTTTGAATTTTGAAAAACTGACCTCAAATTCGAATTCAGCGACCACAAAAACCTTAAATATGATGAAGTCATATTTTTTTGGAAACTTTTTTTTCGGACCGTTTTAGGCCCACCAGCGATTTTTAACTGGACTGCGAAGGGGTTAAAAACTATTTGTCACAGTGACAAATTTCATCTCTTGATTTATAGATAAAAGTTAAAATTACATTCTTCTAGTGTCTCTTAAGAACCTAACCTATAAAAGGTTATTCTCTATTCTTTATATGTTTCATATCATGGAAGATGAGATTTCTAATATCGTGTTTAGATATTAACCCTCTAGGTACGGGTGGGACTTAGGCGTCCCATAGATTTAACAATTTTTTTTTTAATAATTTTACTGCAGAAACAAATATCTAATACTTACAGTAGGTTTCAGTAGGTAAAGAAGAGTGTTTCTGTACCATCGAAAATCGTTATTCAATTATTTAAACATTAAAAATATTATAATTGTCAATAAATTTCAAGATTAAGTGAATTGTTCAAGTTTGATGCGATAATTTTTTAAAAGAAAATAAGTGTTAATAGTTTTTATGGTAAAATAATTACATATATTTTATATTGATAATATTTCAAATTAAATTTGTGTTCAGTAACTTACACACTAAAAAAGAAATCTTGATTTTAGCCTATTTTTGAGGCTGAATTTAAGGTGTAAACAGAGTCAGACCAATTAAAAAAAGACAGACTTATGCAAAATATATGGGCTTAATTTAAGGTGTAAACGGTTTAAGACTTTGTTTTTACTGTGTATGTTTGATTTTATTTTAAATAATTTATATAATATATAAAGTCCTGATGGCATTTTCAAGTCCAATAACAAAAAACATTGAATTTACCGTTTTTTTCAATTTCAACAATTTTCCTCCAAATCCGAAGCATATAAATTAGATAAACTAAAGCCTTGAAAAAGTTTTATGATAACTTCTAAACACCCTCGGCATTATAGGGTTAAAAATGTGTGTCTTCACATTATTAATATTTTAATGAGTTTTAAAGATCTGCTTACATCTTATGTAAACAATTTCTAGGGGTGCTATTCTTTATCTTGACTTCACTTTCACTTCCATTTTTTTTCCACTTTTACTTCGCTTGAAGTGAAAGTAAACTGGATGTGGAATTGAAGTGAATAAAGCGAAGTGAAGGTAAAGTGAAAGTGACAGAATATCACTCTAATAGTTTATGCTTTTAAATCTCATTTTAAATATCTAATTTATAGATTAATTTTTTTCCAAGTGAAATGAACTGATGAAAAGTTCTCGTGCTTTATCTAATCAAAAACACTCTAATCCAGTGAATGCATCTAAAAGCGTAATTGATTTAATTGCAAAACCATCACCTTCTTAATCAGTCAATTTTCTATAAGCCCTTATAATTTAATCACAGGAAAGCTTCTCCAATTCCACGTTAAATTACTTAGAGAGAAATTGCCGAGAAGAGTATAGCTCATATTTCCATTCGCGTTCACAAGACGAAAAAAAATTTTCCTTTGCATTTCTTTGTTCTGCTATACCATATAGATATCATTGTTGTTCACCCTTTATATAATTGTGTAATTTTTGTGATAAATTTAGCTTTTGTCAAATTTCCGGAAATCAGTCGTCGTATTTCGAAACGAATCTCAATGAAGCAGAAAAATAGAAGGACTTTTTTTGTGTGGGCTGAGGGCAAAAAAAGAAAAAAAAAAACGACAAACTGTTGTTACTGAAACTATACTGTGAAAGGGAAGTAAAAACGAATGCCGAGAAATAAGAAGTAAGGGAAGGTTAAAAATAATTTGGAAAAAAGGAATGAAACAAATAAATAGAAAAAAAAAAAAAAAATTGGAGAGAGGGAGAGAGAAAGGATCTGTATAGCTTTGGCCCGAATAATCGCTTCTCTCGTGTTCTCGGCCACCTAGGGTAATTAAGTTTCCTGTGGTTTTCACAGGCCACTGGCCACGAGTTTGGTTCCCAATTGCTGTAACTACTCTTACAATTCATCCGTGTCACAATCTAAGAGACAATGGATTTATCTAAAACACAATTTTTATACACATGTGTGTTTTTAAAAACTCTTATTTTTTTCAGCTCTTATCGCCCTCTTTCTTTCTCTCTCTTTCTTTTTATTTTTATTAATACTCGGATTTACTTCTGCTCGGAGACCCACAGTATCGATTTTGTCACGTGGAAGAAGGAGGCAGCTGGGTATTCCCCTCGACCGATTAAAGGTGATGAACTCCCAGAGAACAAGTTACTAGACTCTCTCTTCGCTCTATTGGATTATGTCGATGTTGAGTTGCCGATAATAGCACACGATAGGGCAACATGAGGAGATTGTTCCTCCCGGATGCATATCGCATTAAAGAAGATATGCGGAATAAATTGTGAAAATTGACGGTGTAAATATTTTCAAAAAAAAAAAAAAAAATTCTCTTTCATTATATTAAATTATTGATGATAATTATTGTATATATATATATATATATTTTTTTTTCATTAGTGAATTTTTGTTTTGTAGACTTAAAAATAACCAAAGAAATTCTTCATTCAGATTATTTTGAAACGTTCTTTAACTTCTTTCGATAAATAGTACAAAAAATAGGTCGCAGTATTATTTTAACACAAAATTTTTTCGTAACAATTGTTGTATTGTACAATCGGAATATTATTTTGTACAACTGAAAATAACAAGTTAATTTATTCTTAAAATTAAAAATATAACACCCCCCGTCGATAAAATAATTATTATGTGCCTGAAGTTCTGAACGTTCAAATCAACGAAATAATTTTTTTTGGTCTGTAAATTTTATAAAAATTACTACAGCAATAAAAATAAAAAGGTACATTAAAACATTTAATAAATTATTCATTTATTTTTTGATACAGAAACCAATATTTAATAATAAAATTTTTCGTTCATTTAAACGTTCAGAACTTTAGGCACATTATTTATTTAAACGCCAGTGCAATAAAATGTTAACTCAGAAAGTTGTTCTATACGATATCTTAAAAATTTCGTGCAACATAATAATTCTTATTTAAGTTGAGTTTCATAAAAATTTCAAATTAATTTTCAGTTCAATATAATATTTATTTATTGATGAAACTTATTATTTTTACTGTTAATAATTTGTATTAACAATTAATTTTTTATATGTATTTAAATATAAAATAGAGAATTTATTTTTAAGAAGGTTATATAGAAAATACTATAAAATAATAGTAAGACATTAATTAGTTTATCTTTATAATATAAAGTTTAAAATGAGATATAAAAATTAAGTGATAAAAATTATACGTTTATTGAAGTAAATTTTTATTTTATTATTTTATTAAAACTGTTTGAAAAACATAATAAATATTCATTGCAAAGATGTCAGTTTAAATGGACTTTTTCAAATTGATTATTATCATTCTAAAAATAACAAGAACCTTGTTCGAAGGAATGTTTATAAAAAAATTGCTCGGAAAATACAGAAAATTAATTGAAAAATAACAGGAGATAACGGAGATTTTAAAATTATAAAAATTTTCATCCTGAATACTATGCGTTTATTTAACAAATCTGTGTATGTCTCTAATGATTAATAAAATTCATTGAAAGTGATCACAAAATAGAAACAAAATATGTGAAATTATAATTTTGTCTATATTGGAGTACTGTCAAAAGAAGCGTAGAAGAATTATTTTTTTAATTCAATATTTTAGTATGGAATTATTTTAACGTTTACAATGTTTTATAATTTAATTTTTACAATTTTTAACGTAAATACATATACCATTTAAAGTACTTTTTTGAAATAAATTTTTGGTTTTTTTCACTAAGTGATTCAAAAATATCTAACGTTTATAGAAAGCATTAACTCTTTATTTTTCATACTTGATAAGTTATTTTAAATAAATTCTCAAAGTTTGAATTTTCCTTAAAGTGGACACAAATAGGATATTTACCTTATAATAATCAATATTGCTGAAATATTGCAATGTGTTGTTAAGCTCAATACTAAATGAAAACTTTTTTTATCGATGAGAAAAATTTAGTACTTCTTTTGCTGTCCTTTCATTTGAACAATGGATAAAATCGTTTTCTTCTTCTTCTTCTTCAAAAAATTATATGTATTGTTCTTTGGTTTGACTTTTTTTTATTTTGTCTTATTTTGAAAAAATAATGTGAGAAAATATTAGAAAATAAATTTTTATTTATTATTTGAATTTATTAAATTGTTGTCTTAATGATTAATAATTTTTAGGTAGGTAGTAAACTTTTATGTGAGAATAGCTGTTGTTAACTTTTGATGTTTTCTTTAGAAATTGTATATGCTCAGAAATTGAAGTATTATTAAACAATTTAGAAGGGACTTTATTTTTTAAGAGAATGCTATTGTTTAGCCAGAAAAGCTGCGAATACTTCTAGTCGCGCAGTATGTATATATTAAAGTTAGAAAGTTTAAAAGTTAAATTTCTCAAACTAAATACATCCAAGTTTAATTGCTAAAGTTTTTAGAATGGAAACGCAGAAAGTTTTGATGAACTTGGATATTTCAATATTTAAAAACTTGAAAGTAGAAAACCTTCATTTTTTTTTCTTTCTTACTGTGAAATCATTATATTATACTTTACGAAATGTAAATAGGCTTCACTATTTATTTTAATAATTATCTTTAATTTCAGAATCATTTTAGATATAATTCAGACATGGTCAGGGAATTTTCATTATTTTCTCAAATTTCTGGTGAATTAATTAAAATAACTTTTTTTTTTTTTTTTTGGTGAATTCTTCAAATTTATTTATTTACAAACTGATGCAAAATTCTCAATTTTTTCCGTAAAATTTCTTTTTATTTTTTAAAATTTGTTAAATTCTCGTTTTATTCTTTCATTGAATTTTCTTTTTCGTTTCTAGATATATTGGAATTATTTAGTATATTCGCTTTAAAAATCGACTATCTAATTTTGTACTGGGTTGGGTAACCTGAAGCAGCATTTTTCAATGTTTGTGCAGCCCCAATTCTCTCCGTCATACCCACCAACCAACGTAGCCCTTCGTCCTCGCAATAATCTCTGGGATTTACGATTCCCTCCGACGAGAATCGCTAGTTTACACAGAATTTCACAGTATACTGGGATTATCGTTATAGGGTCATGGAAAATACGTCGCGTTTACTCACTGAAATATCACTTTCAGATCGAGATCGAGTTTTAAAGAACTTTCCCCTTTATTTGTTGAGTCTATCGTCAAAAAAAAAAGAAAAAAAAATCCTTTCATTGTAATGTTTGAACGTCGTTTATTATTTATTTATTATGCCAAACGAATATATATATATATATGAGAATATTTTAATCTTTAATATTCAATAAATTGAAAAATCATTCGCTCTTATTATTTTATCTCTATATAGATATTGGAGGAACGCATAAATAATCGCCTGTTGGAATTTTTGTGGTGTCGAATTTAAAATTAACGAATTATTATTTTAGCACAATTTTAAAAAGTTATTATGAGCCTAATTTTCATATCGAAGAATTTCTATTTAACTAAATTCTGATTTAATAGAATTTCCATATAACTCAACTTTCATAAAGAAGATTTTCTAATATATCGAATTTTCAAATAATATCATTTTGAATTTTTTAAAACTGACATTGGATTCGTGATCAGGGACCCCAAAAACTTCCGAGTTACAAATTTTAAACGAATTTGTTAAAATAATAAAAAAAGTACGCCATATTGGATCCACCATTTTGAATTTTTTTAAAGTAATGTAATGTGGAGAATATTAATGCACCCCCCTTACTTTCTGTGCGATAATGTAGAAAAATAAATATTAAAAATTAAAAGCGTATCCTTTTTTTTAGGTAAATATAAGAAAAGTAAATGAATACATAAAATTCTAAATGTCAAACTGACAAAACGGAGAAAAGAATTGTATATATATATATATATTGTACACATCTTAGTTTCTTTTGAGAAGGCCAACTTGAGACGTGAGATAATTTTCACTCGACAGAAATGCAACGCTTACATACTCGAAGAATTTGTCTGTAAACGAGTTGGCAAGTGCTGACGCGTTCCAAGTTTTCCGCAATCTCGTCAAAATACCACAGCTCAAAAGTAAACTAGCATATTACTAAGTTCCTTGAGAGAATTTTATTTCTTAAAGAATTTTGCACTCCTCTTACTTTTTCATAAATAAATTGATCAAAAACTTAGTCGAAACTGTTTTTCAATTGGAATTTGAATGTATATTTCTTGAAAACTCAATCGCGCTTTGATTATTACTTTTTTTTCAATTCCGCAGTAATTTGAAATTGAGTCTCATTTACTATAGTAACCTTTCAAAAACTCTTATCAAATGGTTTTGGTTCGGTACTAGTAGTTTTAATTAATTACAGATGAAAAGCATGAGATTTTGATTATTTCAGTGAAAAAAATATAAATATAGCCGAATTAAACGATTGAAATATTTAAAAAAAATTTAGCAACAGTAGTACAATTAGTTTTAGTCTGACACAGAGTAAGAATACCACTGACTTTACCTTAATATTTTTTTTATCCTTTTTCTTTTTGATATATTACTTAAAATAACTTTATTAGACACATTCATGAATAGTCGATAATTGCCATTGCATATATAAATCTTTAGAATTAAAGTTTTAACAAAGAAACTTTTTATAGATTAAAGAACTGGTTCATTGACTCTTATACCTTTTTTGAAGAAAATTATCTTCCCTGGGGTTACTCCCCAGAAAGAAAGCTCATTATATTACATCCATTCGTAGTTTATGTAAGCTCAGCGTTCGCCCCCCTGCGCGCCAACCCCCAATATAAATTTTTGGATATACTTCCGAAGTAGGGGTACCTCCGATTTTAATAAAACTTGGTATACTAACGTATTTTGGTGCGCTGATTACGAAAATGATAGTGAAAATTGGCGCAAATTTGATTATCATGGTAAAAACCATAAAAAACACCATAAAATAATGGTTTTTTACGATTATCTCGTAAAAAACAAAAAATTTCGAAAAAAGTTTTAGACAAAAGTTGTAGATCTCAAAAAAACACACATTTTATGTTTTATGCATTTTTTACCAAAAGTCATTATTTTTCGAGAAAAATGGTCCGAAAGTAATTTGCGGAAATTGTGGGGTGGAGTCTACAGCAGCGGTAAATGCAAAATATTAAACACGGCCTTCGGCCGCGTAAGGTACTGCTCGCTTCTCTTTTTAAGAAATCTTGGCGAGAGGGGGTGGATGTGTCCGAAAGTAATTTGCGGAAATTGTGGGGTGGAGTCCACAGCAGCGGTAAACGCAAAATAGTAAACACGGCCTTCGGCCGCGTAAGGTACTGCTCGCTTTTCTTTTTAAAAAAAACCTTGGCGAGAGGGGGTGGATATGGCCGAAAGTATTTTGCGGAATTCGTTATATTCTGACTAATGGTGAATATGATACTGTATACGAGTCAAATAATATGTCTAACCATGACTGCTGTATATGTTTTCATTATCATGGTGTTTTTCGTTTTTTGGATTTTTCTCGAAAAATAATGACTTTTGGTAAAAAATGCATAAAACATAAAATGTGTGTTTTTTTGAGATCTACAACTTTTGTCTAAAACTTTTTTCGAAATTTTTTGTTTTTTACGAGATAATCGTAAAAAACCATTATTTTATGGTGTTTTTTATGGTTTTTACCATGATAATCAAATTTGCGCCAATTTTCACTATCATTTTCGTAATCAGCGCACCAAAATACGTTAGTATACCAAGTTTTATTAAAATCGGAGGTACCCCTACTTCGGAAGTACACCCAAATTTTTTAAAAATATTAAATATTATTTTGATTAAATTTATGTTTAATAACATTTTTTAAAATGTTAACTTGCATCTTTAAACTAAATTTTCATCTATTCTGAAATTAAAAATTAATTACTAATATAATAAGTTTTAATATGGTTTTAAGGATTAATTTTTATCTAGATTCTTTAAGAAAAAAATTTTATTAGGTATTTAATTTTTAAAGAATTTGTTTCCAAGATGCACCACGGGGAGGTGAGATCATACATCATAAATCTATTTAATTTTTTAAAACAACAAAGATTATGATATGAATTATTTTGAAATACAATGAACTAACTGTAAACATAATTTAGACCTACATTGGATCTACCTTGACCTTGCTTTGTTCTTATTTTGGTCTTACTTTGAACCAACATTGACGTCCTTTTAACCTATGACCCTAAATTTTGAGGTTATATCCGTCTCAACTCCATCAAAAACCTAAGTTTTTGACATAAGACCTTGAGTTTTGAGGTTATGTTCGTTTTAATCTGTTTTTGACGTTTGGCCTTGAGTACTGATGTTAATTTTTAAGGTCAAAATTTTTGAAACAGCGTTGGTGGCGGTGGCGAAATTTTTTTATAATATAGAGTGATATATATATATATATAGATAGCACGTAAGCTTGCAACAACCTTGCGGCAACCTTCAAATATCCCACCTGACCCAAGCTTGCATGCTAAGCTTACCGAAAGATTGCAGTCTAAGATTACTGCAACACTGAAAGAAATGCTTTGGGGGGAACTGACAAATAAATGTGGCTGGGGTTTTGTTTTGAACTGGCGATAAAATTAGGTTATGTTACCCACTTTTCTGTTGACTTAAACATCTATATGTATGGAACGCCATTATGTATGGCTGAACTGCCTATATAATATATGTCAGTATCCAAATAGCTGTTTACCAATTCATTATGGGAAAACTAGAAATAATTCTAGCTGTACCGACGAATTATTTCTTTCAGTGAAGATTGCTGTGTAAGGTTACTGCAAAATTGCACAATAAGATTATCGCAAGATTGCTGAGTAAGCTTGCACGGTAAGCTTGTAGCAAGGTTGGTGCAAGGTTGCCAAATAACCTTACTTTGAACTAAATTTTTTTTTTAAATTTTTCATCTAATTTATACCCACGTGAAAAAGTTATCGGGAGTCTCCCGGGAAATTTTCCAAAAATCTTTTTTTTAAATTTTTCATAAAAACTGATCAAATTTATCAAATATTCAAAATTTCCCGGGAATCTCCCGGGAAATTTTCCAAAAATCTTTTTTTCAAATTTTCCATAAAAAATGATTAAATTTATCAAATATTCACATCAATTCGGCGTTCAATATTTTATGGGAGATGACAAAACCCAATGTCATTTTTATCTCCGCGCTTCAGGAAAATGCCAAGTGCGTAAATCAAGATTAACCGGATATCCAGGTTAATTTTGATCGGTTAACTTCTTTGGGAAAGTTAACCGTGAACCTTGTTACCTATTAGAAAATTTGCGATTTTCTAGGGTTTAAAGTTTTCTGTTCACGGTTAACTTTCCCAAAGAAGTTAACCGATCAAAATTAACCTGGATATCCGGTTAATCTTGATTTACGCACTTGGCATTTTCCTGAAGCGCGGAGATAAAAATGACATTGGGTTTTGTCATCTCCCATAAAATATTGAACGCCGAATTGATGTGAATATTTGATAAATTTGATCATTTTTTATGGAAAATTTAAAAAAAAGATTTTTGGAAAATTTCCCGGGAGATTCCCGGGAAATTTTGAATATTTGATAAATTTGATCAGTTTTTATGAAAAATTAAAAAAAAAGATTTTTGGAAAATTTCCCGGGAGTCTCCCGGGAGACTTCTGATAACTTTTTCACGTGGGTATATTTTTATTATATAAATTTTATTATAAATTTTTATTATATAAATTAAACGAAACATTTAAAAGAAATTTGTTTTTGTTTCAAAGTAAGTTTTTTTGGCAATCTTGCACTAACCTTGCTACAAGTTTATCGTGCAAGCTTACTAAGCAATCTTACGATAATCTTATTGTACAATCTTGTAGTAACCTTACACTGCAATCTTGCAGCAATTGTACACTGCAATCTTTCGGTAAGCTTACCATGCAAGCTTGGGTTAGGTGGAACATTTGAAGCTTGCCACAAGGTTGCTGCAAGCTTACGTGCTATCTGGATATAGAAAGAGAATTCAAATTCACTGCAAATTTTGTTTTATGACCTAGAGGTTTTTGGTGTTGTGTCACTACATTGTATACAGGAGACACTATTCATAATATATATATTTTCCGTTTTATTTGATTGCCGGATTTAATATAGTTGGCAATTTTCTAAATGCTTATATATAGTTTCCACATACAGAATATTGTAGTTTCACTCTTGTGGCCTATCGTCGACAAGAGATAATAGCATTTTGTGATGGAAATCTGTCGTGCTCACGTTCACTCAGTATAATAGCTTTGATCGTATCGAGGACCAATCTACCATCCGCAACATATGAAAATTAAAAAAAAAAAAAAAAACGTTTTTACTTTATTTGATTTCTTTTTATCTCTACTCTGAAACTTTATTATTTTTATTTGAAAAAACTTTCACAGAGATTTCGTTTAACTTTTAATTTGTTTCGGTTTGATTGGCTCTTGAAACATTATTATATTTCAAAGACTTTTAGAATTTTTATATGCACTCGATGATTTTAAGAAGAGTTAAAAATTTCTTCCTTTTTTTCTATAAATGCGTCTTTATTTGACATTTGTGAAATAATTGTTTTTTCGTTGTTAAGGTGAGGAGAAATGTGTTTCGATTTTTTTTCCACTTGAAGAAAAAGAGATGTTGACAATTGTATTGGCAGCTTGCGGGTAAACCGTTCATTCAATAACTTTTAGTGGAGCTACTTGATCTTACGGCTTAAAATCCATTTTTCATCAAGTTTTAATATTATATACGACCAATCACTGCTTCAAAACCCTCATGAAAAATGAAGTTATGGATAATAATTTTTCATATCTTCTTTTTAATACAAAAAATGTTAATAAACATTATTCTTTTCTGTTAATACAGCTCTCTAGATTTATTTATATACAACATAAATTATGAACAAAGTATAAATTTCTTTATGTTCAATTATTTTTTTTTTTTTTTTTTTTTTTTTTAAGAATACTCTGAACATTTCTTTGGTTTGTATTGTTGTTAAATGAAATTACAGGAGGATAATAAGCGTCATTTATAAAAAAAGGGGAAAACTTGAATGTTTTTTTATTCGAAATTACAAATGAAAAATTCTTTCACCTAGTTTCGGCGACTGCTATGTACGCAATTTTGGTCTCTTCGCATTTCTAAATTGTAGTAAAAGTTTGTTACGGTCAAAACTTTAGCAGTCCCGCCTCTACGAATGCGAATTAAAGCTGGCACTTGAATTCCTGTTAAATGAAATTGGAATAAATTAGATGGAGTTAAATTAGAATTCGGCTGGCATCAAATTTCAGTTCGGAACTATCGCGAAATCCGAGTTTAGGATGCTTTCGAGATCTCTGCGCGCGTAAAAAGGACGAAAAAGAAATGAGATTCCTCTGCTGCTGCTGCTGCTGCGTCCTATGGTTGGATGGGGGATGAGAGCGTTTAGAGTAGATGAACGATGGATATACGATGGAACTGAGTGAGAAGCAAGTAGGTTAATTTGCTAATGAATTTTTTTTTTGAAAAAAAATCCTAAAATACCGCGAGAGTAGTGCTTCATATACTAATAGTCTTTAATCATAATAATTTGGACTTGCATTTTCAAATGATATAAACTTTTGTTTACCTATGGGAGTAAAGTGCATTTCTATCTATCTATCTATCTATATATATCGAATGATCGTGTTCTTTCACGTGAATATTGACTTTCCTCTTGAAAATTTTTGCTAGCTTTTCTTGTCGATGATCATCTATATAGAACCAAAGCTAACAAGTTTTATAGCGTCAAAGTGAAGTTTCAAATTCGCGTTGCTTTTATTAATTTCATATAACGTTATTTAAAAGGGGGAACTTTTCATTTAATTTTTTCACCCCTCAATATGAGATGCCACTAAATTTTTAATTAGTTTCTACTTAAAGATTTTCTTAATTGATATTTAACGCAAAGGGGATTATATTGTCTTTGAATTTTTTCTGCTATAAGGTCTCTCTCTCTCTCTCTCTCTCTAATTAATTTGGAAAAATTTTACCATATTATGAATTTAATGCTATTTAATATTATAATTAGGAAAATAAATTATTATTAATGTTATAATAAGGTAATTAAATATTAATTTATCTACAATATATATATGTGTCCTGACGCGGTGAAAGGGACCTTATGGTCCAATTACAAATTGTACTTTAAATGTTCATAATAAAAAATGAATTGAACAAAATAATTTCTAATTTTTGGAAATCAAATTATTTGTGTTGCTCTTTCATTTCCAAAAACTAGAAATTATTTTGTTCAATTCGTTTTTTATTATGAACATTCAAAAGTACAATTTGCTATTATACCATAAGGTCCCTTTCACCGCGTCAGGACACATATATATATATATATATTGTATATATATATATATATATATATATATATATATATATATATATATATATATATATATATATATATATATATATATATACTAGGGGGCTATGCCCCCTGCGCGCTTCGCGCGCCAACCCCCATCCCCCCTCCTCTCTTCCCCTCCCCCACCCTAAATTTAAAGGTTAAGATTGTTTCAAGACTCTGAATATAGCCTCAAGTCCCCCCTCCCTTTTCTTCTACCCCCCCTTCTCTTGACTTGCGGCTATATTCAGAGTCTTGGAACAGCGGCTTCGCGCGCCAACTCCCATCCCCCCTCCTCTCTTCCCCTCCTTTTCCCCTCCCCAACCCTAAATTTAAAGGTTAATATCGTTTCAAGACTCTGAATATAGACTCAAGTCCCCCCTCCCTTTTCTTCTACCCCCCCTTCTCTTTACTTGCGGCTATATTCAGAGTCTTGGAACAGCGGCGGCGGCGTTGGCGGCGATATCTTTTTGTAATATAGGTAGATATATCTACCTATATTACAAAAAGATATCGCCGCCAACGCCGCCGCCGCTGTTCCAAGACTCTGAATATAGCCGCAAGTCAAGAGAAGGGGGGGGGGAGAAGAGAAGGGAGAGGGGGGGGACTTGCGGCTATATTCAGAGTCTTGAAACGATCTTAACCATTAAATTTAGGGTGGGGGGAGGGGAAAAGGAGGGGAAGAGAGGAGGGGGGATGGGGGTTGGCGCGCGAAGCCGCTGTTCCAAGACTCTGAATATAGCCGCAAGTCAAGAGAAGGGGGGGTAGAAGAGAAGGGAGAGGGGGGACTTGCGGCTATATTCAGAGTCTTGAAACGAACATAACCTTTAAATTTAGGGTGGTGGTGGGGAAAAGGAGGGGAAGAGAGGAGGGGGGATGGGGGTTGGCGCGCGAAGCGCGCAGGGGGCATAGCCCCCTAGTATATATATATATATATATATATATATATATATATATTACTATATTATAAAAAGTTTTCGCCGTCGCCGCTGTTTCAGCAAATTTTGACCTAGGAGGGGGGATATCCCCCTCCTTTCCCCTCCACCGCCAGAAATGACCTAAATTTTGAGGTTATGTTCGTTTCGAGGCTCTAAATATAGCCCAAGTCCCCCCTCCCTCCTCTCATTTCCCCTCCTCCACCAAAAACTACTAACCATATCAAAAACATGGGTTGGTTACACTTCATGTAGAATGACCCATATTATAAAAAGATTTCGCCGCCGCCGCTGTTTCAGAAATGTTGACAAGGATGGGTCATTCCGTGTCAAGTGTACCCAACACATGTTTTTGACAAGGTTAGGTAAGAGTGAGCCAACCCATGTTTTTTACATGGATAGTACAATATTTGGTTACATTTGATATGGAATGACCCATCTGAATATAGCTGCAAGTCCCCCCCTCTCCTCCCCCTTCCGTGCAAAAAATGACCTAAATTTTAAGGTTACGTTCGTTACAAGACTCTGAATAGGGCCGCAAGTCCTCCCCCCTCCCTTACCCTCTCTCCGTATTTCCCACCAAAAATCACCTAAATTTTGAAGTTATGTTCGTTTCAAGCCTCTAAATATAGCAAGTGGAGGTAGATTTCCTGCCAAAAATGACCTGAATTTAAAGGTTATGTTCGTTTCAAGACTGTGAATATAGACGCAAGCCCCCCCTCCTTCCTTACGTTGAAGGAGAGGTGGATTTTCCGCCGAAATTGATATAAATTTTAAGGTTAAGTTATTTTGTCGGGAAACGACCAAGAAACAAACATAACCTCAAAATTTAGGCGAAAATTTGGTGCAAAAAGACAAAGAAACAAACATAACTTCAAAATGTAGGTCAAACTTTGAAGGAAAATTACCAAAAAACGAACATAACCTTAAATGTAGGTCAAATTTTAGCTGGAAAATTCAAAAAATTAGATAAATTTTGTTTTAAAAATTAAAAATAATAAAAATTATTGTTAATAAAAATCGTAAATAACATTTGAAGAAATAAATAATAAAATATTAATAATAGTTTTAAATTCCAGAAATTATTTAAACATTAACTCAAACATCTACAAAACCAATAAAAAATAGGGGGTTGGCGCGCGAAGCGCGCAGGGGGGCGAAGCCCCCCTAGTATATATATATATATATATATTTATATTTTTATATATATATACCCGCGTAGAAATGGTCAACCCAGGGAAGACCCTGGGAGAAGGTTCGAAGTAAGATGTAAAAAACCTTGGCGAAACCATAGGCTAGGGCAAATACATTCCCTGGGAGAACCCTTGCTTATGATCGTTTCCCATGGTCTGGGAAATGCCTGGCTGAGGAGCAGAAATACATTTCTTTGATTGTAATGAAATTAATGCACTTTAACCCTTGGCGAACCATGGATTGAGACAAAAATGTTTTTACCCTGGGTTAACCATGGCAAAAAAATTTTTTGTCTTTTTTATTGAATTTTTCTGACTTTAACCCTTGGCAAACCATGGATTAAGACAAAAATGTTTTTACCCTGGGTTAACCATGGCAAAACACTTTTTGTCTTTTTTATTGAATTTTTTTTACTTTTACCCTTGGCGAACCATGGATTAAGACAAAAAAGTTTTTACCCTGGATGAACCATGGCAAAACCTTTTTTGTTATTTTTATTGAATTTTTCTTACTTTAACCCATGACGATCCACGGATTGAGACAAAGAGGTTTTACCCTGGATGAATCATGGCAAAACATTTTTTGTTATTTTAATTGAATTTTTGTCACTTAAACCCTTGGCGAACCATCGATTAAGACAACAATGTTTTTACCCTGGGATAACCATGGCAAAACATTTTTTGTCTTTTTTATTGAATTTTTCTGACTTTTACCCTTGGCGAACCATGGATTAAGACAAAAATCTTTTTACCCTGGGTTAACCATGGCAAAACATTTTTTGTCTTTTTTATTGAATTTTTCTTACTTTTACCCTTGGCAAACCATGGAACCCTGGGTTAACCATGGCAAAACACTTTTTGTCTTTTTTATTGAATTTTTTTTACTTTTACCCTTGGCGAACCATGGATTGAGACAAAAAAGTTTTTACCCTGGATGAACCATGGCAAAACCTTTTTTGTCTTTTTTATTGAATTTTTTTTACTTTTACCCTTGGCGAACAATGGATTAGACAAAAATGTTTTTACCCTGCGATAACCATGGCAAAACATTTTTTGTCTTTTTATTGAATTTTTCTGACTTTTACCCTTGGCGAACCATTGATTGAGACAAAAATGTTTTTACCCTGGGTTAACCATGGCAAAACATATTTTGTCTTTTTTATTGAATTAACTCTTTTGAACACCCATCGATCCACGGATCGAAACTTACGGCAAATTAAAGTAAGAGCAAAAAATTCTTTTACCTTTGTTGAATTTGAGTAAAAGATTTTTATACGTTTTTTTAAAAATTAGCGCCTTTGGATTTTAGGTTAAAGAGGACAAAGACTTAAAAAATTACTTATCTTTGTAAGGGTGTTTTCTTATTTTTTTTTACATTAAGACAATATACGGAATAATTAAATATTTTTGAAGTAATTTTGTATTTTATTTAATTAACTAATTTTAATCAATAATAACATTTATTTTTAGAAATTTTGTTTGTTTTACAAATGAATTTATTTACAAGCATAGAGAGTATAGACATTTTTTGCGTCAACAGTAAAATGTAAAAATTGATTTTTATCGGACAAATGAATACCAATTCATCTTAAAATAAGTATCACACACTATCTTGTTTATTCCACTAGATATATTTACTTCGATGTAATTGTAGAATATTATAACAATTATTATTTTTGTTATATTTATTTAGTCTATATAATGCAGATTTTGTGGAAGTTGACATTGAATTTTCAAAGCGTGAAATATTTTTATCTGAAAGTTTAATATAAGGGAAAAAATTTTTAAATTTGTTATTAAAAAATATTAAATTTCTACTTACATGCTGATATTGCATAATCTTGGGATTTTTTAATTGTCAACAGATTGATGTACATGATGATATGAGATTGAAGATAGATGCTTTTTCATTTTTCTCAGCCAAAATAGTGGCTAAAATATTCAATGAAATCGGCAATTAATATCAGCCAAAATAGTGGCTAATATATTTAATGAAATTGGCAATTAATTTCAGACCAAAACTTTGAATTTTACTTAGCCAAAATAGTGGCTAATATATTTAATAAAATTGGCAATTAATTTTAGCCAAAATAGTGGCTAATATATTTAATGAAATTGGCTTACTCAGCCAAAATAGTGGCTAAAATATTTAATTAAATTAGCAATTAACTTCAGCCAAAATAGTGGCTAATATATTTTATGAAATTGGACATTAATTTTAGCCAAAATAGTGGCTAACATATTTAATTAAATTGTCAATTAATTGAAGCCAAAAGCTTTTAATTTTACTCAGCCAAAATCGTGGCTAACATATATAATTAAATGTGCTAATTTTTTATTCACTTTCAATAAAGTTTACAGGTTGTGCAACAAACGTTGATAACGTGTTTTCTTTTTCAACATTAATAAAAAAACACACGTTCTGCAAATTTTCTATATTTACTATATCCATTTGGTTTGGAATGTCATAGATTCTATAAATAAAGTTTAAGCTTATTTGGGTAAGAATTGTTGAGGGGAAAGCAGCTTCATGTCGGTATTTTCTAATAACAGCATAGAATGTTGCTGGACAATCACAATTATTTCTACATTCACAAAATACCACTTTTATAAATAATCGAATTATTCCAAATCTACATTCATTGTTTGCAGTATATTGTACACATTTAGAATTGGTTACTTTCGCTTGTGTGTATATCTCAGAGGTATATATTATTTTATTTTTCATTAATTTTTTGAACACTATGTATTTTGTACCTCGAATTTCATGATCTAAAAGTAAATGATGAACTTCATTTGGAATTCGCATTTTTGCAAATCCTCCAACATGTAAATGGTCTTGAATACGAATTAGTTTTAATTGTTTTGTGCAACATATATGTTTCTTACAAAAAGTGTGTACTCTTGAACCTTCAATAAGATAATCTTGATTTAAGGTGTATGTGCTTATATATAAAGATGCACCAAAATATATTTGGAGTTGTGCTCCTTTGCTCCCATGTACCAAATTTTTTAATTTTCCATTAATATCTTCGTAAGTGAAACATGAATATATAAATAGAGGACCATTTATACGAACATCGTTAGGAAAATGTAGTATTGAATGTAAATTATTTGTCATATGCCGAGAGTCATAAAGATAAGCAAATCTAGACACGAATTCATGAATCATTCGATCCGAAGAATTTATCATGTCTTCTGATATGCTTCGTTGACTAAGAAGATAAATAGCATCAACTAATAATTTAAAATGCTCGAAATAATCGGGTTTTAAAGTTCCGTCGAGTACTATAAGAGATACGTAAAAGAAAAAGACTTTAAACTCTGATGCTTTCCAGTACTTTAAATGCTCTTTTATGGAACGAAGTCGCCTTTGAACAAATTGAGGTAACTTAATATTTTTAATACGTTCATCGATGGTTTCGACTAGCCCGTGAATGGAAAAACGTTCGCCGGCAAATTGAGGATCAAACCAGAGAGTTAAAAGTAACTTCATGACACCAATAAATACACAATGCATAGGATCTATTGCTGTTGTTGTAATCCATTGATAAACTAAGAGAGACAGAATAGTTGGTCCTTTAACACCATAAATAGGTTTTGTAGCAGTAGCTAATTGTGCTTGCTGTAATGTCTCTGCTTCAGTCCTAAGTTGAAGATTAGGCTGATATGGATAAACCTGGGTACCCCCTTCCCTTATTCCTTTAATTTTGCATTTCTGACAACCAAATTTTCCATTGTATTGTTTCATATTGAGAAACAATGCTTTTGCAGGTAGATCGCAAGTTCCCGATATAATCATAGCCTTTACATTAATTTCATTTTCATCTCCAGGAATATTCATATCAACGCCATTTATTAATTGACAAATATCGTCATATAGGGGTAGCAGAAATTGGTTAGGTGAGGGTTTATTTTCCCCAAACCAAATTCCTGCTAATATAAGATTTTCTTTTTTAAATCGTAGATCATAGGGAAGTTCATTTATTACTAAATAAAATGGCCAGAAGGAAAATTTTGATGACTTGAAAACCTGAACACCATCGGTATACCAAGAAAATGAGATATTGTTTGGATGAGATAAAAATCTACCAGGCTCCGACAATTCTTTATAAATTTCTCCGTCATATATATCTTCAATATTTTCTACATTAAATTTAACCCTGTTATATGGATGCAGTAATTTTTGCCAGAAACCTTGTCGCTTGTAAAGAGTTTTAAGTTGATCAATTATTGAAATTGTTAAAAAATAGCTACTTTTACATTCCTGCAAACAATGTGGACACTGTAACATTTCTGTTTCATGACTTTTTAAACAAAATGAACAGTAAAAATGTCGTGTAAGGGGGCTACGTAAATTATCAAAGCATTTTTTAAACTTATACAATGTTTTTTTACAATTGTTTGGTTCAGGACAGTGCATTGCTAACAATTCTATTATAGAAGCTGTTATAACTCCTGAGAGCGAAAAACGTAACACAACAGCAAGAATGGACAAAATACTTTCTCTAACGGTTAATGGTGATCCTTCATAAAGAGGAAGGTCTGCATTTTCATTTTCGTCAGCATCATCATCATCATGATCATCATCATCATCATCATCATCATCACCATCATCATTATCATCATCATCATCATCATTATCATCTGAACTTAAATTTAAATTATTATCATCTTGTGAAAGTATTTCATCCTCTTCAGCATCAACAAATTCTAAATAATTTTATTTTAATTAATTTAAATTCTATAATTTTTATAAAAATTGGTCAAGTTTAAAAGCGAATGTTTTACCAATCATAAACGCAGAAATTAAACTCAAAATTTTATTTTCAAATTTGGAAAAAACGTGTTAGGCATTTTCAAGGAGCATATCCCGCATGGGTAACCCACAGTACGGAGATTTGGAATATCCTAGGGATGTCTCTAAAATATCCCAGAGATATCTTTTTGTTGGGGGTAATCCATAAAGCATGTGATACATATTTTCAAAATTTTAAAACTCCCCCTCCCCCTTGTGATGCTTTTTCCAATACCGATTAACATGGAGTATGATATTTTGCTGACCCCCCCCCTACCCCCTACAGTATCACATGTTTTATGGATGACCCCTTGTGTGGGTTTTTTCTTGAAAATTGTGTAAAAAGGTTTCTATGTGACATAAAACTAATTATATATAGTGATTTTTATTAGTTTTTAGTAAGGAAAACAACAGTTTTATTAATTTTTGATAAAATAAAAAAAGTAGCAAAAACGAATAATTGGTCTAACATTTAAGACACCCCAGTTAATCCTTCTAGGGATAAATTGGAATTTTTCAAAATTGAAAAATTGTTTGATCTTAAGAATATAATTTTAATAAGCTGGAAATACGTAAACTTTTTAGGAAGATATCACCATCCTAATGATTTATTTTACAAAGAAAAAAGCAATCATTAATAACAATATTTACCATCATCATCATATGACATATTATTGTCCTCATCATATTCATCTGTATTCGGGTCGTACGGAAGAATATTATCACTTTCATCACTGGCAGTACTAGCAACACTGACATTAATATCTTCATCAACTAATTCAATATCTGTATCAGCTACTTCCACTTCATTGGCATCATTTAAGTGTCTTTGTTGGTGTTCGTCTTCCAAATCCTAATTTAATAATTTATATCATTTATTTTTATTTACATCACAACATAAATTAGGTAACTGCACCTTCCAGATAACCCATCATTTTTCAGGAGGTTTGTGGCAAGTTTGCAGTGCAAAATTCGCAAGTTTTATGCATATACTAAAATGTTTTAATTTGTTTAATGTTTAATTTTAATTGTCGTTCGCGCTATATATATTTTTGTAAATTACTGCGAAAATTTTCATAAATTACCGAAATTAAAAATTTTAATTGCGATTTATGCTTTACATATTTTTATAAATTTTAGACAAAATTTCTATAAATTACCGCATAAATTTCCATAAATTACCTCGAATATTTCCGTAAATTACCGAAATCAAAATTTTTAATTGTCGTTCGCGCTATATATATTTTTGTGAATAACCCCAAAAATTTCCATAAACATTTTAAATCAAATTTCAACTATTTTATAGAATTCAAAAAGCAAAGGATTTTTTTTTAATTTGTTTAAAAAAATTAAAAAATTATAAAAAATTTTCCGGCCCACCATGGGCCCACCATGAAGAGAAAAAAATATTTTTAAAGTTTCAGATACCAAATCGTGCGCTACACGGATAATCACCCATAAAGGAAAATTTGTTTCAACCATTTTTTAAAATTTTATAAATGAAAGAACTGCAAAAAGAAAACAAGCAATAAAAGAATGATTATATATCGAAAATTGGATTGTTCATGTAGAACAAAGAAAATCGGTTAATTGTTGCAATACTTTTTGTATTGTTTTAACAATTCGAAATTGTGATATCAACAAAACTGTTAAAAGAACAAAAAATGGTTTGAAGCAACAAACTATATATATGTATATAAAGAATCCATTTCTTTAATATAATAATTTCCTTTCCTTAGTTAAATTAATAAAAGAATATTGTACCTAACTCTGAAAAAGTTTCCAAATGGTGAAAACGAATATAAAGTTCGATAAAAGACAATTGAAAATTTTTTTAAAAATAAAGCTTGGAGAAAATCTTTAGAAGAATGTTTACAAAATTTCTGAATAGTTTAAAATTTCGATTTAGAAAAAAGATTCATGTAGCCAAATAAGATAAATAAACCATAAACATTATGTATTTTATTTAAATAGATTAATTAAATAATGAATTTTAATAATATAGAGATCAATATCGTATAATATATATATCGCTTTATATTCATTTATATTAAATTAAAAATTTTGTTATATTGTCTGAAATATCGTTGACATATTTGTAAGAAGACACTATTTTAGTGTAACTTTTATTCAAAACCATTTTAAATTAAACGACATTCCTCCTCTCTTATATCCCCGTCCCCTTCCACCACGTACTCCTCCATGTCCTCCTTTTCCTCGTGATCCTTCACCTTTTGATCCAAAATTTCCTCTTTCGAAACCTCTATATCCTCCTCTCCCTCGACCATAATTTTCTTTTCTACCTCTTTCAATGTTTCTTCCTCTGCTTTCATCCCCCATTGTATTTTGTTTATTTTGCCACTGGGTTCTTCTTTCATACCATTCTCTTCTACTTCTGCCGCTTCCTTTATTTCTTTTTCTTACTATTTCTGCATTTAATAAATAGAAATAATATTATTAATAATTAAGAAAATGTCTTGTTATTTTCGTGTTGGATGCATTAATTATATTTTCTATAAATTTTTCATAACTTTAATAAGGTGACATTTCTAAAATTAAATATAAAAAATTTAATTTGTTTATAATTATTATATTATTATATTTGTATAGCTGTGTCAAAATTTATAACAAAGATTTTAATTTAAAATTTAAGTTAAAATTCTAGTAGAAACAACATTTTATTTAATTGTTGTTGAAATAATTTAATTTTTGCAATACCAAGACGATAAATATTATTAGTCTAAATATTTTATTCATAAATTTAATTAACCTTTATTATTCAATCCTTCTTGAAAATTCAAACCAGACTTTTTCCACTCGCTATTCCACACAATTCTAGTTTTCGTGTTCCTTTTTTCGCTTTCATCTGTAAACAATTAGTTTAAATATTATAGTTGTGAATTTTTTGTAATAATATGGATGTAAATTTTGTGTGGATAATAATAATATTTTTATTTTAAAAAATTTTAATGTTTTATAATGATGACAAACTCAAATGTACGATATTTAAATATAAACTTAACTTCATGAAAAGAAATATTTCTGGAAGGATTTAATTTTCCATTATTTAAATTTATCTCAAAATTTATAAACAAATAATTAAATATATTATTATTATTTATTATTAAATTTATGTTATTTAATTATTAAAAAATTTTTTTTATTAATATATCTGATAAATCAAAATTAACCTTACCATTCGTTTCATTATTTTCTGCTTTGTTAATTTTTTTATTTTCACCTAATGCTGGATCAATTTCCATATTAGTATTCTGCACTGAAATCAAAAATAGAATTAATTTTTTTAATCATAATATAATTTCAATTACTTCCATTTTTTACTTACAATTTTTTAGTATTTCATTTTCTTTCCTTAATTTGTCAATTATATCCTGCATTCTATTTATTTCTTCTGTAGACATCTTGACTTATTTTGACATTCGTCTTGGTTATGTGGTGCCGTAATTTTCCCCAAATCTCAAATGTCATAATATTCATTTGACATAAAACCAGTTGACATAACCAATATTTGTCATAATTTTTTTGGTCATAATTTTACTTTAGCATAAATTTTAATTGAGATACTAATTATTCAGCATAATTCGCATTTGACAGAATGTTTATTTAGTATAAGTTATATTCGGTATAACTTTCAATTGTCAAAATTTTTATTTGGCATAATATACATTTGTCATAATCTTTATTTGACATAATTTTCATTGATCATAATTTTAATTTTGCATAATTATCATTCATCATAAAATGTATTTGATATAATGTTCATTCGTCATAACTACTTTTTGACATAATATTTATTGGTAATAATTCTTAACTGGTATAACGCTAATTTAACATAATGACTATTGGACATAATGCTCATTTTTCATAATTCTTAATAATCATAACTGTCATTTGTAATAATCACTGTTTGATATAATGTTTATTATTAATAATCAGCAATTGACATAACGCTTATTTAGTATAATGTGTATTTGACATAATGTTCATTTGTCATAATTTGCATTTCACAAAATGCTCATTTGTCATAATTCTTATTAGTCAAAACTTTCATTTGTCATAATTTTTATTTGGCATAATTATCATTTAGTATAAAATATATTTGATATAATGTTTATTCGTCACATCGATTGTTTAATATAATTTTCATTTATAATAATTCTTAATTGGCATAAATTCAATTTCACATAATTGTTATTTGATATAATGTTAATTTGTCATAATTTACAATTCTCATAATGCTCATTTGTCATAATTCTTATTAGTCATAACTGTTATTTGTCATAATTACTGATTGACATAATGTTAACTTTTTATAAAAAGCACTTGACATAATGTTTATTTCGCATAATTTAAGTTTGACATAATGTTCATTAGACATAATTTTAATTTGACATAATGTTCATTGTTCATAATTTTTATTTGTCATAATTATCATGCAGTATAAAATGTACTTGATATAATGTTCATTTGTCATAACTATTTTATGACATAATGTTTATTTGTAATAATTTTTAATTGGTATAACACTAAATTAGTATAATGTGTATTTGACATACTGTTCATTTGTCATAATTTTCATTTGACATAATTCCCATTTGTCATAACTTTATGTGTCAACGATTTTTTGATGTATCTTCCCATCCTTGGTTTTTTAATTAGTAGTTTGTATATGTTGGTAAAGTAGATTAGGTGGCGCTGTCTAATATTTCTGAAATTAATTCTATCTTGCTTTTAAATATGAAAAATTACTTTTTTTTCCAAGTTACAATTTTAATATTGTACAATTCAATTACATTTTTTTAAAAATAATATGACAATTCATATTAATAATGATGACATTAAAAAATTGTACAATATTAAAATTGTAATTTTCATATTTAAAAGCAAGATAGAATTAATTTCAGAAATATTAGACAGCGCCACCTAATCTACTTTACCAACATATACAAACTACTAATTAAAAAACCAAGGATGGGAAGATACAGCAAAAAATCGTTGACACATAAAGTTATGACAAATGGAAATTATGTCAAATGAAAATTATGACAAATGAACAGTATGTCAAATACACATTATACTAATTTAGCGTTATACCAATTAAAAATTATTACAAATAAACATTATGTCATAAAATAGTTATGACAAATGAACATTATATCAAGTACATTTTATACTGCATGATAATTATGACAAATAAAAATTATGAACAATGAACATTATGTCAAATTAAAATTATGTCTAATGAACATTATGTCAAACTTAAATTATGCGAAATAAACATTATGTCAAGTGCTTATTATAAAAAGTTAACATTATGTCAATCAGTTATTATGACAAATAACAGTTATGACTAACAAGAATTATGACAAATGAGCATTATGAGAATTGTAAATTATGACAAATTAACATTATATCAAATAACAATTATGTGAAATTGAATTTATGCCAATTAAGAATTATTATAAATGAAAATTATATTAAACAATCGATGTGACGAATAAACATTATATCAAATATATTTTATACTAAATGATAATTATGCCAAATAAAAATTATGACAAATGAAAGTTTTGACTAATAAGAATTATGACAAATGAGCATTTTGTGAAATGCAAATTATGACAAATGAACATTATGTCAAATACACATTATACTAAATAAGCGTTATGTCAATTGCTGATTATTAATAATAAACATTATATCAAACAGTGATTATTACAAATGACAGTTATGATTATTAAGAATTATGAAAAATGAGCATTATGTCCAATAGTCATTATGTTAAATTAGCGTTATACCAGTTAAGAATTATTACCAATAAATATTATGTCAAAAAGTAGTTATGACGAATGAACATTATATCAAATACATTTTATGATGAATGATAATTATGCCAAATTAAAATTATGATCAATGAAAATTATGTCAAATAAAGATTATGACAAATCTATATTATGCCAAATAAAAATTTTGACAATTGAAAGTTATACCGAATATAACTTATACTAAATAAACATTCTGTCAAATGCGAATTATGCTGAATAATTAGTATCTCAATTAAAATTTATGCTAAAGTAAAATTATGACCAAAAAAATTATGACAAATATTGGTTATGTCAACTGGTTTTATGTCAAATGAATATTATGACATTTGAGATTTGGGGAAAATTACGGCACCACTTGGTTATAAAATGAGAGATTCATTTGTCAAAAACGAGCGTAACAATTTTATATTCATATTGACAAAATTTTATTTCAATAAATGTAAACATTTTTTTAATTATAAAAAAATAAAAATGAAAAATATTATTTTATTGTTTTTATATGTTTTTTAAATATGTTTATAAATATAATCTTTTTCTTCCTTACTGCGATCAGAAAAAAAATTTGATTTTTCAAGTGGAAGTTTTGTATTTTGAATCGTTCTTAACTTCGACTTAAATCAATTAATTTTGTAGAAAAAAATTAATTAGAAAAACTATAATACAAAAACGAAATTTTATTTAATTTAAATTGATACTTACTGCATAAAAATTTTCTGGCTACAAGAAATGAATTCTTATAATTTTCAGAAAAATTTACAATTAGAAAACTTAACATAATTATTATTAAAAAATAATGCACTGATTTTTAGTAGATGTAGGGTCAATTGGGGTAAATGGGGACAAGAGGTTTTGGAGCTTAATTTACAGTTTTTAAATTAAGTTCAACATCAATATTTTAACCTCACGTTACCTGTAACAGGTTATGAGTATTGCCAAATGCGAGACAAAATACTGGATTAAAAAAATAATTTCAATTGGTTCAACTATTATATATCTACTACAAAATTTTTTTCAAGTTTTTTCATCCCTTAATACAGCAATATACTTAAATAAACTTTTTCTTAAAACTTTCTTAGAAACAAATAAAAATTGTAAATAAATATGATAAATTAACTTACAGAATCGGATGAAGTAGATAATACATTAATCTCTTCATTCTGTTGAAGAGTACGTAAAATTCTCCTTTGAGTGGAATATGAATAACTTTCGAAATTCTTGTATCGGTGCATATTGTTCATTTATGAATATAATCAATGTATTAATTTTATTTCGATTAATTATTTGAACATTTCAGACTTGAATTATTAAAAAAAATTGTTTTAAAATCTTCCAATAATATAAACTTTAATTACAAAACATATACTTGACACGTCAGTCGAAAATTCAGTTTTGACATTTTAAACATAATACAAACTCGCTTTTAATTTGAAAAAAACAATCGATAAAAGTCAAATTTAAAAAATAAATATTTTAATTTAATTTTAATTTATTTAAAAAAATCTTTTAAAATTAAATTTACTTTACAGAAATTAAATTATAATCTTTTATTATTTAAACATAACTAATTAATAAATATATTTTCATTCAAATAAATTCTAAAATATTTAAAAAATTTTGAATAATTTATTGCAATTTTTTTAAGTGACAACATTCAATTTATTGAAATGTCATTTAGTGCAAAAGTGTCAAGTGTTCATGTCAGAAGAAAAAAAAATTAATCATTAAAATCAAACAAAAAATGACTGAGAAAACTAAAACTTTTTGCCTTGTCTTCTGGAAAGAAGACAAAACATATAGTGTTATGGAAGAACCTCAGGAATTAAAAAACATTTGTGACGGAGAGGAGGCAGATTTAGTGGAAGAAGGAACTTCATATAAAATTATTGTTTTGGCAAGAAGCGGTAATTATACTTTTTTTTAATAATAAAAAAATAACAGCTAATTACACTCATTTTCTTAATAGTTTGGAAAAATTTTAATTTATTAAATTACTATAAAATTAAATATTTCAATATTGGTTTGAAAAAATATTTTTATATTTATTTATTTAATTTAAAAATTCGAAGCTTCTAATCGTTTTTTACATTTCTAATATTAAAATTATAATAAATATAGAAAATAAAAAATATCTAAAGAAGTTAGAAGTTTCAACGGAAGGAAATATTATAAAAAAGAAACCGTCTAAAAATAAAAGAATTGATAAATGTAATAAGAATAAAGAAAGAAAAATTGTTCAAGAAGAACTAAACGAAAAAATTCTTAAATTAGGAGTGGACAATATATTTATGAATATGCCTGGACCTTCCAAATTTCAAATTCCAATAGGTAACTGTTTTTCCTCATTCTTTTTTTTTAATTATATATATTTTCTTTTTTCCTTTCATCTATTTTTTTCTCCATTCTCCTTCACTCAATAATAATTCGTCCTGATTTATTCATGAATAATAACCTGAAAATTATTTTTTTAGATGTTAAATCAAATAGAACTGACGAAGAATTAGTTAAGAGCGACAACCAAAGAGACTTTCTGCAAGATTCGGAGAATAAAATAATAAATTCTAAAACTGAACTTACGAAGTCACAAGTCCCAAAAAGTAATAATTTCATTCTAAACAAAGAGAAAAATACTCTCATTTACTCTTTCTCTTACTCTATATATTTTCATCAGTATCTTTAATTCTCTTTTATTTTATATTTTCTCTAATTCACTCATTGCCTAATTCTTACTTTTTCACGCGTTCTCCCATTCACTCTTATACCTCTCAACTCTTTTTCACTTCTCCACTACTGTCTGTCTTATTGTCTTATTCTCACTTTTTTCGTCTCAATCAGTTGCTGTTTCTTCTTTTTTGTATCTTATAAATTCTTTTTTTCTCATTCTCCCTTCCACTTCCTTTTTTCTTTCATCCTTCTCCATTTCTTTCTCTCGCTAATATATTTGTAGCTTTTTTTCATTTTTAATTCTATGGTTAACGAAAAACAGAAATACCAGACATGTAAATGGGATGAGCAAAAAGTTTTGAATGTTCAAATTTTTTTTAATCTATAAATTATTAAAAATTATGATGTCAATGTAAAATAAAACAATAAATTAAACAATTATTAAAGTAAATAACTTCTTTTTAGAAATTTAAAACAATATTTTGTAATAAAATTCGTAATTAAAGGAGTTGGAAAAAAATTCGTTCATTTGAACGTTCAAAACTTTTGGCTCATTAAATGGAAATTTTCTTATCTTATTTATTGACAGTATAAATTGTCATCACTTACTCCTGCAAAATAATCTAACACGTATCTTTAAAGGCGGCGACTCAATGAAAAGCAAAAAAAGAGATTCAAATACTCATAAGAAAAGTAACTTTACTGAAGATATTAAAAGCAAAAACTCACATAACAATATTGCTCCAAATAAACAGATGCCTAAAATTTCTAAAGTACAAAAACCAAAAGGTAACTATTTTAACTTTAAAAACGAATTTAGCCAAGCCCTAAATCTAATTTTTCTCTATATCTGTATTATTTTCCTTTGTAAAATTTTTTAATTCTTTCCACTCTCCATTTTCAAATTTTTTCTTTAATTAATCATTTTTACTCTTATTACTATACACTATTATTCTTTTATCCATTTCACTTTATTTTACCATTCCTTTTTTTCTCTACAATAATTCTCATAAAATGTTCTCTTTTACTTAATATTCTAAAAAAAATCTTAGTAGTGCTAAAAATAAAAATTTCCAAATATTAAATTTAATAAAATCTTAGTCGTGTATTTTAGTTTTCCTCATTTATTCATGAATAATAATCTAAAAACCATTTCTTTTAGGTGCTAAAGCAAATAGAAATGACGCAGAATCATTAAAGAGCGACAACCAAAGTGAATTTTTGCAAGATTCCGACAATGGAAATTCTGACAATGAAATAATAAAATCTCAAATTGAACTTTCGAAGTCAGAAGTTCCAAAAAGTAATTATTTTATAGTAACATAAAAAGAGAAAAATATTCTCTATATATCTTTCATTTTCTTTAATTCTATTTGTTTCTAATTCCAACATTGCGTGTTTCTTACTTTTTCGCACCATTTCACACTTATACTTCCTACATCTCTTTCACTTGTCCACTTTTGTCTTTCTATTTGTCTTCATAGAAAAAACCTTATCTCATTTTTGTTGCCCATCAACATGAGCCGCCTACACGGCTTATTCTGAGTTCAGTTTTTTTCTTTGTTATTCTGGTTTTTCTTCTTAAACAGTCATCTTTTCTTCTTATCTTTTGTATATTTTAAACTCTTTTTCTTATTTTCTTTTCCATTCCCTTCATCTTCACCATCTCTCTTTTCTTCTTACTTTCTTTAACCCTCTATTATCTAAGTATTTTTTTATTCACTACTTTAACAAAGAAAATTCTTCTAATAAACATAAAATAGAAATTTATTTTTATATTATTATGAGAAGAAAAAGTCTTAAATTTGTGCGAATCTGAACATTCTCTAATTCTTGTTTACTAAATGAATTTGTCAATCTGTTTGGTCGCAACTTCCAATAAAACAGATTGCTTAATTTTGAGTGAAATACTTCTGTCCACTAATTGCATCATTATAATTAAATTATATAAAAATATATAAATTATTTTTAAAGGTAACATGAACGATAGCAAAAATACTGATCCGGTCGCAATAATTGAGCATGTTAAATATTTACCTGGACATTCAAAACAACAAATGCCAAAATGTAATTATTTTAACCTAATAATTTACATCAAAACACACATATACCATACTAGCATAAATCAGATTTCCGCTTCCATCGGATAATTTTTCTTGCTTTAGAAATCCGATATATATGGGTTTATTCAGTCTCTCTTAAACTCTTAATTACTCTATCTTACTTTTTCTTTATAAACAAATTTAAATCTAAAACATATATTTTTCTATTTTCTAGTTCCTCCGGAATTTGTTACATTTCTGCGACAATTTTTGGCCTTCGCAGAAAGTAATCAATCAAATGAAAATTCAGATGATAGCAACCAAGTCCGTTATCTTTTCATCCAATATAAAATTTTCTTTGAAAGAAGAAAAACTTCTTAGTTTCAAAGAAAATTTCTTTCATTCGAAAAAATTTTCTTTGATTTAAAGAAATTTGTGCATTAAATCGAAGAAATTGTAATATTGATATAGGGCCAAAGAAACATTTATTTCAATTAAATAACAAATTTCTTTGAAACGAAGATAATTTTTTTGTGATCAAAGATAATTTTGTTTGAAACAAATTAATTTTCTTTCAATCAAAAAAAAATTTGTCAAAGAAATTGATTTCTTTTAATCAAAGAAATCTTTTTTCTCGATGCGTTTTATTCACTATTTCTATTTCTCTAATAACTTAATTATTCACCCTTACTCCTAAAATATTACTTTCATTTCATCCGTTTTAATGTAGTTAACAAACCTGTTATCCAGCGAAGGTATTGAAAATAATCAAAATAAAGTTTCCATAATAAACGATACTTTGGTGATTCGGAAATCACAAGAAGTAGAATTCACCCGCTTTAAAAAAAAACCTAAAGAAATGGTTCGTCGCTTGATGTTAGAATTAGTAGGTCGCGACGAACTGAAAACAATGACTGCTCTCGGAAAGCAAACGGTAGGAAGTAAAAGAAAGGAAATTCCAGAACAAATCAGGAATTGTGTTTACAGTGTGTATCGTCATTGTTATGTATTAATTTTTATTAATTTTATTAATTAATTAAATTTTATTATTAATTTTTTTCAGATTATATTATGAAACATTCAAAAGGATTAAGCTATACCAAATATATTGATACACTTAATAATCAATGCTGCACATTGAGAAATCCGAAGAGCTCAATTCCAACGAACATAAAAAAAAATAATCAAAATAACAAGCGTAAAAATATTGAAGATGAGGATTCTGGAAGTGAGCATGAATTAAGTGAAAGGTATATCATATATAAAGCATGTGTGACCGGGTCAGAAAAAACGGTGTTATCGACTGAAAAATCGATTTTTTTGTGATGGTTTCTTACAGTTTGAGGTCCTAAAAATACAATGCAACTATAGTCCTAAATGTAAAAAAAATTTGTTGCATTTGTTTAAACAAATTAAAAAAAAAAATTTATTTTGAAAAATTTTTTTAATGAAAATATAAGTAATTCTAAGGCAAAAATTACTCTTGGTATTTTTGCTTAAAATAAAAAATTGAATGCCAAAACCATTAACAAAAAATTAGAGCTAAATTCTGCGCGATGATCCATAAGTATATATTCATCATCGGCGACCTGGTTCTATAGATAAAAAATAACCGTGGATTATTGTGCGGTTGTCAGTTCTGAAGGTGCATAAAAAATTTCAGTCCTCTAGAACATCAGCAAGTCGTTCAAATTAAATTTTAAAATTTCATATTTTGACTTTTGCAAAACAAATTGTTTATAACAATAACACTGATGTTCAAAAAATAAAAAAAATAAAATTTTATTCATAAAAATCGTGTTCAACATAAAAAATACATAAGGAACACTTATCTAGGTCCTTAGAAATATAAAATGTTTCAAGAAATCTATTTTAATTGGTAGTAAAACTTTTAACGCGTTTTTCTCAAAAAGTTGATTTTGGTCGATACCACCGTTTATAGGTAAAATATGTATAGAAAATTGTTTAAGGGTACATCTTAATAATAATAAAAATTAACAACAATAACTGTATATAGGGAGGATTCTTCAGAAGCAGAATCAATGGCTAAAAAGCAAAAAATCAATTCAAGTGAAAATTTATGTTCTGAGCAATGATTTCAATAATTTTTTTTTAAATTTGAAGCTTATTAAATTGACATTAGTTTTTGTTTACCATTTCTATATTATCAATTATGTTTAAACTTTAAACATAATATAAATAATAATAATAATAAAAATCCATTATAAAATAAGTACAATAAAATACATTTTGTTGAAAAGTAAGGTTTAAAGAAATTTATTTGAAATTATAAGTACAGGAATTTTACTAAATATGATAAAAAACAAAAAATGTTTTGCCATGGTTCATCCAGGGTAAAAACATTTTTGTAATCAATAAAAAAGACAAAAAATGTTTCGCCATGGTTCATCCAGAGTAAAAACATTTTTGTCTTGATCCATGGTTCGCCAAGGGTTAAAGACAGTGACAAAAATTCAATAAAAAAGACAAAAAATGTTTTGCCATGGTTAAGCCAGGGTAAAAAATGTTTTGTCTTGATCCATGGTTCGCCAAGGGTTAAAGACAGTGACAAAAATTCAATAAAAAAGACAAAAAATGTTTTGCCATGGTTAAGCCAGGGTAAAAAATGTTTTGTCTTGATCCATAGTTCGCCAAGGGTTAAAGACAGTGACAAAAATTCAATAAAAAAGACAAAAAAGGTTTTGCCATGGTTAACCCAGGGTAAAAACTGTTTTGTCTTGATCCATGGTTCGCCAAGGGTTAAAGTAAGAAAAATTCAATAAAAAAGACAAAAAATGTTTTACAATGGTTCATCCAGGGTAAAAACTATTTTGTCTTGATCCATGGTTCGCCAAGGGTTAAAGACAGTGACAAAAATTCAATAAAAAAGACAAAAAATGTTTTGCCATGGTTAACCCAGGGTAAAAACTGTTTTGTCTTGATCCATGGTTCGCCAAGGCTTATAGTAAGAAAAATTCAAGAAAAAAGACAGAAAATGTTTTGCCATGGTTCATCCAGGGTAAAAACATTTTTGTCTCAATCCATGGTTCGCCAAGGGTTAAAGAAAGTGACAAAAATTCAATAAAAAAAGACAAAAAATGTTTCGCCATGGTTCATCCAGGGTAAAAACATTTTTGTCTTGATCCATGGTTCGCCAAGGGTTAAAGACAGTGACAAAAATTCAATAAAAAAGACAAAAAATGTTTTGCCATGGTTAAGCCAGGGTAAAAAATGTTTTGTCTTGATCCATGGTTCGCCAAGGGTTAAAGACAGTGACAAAAATTCAATAAAAAAGACAAAAAAGGTTTTGCCATGGTTAACCCAGGGTAAAAACTGTTTTGTCTTGATCCATGGTTCGCCAAGGGTTAAAGTAAGAAAAATTCAATAAAAAAGACAAAAAATGTTTTACAATGGTTCATCCAGGGTAAAAACTATTTTGTCTTGATCCATGGTTCGCCAAGGCTTATAGTAAGAAAAATTCAAGAAAAAAGACAGAAAATGTTTTGCCATGGTTCATCCAGGGTAAAAACATTTTTGTCTCAATCCATGGTTCGCCAAGGGTTAAAGAAAGTGACAAAAATTCAATAAAAAAAGACAAAAAATGTTTCGCCATGGTTCATCCAGGGTAAAAACATTTTTGTCTTGATCCATGGTTCGCCAAGGGTTAAAGACAGTGACAAAAATTCAATAAAAAAGACAAAAAATGTTTTGCCATGGTTAAGCCAGGGTAAAAAATGTTTTGTCTTGATCCATGGTTCGCCAAGGGCTAAAGACAGTGACAAAAATTCAATAAAAAAGACAAAAAAGGTTTTGCCATGGTTAACCCAGGGTAAAAACTGTTTTGTCTTGATCCATGGTTCGCCAAGGGTTAAAGTAAGAAAAATTCAATAAAAAAGACAAAAAATGTTTTACAATGGTTCATCCAGGGTAAAAACTATTTTGTCTTGATCCATGGTTCGCCAAGGCTTATAGTAAGAAAAATTCAAGAAAAAAGACAGAAAATGTTTTGCCATGGTTCATCCAGGGTAAAAACATTTTTGTCTCAATCCATGGTTCGCCAAGGGTTAAAGAAAGTGACAAAAATTCAATAAAAAAAGACAAAAAATGTTTCGCCATGGTTCATCCAGGGTAAAAACATTTTTGTCTTGATCCATGGTTCGCCAAGGGTTAAAGACAGTGACAAAAATTTAATAAAAAAGACAAAAAATGTTTCGCCATGGTTCATCCAGGGTAAAAACATTTTTGTCTTGATCCATGGTTCGCCAAGGGTTAAAGACAGTGACAAAAATTAAATAAAAAAGACAAAAAATATTTTGCCATGGTTAAGCCAGGGTAAAAACTGTTTTGTCTTGATCCATGGTTCGCCAAGGGTTAAAGACAGTGACAAAAATTAAATAAAAATGACAAAAAATGTTTTGCCATGGTGAAGCCAGGGTAAAAACTGTTTTGTCTTGATCCATAGTTCGCCAAGGGTTAAAGTAAGAAAAATTCAAGAAAAAAGACAGAAAATGTTTTGCCATGGTTCATCCAGGGTAAAAACATTTTTGTCTCAATCCATGGTTCGCCAAGGGTTAAAGAAAGTGACAAAAATTCAATAAAAAAGACAAAAAATGTTTCGCCATGGTTCATCCAGGGTAAAAACATTTTTGTCTTGATCCATGGTTCGCCAAGGGTTAAAGACAGTGACAAAAATTAAATAAAAAAGACAAAAAATATTTTGCCATGGTTAAGCCAGGGTAAAAACTGTTTTGTCTTGATCCATGGTTCGCCAAGGGTTAAAGACAGTGACAAAAATTAAATAAAAATGACAAAAAATGTTTTGCCATGGTGAAGCCAGGGTAAAAACTGTTTTGTCTTGATCCATAGTTCGCCAAGGGTTAAAGTAAGAAAAATTCAAGAAAAAAGACAGAAAATGTTTTGCCATGGTTCATCCAGGGTAAAAACATTTTTGTCTCAATCCATGGTTCGCCAAGGGTTAAAGAAAGTGACAAAAATTCAATAAAAAAGACAAAAAATGTTTCACCATGGTTCATCCAGGGTAAAAACATTTTTGTCTTGATCCATGGTTCGCCAAGGGTTAAAGACAGTGACAAAAATTAAATAAAAAAGACAAAAAATATTTTGCCATGGTTAAGCCAGGGTAAAAACTGTTTTGTCTTGATCCATGGTTCGCCAAGGGTTAAAGACAGTGACAAAAATTAAATAAAAAAGACAAAAAATATTTTGCCATGGTTAAGCCAGGGTAAAAACTGTTTTGTCTTGATCCATGGTTCGCCAAGGGTTAAAGACAGTGACAAAAATTAAATAAAAATGACAAAAAATGTTTTGCCATGGTGAAGCCAGGGTAAAAACTGTTTTGTCTTGATCCATAGTTCGCCAAGGGTTAAAGTAAGAAAAATTCAAGAAAAAAGACAGAAAATGTTTTGCCATGGTTCATCTAGGGTAAAAACATTTTTGTCTCAATCCATGGTTCGCCAAGGGTTAATGAAAGTGACAAAAATTCAATAAAAAAGACAAAAAATGTTTTGCCATGGTTCATCCAGGGTAAAAACTGTTTTGTCTTGATCCATGGTTCGCCAAGGGTTAAAGACAGTGACAAAAATTAAATAAAAAAGACAAAAAATGTTTTGCCATGGTTAAGCCAGGGTAAAAACATTTTTGTCTTGATCCATGGTTCGCCAAGGGTTAAAGACAGTGACAAAAATTAAATAAAGAAGACAAAAAATATTTTGCCATGGTGAAGCCAGGATAAAAACTGTTTTGTCTTTATCCATGGTTCGCCAAGGGTAAAAGTAAGAAAAATTCAATAAAAAAGACAGAAAATGTTTTGCCATGGTTCATCCAGGGTAAAAACATTTTTGTCTCAATCCATGGTTCGCCAAGGGTTAAAGACAGTGACAAAAATTCAATAAAAAAGACAAAAAAGGTTTTGCCATGGTTAACCCAGGGTAAAAACATTTTTGTCTCAATCCATGGTTCGCCAAGGGTTAAAGTGCATTAATTTCATTACAATCAAAGAAATGTATTTCTGCTCCTCAGCCAGGCATTTCCCAGACCATGGGAAACGATCATAAGCAAGGGTTATCCCAGGGAATGTATTTGCCCTAGCCTATGGTTTCGCCAAGGTTTTTTACATCTTACTTCGAACCTTCTCCCAGGGTCTTCCCTGGGTTGACCATTTCTACGCGGGTATATATATTGTTATTACATCATTCATTTCGTATTGAAAATTATTCATAATTGTGTTAATAGATTAGTATTAAAATTTGCGCCTTTAAATCTCATTTATATTTAGTGTTTATAAAATTTTTTAAAAATTATTATTATTTATTATTAATTATTAATTTTATACAAAAAAAAAAATTTAAGCTGTAATATTTATGATTAATGAACTAAGAAAATATTCAAGTTTAACAAATTTTAAATTAGATTTTTTAAAATTATTTGATCTCAAATAGAAAAAGGTGTAATTTAATTAATGTAAAATCTTATACACATATATGTGTATATCTGTGTGTGTTTTTATGTAAATTTGAATAATTAAATCCATCATATGAGGAAGATTTTTACATTGAAAAAAATTGAAATTCATTATATCGTGTATAATTAAAGTATACGGAAATAATTATACTGTGTCATGAATGAGGCAAGACTAGAGAAATAGTGTGTTAATCCGTTTGCCAGAGAGCTTTGAATAATTACATTAAAAACATCATAAAATTATGAAGACATTATTTTGGAGAAAGTTACAAAGAGCATAGAGGGAGAAACATTCAATTATATGTATATTGAAAATATTTTAATACGATGTCATTTGAATTTGTGATAAAAATGTTTGTTTTCTTTTTCTTGTTGATATGTATTTATGCAATATAGAGGAAAATGTTAGGCTACCAAACGCATGACACAGGGCGTTGGCTAAATCCGTACTGCATCCAACGTACACATATGCACATACGAACCATCCGCCATGTGCCGAATGCGCAGAAACTGTCGTGTGCTTTTACAGCATAATAGCCGTGACCCCGCAACCCATAGTCACTGTCATTATTCCGCACGATTCGGCTCTAATCAACAATCGAAACGTTGAATACTTCTGATTAGCGGCGTGGTTGATTATATTGCGCTACCCCTTGACAAAAGTTCCTATGTTGTCATATTACATTCTTATATAAATAGCGTGAATAAAATTTTCAAAGTAGGAGATTTGTTTTAGAACCGAAAATGATTTTTTCTTGTGGCAGGGGAATTTTTTTTTTTTTAAGGAGACAACAATTTATTGAAAATTAAAGTTTTCGTTTTTTACATATATATGAAAACGTGATTGATGCATACTTCTTTTTTTTTATTGAATTTCAAAATATGTTCAAGTGAACGCAATTTCGCTGTGATTTTTCAGTTGTAAAAAAATTTATTGTTTCAAAAGAAATTATTCCCATTTTTTATATGTAAAATAATATTTACAAGTACTATAATAAAAATAGAAATGATTCTTTTTATTTTCTCTTGGATGACAATATTTGAATTTTTCATATAGAGCTCAAAATTTTGTTTGAAGTTTGGGACCATACTTTAATTACGTAACGCTTTATTGGGGAGGGTGGGGGGGGTCAAGTTATTTGTTACACACAGCAAAAAAATGGCGCTAATGTATATAAAAATCTGTTACATAGGGGGGGGAGGGGGTTCAAATTTCAAAGAAAAAGCGTTATGTAATTAAAGTATGGCTCCTTTAATAATAAATTTTATTAAATGCAAACAAAATTCTATTAATTTCTTGTTAATAAATGAACGATTGAAATAATTATTTAAATATTAATTGCACATTACAATTGATTCGTTAAGTCAATAAAGTGGTATATTATTAATTATTAATTATCAAAATTATTTTCTCGCATAATTATTATGAATCTAATTATTACTTTTAAAAAAAAATGACAAAAAATAAGATATCGCGCATGTTGGCAATAATTAATGTTCATAAAAGTGTGAAATGATCTCAATTGTCATATAAATTCGAATGCATTTGATTGTAAATTTCCTATTTGAGTTGTGTACCGAAACTCACATAACATTGATTTATCAGTAATTACTTAATTTGTTTTATTGCTGAAAGGCAAACCATCAATGTTTCAAGTTTATTTTTAATATGTGTTTATCAATACACTCAGATTTATTTTTCAATTATTCAGTTTACGCCTGCTATTAAATAAAAAATAAAAAATCTCCCCTTTGCACCGGGATGAGTATATAGTTTATTATATTAAAATTATTTTAAAAAAATGTTTAATTAAATAATATTGTTCTGCAATAATAAATAATGAAAAAATTTAGTTTTATTTGTAAGGAAACAATTATTTAAATATATTGGATCTAATTTTTCCTACATTGAGAAAAATATGCTATTGAATCAACAGCATTTCTGCCAAAGGTATAAAAATTATTATTGATTCGAAAGCATATGCTATAAAATTTGTAAAATATTTTATAGATTCTATAGCATATGTTTTTGAATCAATAACAACAGGCGCAATAATGCACCAATACTGGCTGGCCGACAGTTGGCTTACCAGTATTGGTTCAGTACTGATATGGATTAAATTCTGTACTGTGACAATACTACAAGCCAATACCGGCATGCCAGTATTTTCCAATATTGTGCCAGTATTATTGAGACAGTAATGGCAAACCAGTACTCGGTCAGTATTTATGCAATACCGAATTTCAGTATTCAGAAAAATTATGAAAATTTACCTCCATGAAGTTGGCGTTGACGCTCAGCGCCGAAAATTATTTTTCACAGGATCAAAAATGTCAAATTATTTTTTTTGCTTCCTCGTGGAGGAAGTTTTGTAGTCCTTTCGTTTATAAAACTTTTCAAAGTGGCGGAAACCAATTTTTTTTCTTTATAGAAACATGTTATATGAGATCCTGATCAATTGTCCGGATGTATGTGTGTGTGGATCCCTTTTTTGTTTAGAAGATAACTGTAACAGGTTTTAATTTTTTTAGATAAAATTTGGTAGGCTCATTTATCATATTAATATCTCAAATCTGACCAAAAGATTTTAAAAACCATAAAAAAAAAAAATTTTATCGCCGTTTTTACAAAATTTTTTTTTTAATCGAAAAAAATTTTAAATAGAAAAATTTAAGGTTATATATTATAAAATCGTATTCCTTACGTCAAGACGAATCCATCGATATATATAAAGTATACATTTGAGGTAAATTTAAAGAATTAATGAAAGTTAAAAAATCAAAAATTCACATTTTGGCAATAAAATTTTACTTTCTCCACGAGCAAGCAAATTTTTTTGCTGATCGTAAAGAGGAAGCAAAATGTTCATGTAATGAACATTTGAATTTACAACTTGTTTAAAAGATTTTCGGTCCATATATGTAATGCCTTAAGAAATACTTTTTAAGGTATTATTAACACGAAACTTTTTTAAAAATGATTTGTAATTTTTGCTCCCGTGAAAAATAATTTTCGACATTGAGCATCGACGCCAACTTCATAGATGTGAAAATTGTGTATTTTTGTTGGTTAGAAATTAAATTTACATACATATTTTTTTAAAAATTATTTTAATACTTCTTTTTTGCGATTACTGCTGCAATTTTCGTTAACGGAATTATGAAATTTAAATTTAATATTAAAAAATTTTTTAATAAAAAATACATAATAAATGAAGTTCTCAAATTATTTTTCTAACACTGAAAAAATATATTTGAATCAAATAAACTCTATTTTAACCAATAATTTCATTCAATTTCAGTAATTTAAAGAAATACAAATAAATATATATATATATATTTTATATTTGAAGGAATTCTTTGAATAATAAAATAAAGAGTAAAATGTTAATATAAAAAATAACAATTTAAAAGTTATTATAATAATTTATTATTATTAATAGTTAATGCTATGAGTCGGTTCTTTGATCCAGCTGTTCAATTAACGTAAAAAGCAAAAAGAACCCTGAATTTTGAATATCTACCAGTGCTGGCTTATCCCAAACATATGCCAGTATTGGTTCAATATTGGCGGTCAGTACTTTGCCAGTAATTGCCAGTACTGACACAACACTGCGCCGGTTGTAAATTTTTGCATGGGTATAGATGTAACCTTTTTTTAATGTATAAATTAATTAAAATCTGTTTTTTAGCGGAAGAATACAACTTTTCCTATGTAAATATAAAAAGTTCTTGTTAAATGCAGGATATCGATTGCAGCGCGATATAACGACTAATTTTAATTTGATAGCAGGAAAAGGAGATGAGAATGATTGCTGATTCGGATTGCAAATGAAAATAGAACTTGATTCGTTCTACAGATTGAATTCCTCGTTTCAAAAAGTGGTTTTCCGATATTTTAATACGTCCTAATTCTTGAGGGGGTCAGTAATCCATAGGTTTAATTATATACGTTCTTCACACCCTCGTGTCTTTATGAATCACGAGTATGACAACATTGGATATTTCTATTATTGGCCTCAGATATATTCAATCATGAATACCGTGTGTGTATATACATTATGTAGAGTTTCTCACGAGTTTCATTTTAACACAGAGGGAAAAAAAAATAACGAAACGTGGGTATTTCAATTTTAGAAACTAAAAATAACGTTAAATGGAGCAAGGATATTGTGTACACTGGGGGAAAAAAAATTGAAAATTATATAAAGTTTAAAACTTTGCGGGAAGGACAATTTTTTTCTTCAAATTTATAATTATTAAATTGTTATTTTTTTTATATTAAAAAATAATTAAAATTGTTGTATTTATTACACCGAAAAAAAATATTCTTGTATTCAGAGGAAAATTCCTCTTACAGAATCCTCTTGAATTTTATTCTTGAAACAAGAGTATTACTTTTTAAATGATACTATTTTCCTCTAATTTCAAGAGGATCGAAACAAAAGGACTATTCCAGAGCATTCCTCTTATATTCAGAATAATCTTTTTAGAATAAAAATAATACTCTTAGAAATTAGAATTTAGAATAATCTTCTATGTTTAAGAATATTCCTCTAAATTCTAAAAGAATTTCCCATTGAAAGTCGCTCATGCGCAAAGATGATTGCGTCATATCATTTACGTCGCGTCATAAATCGCATATCATATGTGAAAAAGTTTTAGTTTCTGTGTGAAAAAAGGGGAATAAACCAAAATGGATAATAATCTTTTAAATATCTTGATAGAATTACAACTTACACAATACGTGCCTATTTTTGAAGGTAAAAGAAATTTTGAAGAAAATTTAAATAATTTTGAGGTTATGCTATTTAAAATTTTATTTTATTATGATTTTTATTTATTTTAATTTTATTTAAAATTTACTTAAAATTTATTTAAAATAAATTAAATTTATTAAAAAATAAACGCTAAAAAATACTCGACCTAAGATTTACCAATCACGAAAATAACGAAAAAAAATTTTATTAAATATTTAACATATTGATACTGCTTTACTGATTGTGACAGCCCTTTGGTAGATTATGTATTTCAGGTGGTTAGCAACAGCGCCAATCTCCTCCTTTTGGCAAAACCGCGAAACGTCTGGTGACATATATAACCTGCCAAACGGATGTCATAATGAGTAAAATATGTTATGTTAAAAAACTTTTTTTTTGTTATTTTCGTGATTGGTAAATCTTAGGTAGTGTATTTTTCAGAGTTTATTAATTTTCCAAATGGAAATTGCATTTTTGATTGTAATTTCTGAGAAAGTACTGTTACAGTTTTTGTGAAAAAAAGTGCTCATATTTAATTTATTGACATGAAATTTTTTTTATTATTTTAACTCAAAAAAAGTTTTAGATGGTGTATATCTTGCCAATAATTAATTATCCATAAAGGAAAAAGCATTTTACCTTCTTGTTTTCAAGAAAAGGCTGTTGAAAATTTTCCAAAATTTTAGTTTCAATGTAGATGGCGCTGCCTCACATGGACCTGGCCTTAAGTCAAGAGCAGCTAAGGTCCCTTTCACTGTGGAGCGTCACATATGTTTTGCGCATAAAAATATTATTAAAAATAGATTTAGTTGATTTTATTAAAAAAAAAATTAAAATCAATTTCAATTTATTTATTCTCAAACAGATGTAAATCATGGAATATCAAATTTTATTCCTTTTAATTTTATAAATTATATCTATGACATACAAACTAGATGATTGCATTTTTATTATTTCAGAGTTCTTTTTAAGATAATATTTTCCTCTTAAAATAAGAGTGTCCTCTTAAATTAAGAGGTATAATTTTACATAGAGGACAATCCTCTTAAACCTAGAGGATATCCTTTTGCAGCATATATTAGACGAAAATATGCATTGAAATAAGAGGAATCCTCTTGAAACAAGATGATTTTTTTTCGGTGTATGTTGAGAGATTTATAGAAGAGAATATCGACGAAATACAATTTTGAATGAGAAAATTTTACAATCGTATAATTTTGTTTGATAAAAATTTAAAAAAAAATTAATTGTAGTGTTAAATATATTTTAAAAAACGTTAAATATTAAATTATTTTTAAAAATATTCATACTCTTCAGAAATGGTATCGAACGTCTAAAAATTGGTTCAATAATTTAAGTGAAAAAAAAAATACCAGTCATGCATTGTTATATTTCCTCGACAATAACACAGGCAATTTTGAAATCCACAAACCACAATAGTCATTTCCCATTCAATTTTTACACTGAATCAAAAACCGTATTCCAATTAATCATAAATTTTTGGTTTCGCTCTTTTTAAACCTTGTATCGTAAAATTCAAAAATTACCCACGGGAAATGACAATCCTCCCCATGTGGAAGGATTTCCGAAAATCCTTTCATTGGATCTTGTCTATTTAAAAAAAGAAAAAAATATTTAGTTAATTTTCATACAAAATATTGATTGATGACAAAAATATTTATTTTCAAAATTGGATCATAAAAATCAATTTGAAGGTAGTTTAGTTTTGATTATCAAATGAATTTCTTCTAGAAAACATCATTAGCTGGTTTTCTGTAGAATTTAGCCCGAAGCTTGTTTCTAAAAAAAAATACAAGAAAAAAAAAGAAATCGTTAAAAATCTCGAGTATAAAAGCAAAGTTAAGACAAATTAAATTTTTCAGTTGGCTTACATAGGTCTTTCTTTTTTCTTCTCCTACTTGTAAGAAAATCACTTTTTACCCGTAGAAGAATATTAATTTAGCGTGGTTCAGCCCACCTGAAAGTTTGCAGCCATGATTCTTTGCCTCACGTTCGAGCAAACTTTTTTTTTTTCTATTCATTTCTGGTGGATAATATCTCTATAGCAGCGAATGAAAGACGGTAGAAAGAAAAGAAGATAAAAAGAACAGTGGTTTCCGTATTGCGAGAATTTTCAACTCCCTTCGACGGTGAAGAAATCACTCTGACGGAGGAACTTCCTGCAAAGTCTGATTGTCAAAACTTGATTGAAACTTTATCGAAAGCGTACAGGGGCGCAATGTCGATGAGAGAATAGGTAGTGTCCAGGAAAGTATATACTATATCATGAAACTTAGAAAATACTCTGAAATCCATTAGTAGCGAAACTTGAAATTAAGCATTATTCCTTTCTATTCTTTCGTGGAAAAATGAATTAACTTCCAACTTTTTCTTTCAGGGATCATTATCCATTTATTTATTTGCAAAAATTAAATAACTCGCTTGGAAAGTTTTGAAAGGTGATATAAGAAAGCGTGAAATTTTGAATAAATTATAATTAGACATTTAATTAAATTTTAATTCATTTATTCAAAATAACTAAAGTGAGACTTTTCTCTGGACATTATATATAAAGTTTTCTTTTCAATGAAAATTTTCAGTCAGTTTATTTTTTAATATTACCAATATTAAATTGAATTTTTTTTTTCTAATTTTACGAATAAAACTTTTTTAATAACCATTTTTTAAAATAATATTCTGAACACGAAACAAGTTTTCACTAATTTACAAAATAATATATTTTTGAAAAAGTATATAAAATATGTTATTTAAATATTATAATTAAAAGCTTCGTTAGCTGAGTAGTGGAAGAATTTTTTTTTTTTTTTTTTTTCTTTTCATTTTTAATGCAAGAGAGTATTTTTAATTGCATTCGTGCCTCTTCTTATTTCAAGACGAATGTATTTGTAAAGAGCACAAAACCATAGAAAACGCTGTGGCAATTTGCCATATGCTGGATTTTCCAGAAGAAACTTTCAAAATTTCTTCCCAACTCCTTGGGCAAGTTTGCATAGTCAAACATTTGCCAGGAGAATTTCTTCTTTCAATCAGGCAGGCTAGTCTGCATCTATGACGTTGATTTTGTCGGGTGAATGAAAAAAAAGAGATTTAGCTATTCAACATCAAAGGACCGAGAATGGTCTAGCGGACGTCCAATGCAATTAAAACTTTTCTACTTTCAACAGTTAATTTGTCTTTGTTTCAAGAGTGTATATCCTCTTCTTTTATCTAGAAGAGCTGTGTGCTTTCGTTTTTGCTCTTGTCGATTGCAATTCAATGCAAAACATGTTTTATTCATTGATAAATTCTGAATCCCTTTACGTGCAGCTTGTTTTGCTGTTTTATTAAAGCATCGCTCTTTTTAATAATACAATATACATATATATGTTATATATAAAATGATTGAATCCGCGGAAAATTTTGAATTTTGTGGAAAATATAAATTAATTAAAATTAAAATTACGCCAATAAACACTGAAACTGTGATTGACGAATATTTGGTTACTTTTTTTTTAATCAATAGTTTAACAAAAAATGAAAAATTTTAAATTCTTTCTTAAAAATATATGCTTAAAACTGAAAATGTGAAAATATTGTTCAAAATATTGTTGAAAATATCTAAAAAGAAGTTATTAATTTAATAATTATTTAATTTACTGTTTTATTTAACATAATAATAATAAGTTGATATATGTATATTAATTTGAGTAGATTTAAAGAAATTATTTCAATTTATAACTTTTGAATAAATTGAAATGATCCATTACGCCCTGGTCTCTCACTATTCATTATATATATTTCTTTAAAAGTTTTTCTACATTTATAGTGAAATGAATTACCTCAAGGCAAATAAAAATTGAATTTCCTTTTGTCATTCAAACGATTCTTTTAAATGAAGAATCAAATTCAATTTTCGCAGAACTATTCTCATTTAACCGTTTCCATAAGACTGAAATCACTTTTGCTAACTTTTCTTCGACAAATATAGTAAAACTTGAAATATCTGTCGGGATATTGGATAACCTGAAAATTTTTATTAACTTCCAATCTTCTCTCGTTTTTAATTTTTTTTTTTTTTATAAAATATTCGCGATTTATTATAAAATCATATATTTATATACTAGAAAGTATATATTATAAAAAGCGTATAAAATTATAAAACTCCATTAAATAAAATATAAAAAAAAATAAAAATAGTTTTCATTAATGAGGAAAAAAAAATAAAAAAAAGTTTATGTAGTAGAAAAGATGACAGTGGTAAACTTTATTAAGATACAATGTATTTTATACCAGTATTTGTAAAATCAGAACAATCCGCGTGAGTCTATTTTACACGCAATCAAAGTAAAAATTGCCGTTAGCTCTGAAATGGCTAAAAAGACGAAGCACTGTGGTAATCTTTTACTGCCAAGTAGATAATTAGGCTATAAATAAAAGTTTATTGCTTCGTGAGTATCATGCTAAGAGTTAGTGGAATCCATTCATTTCTACTCGCTGCATTTTAGAATCCATAAGAAACCCATTAGTGTTCTCATTACTGATGGACAAATTTATCTGAAAGAAATTTTTATCCTACATTAGACTATTAAAAAAAAAAAAAAATTTTATTTCCGAGCAACATTAATATGAAGCTGTGCAGATATTTCTACAAAAAAATACCTAGCATTTATTCTAATCAAATTTGTTCGATACAACAAATTTTCTAAAAATTTTTAATTTCTACGGTAGGTTTCCATTTCCATTTTTTCCAATTTTCATTTCCACTTTTTCTAATTTCTATTCCCATTTCCATTCCCATTTCCACTCCCATTATTTTCTTTAAGATTCAATGATTTAAATATTATGCATGAATTTCCCATAAAAATCATTAAATAAAATTTTTATTTAAAAATTTTTAATTAAATAGAACTGTTTTTTAGACGAAGTTTCATTTTCTAAATAGCATTTGACTATATTTCCTTTTAAACGAATTTTTACTAAATACCATTAGAAAAAGTGGAAGTGGAAATTAGAAAAAACGAATGTAAATATTATATAATTTCAAATGCAAGAAAAAATGTCTTTCCTTGCCTCGTGTGCGTGCTGTGAGATTTAAAGAAAAAAAAATAAAATCAATTTCCAGGATATTTTTGCTTTGATAACGGTAGCCTATTTCCAGTTTTCCATATTTTCAATTACCTATACATATACATACGTCTGAGTGAAATGGAATACATCTATACTGAACGGTTAATGCACTTCAGTAGGTATTCTGAAATAATACTGGAATTTTCTTACTAGAATAAAGGAAGAGGAGAGGGGAAAAGCTATTTCGTATGAACAGCGACAAAGTGAGTTATTCCAATCCAGTGACTATATCTGCGATTTGGAAACTACTATACTTTGTGTGACTGTTACCAGAAAATTTCCCCAAAAAAAAGAAACTTGCCATTTTCTGGTTTTAAAGCCTTTTTACATGCATATATATAAAATATATATTTTCCACTTGACTGGTATATTTGAAAATCGTTTAGCTTTCTTTGGCTAACGATCGTTAGCTGATAGGTATTGATATATGATAAAACTTTCTAGTGTTCTCATCAACCTCTACTTAACCCATTAACTTGATAAGTCGTTTATCTGATAGAATATAGAAACTTTTTTCATTTCCTATACCTTCTATCACTCTAAATACTGTTTTCGAAGAAAATTATTCACTTTTTGCATAAAATTATTATGCGAGCACATTTTTTTTAAAATAAATCATTTTTGAACTGAAAAAAAACTTATTTCGATCAAATAAAAATTATTTGATTCAGATAAATCATTTACTTGTCTATTATTTGTATTAAATAAATATTTGAACCAAATAAATATTTACTAGACCTAAATAATTTATTTTATTGTATATCTAATGAATAGTAATTTGAATCAAATTTAACTGACTTAAAACATAAATAAAATAAATATATAGGTAATACTGTATTCAGTTTAAAGATAAAATTTATTTGCATCAAAGAAAAGATTTTTTCGATTCGTATAAATAAATTATTCATTTGATAGAATTATTTTGTATTTGTTTCAAAAAATAATGTATTAACATTGAAAACATTCATTACTCGTATTAAATAATTTAGTTTACTTGAATAAATAACAAATTTATTATAGGTATAAAATAATTAGTTAATCATATCTTACCAAATATTAAAATCAATTATTTATTTGATACAAATATTTTTTTACCTGATCTCATTGAAATTTAATAAATGTACTTCAAATAATTAAAGTTATTTGAATGAAAAATAGGTACTTTTTCTAAATATATTGTAAAATTTCTAGTAAAAATGATTTTTAGTCATACCAAATAATGCTTTAATTTTTTTTTAGTAAGTGACTATGAGTTTTAATCACACGGAGAAAAAAGAACTGTTGTAGTTACTAAAAATTAAGTCCACACAACAATTCCGTATTGTTAATATAGAACCAGCAGTTCTATTTGTTTTTACGAGAAAAAAAATTGTTAAAATGGAATTGTTATTAAAAGTGATTTGTTTTAATGAAAAATTCAATAAAAGGGTTTTCGGTGTCATTGATGACAAATTTGATGTTAAGTTGACAATAAGTTGACAGTTAATATGACAGCTGTCAATTTGACATCAAGTATGTGATTAGCGACCATTAAAAGTTTCGATGAGTTGGTTAATATCTATTATTAATTTTGCAATTTTTATTATGCCTTTTATCCCCACTCTACTCTGTTTTTCTCATTCCTCCAATGGCCAAACCACCAGTGGAGAAATGTGGTACATTCCTGTACTGGTGACTAGTGTACAATAGCACAATTCCACCGAAGGCGTTGGACAAACATAATTGTTTGATGAACAAATAAAATTGTTATGGAACAGTTGAAATAACAGAACTAAATTGTTAAATCGGCAATACAATTTGTTGTATTAACAAAGCTTTGATCCGTCTAATACAATTTGTTCAGTTTCTTCGCCTTTTAAAATAATTGATAGCCGATTTCCGTAGGTCATATCACCAGTTTCATTTTCATTAAAATCTGTGGAACATGCAGCTTCTGAATCAAATTCTTTGACCTGAACCCAAAAAATTATTTTGAGTTGAAATATGTTGTTAAATAATATTTAATATACATTTTGTATTTTTAAGGTGATGTTATGTTCAATAGTAACAGAGTAGAACTTACCGATAAACGATGAAATTGTATTTTCATCCACTCACTACACTTGAAATAGATTTCTCACTTTAACCGGATTCATTATTTAACAGCACTTTGTCATTTAAAAAAAAACTAATAATAAAAGCATAAGTGGCACATGTGCCAGAAGCAAACGACGCGACGATCTGCACGCCAGTTTGCGAGAAATCGAAATGACCACACTGAAAGAAATTTTTCGTTACTGCCATAATTCTTGCTGTTTCTGTCATATCGTATAACTGAATTAACATGGAACTGTTACACAGTAAAAACAAAGTCTTAAACCGTTTACACCTTAAATTAAGCCCATATATTTTGCATAAGTCTGTCCTTTTTTAATTGGTCTGACTCCGTTTACACCTTAAATTCAGCCTCAAAAATAGGCTGAAATCAAGATTTCTTTTTTAGCGTGTACTGCTATACAGTTTGGGTAATCCAACCAAACGAATAGTACTTCCAAAGAGCAAGATGTCTGAATCAGACTTCACATGGTTAATATAACCTAACTTATCTGCCAATTTGACAGACTGTATGACCAATTCAACTAGAAATCTCAACCATAAGTTTGTGGCTGAAATTTCGATAGCATTCCTTTCCGTGGCACGTGACATGGAACAATAAACCTGTCAGCTGAACAAATCCGGATTGTTCCATCAGCAATCGACAAAGAGTTTGCTTCTGTAACTGTACGGCATTACAAACTGAACAAATCTGACAACAGATAATTCGGGTTGTTGTTAAAACAACACACATTTGTATTGACAACGATCCGAATTGTAATATCAACAAATCTACTGACAACAATTTATTTATTTATTGAAAATATACGGGCAAAGCCCATTCGTACAGAGTACTATAAAGATACATTATGTTTATTGTATATTAATTGGCTGCATTGTTATTATAATCATTGAAAATTAAGATACGCAAGTTTTTAATGAAAGTTGTGAGTGAATTACAGAAAAAATCAATGCTGTTGTTAAACTGATTTGCCTCACTGCTCAGTCTGTTGATCACTGAATTTGTAGTGTAATTTTCTTTAATGAAAGGTAATTTAAATAATAGAGAGTTTCTAGGCGATCTTTGCGGAACGTAGAAATCAAATAAAAACAACAGGTCTGAGCAGTTAATTCGACCATTGATGATTTTAAATAAAAAAAGAAGATCAGAGAACAAAAATCTTTCAGACATTAGTGGTATTTTAAGTTTACGTCTAATTTCACTATAATCATGACTATTATAGTCTAACGGCAAACCAGTTTGTCTGGCAGCAATACGCAAAAATCTGTTTTGAACTCGCTCTATTAAAATAATAAATTCATCTTGGTAAGGTCGCCATAGTACTAATGCAAATTCAAATATTGGTCTAACCAAAGAGAAGTACAAGCATTTCAAAGCATCAATATTTTTGAAGCGCCTTGAATTTCTGGTGATGAAGCCCAAAACTCTGGTGGCTTTATTTACTGTATATGGGTCATTCTCACAAAAAGGACAAATGACACGTTCATGACATTATTTTTAATAAATAATTATAATAATTGAAAATGTTGCGGGCCTTATTATAGAAGTCAACAGAATTTAATAAGATTTTATAAAAAAAAATTGACAATTTTAAATAATTGAATATAATCATGTTTATATAGTGTAAAAACTCCCCTCCGTTACCGTTCGCGAAGTAAGTTTTATTTAAAGAAGAATTATTGCATTCATACTGCAATAGGAAAACATCTTTTGTCTAGTAATATCTACTAATTACATTATTTATAATTGATTTATAAAGTGTAAAACAGAATATTTGTAAAATATTTTTTCCTAGAATTAAATAAGTTTTGTTCGCAAAGTAAACTCCCCTCCGTGACCAATTACAAATATAATGAGTAAATGAAAAAAAAAAATGATAATTGAGAAATGAAGAATTCAAAAGTGTTTACAGTGACGATGTTGTTTTGGTCAGTACACAACATCATGAAAGAAATGAAAACAATAAGTGTCAGAAAGATTTTCAGTTTCGCAATGTTCGTCAACACAAAAAAACTCCCCTCCGTGACCACTTTAAATTTAGTTTTTTGATAAATAAATAATAAATATTATTAATAATTTTTAGAATATTCTTTTAAATATCGCGAATACTATTATTACTTTTTTTTATAAAATTTATTATTTTTATATTAGAATCAATAAATTTTGGCTACGCCTAAAGGAAGAAAACTCCCCTCCGTGATCGCTAGTCACATCCATCGATTATAAAGCCTCATGCAAAAAAATGCACCTTTTTCGTCCCTCGAATTTTGAAACTTTCTTTATGCCAAATGGTAACATATGATGACCCAATAATCCCTGCAAAATTTCAAGATGAGCATATGCCCCCTTTCGGAATTACAGGGGGTCAAAGGGGGCCATGTCAAAAAAAAGAACATGTAATATTATCGAATAATAATGTTAAAAAAATCAAACGAAATCGTTCCTTCAAGATTTTCGTCTGCTGATTACGAATTTGAAGTCCGTTTTCAAAAATTCAAAATGGCGGAACCTATATGGTGGACAACAATTTAAAAAATCGATCCGATTGACCTGAAAATGGTTACTCGGAGGTTTTTGGGGTCGCTGATTACGAATCTGAGGTCCGTTTTTCAAAATTCAAAATGGCGGATCCAATATGGCGGACTACAATTTCAAAAATCAATCCAATTTACTTGAAAATGGTTACTTGGGTTACCTTAAGATTTGTGTTCACCGTTATTGAAACCCCCTAATTAACGATATTGAAGCCAATTAAATAGATTTAAAAGATAATTGTCCGACATTTTGAATTTTTTAAAACTGATTCCAGATTCGTAATCAGCGACCCCAAAAACCCCTGAGTAACTATTTTCAAGTAAATTGGATGGATGTTTAAATCTGTCGTCCGCCATTTTGAATTTTTAAAAACGGACCTTAAATTCGTAATCAGCGACCCCGAAAACCCCCGAATAACCATTTTCAAATAAATTGAACTGATTTTTGAAATTGTCGTCCGCCATATTGGATCTGTCATTTTGAATTTTGAAAAACTAACACCGGATTCGTGTTTAGCGACCCCAAAAACCCTCAAGTAACAAGATTTAAACGGATTCGATCATTGTATCGGTGACAAAATATTAAACAATTATTTTATATTAAACAATTATTTTTTAAACAATAATGTTCATAAAGATCGTAACAACGTATTTTAGAGACTTATTTAGGTCCTTCTCTTCACATAGCAATAGTCATAACAGTGGTTTTGAACTTTTTTTTTTTTTTTTCTTAATTCAGCATTTGTCCTTTTCGAGAGATTCACCCATATATATAATGTGATTAGTAAACGAAAATTTATAGTCAATAAGTATACCGAGATCACGGATAGAAGATACCCTGATAAGCTCATCATTGCCAATAGAGTACTTACAATCAGAAAATTCTATAGATCTGCGAAATGAAATGATACTACATTTTTTTATATTCAAATATATTTTGTTCAAAATTCAATTTAGTATTTAGTTTTTAAAACAACTTATATTCGTGCATTTTTTTACATTCTGTTTTTTTATTTCAGTAATTTAAACATATTATGAAAAATTTTTAACTTTGTAAAAGCTGCATGTTGTGAACGATTAACACATATATATATATATAGGTTGTTGACTTGCACCCCTTGTAATTCAACGCACAAATGTCGGTTCCAGATTATTCAGGGTTGAAATATAATGATATACAGTTTACCTTCATATTCGTATTTCACGTTTCATATTTGATATTCATATTTCATAAATAAAATGTGAATATTCTATATAAACGATTACTTTTTAAACAATCATTTTGTAAAAATTTTGGTTTTTATCAACTTTTTTTTATTATTACAATTTTTTTTGTTTGACAAATAAATAATTTGAGTAAGTGATGAAAAAATAAATGTAGCGAAAATTTCACGGGCATATTGTGGTTGAATGTAAAAAGATGTGGGAAATAAAATTTGTCTTTTTTATTCTCGTGAAAGATTTAAGAGACATAGAAAGCTTATTTTTCCCAATTTTATAACTTGGGAAATAAAATATAGTAAATTTGAATTCTAGACGTCAGTGAAAGTTTTTATAATATAGATATTTTTCTCTTTCTCTCTTTCTATGACAAAATTCTCTTCTTATATAGCGAATAAATTAAATACACACATATACACACACAAAATATCGCGAAAAAATGCGGTGGGGTAGCTTTTAATAATATTGAAAGGAAACAATAAAAAATGAAATGTCATACGAGACTTTGAACAGACTCGATGAAATGGGATTAAGAAATGAATCGTATTTGTGTACACAAAGAAAAATATATTGACATATATAAAATTCGAAAATTGAATAAAAAAAGTTTTTTTTTAATTATTATCAATATTAATAATAGTACATATATAACACAGCCACACAAAAAAAAAAAAAGTTCTGATCTGGGGGTCTGACTATATATTTTCTATGTCTTTTGGGTCGCTGAATCCGAATCCGAGGCCCATTCAACCCCATCACATCAGGTTTTTGAAAAAACCTCAAAAAACCAAAATGGCGGACACTTTTTTGGAAAATTTATCGGATTCGCTTGAAACTCGCTACTCGGGGGTTTTTGGGGTCGCTGATTACGAATTTGAAGTCAGTTTTCAAAAATTCAAAATGGCGGATCCAATATGGCGGACATTTTTTTGAAAAATTTGCCGGATTTGCTTGAAACTCGCTACTCGGGGGTTTTTGGGGTCTCTGATTACGAATTTGAAGTCAGTTTTCAAAAATTCAAAATGGCGGATCCATTATGGCAGGATTTTTTGTCAACTTTATTAGATTCGCTTGAAACTCGTTACATGAGGGTTTTTGAAGTCGCTGATTACGAATTTGAAGTCCAATTTACAAAATTTAAAATGGCGAATCCAATAAAGATGTTCTTTTGAGAAATCAAAAACTTGAGTGTTTTAATTCACCCGTATTTACTTTGTATCTTGCGTGTGCCTGCGTCCAGGGCACCTCCACGTGGTGTACATTGGGTAACGCAAATGCCGACGGTACATTATATAGTAAAATAGACGTGATAACATAAACATTGAAACTAAAGATATTACGCGCGTTTAATAGCACAAATTGTAGGTTTTTTTAGATTATGTCCGAATCCTGATATGATAAATTTAAACTGACTTCAAATTCGTAATCAGCGCCCCCAAAAACCCTCGAGTAGCAAGTTTCAAGCAAATCCAGCATTTTTCAAACAAATATCCGCCATATTGGATCCGCCATTTTGAATTTTTGAAAACTGACTTCAAATTCGTAATCAGCGACCCCAAAAACTCCCGAGTAGCGAGTCTCAAGCGAATCCGGCAAATTTTTCAAAAAAATGTCCGCCATATTGGATCCGCCATTTTGAATTTTTGAAAACTGACTTCAAATTCGTAATCAGCGACCCCAAAAACCCCCGAGTAGCGAGTTTCAAGCGAATCCGATAAATTTTCCAAAAAAGTGTCCGCCATTTTGGTTTTTTGAGGTTTTTTCAAAAACCTGATGTGATGGGGTTGAATGGGCCTCGGATTCGGATTCAGCGACCCAAAAGACATAGAAAATATATAGTCAGACCCCCAGATCAGAACTTTTTTTTTTTTTGTGTGGCTGTGTAATTCTTATTAATGATAAATTTAAAGAATATTAATTATTAAATATTTAAATAATATGTTACATTTGATGGGAACTGAATTGTAATTAATAGTCTCAACATAAAATTAATTGAAATTGGTAGTATAACTGTTTAATTGTAATTTGTATATTTCCATGGCATATGTGAAATTCGTCTCAAAACAATATTGCGACTATCAATATAAATGGTAACATTTTTCGGTGACGTTCTTGATTCGTCATGTGTATCACTTTGATTTTTTCAGAATATATTTATATTCTTTTTAAAAAATGGCATTTTTATCGTTCACTGCTCTCAAGTGATACATGCTTTCTTCTATGTCAGAAATACTACGCTCGATTTATCAAAGAATCTTCGTTCACGAGCATAAATAATTCTTTCTATATATTTCTCGACCCCCTTTTTGTGACACCCTATATTCTATGCTTTCACTATTTTCCCTTACCATATATTTTTTTTCTCATTGTTCTTGCACATGTCAAACTGTTGGAAAAACAAAATGTTTTCCATTGATTTGATTTTGCGCGCGATTTAGCTCACACAAAAGGAGAATAAAATTTGAAAACTTCTATGGTAATCAAAGTGAAAAATAGTTGCAAAAGACTTTCACTTTGGTTTCTCATTGAAACACTTTGAAAATATTTTTTCTAAATTATATGTCGCATCATTTATTTCTTTCTTTATTCAATACTTTCAAATAAAAAAAGATTTATTTTTTTTAGTATTGATTCTAGTTTTTTTTTTTTTTTTAATAAAAATAATTGAAGTATCGGAATAAAAGTTTTGACGAGTAAAATATTACCTTTACTTTATTAGGAAAAGAGGGATGGGTAATAAAAATTGAATTTTAGTATTTTTACAATTCTAGAAACGTTTTGGGAGGGAAACTTTTAAAATAAGGTTAATGTGTCATGAACCGGAATGATCATAAAACCAAACGACTAGAAAGGCAATCACAGAACACTTCTTGAAAAATACAGTTAAAAACCAGATGGAAACAATATGTGTAATTTTATTTCAAGACATATTATAAGTGATTTTTCAAGTGACAAAAAATTTAAAAACAAAAAAATTAATAAATTTTATATAATAAAATTTTTTGTACATAATATAGTAAAAAAAGTAAAACTAAATTTTTCCCTATTAATAAAAAAAAAATAATAAATTAATGTGTAACAATAAATTTTCAACTTGTTTCGCGGAAGTATTTTTCAAGCAAAAAAAATTTCACAATTGTGATAAATAGAAACGTTTTTCTGTGTTGATACTATAACAACACACCTCAATCATATTATAAACTATATCTTCCTTGTATGACATCGTCTGTGCAACGTACGAATTTCTTTTATACCACACATGTGTGATAGGGGGAAAAAAGTTTTGCAATATGTTTTTTAGTATAAAGAGGCGTCTCAAGGAACATTTACTTCATTTGAACCATTTGAGATATTATCCGTTAGAGGAAGGAAAAGTGCGAACGAGAATATATACGTGGCGTTACCACAAAGGTATTACCGTTTGCATTATCGTCATGACACGCTGGAGCCACTGGAGGAAACGGGTCGCATTACGACATAATCGGTTGAGAAAATCGCCAGGGAGAAAAGTGAAAGAAAAAAAAAGGAAAAAAAAGATGAAAATAAACTTGAGCATTCTCAGAATAGGAAACTTCGTGAGCAGCAATTTTGCCCGAGATATTAATGGCTCTGAAGTTTCTCCTATTCACTAAAGTACGAAGAATAACGTACATTATTATGAAGAAAAGAGTAGAAATATTTGTTGCATAATATGAAGCAATTATTTCTGTTTATAGTTGAAAATCCCTTCTTAAAGAATTTTTTTTTTTTTTTTTAAGACTCGCTTAATATTTGCATGATTTGCACGGAATTTCCATTTTCTGTTACAATTATAATAAGTGGTTTTAATATTGTTTTTTTTTTAAATAGAATGAAAAAAATGGAATCAAATGTTGATAATTGAAAAAAGATAAAATAACTTAATTTGTCTTTTTTTATAATGAAATTATTTTTGTGTTTGAATTGTTAATGGAAAGATATCGATTGTAATGCAGGTATATAGGGGTTTTGATCAATTAAACATTTATAGGACAAAAGCCATTCGCATTTGGTGGTAATGGATCAATGATCGTAGTAATAGTGTTCACTATACTACACCCAGTGGTCAAATACTAGTTTAGTCAGACAGATTATCGCTTAGTGTCGAGAGCCTTCTCGACTACTGTCTTGGGTCGTTAAGAAATCATTCTCTAATCCTCTTTACTAGATTACAGATCTAAATCCGATTATTGACCTGTCAGCACGTTGGTTTCGTCTCATTTAAATACATCTTCATTTTTTTTTATTCTATTATCTCAATATTTATTTGAAAATTTGCGATTTTTTCTGTATTATTCATAATGATGTACTTTGCCGTTTTTAAAATAGAACTTTGTTTAGATCCTTGACAGTTTTCTCTAGTTTAAAAAAAATGTAAATAAATTAAATTTTTAACATTGTCTTTTATAAAAAAAAGTTATTACTTGTTGAAGGGAATTTTTATACAAGTGTTTTAATCATTTTTTTATTTTAGGGGTTTGATCAGAATTCTTAAAACCCTAAATAAGGTGTTCAAAATTAGAAAAAATTTATACTTTATTATAAATTAACGCAAAATTTAATATATTTCCAAATTTAAATACAGAATATAACGTCAATTTCATAAAAAGTAACTTTTACAAAAAAACAAAACATGTTTTTTCTAAAAAGAAGATTTTACAAAAAAGAACTTTTACAAACTATATATGTATGCTTTGTAAAAAATGCTTTTAAATCACGAACAAACTTTCCACTAATAAACTCCTTCAGAATCTCAACTTATTCGAAAATTTCCAGGAGCGATCTAGAAAGTTTCGTTTCGTATCTGCTACTAAAGTCAAAGGAGCAGGTGTGCAAGCTAAGACGTCTCTATATTGAACGAAACTTGCTAGAACTGAAGCGAACTTGACTTTGTATAGAGTACGCTTGTTAGGGTTGACTTTCCTGACCATTGATTACTGTTAAAGTTTCAAGCTAACATATAGTCTATTTTGTGTCTTCTACAATACATACGTTTCTTTTTTGTTTTCCCTTTTTTTCTGAATTTTTTTTTTGCGCTATAAAAATCGTGATAGCAAAGAGACTTTCGTGGTATGACTTTAATTCAGAAAATGTAGAAAACTTATTTCAAGGCAATTCCTATGGCCCTTTTCATGTAATCCTCGTCGCGCGCGCAGCTCTTTTCGAGTCCATAATTCCTACCTCTTTGTGGAGGTTGCACGAAAAGTGGCTACAACTTTTTCCAAGAAAGCTTATCCCTGAATTTCTTTCCCTAAAACCCTTCTCCCCTCTTCTACCTTTTCCTCTGTTTTTTCCCTCACTTCGTCTAACTCCTCTTTAGTAACTATATGTTGCTCGTAAAATAAAAGAAAGACGCGCAAAAACCACCTTCGTAGGCGTCGATTTATGCGTTTATATCCAAAAATTTTCTACACACAAGAGAATTATTTAGAACAATAAAAGTAATTTATACTTATAAATATAACCTTAAATAAATAAGTTTAAGATAAATAATTTTCTCAGTTGTTGAAACGAAAAAAAAAATTCAGAAATTAATATTAATCAGACAAAAACAAACTGTGATTTAAAAAAATTTATTATTTTTAAATAGGATGCATAAATAAGCTCTAAACCAAAATTTTTAGAATTATGATTTGATGCTAATATTTTAGAAAATGCAAATGATCGAAAATCAATTTAACAGAATTTTTATTTAGGTAGACGAAAAATAATTTGATCCTTTTTAAATTTTGACATCAAATTCGGATTCAACGACCCCAAAAAACTTTATTAGTATACTCATTGTTACTCAAATCGAATTACGTTTAGTATGTTTTTCTAAGGTGGCGTCACTTTGTATGTCATTTAGCATTGGTTCATTTTGAGATTCAACAAAAAGAAGACTAAGTTTTTCTGTAGCCACACCGAGAAAAAAGAATTGTTGTAGTTACTAAAAATTAAGTCCGCACAAAAATTCCGAATTGTCAATATAGAACCAGCAGTTCTATTTGTTTTTGAGACAAAAAAAATTGTTAAAATGGGATTGTTATTAAAACTATTCGGATTGTTCGGTGAACAAAGAGAATTGTTTGATGAACAAAGAAAATTGTTATGGAACATTTGAAATAACAAAACTAAATTGTTGAATCGTCAATACAATTTGTTCTATTAACAAAGCTTTGATCCGTCTAATACAATTTGTTCAGTTTCTTCGCCTTCAAAAATAATCGATAGCAGATTTCCGTAGGTCATATCACCAGTTTCATTAGCATTAAAATCTGTGGAACATGCAGCTTCTGAATCAAATTCTTTGACCTGAACCCAAAAAATTATTTTGAGTTGAAATTTGTTGTTAAATAATATTTAATATACATTTTGTATTTTTAAGCTGATGTTATGTTCAATAGTAACCGAGTATAACTTACCGATAAACAATGAAATTGTATCTTCATCCACTCACTACACTTGAAATAGATTTTTCACTTTACCCGGATTCATTATTTAACAGCACTTTGTCATTTAAAAAAAACTAATAATAAAAGCATAAGTGGCACATGTGCCAGAAGCAAACGACACGACGATCTGCACGCCAGTTTGCGAAAATTCAAAATGACCACGTGACATGGAACAATAAACCTGTCAGTTGAACAAATCCGGATTGTTCCATCAGCAACACAGCCCCACAAAAAAAAGTGTCGTGCGCGGCAAACCAGACTAGTCATTTCCTATGTATTTTGACGCGCTGAACACGAATCCGTAGTCCGTTTTGCTCCATCACGTCAAGATTTTTTTCTAACCTCCAAAAACCTGTCGGACTTTGAGAGGTAGGCTATTTTTTTTAAAAATTGATGGATTTACTTCAAACTTGGTATCTAGGGGTTTTTTGGGTCGCTGATGACGAATTTGAAGTTAGATTTTCAAAATTCAAAATGGCGGCTCCAATATGGCGGACGAATTTTGTAAAAATTGATGGATTTACTTCAAACTTGGTATCTAGGGTTTTTTTGTGTCGCTGATTACGAATCTATACGAATCTATCACATTTTGAACCCCATGCAGGGGATTCAAAATGTGACATTTCATAACAGTCTACCAAAAAACATTTAGGAGTAGCCATGGCTACTCCGAAATGTTTTTTGGTAGACTGTTATGCAGCGGGAACTATAACTTTTTGTTTTGTAATGAACCAGTTTACTATTCTCAAGAACTGACAGTTCGTCCGCCATATTGGAGCCGCCATTTTGAATTTTGAAAATCTAACTTCAAATTCGTCATCAGCGACCCAAAAAACCCCTAGATACCAAGTTTGAAGTAAATCCATCAATTTTTAAAAAAAATAGCATACCTCTCAAAATCTGACAGGTTTTTGGAGGTTAGAAAAAAATCCTGACGTGATGGAGCAAAACGGACTACGGATTCGTGTTTAGCGCGTCAAAATACATAGGAAATGACCAGTCTGGTCTGCCGTGCACGACACTTTTTTTTGTGGGGCTGTACAATCGACAGAGAGTTTGCTTCTGTAACTGTACGGCGTTGCAAACTGAACAAATCTGACAACAGAAAATTCGTGTTGTTGTTAAAACAACATACATTTGTATTGACAATAATCCGAATTTTAATTTTAACATTTCTAAATTGTAATATCAACAAATCTACTGACAACAACCCAAAAATTGTTTGCACAACAATCCCATTTTTCTCCATGGCAGTGTTTCATGTTAAATTATGCGTTCACGATGACTTTATTGTAATTAAAACAATTATTATTATTATTTTTAATTTTTAATTAACATTGGAACTAATGGTAGATTTGAACTTCAAACTCGTTTTTTTCTAAATTAGGTTTTTGGCACTTCTAACTTTGAATTTTTATAACTTTGCAAATTTTTCACTTAAAGTGGCTTAAGACCACTCAAATTGTTTGAAATTTAATCAAGAATACACTCATGCAAATAAGTCCAATAGTTCCAAAGTGGTCCCTTTTCATGCAGACATACACATATATGATTGAAGTTAGCTGAATATAGAAATCATTCGATTGAGGCAGCTGCTGCATCAAATTTTCTTCAGTGTTGACTGTCAAGGGATTAAACTTAATTTTTTACTAAATTCTAGTGAAAAATTTTAGATACTATTTATCTCGGCGAAATAAATTGGAGCCGAGGATTTAACTTGAATCCGTGGTTCTTGCGCAAATGTAAACGAAATCTTTTTTATCTGTTTATTTATTCCTCCATGTATTTAAAAAGAAGATCTAAGTGATGTGCAATTTCATGAAAGAGCGAGGCAAGAAATCGAGTTTGTATGAATGTTTTTCAGGAGAGAAAAAAGCCACAGAGAAAGAGTAAAAGGCCAGGGTTGGTTCAGTGCTCGTTATCTAAAAGTGTTGCTAGTTAAAATAGATGCCAGAGAGAGTGAGAGAGAAAGAGAGGTGTGTGTGTGTGTGCTTCATCTCTTGTTGACGACATGGTTCGTTCATTGTATACGACATTCTCTTAGACGTCGGTGTGAGAAAACACGAGGCGATTCGAGGACCGTTTACGTGTGTAAGAAGCCTAATGCTATGGAAATTGGATGTCGAGAGAAAACAGAGGGATAGATCGAGCACCTCTTGGGGAGGATATATAGAAGAGGTCAGGGGGTACAGAAAGGGGAGAATGTGTTCACTCTGAGAGTATGGGATCGCGTGTGTGCCTACATATGAAAGTCTTTCTTTAGGAATATATGTACGTACACACGTACGAATACCATTCAATATATGTGTGTCAGTTTCTTCAGAAGTTTCCAGTGGAACTAAGAAAAGAAGAGGCGAAGCTAAAGGAGACGACACAAGAGTCGTTCGGTGCCTAAAGTTCAGATGAGAGAGAAATCTAAATACAAAGTGGCGTTGTAAACATTGACTTATATCCATCTATGGGTTTAATATTCTGTTAAATTTTCTTCTTTTTTATATAAAAAAAACTAGAGTCGTTTTTTTCGCACAGCCTTTTTAATTTCTTACATTAAAATATGAGTTTAATGGAAAACTTCAAAAATAATCCTGATTGTTTAATTATGTTTAATTATATTGCAGTTTATGATTTTAAGTTTATTATGTTGACGGCAATTGCTGACTATTTGTGTTTTATCTTTTATCTTATTTTTCCAAATTAATAATTGTGAACACTTGGAATTTTGGAATATTCATTGAAAAAAGTGTTTGATTTTAAAAACAAAAACATTTCGTTGGTATTTTTCTGTTGTGTCAACAAAAATTTTGGTTATCCTAACCTAATTTTCATTAAGACAACAAAAATCAATCAAACATTTATTTTATTTATAGGTCAAAAAAATATTTATTTTAATTGAATAAATTTTGTTTGAAATAACCAAAAAAAATGGGTTAATACAAAAAACATGGTATATTTGATTCAAACAAAACTTTTCAGTATTCTATTCAGACGGACAGAAGCGTCGTTATTTTTTCGTATTTCATGTTATATGGTTGGCATTTATGACTGTCATTAATTCATAACTTCCTAACTTAAAAAATTTTTGAAGTTAATTTCATAAATACTTACTTTAAATCGGAATTAGGGAAAATTTTAAATAATTTCAATTAATGAAAAATTTTATTAAATTTAAATTTGAACTAATTCATAGAAAAAATTCAAATATTAGTTAAAAAATTTACTAATTTTGATTAAAAATATAGATACTTTGATAAGTTTAAAAATAATCACATGCGGACATTTTAATTATTAAACACATTTTTTCTGAGCTTTGCATGTAAATATTTCTTATAGATTGCAAAAATAAACTTTAGAAAATGTTCAAGAAATTCCTTGTGCTGTGTGTGCAATATAGCAGATTTTGTTTTATTTTCGCTTTTGTTTTATCATTATTTATTTTTTGTTATTGTTCTTCTGATATTTTTTTTTCTGTATACATTTTATGAATTTATTTTTATTAACGTTGTTAAAGTGCTATTTATAACTGACCTATCAATTTAGGTTACTTTATGAATACATATAATTGCTTTTGGGAAAAAAAAATAAGTTTGGTTAACTGAACAAAAATCTCGTTAAGCTGAAAAAATTAGTTGTTCCAATGCAGTGAAATGGTTTAAATGGTTTGTTGATTGAACAAGAAGCACATCAGTTTTTTCACGGACTTTATGTTTTTTTATCATCATCATATATATATATATATATATATACATATATACCGTCAAACGAAAATTTCCAACTCTTTTTAAACGATGTATTTAAAATTTTAATAATCTTTGACCCAATTTCAAAAAAGTCGTGACACAGTTATACGATTAGTTTTTTAAATATAAATTTTACTGTTTTGTTCTCTATATGTACATATATGTATATATCAGCTTTTTGTGTAATTTGAAGAAAAATTTGTTTTTATATCGAAAATTTAAAAAAATATTTTTGATGTATAAAATAAAAAATTGTCCATGTGGAAAATAAATGACTAAGTTTTTATATACTGAAAATCTTTTTAAAAATTTAAGGATGTTAAGTCACGTGATTTCACATCACGCAAGGTCATATGTAAAAATTTCTTTTCAGTTTTTTTTTTGTTTTTTAAATATTTGACAAAATGTTACATCTCCTGAGCACCTTACGACATTTTTATAATGGTTTTAAACTTGTTCATAAAATGTTAGTTCAATCCATGAAGAATTTAACGAGAAAACCTTTAAGGAGAAAATTTACATGTGACCTAACATTCACATGCCCTTAATGTCCAATTCTTTTTTTTTATCTTTTTTTTTATATTTGAAAATGTTAAAAGAAAAATTAAAAATAACACTTAAAATGTAAAATAAAAATAAAAAATATATTTTCTTTTTGTTTCAGGACCTGAAGAATCAGATCATGACAACGAACGTTTGGGTGGAGCAGGTATGTTTTTATCGACTTTTTTTTACTTTTCTGGTTTTTGTAACGTTCGAGTTTTACGGGTACGTAGTTGTCGCATTGAACACTCGATATTTTAGACGGGATAGTAAGCGAGCAGGACAGGAAATTTCATTACGGGCTCTTCGCTCGACGTTTGTGATTGAGGGTAAATGGAAGGATTTCAGAGTACTCGAAATGTCGGTGACACTTTCTACGCGAGAGCGACTATTATGAGGAATTGCCGTCGAATTTACGTTCGCACGGAAATTCTCGTTGATTGCACCTAGGATCTATTCATTTTTCGATTTTCCAATGACAAACACATTCATTACAGATATTACTTTTTTCACTTTCGAATAATTATCTTCTGTGGAATTGAAACTAAATGAAACGTAAAATATAGTTAACTATTTTTTTATTTTACATTGAAAAAGAAAAAAAAATCTCACTGTCAATAAGTTAATTGATTTTTATTTTTAATATATTATAAATGCTTTAAAGAGAAAACCGATTTTGTAAATATTGACAATGCTAAAAGTGGAGACATAATGTTTTCTTGATATTACGAAGAAATCCTGACATTTGATAAATTACAGCTCGATTTAAAACGTTTTTGCTTCTTTTGAATTTTACTTGTATAGTCATCTTTAATGCTACAATCTGCAATACGAAAGTATGGTTTAAGTAACGTCACATTAATTCTGAACTCTCTCTCTTTCTCTCTCGGTTCTTCTTGTATTCCTTATGCATTTGGAGCGAATGAGAATTTATGGTACTTTAAAACTTTGTCGATCCGCTAAGTCCTATGAGAAATATTGAAACCTCAAAATGTTCTTTGCATTTAAGTGAAACTCGTGGCAATTTTACAAACTTTTCACATTTTACTTGATAATGCGTACACATTCTTATATCTTATTCTCTCAATTAAAATTGACATTTGCAAAGCTTGAAAAAATATTTTTTTTTATTTATTCACATTAATATTAATAATTACCACACTCTCAATCTGTATTATTAAAAATTTTAACTGTTAATCAGTAACTGATGTTTTGTTATATGAATAAAGTTCAATTTAACCGGGGATCCTGCTTTACACGGTCAAAAATATATAAAAAAAAAATTTTTTTGCCAAATTTTTTAGATGATACATCTAAGAATATGTACCTAAAGTTTTAGAAGACAATCTAAAGTATTTTTTAATCTACAAAACTAAATGCATCGAGGAGTCGGAATTCAATGGCGTTAGTCGTTTTTTATGATCGGGTCAAATTTTTTAAATAATCGACATTTTGTTTTTTTTGTCCATTATCAAAATACAACATTTATTTTAATCAAAAAGAATAAAATTAACTTGAAACTCGTTACTAGGGGGTTTTCGTGGTTTCTGATTTCGAATCCGGTGTCAGTTTTTCAAAATTCAATATGGCGGACTTTTATTTAAAAATCGTTCGAATTCGCTTAAAATTTTCTACATAGGGGTTTTCGTGGTTTCTGATTTCGAATTCAGTGTCAGTTTTTTAAAATTCAAAATGGCTGACCAATATGGTAGATTTAAAAAAAATCGTTCCGATTCAAGCAAACTTAAATGATTTTTGAAAAAAAAAGTAAAAAAAAAAGTCAGTTTCAAGTCAATTTTATTATTTTTGATTAGGAAAAATGTTGTATTTTGATAATGGACAAAAAAACAAAATGGGTATTATTTAAAAAATTTGACCCGATCTTGAAAAACGGCTAACGCCATTGAATTTAGCGCCCAAAATTAGGTTTATACACTATATGCCAAGTTTGTTCATTTTTTGAACTATCACAGTGTATTCAATTTTTTAAGATATAAATTTTCTTAACAAAATATTATACTCTTTCACATGACAATTATTTCTTATACTATTTTTGAGATTTTCACAAAATTTTAGCTTAATATATGAAATATTTTGCGCGGAAATCTGCGGAGAATATTTGTATATGAAGTAACAACAATCACATGACCTTAATAATTATTTAGAAAAATAAATAATTAACAAAATTACATTTTGTATTTACACGGATGCAATTATGTATATTTTTACTTTGACTTTGGCAATCACTTTAATTTTTAATTTTTTACTGAATAATGAGAAGTAAAAATCAAAAACCCCAGTTTGCACTAAATAAATTGAAAATCCCAAAGATAATTTAATACCTAAGTTAAAATTCGTATATTGACCTATTTAGACTTGGTCGTATTGTCGTGGGGATTTTGTTATTTTAAAAGCAAAATAGCTTTAAAAGTGCTCAAATCTTTTTAATACGCGACCTCAAAAACTATAAGATTGTTGAATTGTTTTTGTCAGCGTAGTAAGTTTTATTTTTATGATTTGTTTAATAATTTTTCATATGATTTTGGTGAACTAGAAATAAAGTTTTTTCTCACATTACAAGTAAAAAATCTCAAGTAATTTATATAAGTGAAATAATATTTAAATATTTATAAAATTATAATATTAAATGTGTCGAAATAATTTTGAAATTATCTTTATATCTACGCGTCACGAGTTGTATGTTTACATTTTGAAATACATACAATGAGTATTGAAAATCATAAAAACAATTCAATCAGTTGCAATTCGTGTCTTGACCTGTTTAGACGTGATCAACGTTAGTGTAAATGTAATTTTAAAATCAGTGTTAAATATAGGTATCTTTTTTAATTGTCTTATTAAATGTTTTCACATTATCTCTAGTGAATAACTTCAGGAGTGCTCGAACCTTTTAATTCGCGAACGAAAAAATTGTAGTGTTTAACTTTTTTTTTGTCATTTTAGTAATTTTTTATTCCGTGAGTATTCGAAATTATTAAAATCGCTATCGCTTAAATTTTGAGAAAAAGTATTTTGTTGTTTTGTAATTTAAACATGATTTCGGGAGTGTTTGAAAATTTTTTAATCGCGTGTGTTTCTGCCACATCTTATCGTATAAAATAATAACAGTTGCAGGTTAAGGTTAGAGATCTTATATTTTTTAAAATAATAATTACATGCAATTAATTTCACTATTTAATAATATTACATCTATTTTTTTACAAGAAGATTATTAATGTTTTAATGCTCAGGAAATTATCTTTCAACCCTAGAAAGCACATCTTTGGGTAGAAAAATTACCCAAAAAAAAATTCAAATTTCAGGGTTTTTTTTTTAAATTTTGTGTTTTTTGTTGTGGTTTTTAAAATTTTTTGGCCATATTTTTGATCCTATCAAAAAACAAAAACGCTATCTTCTTCCTTATAAAAAACTGAAGAAAATTATATATTGTAAAGTTATTTTGCCTTAAATATGAACATTCTAGCAACAAAACAATTTTAAGGTGGTTTTCTACCCCAAATGTACTTCTATGTATGAGTCAGCTATGTTTGTGCTGTCTAGGGTTAATAGAATTGATTACATTTTATATTTAGGTAATTATAAAGGAAGGCACTACATTTATTTTGATCCCTTTTAATTTTAATGATCGTACGATGTCATAAATATTTTTTTTGCATCATTTGGGTCCTAAAAATATACCAAGAAAAGATAATCTTCATTTTTGACCATTTTAGAATACATAGGTATTATTGTTGTAAACCATATCATCGGAACGTCAAAATATTATTGAACAAATTTTAATCAATTTAATTTGGATGATACGGCTTAAAATAATACAATATTTAAAAATACTTTTAATAAAATAAAATATGTTTTGAAAGTCGTATACATGCGTTAGCTTTTGTTAGTGGTATATTTTGAAATAAAATACTATAAGAATGATTCCACACTGATCACACTTTTGAAATCTATTGCAATTGTAGTGAATGGATGAAGAGACAATTTCATCATTTATCGGTAAGTTATACTCGGTTACTATTGAACATAACCTCACCTTAAAATACAAAATGTATATTAAATATTATTTAACAACAAATTTCAACTCAAAATAATTTTTTGGTGTCATGTCAAAGAATTTGATTCAGAATCTGCATGTTCCACAGATTTTAATGAAAATGAAACTAGTGAAATCTGCTATCGATTATTTTAGAAGGCGAAGAAACTGAACAAATTGTATTAGACGGATCAAAGCTTTGTTAATACAACAAATTGTATTGACGATTTAACAATTTAGTTTTGTTATTTCAATTTTATTTGTTCATCAAACAATTCTGTTTGTTCACCGAACAATCCGAATAGTTTTAATAACGACCCCATTTTAACAATTTTTTTTGTCCCAAAAACAAATAGAAATGCTGTTTCTATATTGACAATCTGAAATTGTTGTGTGGAAGTAATTTTTAGTAACCACAACATTTTTTTTTTCTCCGCGTAAGTAGAATTTACATGAATTTACTTTTCTCGCTTTTATATGAACTCACGGAAGTATATATTATAGTTGTATGTAAAATTAGAGTTGTGAAAAAATACTGGTTTTAATTTTTGTTTTTTCTCTTTTTTTTGACCGTCATTTCCCGTTGTTCGTTATTTGGCATTATTTTTATTTTGACGTTCATGGTAGTATTTCACAATAATTCTATTTTAGTTTATTATTGGAGAGTTTCGATTTAGTTTCTCTATTGCCTATACACATATTGAATTTATTTTGTCGAATTCTGAAATTTTCAATGTAAAATTTTTGTCTCGATGGTACATTGAAAAATAGTTCTTTTAAATTTAGTTTATCTTTTTTAAAAACCACATCTCTTTGTAATTATCTCCTGTAGAATTACTCTGTAATTACTTTGTTGAATCGTTGAAAATAATTAACTAGAAAAGTTTGTAGAAAATTAGTTATCGTAACTATTTTTTTTTCTTTTTCCATTTTTTCAGCTATTTTTCTTTTTAAATATTCATTTAAAAAAAAATTGTGAATTACTTTAAAAAAGTCACAAAAATTATAAATATTGTAGAATAACGTTTAATTATCATTGTTTATAAAATTCTAACATAAACGTAAATGCAACGTAATGCGGGAAACAAAATTTATTGTTTTAATAGTAAAAAAAAAATTGAACTTTCAAGAATGTTTGCATTCATATAAAGATACATTTTTTTATAAAAATATCTTTTGGAATTTTACTTGTTTTTTTTATTATTTTTTAAATTCTTATTTGATAATTTTTAGATTTTCGATATATATAGAGTGTGCGGTTTATAAATCTTTATTGAATGTAAATTTTGTGAAAGAGAATTTATTCGATTGAATCTGCTCGGCGCATTGGTAAAGGGAAAATCATTTGAAAATCGGAAAAGTTCCGTGCGGTTTAAGATCGGCCAGAGTATACAGTGATCTCTGGGATTTTCAGGACACTGAATATGTTTATTTGTAAGTCTAAGAAGATCTCCTTTTTCCAGTTCAGTAGTGAAGCCAACTTCAGTTGCTGAAAGGTATGCTCTCTTTAACGTACCTAAACCGATCTATATTACTTGGTCCGACAGAATACTCTCCCTTGAACGATTTGGAATTTCAAAGGAGCGAATTTCATTCTCCTCTTGTTGACAACGAAGACTGAATCGCGAGTAGATAGTGGATCTTTATTGATGTAAGCTTTTTTTTCTCGTCGTCGATTATGCGCTCTTCTCTTTCTCTCTCTTGCGCTCTTTTTTTTTACTCAAACCTTTTTCAAACTTATACATTTGTTCGCATGAAATTTCATTTAATGAAATTATAATTTTTTTATTTGTGATCTTCTTTTCTAGTCTTGGAAAATTTTTCCCTTTACGTCAAGATTTTTGTTCATTAATTATCCACTGAGAAGAATCGGATTGTTAATATTAAATTTACAAATTTGGTTTGTCGTGAATACAGTTTTTTTTGTTTAACAGTTTAACTGTTATGACAACAATTTCGAATTGTTAGACGAACAACAAATTTGTTGCAACAACAAACAAGATTTGTTAGTTCTCTATATTAAGGTTGTGATTTTACATTTAACATTCTTCCCTTAACAAACCCGATTGTCTGTTTAACAATCAAGATTGAAATTAGAATATAGAATTGATTTGCGAGGAAGAAATTTAATGAAAGATTTAAAAAAAATAGTTTACAATTTTCTTGTTGAGAATAAATATACGATAATTTTGTTTTCGAGTGCAGTATAATCAGGTGAAAGAAATTGCAATATAAAAAAGTGGAAAAATCGTGAACTGACAAAGAGAGAAAAAGTAAAATGATTCTTTCCTGGTGTATCACATTGGGCAAAAGGGCGAAGAGAAGAAATGCATCTCAACAAAAATCGTTTCAAGTTCTCGTTTCAAATCTTGAATGGGTTTGCTAAGTGTGAAAAGTTCGTGAAGAAAGGAGATTTCTTTCTTAAGGACTTGCCTCGAAGAACTTCAAGAAAAGTATTTTATTCCGCTTTTTAGTGTTAGTGGTTGATGCTTCGAAAATCTTCTTAGCTATAGTTGTTGTCATATTGTTTCATTTAACTACATTCTCCTTGCTCTTTTATATGTATAAAATATCAGAATCACTATCACAGTAGGAAGAACTTAAAAATTCTTCATGCTATGTTACACTTTATTTTCTCTCTAAATCTGAATTAGTAAAAATGTTCACTTATTTAAATTAGTGACTCACTTTTTGCTTCTGAATTAGTAAAATTTTACTAATTATTAGTAACTTTTACTAACAATTAGTAAAATTTAACTAATTCTAAAGCAAAAATTGAGTCACTAATTTAAATTAGTAAACATTTTTACTAATTCAGATTTAGAGAGTTCATTCATTAAAATAGCATTCAGATTATTATTGAAATATAATTACTAAATACTAAAATTATATTTACACAGAACAAAATCATACAAAAAAAGGTACTATTTTAATCATACATAATATATTTTTATTATTATATTATTAAACTAGCAAATGAAAAATTTATCTCTAATTTAAAATGTAAAAAAAAGAATTTAACATGAAAAAGGTGCTCCTTTTTTTTTTAAAAAAAAACTTTGTAAGTACGAACTTTTAAAACTCCGACTTTTATTTCCTCGATGAAATTAATTCATAATTTAAACTAAGAATTTACTGCTTAAAATTTTCATGATTCTTTTTATTATGCAATTATAATTATTATACTATTTATTCATCTCCATTAAAAATGTGTTTAATTAAATAATATTCTCTTGTTAAAATAATCATTTTTTAATATATATAAATAGAAAAGCATTTTTATTACTATAACAATATTTATAATATATATTTATTTATTTATAATATATTTATAAACCATAATAAAACTTTTTTGGTTGAAAATCATTTTGGAATGAAAAATTTACTGGAAATACAAAAAAAATTTTGCATACAATAAATTGAAAAACCAAAAACTTTAAAAATCAAGGAGAGTTCCGTTACACAGAAAAAACCTGAATTCAAATTGAGTATAGATTCTATACTCAATTTGATTCGCAACAAAAATGAAACTGGTTGTTTCATTTCGAGTTCTAAGGTAAAAGTATCAAAATGAAACAGGCAAGTTTCATTTTGAGAAAAAGAAAAATGGAAAAATATTGTGAAATAACGAATAATTTTGCACAAAAACATGAAGTATAATAATTACAAAGAAGTAAATAACACGCTAGACTTAATATATTTGATTAAAAATTGCTTGTAATCGCGTAATAAAATAATAAAGGAAATATGTTTTTAGGTTAGAAAAATGAAAACATGTGTTTTGACAACAGGAACGGTACTGCCAACTTAAATAATAGCGGTAAATTTAAAAACTTATGAAATTAATTATTATCTACGTAAATAATAATAAATAATTTTTATTTAAAAACTTCTAAATATTCGTACTGGTCAAAATAATCTTTCTGGTGTTGTTGAAATATTAGAAACAATAATTGAAATACAAAATTACTCTGCTTATGATGCCAACTTAGAAATCTGAAATTCCAGCCAATATCATTTTGAATAACATGAAGTTTGTCCCATACTCATTTCGATACCCAAAAGAAAATGAGTTGCAACAAAAATGAGTCCAAGTTTTTTCTGTGTAGAGGCTTACACGGAGAGAAGGGCGTAGTAGATATTACTATCATGTCAGTTCAATCTGCCAAACAGAATCGTCCATTTTGGACTGACTAAACAGTCAGTTAAATGCACTATTCTGTTTAGTAATATGTAAGGGAGAATTTTCATGTTTGCTGAAAGAAAATAAATTTACCGACAGAAATGTATTGCAGAAATCTGATTGGTTGTCCGCAATCTGCTCTATTGTGAACAACCAATCAGATTTGTGCATTTTTATTGTGACGGTAAATTTTTGTATGTAATAGTAGTCCCTCTGCCCAGGTGAAAAAATTAACGTTACTAACGTTACTAATGTTACTAACGTTAGTACCTATAAAAAAATTAAGAGTTTCTAAAATATATTTTCACAGAAACTTTGCCACTACTTTCCCATTACCACTTTCACTTCCACTTCCACTTAAACTTTTTATAATTTTCATTCCCATTTCCACTTATACTTTTTCTAATTCTCATTCGCATTTCCATTTTCACTTCTACTCTTTCTAATTCTCATTCCCACTTCACTTCCACTTTTTCTAATTTTCATTCCTATTCCTATTTCCACTTCCAGTTTTTTATATTCATTGCCACAACCACTTTTTCTAATTCTCATTCACACTTTCACTTCGACTTGTTCCAATTTTCATTCCCATTTCATCTTCCACTTTTTTATTTTCATTACAACTTTTTTATATCTTCACTCCCACTTCCATTCCTAATTTTTTAAATTTTCATTATCACTTTCACTTTTTCTAATTTCCATCCATGGTAATTAAAAAAAGTGTAAATGGTTGTGTAAATGGAAATTAGAAAGAGTTTTAGTCGAAATGGCAACAGCTAATGAAAATTAGAAGTGGAAAAAATGGGAGTAGAAGTGGGAATGAAAATTAGAAAAAGAGAAGTGGGAATAAAAATTAGAAAAAGTGGAAGTGGTAATGAAAATAAAAAAGTGAAAGTGGAAGTGAAAATGGAAATGAGAATTAGAAAGAGTGGAAGTGGAAATGGAAGTGCGAATGAGAATTAGAAAAAGTGAAAGTGGAAACGGTAATGAAAATAAAAAAAGTGGAAGTGATAATAGAATTGAAAATTATAAAAAGTGCGGGTAAGAACATTAAATACTGGTCGATTTTCGACAAGTTTCAGCAAAAATACAATTTAGAAATATTTTCTTAATTTTCTATAGATACTAACGTTAGTAACATTAGTAACGTTAGTAATATTAGTAACGTTAGTAATGTTAATATTTCTACCTGGGTGGCTACGCTGTTCAGTAGAATCTACCAAACGTGTTTAGTAGAATATACTGAAGCATTCTCCCCGTGTAATCGGAAATAATTTAAATTGAAATCATATAATTTCAGTCGAAATAATTTAATTTGGTGTCTATTTAGGCATCTGCACGATTTCAAGTTTAAAAAGAATCAAGAATACATCAAAGAAAGTTTCTCCATAAAAGAAGATACCTACTAAATCTTTTACATAATTCAAATTCAAGTTAATGGTTTTTTTTTTCAATCTGAATATCTTATTGGGGATTTTCATGTACTTAGTGACACGTTTCTTTAATGGTGAAACATTCTAAAAGAGGGTGCTGAAGTAAAAAGAAGCGTGAGAAAGTTGAAAGTGGAGACAGTCTATATACAGGTGGCGAAGGATTGAAAAATATTTTAATTGTAAAGTAGAGAGTAGGTATAGTTCTCGCACACCGCATTGTTTTCAGTAGATTGAGGTTCACTTTCAGAAGTTAGCTTGCGAACAGTGGAGAAGGGATTTGAAGTCAGAATCAGTTTGACGAGCTTGGCGATAGACCAGAAAACTTGGCTTTCTATTATTTTACCATCCAATTTATGCCGTGCGTTTTTATTTCACTGCGCGAACTGGAAGAATTCGTGATGAAAATACTAACGCGAACAAAGAAAAGTCGATTTCAATGAAAAGAAATCCGGGCGAACTTTTATACAAACTAAAAAAAAAGTCTTGATAAGTTTTTAATTTCTTCTCTATATATTGGATAATATTTAATGTTGTGGAAATGATGAAGGTATACTATTTTGGAAAAATGAAATAAAAATTGTGAATATTTATAATTATTGAATGATGTATTTGAGGTCAAATTTGTAATAAGATTCTTCTGATTTAAGTGCGGGTAGAGGAGGGTCAGGTTGTAATGATAGTATTTTGTTTAGTTCAATATTTTTAAATTTTTTAGATATTCACTTCACCTTTACTTCACTTCACTTTCACTATTATTTTGAAATTGAAGTGAAATTAAAGTGAAATCAAGTTACAAAATAGCTCCCCTAAATAAAAAGTTTTCTTAATATACAGACAATGAAAATATGTTATACTTGCTTTTACAATCAAAATTTTTGTTAATGAAACTAGGAGGAAATCTTTCGAAGGATGTTTACAATATATTATAATAGTTAAAAAAAATTTTTTTTTAACAATTTAGATTTTTGGTGAAGAAAAACAAAAAATCGCTTTTTTTGTTTTATAATTTCCCCAGTTGACGGTAATTTCTTTGACATAAATTAAGTTGGAAACCCATTTTTGTAGAAAGCTTGTAAATAAGTCTCCGTTTTGTTTGTGAAATTTTTTGTATAATAAAAGGATGGCTCTATCTGTTAATTTTTACATCCTCATCGTATGAGAAAGTATTATGATTGTTGAAAAATTGACATTTGCTAATTCTATAAAATCTCAATTTTTTTAGCCACCCTGAGACAGAAAATCATAGTTTGAGGATGGTGTCTTGTCTGTGCGGGTGTATGTGTATGCACAAAATTTTGTTAAGGATTCTCCAAGGGGTGGTGCGGAGTAAGGGGATAGTTTCTATTCTTCCCGTGTGAAGACTCACAAGTTTGCAACCTTAGAAAAAATAAATTTTTATTTGATAAGTAAGGTTCTTGTCCTTATTGATAGGAGAATTGTTTAGAAAAAGGTGTATAAATTAATAATAAGCTTTTCTCGTTACTAAAATATTATAAATTCTATTTAATTAAATTTTTCAAAAAGTGCTTGAAATCAGGGCAACGTCGCATTCTCGTCGCGTAGTTTATGTAAGGTTGGTAAGACTGGTCTTTGTATTTATATATATGTATGTAACACTGATTGGGCCTACACCTGATCTGACAGCTAACCTCAAATTTTTTGTTATATGTTATTATTTAATTGTTGAACTTCCATAAAACACTTAAAATTGAAATGAAAATAAGATTATTTACTTATAAGAAATTTGTAATATAAGTCGTTCACCTCAAAATTTGAAAATAAAATGGAAAATATAAATAGTTTATTTATTATACTTTATTTCAATTTGCATGATAATTAGTAAACAAATATCCAATTAAATAAAATTGTGATTGTAGTAGTTTTGAACTATATTTTATTTTGACAAAAATATATTTAATTATAATTTGAGGTTATGTACGTGTATTTTTATCACTTTTTTTTGTTTTCCAATAATTAATCAGAATTAAATTTATAGAAACTTTCAAATTAAACATAACATACAATATTCTATTAAAATTGCAGTTTAATCCATTATTTTCTAAAAATAATATAAAAAAATATCTGAATATAAATATGAATTTGTCGACTTGTATACTTGCATTTGAAATTCGCGGCGAGTTGCTGCGCAAACGTGCCAAACACGTGTTGCGACGTTGCCACGTTTTCATGTCTGCAACACTTACTATTATTATTATGACAAAAAATGAAACTTTATTATTTATTTACTGAAAAACTATGTGGTAAACTTTCTTTATATTGTGCAGTTAATAAATTTATCATATTTTCATCCTGTATACCAACTTTCAGATTTTTGTGTCATTTTCATTACACTTTTTTCCTATGGTTTATACACGTTCCCATAAAAGCCCATGTTAAATTGGTTATATGTTTTATTTTTTTTCTAAACAACTACGTGGTAAAAAATCAAATCAATCTAATGAACAAACTGTCAAAATTTGATAAGTCTGTGTCATTTCCTTATATTGCCAGGGAGAATCCTTAACAAAATAGGTTTTACAAATTTCAATGGATCAACTTGTTTACATTTTTTTCGTAACATAAAGTTGATTTTGATTCAATTCCTTATCACGTACATAGGATTTTAATATCATATCGTAATTCTTAGATGTTTTATAAAAAGCAATTATTTGTTTACAAGTAACTAAATTTAATTATTTTACAGTAAGCGTTATAGGAAATGTTCAATTTTTTGTGAATATTTCGCAACGAAAAAGCATTTTATTCCGAATATAAGTCTTTTTGGAGATAAAGTACTTTGAAAGTCTTTTCTTATGCTATCAGTACTTTCGATTTAAAATGAACTAATGCCGTTACTTTCATTTCCGGGTGGCATTACCTGAAGATACAAAGTCCTATTGGAGTAGATAGAGCTAACGATTGCTCAAAATCCCCTTAACTCGATGACCTGGTCTCTCCCAATAGAAATGGATGACGTGGTTGGATACAGCCGATTCTCCAAGGAGTTTTTCCTCCTTGGAGAAAAGCCACAGGGAAAACCGGAAACTCGAGTTTATTGTGAAGAAAGGCGGAATAGCGCACACGAGAGAGGAGGCGCTTTAGAAAATAAAGGGTTAAGTCAATTTAAGTTCCTGTCCTCGGTGTAAAATACAAACCAAGACCTTTGTCTTGGAGTTCAAGTATAATTTGTAAAGAAAAGTCTCCATTCTTTTTGATTATCGAATTTCCTTTCTTGAATTCGTGCGCAAAAATTGATGACTGTTATCTTCTTATACTTATTTGTTCTCTTAAATAATGTTTGCTGAAGAAAATTGATAAAAGAAACTTTTGAGAAATTAAATTTGACGGAAAATTTTTCTTTCAATTCAAAGGACTTTTACCCAGTGGGAAAAGCACGATTGGCTGAATATTGGTCCAATATTGGGAGTACTTTTGTCAATCTTGGTCCATTATTTTAGCCAATATTGGACCAAGTCTGGGAGTGTAGAGACCAAAGCCAGGGCTCGAATTTCAATATTCAACCAATATTCAAAAATACAAAAATCAGACTTCAGCCAAGATTAAAAAAAAAATAATTATTAAAACTAAAATGTAATAAAATTTTTTGTTATATTTATATATTATATTCTATTATATATAATAACATTATTATTTCCCTTCGGATCAAGGGATATATATAAAATCATCCGCAATAAACGGAGAAAAAGAAAATCTTCTAACGTCATACTAGACATTAACAATTATCATCTAAATAAAAGAGATATTGTAAAGATTCTGTACATATCGCGGATAATTATACTCTAACCAATTTATGTTGTTTATGAGAGAGAAAAACACTGCCATCTAGCGGATAGTTGGAAAATTAACGTAGCGCGAAATTTAAACTGGATGAAGGAAAAACTGTAAGTTTATTGCAGATGATTTTATATATAACCCTTGATCCGAAGGAAAATAATAATGTTGTTATATATAATAGAATATAATATATAAATATAACAAAAAATTTTATTATATTTTAGTTTTAATAATTATTTTTTTTAATCTTGGCTGAAGTCTGATTTTTGTATTTTTGAATATTGGTTGAATATTGAAAATCAAGCCCTGGCTTTGGTATCTACACTCCCAGACTTGGTTCAATATTGGCTAAAATAATTGGTCCAATATTTAGCCAATATTCAGTCTTGTTAATTTCCCACTGGGTAGTTTCATGATTCTAACACTTGTGACTTTAATTATTATTTGTGACTTCAAACAAATCTTTCCCTTTAGTAAACAGTAATCAATTTTTATAAAATGACTTATGAAGTTATCGTTAATTTTTTAACAAATTTCGCATTATGTGAAAATTATAATTATTCTTTTTATATATGGAATTAAAAGCAGTGAAAAAATGTTATATTCTTAATTTGAGAATAACATTAAGAATAAACAGTTAAGATTAATTGCGTGAATTTTATTTTTAAATTTAAAATAGAACAATTTTTAAGTTAAAAAATGTTTTTTTAACGATTAGAAATAAAAGCAAAAAGAAGAAAATAAAATAAAGAAATATTAATTTTTTTTTTCCTATTTTAAAAATATTTATATTCGATCATATGAGAATAAAATTCATATAGTCATTTGAATGGAAGCCAAGAAATATTCTTAAATTGAGAATTTAATTTATTTTTTTTTTATTAAGAACGAGATGAGTAATCGCTTGTTTTTTTATGTGAATTTATATTGTTTACTTTGTTTTTCTAAAGGCAGAGAAAATATTTATAAAAAGTGTGCGTATTTATTCTCGTAAAGCTATTGTTATGCGAAGCTTCCTGCGTCGCGCGATCTCGAATGCCCCAGTCAATTGTCACCGTAATACTTTGGTCGAGGAATATAAGCTGCGACGACTCGGTGCCAACCTCCTGCGGACCTTTGTGGCTGCGATTTTCTTCTATCTCCGTTTTTTTTTCATTTTACAATTTTTTTTCTTTTCTCTTTTCCCTTTTCTTCTCTCTCTCTCTCTCTCTCTCTCTTTCCTTCCTTCCCTTTTTCCTGACTCTGTTCATTTTCACCTCATTCTTCATCGATCAAGCCTTTTCCACATCCCCTGGGCATTATTCTACTATATACGACACGTATTTTGCGCCATTATACGTTTTATCAATTATTCGCGCAGATGATTCGATCTCTTTACACCTTTAAACATTACATTTTATATATACGAAAGTTGAAAATGGAAATGCGTGAAAAAGAAAAAAGGAAGATAAGAGAATAACATTAATTTCGAATTCTCTCTCTCTAAACCCTATAACAATTAACTTCGTGTGTAATTCTAAACTCGAGAGAAAACTCTTGAATTAAAAGCCGGAAAGTCATTAAACTTTGATTGTATGTGTGTGTATGTGTGTGTGTATGTGTTTTTTTTTTTTTTATTGAAGTTTGCAATTTTTGGAAATTGATTGGTGTTTGCAATTTAAATGTTGTTCGATTAAAGAGAGAAAACTGTCAAATTTACAATTTTTGTTATATATTTACTATCACATTTTCCTGAGTACATCGAATGTCAACGAATTGGAAAATTGTGAATAAAGTCCTTTCGATGAAGCGTGAACGTTTTAGTTGCATTGTAGGTAAAAATAAATATTTATTTTTCAGTTCAACAATTGTATTTTATATGAAAATATTTAACAATTCGTAATAATTAAATATTTAAATTTAAAAGTCACACTTGTTTAATGTGTATTGATTTTAAATAATAATTGTTAATTAAAAATGAAAATATTTAGATATTTATTGAATTATTAAAAATAATAATTATTTACTTTTTTCTCCTTGTATATAGAACATTTTAATATTTTTAAAGGATCCATATGTCTAACGTACAAGGATAATAATTTTCAGTTTATGTCGCCTTTTCACATCTTATAGGAAGGCATGTAGAGTAGAGACATTGAATAATAAATGAAAAGTCATTTAACTGTTTATGATCAATATTATTGTATAATAATAATAAAAATAAAAGGAACATTACAATCGAGTATTTTATAATATTCAAAACATAAAGTCTTGAAATTGAAACTGGCTTTTTGTGCAAAAAAAGCTCTACATATATATACAAAGAGATAAAACTGAAAGTATTTAATAATTATATGTCAGCAACAATAATATAATAATCTAAAAAAAATTTTCTGATTTTACTTAACCAAAAGTTATTCAATTGAATAACCGAAAAACTAATTAAACAGTCCTCTCATGTGATTTCAATTTTGCAAATGAAAATTTTACTGCCCTCTTTCATTAATTTAATTTCGATTAAATCATTGACGATTGGCATTCGCTTTTCCAATTAATTCTGAAAGTAGCAATGATTTATTGTAGTGAAAAGGATTTGTGATTTTTTATCTCTTCCTTGCAACCTAATATAATTATACTATTTGTACAAAATAACATGGTTCCTTTATTTGAAATGTAGGTGAAATAATTTCTATATTAAGGACGATACACGTTTTACTAAAAGTAATGTTTTTATCTTATTAAAAAAATCGTTTTCTTATAAATTAAAAATTTTATTTCAATTTTTGCATTATATTTTACTAATAGATCTTTTTTAATTTTATTATTGAATATAGGCTGTTTCCATTTCAATTCATGCAGGGCGAATAGGTTGAAAATTCTAAATCAAGTTTAATGTGATTTTTCTTGTTTTTTATGACAAATAAAGAGATACGTATTTTTTGGTTTGGCGAAAAAAAATTTTTTCGCAGAGTTATGAGTATTTGAAAATTTTAAGGCACATAGTGATTTTAGAGCTAAACAGCTGAAAAATTATTTTTAAACCTTTCTAGTTTTTACAAAAATTAATATTTTTCAATTCTGTTTCTTGATTTTAGTAGTGTTTTTGATACTCTTTCTTTACAAACTTGAAAATTTGAAAAAATTTGAAAATTAACAAAATGGCGGACATTTTTTAAAAAATCAAAAAAGTCAATTTTCTCAAAAACATCATTTTTTAATTTGCTGCAAATTTTTTTGTGGTTTCTAGATAAAAAAAGGAACTTTTTCCAAAAGGTCTCATGTTCGCTAAAACTTTCTGGAAGTCGCTATAATTTTTTTCAGAAAATAAATAACTCAGTATTTTGAGTAATGTGTCGACACATATATTTTTCATGTATACAAGGGTCTTCATCTTTTTTAATAGTGCTTTTGACACTTTTTCTTTTCAAAATTGCAAATTTCAAAAACTAACAAAATGGCGTCGGTTTTTCAAAAAATATAAGATCTCAATTTTCTCCAAAACATTTTTTATTTTGCTGAAAATTTTTTTGTGGTTTCCAGATAAAAAAAATAATTCTTTCAAAAAAGGTGAGTTTTTTTAGTAAAGTTGAAAACTTTCAAAAATTAACTAAATGCCAGCCATTTTTAAAAATTGTTAAAAATAACTATATTTAAATAAATATAAAAATAAAAAATAACTATATTTAAATAAATAAAGTTATTTTTAACAATTTTTAAAAATGGCTGGCATTTAGTTAATTTTTGAAAGTTTTCAACTTTACTAAGAAAAACTCACCTTTTTTGAAAGAATTATTTTTTTTATCTAGAAACCACAAAAAAATTTTCAGCAAAATAAAAAATGTTTTGGAGAAAATTGAGATCTTATATTTTTTGAAAAACCGACGCCATTTTGTTAGTTTTTGAAATTTGCAATTTTGAAAAGAAAAAGTGTCAAAAGCACTATTAAAAAAGATGAAGACCCTTGTATACATGAAAAATATATGTGTCGACACATTACTCAAAATACTGAGTTATTTATTTTCTGAAAAAAATTATAGCGACTTCCAGAAAGTTTTAGCGAACATGAGACCTTTTGGAAAAAGTTCCTTTTTTTATCTAGAAACCACACAAAAATTTGCAGCAAATTAAAAAATGATGTTTTTGAGAAAATTGACTTTTTTGATTTTTTAAAAAATGTCCGCCATTTTGTTAATTTTCAAATTTTTTCAAATTTTCAAGTTTGTAAAGAAAGAGTATCAAAAACACTACTAAAATCAAGAAACAGAATTGAAAAATATTAATTTTTGTAAAAACTAGAAAGGTTTAAAAATAATTTTTCAGCTGTTTAGCTCTAAAATCACTATGTGCCTTAAAATTTTCAAATACTCATAACTCTGCGAAAAAATTTTTTTTCGCCAAACCAAAAAATACGTATCTCTTTATTTGTCATAAAAAACAAGAAAAATCACATTAAACTTGATTTAGAATTTTCAACCTATTCGCCCTGCATGAATTGAAATAGAAACAGCCTATATTTATATTTTAATTTTATACTCATCGTTATTTATTTTAGTGCCTGAAAAAAATACTAAATTTATTAATTAAACGATTTTTTTTCTCTACTAGCTCTTTATAACGTAGTTATAAGCAGAACAGTTTCATTAGCTCGTTTTGCAATATTATAGTTCAATAACTTAATAATATTGATCATATTAATGCAGATAATTTGATATGATTAAAAAATCATATAAATGAAGTGTGCTTATACAAAATTGTGCTACGTCATTATTATTGTAGATTATAATTTACATTAGCTTATTTATTCATACTCTTCGTTCACTTTTGCTAATATAAATTAAATCTCATTAAATATTATTATACACAGCGGTAAAATTAGTACTTAAATTTAAAATTTAATTTTCAAACTTTTATGAATACAATATGTCATTTAATTAATTTGAAAATATAAAATTCAATTCTTTTTTTTTTTATTTAATGACATGTAATTTAGGAAATATGTTTCACAATATTTTTATTTATTTATATTTATTTAAGAACAATTATGTGTTTAAAGCGAGAAGTTTTTATTTTTTGAGTAATCGATTTTTCGGGTGTTATTTCGCTTATCATCAACGTTTTCTCAACTATCTATTGTTCTGTGCCTTTTGGCAATAAAATGTATACACCTGACGTCTTTATTCTTCATTACGAGGAAGACCAGTTCATCCCTGCTCAAGATTTATATGCCAGATAAATCCTAAATCCTAGAATCTGATTGGAGGATTTCGGATTTATTTGAAAGATAAATTTTGGCTGCGGTGGTAGACAAACTAGTTTTAAGATAAATATAGGTAAAATACGTTAAATTCATTTGGAGCTTTGATGAGACGTTACTCACTAGTCATTAAATTTATATTTCTTCTTTGAAGATATTCATTGTATATGTTACTAGGGGGGAGGGGGTTTCGTCCCTCTAAATCTTGAATTTTTAAGGTTATGTTCGTATTTTAGGTGTGAGTTTTGACCTAATTTTAAGATTATATTTACTGATTTTAACTTCTTGATATAAGAACTTAAAATCATACGTTTTGACGTTATTTTCGCTCTCTTGACCCAGAAATTGACCTAATTTGGAGGTTATGTTTTAACCACAAACCCAGCGGTCTCTTGACTTATGACCTGTTAATCTTCAAGGCCATAATAATAAAAAAAAGAAAGAATAACCTCAATATTATGTCAATTTATATTTGGGCCGCTGGGTTTAAAGTTTAAAACTATCACTAAATATAACCTAAAAATTTTGGAAGCTTAGGTAGCTTTTGTTGCGGAGCGTCACATGTGATATTTATTTTTGAGGTTATGTTTCTTTTTAACATATTTTTTAACATATGGCCTTGAATTTTGAGGTAATGTTTGTTTTTGACTTATGATTTTGATATATGATGTAGATATTTAAGGTTATAATGTATTCGTTTTAGCCATGTTTTAGCTTATATGTTGGACATTTGGCCGTGAGTTTTGAGGTTATTTTCCTTTCTTAACATATATTTTTGACATGGTTAGTACAAACTACTGTAACCGGAGGCTGCAAAATTTAATTGTATTATATTTGTAATCTTATTAAAATTTCGCTGTAGGGAAAAATTCATTTAAAGTATTATACACGATTCTAATTATCTTTTTTCCATTGATTAAGAATTTATTCTGGATTCGAATGCGCGCATAATCTAGAATATAAAAGTCTGATTGCAAAATAATAAAGATAATTTACAAAATATAAAGTCGGTTATAAATTCTAATTAAAACTCTTCTTAATGCAGGATAATGAGATTTTTTTTCTCTACCGGTGAAAAAAATTTACTTGTAAATATCTAAGTCAACATATATTTTGTTGTCTTAAAAATGTGCCTGAAGTTCTGAAATTTCAAATGAACTTTCTATATAGTCTAAACACCAAGAGAAACTATATATTTTTATCTCTGGTCCAAATAAATATTTATTTGTTGTAAATAATTTTTTTTTTGATTTAAAGAAAAATGTTATTTGAAATAAAATTGTATTTGTACTTAATAAATTTTTTTTATTTGAAACAAATAAAAAGTTATTAAACTGTGAGACAAATATATGTTTTTATTTGATTTAAATAAATTTTATTAATCTTAAATAAACGCAAATGTAAAATTTCTCTGAGTGTTTTTTTTAAAAATATTTTGATCTAAATAAACATATAGTTTATTTTAATAAATTTTTCGATTGAAGAAATAATTTGATTGAGCCAAATAAATGTTTGGTTGATTCAAATGATTTTTTCTGTGTTAATAAAAATAAATAAGTATATTAAACATTTAATAAATTATTATAATTTATTTTTGGATATAGAAAGCAATATTTTATTATATAAAATTTGAAGTTAAAAAAAATAGTAAACAAATTTTTCGTTCATTTGAATGTTGAGAATTTTAGACACATGTCTGAAAATCATTGTTACCAAATTATCAAAATTCATTTACAATTAAAATTGATTTTAACTTGGACATATTTTTACATAGTTTTTGAATAAATAAAAGTGATTTTGTGGGCTACCAATAATTAGATACTAAAATATAAACTAAGTCGGGAAAATTGAATATGAAATTAGTGGTTTGGTACATTTACGTAATATTCACCAGTGATGATATTCATGTATGTGTGTGTGTGTAATCGTTATATGTTGAACGGATATGATCGTCGTTTCATTATATCGCAATGGCAAATCGAGTGTCGGGACGAGAAAGAGAATAATTGCAATGTCAGCTAGGATATAATTGGACAATAATGTATTCCTGGGATCATTTTATGTATATATGTGAAGTTTGTGCAATCGGTAACCATCCGCTCTTCGATGGATCTTGCGCTTGTTGTTGTTGTTGTTGTTGTTGTTGATTTTGAAACTGCGAATACACGTAAAATCTAATTTCACTGCAATAAAATTTCCCAAAAAATAATTATGAGAAATTTGAAATTGTTTTGAAAATTGTTCATGTACAATATGAATCATCAGAGCGCTTTATTTATTTCCACCAAGTGCACATATTTGTATATTTATATATACATGTTTTAAATAATCGATTCCTGTCTGAATTTCCAACTGTCCGTGCATTGAATATTAATAAATTGACGTTCCTGCAATTCCGCCTGTCAGTTGCTAATTGCGCTCGTCATTATTGGTCCAGGGTATTGTTAGGCTAGATGACAATCACTTGAATTTCTCAAGAGAGTGAGAGAGATCGAGATCGAGATAGAGAGAGAGAGAGAAATGTAAAATATAAAAGCTTTAAGATTAATATTTTCCATTAATGTTTTAACGTTAATTATTTAAATTTCAATAACTATATTTTTTCTATATTGAAAAAAATATATATTTTTTTTTTATTAAAAATTCTACGACATAATAATACTATATGGAATTGCAATAGTTTTGAATAAATCACTTGAAAGTTCTTTGCTGTATATGTAATATTATCCGTTTTATCCGAGGAAAAATCTATTTAAAATCGAAAATCTATTTTTACGTTTGCGCAAAGATTACACACTCCTGGTTTGAAAAGGTATTTGGATCAAGTAAAGAACAAAAGAGATTTCAAGTGGTTTCCATTTGTAGGTGGAATTCGGTGAGAAAAACCTTTTCTTGTGTGATGGTGGTGGTGGTGTATTGGTTTCTTTAAAATGCAAAGCTCGAAAGTACGCGCGCAGGACCAAGAGAATTTCTTTGCGAATTTATTGCACAAATGTGAGCCCCCCCTCCCCCCCGACGTTTTACAAAAGGGGTGGTTTCTTATAGTAAAAAAAAAAAAAAAGGAAAAAAAAGGAGAGAACCTTTCTTACTCGCACTCGACACTTGAACAATTCTTTTATTTTCTTTCTTTTTAGCACCGAATATCCTGCACAACTATCAATATATATGAGAAAAATATTTTCTCAAGAAATATATATTTTCGTGTTAGTATCATTTTTAACTGAAAAAAAAATTTTTTTTTTCAATATTAAAAAAAAGTATATCCATTTTCTTAAATTTGTAAGAAAATATTTTTCCTCACATTTATGAGATAATAATTTTTTTTACATTTGATAAGAGAGTGTCTAGTTTTTACGTATTTATGACAAAGTATCTGCTTCATAGATGTAATAAAATTTTTCATAGTTGAAATTTCGTACGTATCTTTCTCTCTCTATATATATATATACATATAAAAGATGTATATAATGTTTTATAGTCATGATAAAAATAGATTTCCTTTTTCCTAATCAAATTGAAATTCCAATATATATTTTCCATGGTCAATATACTTTCATTGAAGTTGTAATATATATCCTACTTCTTTGTAAAAGCTTTTGGAATCAGTTTCAAACTTGTTAGCAATAGTTTCTCCAATTATCACGAACTTAAAATTAAGAACGATTTGGTGCTTGCTACGTGACTGAAAATGAAATTAGTTTGAGTAGCAGAGGAATATTCTAAAGTAATTTTATCGCAACCCTTTAACTCCCCATTTTCTATTTTTTCGATTTTATAATTTTCATACCTATTTGGAAATTATGAATCTCGTTTCTTTTAATTGACCCCTCTTCCTTTCATCATAATTCGAAAATTAAATTATCCTAACAAGTATGTCTCATTTGCACCTTTCGAAAAGTTATTCCTTCTCATTTTTTTTTCAATCGAAAAGAAATGAATGGTGAGTTTCGAAAAGGGCTCAACTCTAAAAAGTGTAAGAGTCATTCATGCGAAAATGACACTTACGCTTTTTCGAGTTGAGCCCTTTTCGAAACTCACGATTCAAATATTTCTGATATAATAATTGCGGAAATAAAAATTGGAGGAAAAAATTAACATTTAAATAAATAAATAAATATAAATATATTTAAATGTATATATACTACACGATTTAACTTCTTGAAAAGCGAGAATGGAGATTTTAATGGTTGGGCGCCCCGGGAGAGTTGATTAATCGATCTTAGCTTGTATCGCGTATCAATGTCACAGCGACTGGAGCTAAACTCAGTTTCTCACATTATTTTTCTTTTTTTATTCCAGGAGTGGAATGATTACAAACTCAAGTGGAATCCGGACGACTATGGCGGGGTTGATACTCTTCACGTACCAGCAGAACATATATGGCTGCCGGATATTGTTTTATATAACAAGTAAGTAGTATTTATCATTCGAACATCAATATTTTTCACTTAAAAAAACTTGAAATATATCTAAGTATCAGATTTAGAAAATTACTTTTTATATCTGCTTTAAAAACATTTAAATAAATATCCGAATCTTTAAATATTTCAAGTTTTTAACTTTACATTAATTTCCGATTGTTACAAAAATTTATTCAAAAACTTCTCTAATGTTTCGTTTTATTCGTCCCGAATAAAATTCACTACAACTTCTTTTAAACTGCAATTTGCTGTTCTATAAGTTTTTGATAATCAAAATTTATTTTACTAACTGGAGAATTATTATTTAAAGTCAGGAAAATCTTTGTTATTTTAAATGTTTGAAGAAAGTCTAGACATTATTTGCATTTATTTCCCCTTGAGAAGACATGTTTCAATTACAAATTCAATTAGGTACCTCTATTGTCGATTTTCTTACATGAGAAGTGTTTGTGCAACATCACGTGTCTGGGAATTAGAGGTTGTTTGTTTTTTTAAAGAAGCTTCTTTCTTTATAAAGAAGAAGAAGAAGAAGAAGCACCTTAAAGCTGCACTCGGCAGCTTTGGTGAGCGCCAATGACTCGTATACCTGAGCCACCCCAGATCTCGTCAGTGCCCAACTGTCCCAGCATCTTTTGCCTTTGACCTCCCTGGAGGCGACCTTCCTCAAAGCATCGTGTTAGTATCAAGCAAACTAAACTTAACCTGAGAAGGAACTCTAACTCACTGTCAGCGCTATTTGGTCTCACTCTAATGTTGAGCTTTGAACTAAGTTCACAAACAAAAAAATCGTCTGATTATATTTTAAACTTAATTATAACGAATTTCAAATTAGGAATATTTCATAAACACTACCCAAGCACAAATTGAAATGTGGGCCTGATGAAGGGGTACTCACCATAGATTTCCCTATCTCTTAATTATGTAGCCCCTACTTAGATAAAAACTTATTAGGACCTTGTCAATTTTTCTTTAAATTCATCTATTTTGTGGGTTTATTTTTATTTAAAATAAATGACAGTTTTTACAAATTTTTATTTAACCCCTGCGTGCCTGGGCTGGTTCCCTCGGACCCAGACAATTTGCTTTTTCATCTAATTCTATTTAAGAAATTTGCCAGTATGGCAGATATATTTTTTTAAATTGGACGATTTTGCTTGAAACTCGTTATTCAGGGGTTTTTAAAGTCGCTGATTACGAATCTGATATTAGTAAATTGTATTGATTTAAAATTTTCCTGTCCGCCATATTGGATCCGACATTCAAAATTTAAAAAAAAACTTTCATCAGATTCGAAATCAGTGACCCCAAAAACCCCCGAGTAACAATTTTCAAGCGAATCCAAACGATTATTTAAAAAATTCGTCTGCTATATTGGATCCTCCATTTTGAATTTTGAAAAACGAACACCAGATTCTTCATCAGCGACCCCAAAAATCCCCGAGTAACGATTTTCACGCAAATATGTTTAATTTTTAAAAATTTGTTTGCCATATTGGATTCGACATTTTGAATTTTGAAAAACTGACTTAAAATTCGCAATCAACGACCCCGAAAACCTCCGAGTAACGATTTTCAAGGACATATGTTTAATTTTTGAAAATTCGTCCGCCATATTGGATCCGCCATTTTAAATTTTCCAAATCTGACGTCTGATTTGTAATCAGCGACCCCAAAAACCTAAGAATACCCAGTAATACTTGAATTAAATTAATTACTTTTTTTGTACTGTACACTCAAATTTGCCCTACACGGAGAGAACTGGGTAGTGAGTAAGACTCTCGGTTCGTTTGTGGTAACTAAACAGTATTGTTAATTTTCGACGGACCAATATAAGAGTAGACTTTACTAAACAGCCGTCTAGTATCAGTAACATGTTCAATGTACAATAGTGCCAACCTTTAAATCAGTTAAAAATTTAAATGGCTGCTTTTGTTTTGAACATAGCAAACATAACCTATAATGTGTTGATTATATTTCATGTTTCATTAAAAATAAATAATAATGCACACTGTTGATAAATTCCTAATAATTTCAATATAAATTTATTCAAATAAGATAAAAAAAAAAAAATTAAATAAAAACATAAACAAAGTGTACTGTTTGGAGAAAGAATCGTCCGAAATTTTGATATCTCAATAAAAAGTAGGGGAACATAAGCAGTAGCGTAGCACAGTGGGACAAAATCTCAAAAACCTGGCCAAAAGTAAAAAAAAAGTTTTTTAAAATGCGATGATTTCTATATATATTGGTAGGGGACCCCCAGGAGCATTTAATTTCATATAGTTGAGGGTGCAGTAGACTAAATCTTGCTGTAATTTTTGTTTCAAACTTTATACTTGGTTTCATATAATTTTGCATGTTTTATTTTATCTATGTTCATTTTGAAAAGTCAATAAAACATTATTGTGTAGCTAAAATTGACTTTTGTACATTGGCATCTGTGAATAAAGATATGTAGAATCAATATACAATATTGAAGTATTAATATTTCTTATAAAAAAATAATTTGCAACAAATTATTATAAAAAAATTCTAAATATGAAAAAAAATTCTATTTATGTAGAGATTTAAAAAAATGGTCAAAAAAGCCAACCGTGAAACTTTTACAGGCTTAGTCCTGAAACATTCAATGTTATGAAAAATCAAGATTTGGCTGCCACTAGCTGCCTCTGTGATTTTAATATCACTTTTTATGAATTGTTGCAGAAAATTACTAGTTTTAACGGACATAATTGTTGATATTTAAATTATTTAAACAACTTAAATTTGTTTGAAACACTATACTCTACGGTTTTAAGGGTCGCTGATTACGAATATGATGTTAGATTTTTAAAATTCAAAATGGCGGATCCAATATGGTGGATGTGCAAATAAAAATTTAATCAGATTCGCCTGGAACTTTTTACTCTGGGGTTTATGGGGTCGCTGATTACGAATATGTTATCAGATTCTTGAAATTCAAAATGGCGGATCCAATATGGCGGATGAAAAAATCAAAAACTGAACGGAAAACCCCCGAGTAACGAGTTTCAATCAATTTTAAATATATTTTAGACTTTTGTCCAGCTTTTTGACAATTTGTCCCACTGTGGCGTAGCATTGACTCAAAAGAGAGTGAGGCCAAAAACACTGTTGAGTATCGTGAACTAAACGGAACTCAACGCTATTTAGTTACAATAACTGATAGTAAAGTTGTCATGAGAATATTTTAGGCTACTAAACAAGTTTTGTAGCCACAACCGTAACACTTCTCTCCGTGTATCGAAAAAGGTGTCACGACGCGACTTTTTGTGGGCTATTTATGTACCCTAGAGTGTCAAAAGATTAAATATTATTTGCAATTATATTTGCAAAATATTACAATTACAATTTAGAATTAAAATATTGAATATTCCGCTATTAAATCTTGTTTTTTATGGAATTTAAGTAGCTAAGTAGCTCAGGCACGCACGTCAAAAAATGAACTCAGGCACGTGAGGGTTAATATTCCCAGTGTGCACGAGTAACATGCATGTAACAGTTTCATAACAATTCTATGAAAATGTCCGCTTATTCATGTAACATGTTACTGGTACATGAGTGTTACATAATATTCATGTACCAGTAACATGTTACACGAATAAGCGGACATTTTCACAGAATTGTTATGGAACTGTTACATGCATGTTACTCGTGAATAATGATGGGATTCTACTTGCAATTATTACATAATACATACGCACTGTAAAAAAATAGTATTGAATCAAGTAAACTCATTTACTTGTCCGTATTTGATTCAATAATTTCTTAATCCAAGAAAATATTATTAGTTTGAAGTAAATTTTCTTGAATTAGAAAAATTACTGGATCAAATACGGACGAGTAAATGATTTTTTTGAATCAATGATACTTTTTTATCAGTTTAGTTTATAAAACACTTGAAAATAATTTTGAAAAATCTCTCACGCATATGGAGTATCGAATCCAGGACATTTTTTTAACATATTTTAGGAACCACAAAACATTTTTTAAATTTCAAAAATGCAAATTAAAGCCAATTTAGAATATTAAGTTAAATTACGATTCGGACAAGTAAAAATGAAACTAAATAAATATTAGGTAAAATAAAAATTAGGACAATTAAAATTTAGGTCTTATGACGGTTTGTGAATATTGAATTTTTTCCCGTTAAGTATTATGCTATTTCGAAATTTGGAGAAAAATCATGCGCCTCTTGTTATATTTTTCACACTTCTTTCATTTATTATTCTTTTTTCTTCCACCCCCGCCCCCATTTCTCCTTACTTCACTTGACTCAGCAGCCTTGGGTTACGATCGTATTCGCTGCTTTTTGCCCTATATGTAAAACTCACGAGGGGTTACTCACTGCCACTTGCGAAGGTCTCAGTTAAGGCTTCATCGTTCGCCGTTATTTTTTTTTTCGTTGTTCTTTCGCTTATTTTTTGTTCTTATTTTCTTCAGGAAAAAGTACATTGAGAAAAAGTGAATGTACGTCTCTGTTATGTTTACAGCTTTCCTAGTTGAAATGTTTTCAAGACAATCGAAATCCAACACAACGTACCAAAGAGAAACAAACACCATATAGGTTAGAGGAAAAATAGTTGAGATGAGTGTTGAGAGTCAATACTGAAAATATAATACAAAAAAAAATGTTGAATTCATATAACAAAACATAATTTTTCATTCTTTTCAGTAAGCTTCGATAGATTCGGTTTTATTAAGTCAATAGAAGTAATGTTTTAATTTCACAAAAATTAACTTTTTTTTTTTTGATATTTTTGCTTTCTCAAATTTCCGGAAAATAATATAATATATTAATTTTGTTTGTTGACAAATAAGATTAATTTGCATAGAAAATTAGTTATCTTTATGATTTTAATCTTTCTCTCTCACTCTCTCTTTGCATAAAGTTACAATGCGGCTAATATTACATAGGAATTTTCATATATAATGAAACATTCATATACGTTAATTGCGAAAATGAACCTGCTTAAAAATTTATCTCATGTTCCAACGGTGTATGTAAATTTAATGAACTTTTATTTTCTTTTCAGTTAAAAAATTTGTATAATTTATGTGCGTTATATATAGGTAGATATATATTCAAATATATATATATATATCCATTATAATTTAATAATTCATAAAAAGTTTTACAATAATTTAAATGTGTTAATTACATTGTTACTTTAATATTAAATTTGCACTTCCAAAGATGCTTTCAAGTGAAATATAATATTGTTTTCGAACTATTAGAAGCCATAAACTTTAACCCAATTAGCTGAAACAACAAAGGTATTGCTCTTAGACCAGAAAATCCGTTCATTGCCCAAGTACGTGCATAATTTAATGAGCTTTGCTAAACTGAAACATTTTGTCACTAAGCAAATAATTCTATTTTCTCACCTCAAATTCCTTTGTGTATCAACGAAATTCCAATATGGCCATCCCAACCACATAGTATCGAAACAGGAATTTCTGATAGAACTTTAGGAATGTTTATCAGACTGTAGTTTACGATTTACGGTTATTATTGCTGAAAAAAATGAAAGATTTTTGAAATTTTTGTATTTAAAAAAAAAATCAACAAAAAAGAAAAAATTGGCCATTATTGTAAAATTTTTCTTATTATAAAATATAAAAAAGAAAACTACAAAGTAATTAGGTAATTAAGGTTTCAAAGTATTGCGAGGTACAACGTAAGTTTCTGAAGTGAGTACTTTAAGGATGAAAACAACTTAAAAACTTTTTTGCAACTTTTTTGCAAAACCAAATATGTTAAATTCATATTTATTAATTCTTTTGTTTTCTAAATGCTGAAAAATTCATCTTTATTATGAAAACCGTCCTCACAACTGAAAGTTACATTAATCAAAATGTCCAATCTATCAAAAAAAAAAGAATGAAGTTGCGTTTTTATATAACTCACCAGTGTGCAAAAAAAAGTCGACAGATAAAAATATGTTAAAATCATCTGACCTTTTCCCCGTAATCATTCTCTCTGGGGACCCATTTTAGTGTTCTTTCGTAAATCCTCATAGTGAAAAAAGGTTAGTAGACTCGTTGGAGTAGAATATTGAAGGGGCAAGAAAAGGATGAGAAAAATGTAAGAAAGAAATGAAAAAGAACAAGTTGGAGAAATTAAAAAAGAGGAAGAATGATAAGTTGAGGGGGCAGGGGGTGGTGGTGGAGAAAAATGTCGTACCCCAGGCAAAAACTCGTTTATACCTAAGTCGAATATGGCCGCTCGAATAGAAGAGACGCTTGCAAAATGTAAAGTTAAAATATGCTGTGAACGTACGTGCGCTAGAATCTCGTTACTCCATTATCACCGGATTACTGCATCTACAGCTCATTCCAGACCGCGGTAATCCATTCTTGCCAGCCAGCTGGTTTTGGTTAGAAACCTTGTAGGTATTCTTGTTCTATACACGACTTAACAAAGAAAACGTCCTCAAAGTAACCAAATAGTATCACACAAACGGTAATTCATGAAACTTGAATATATATATATATATACATATACTTTATAGTCGCAAGGAAATCTACGCCCGTTAATGTTACTGCATGGAGGTGAAGGTATATAGTATATTTTACTATCATGACATTAGAATCTACTAAACAGAATCGTTAATTTTGAAACTGACTAAACAGATAGTGAGGTTTATTATATAATTGTGTTAGATAAACTAAACGAATAGCGTTTCTTACAAAACCAGTTGATGGCGCTACTGTCGACTCTCATTCTCACTAAAAACAAATTTATTTACTAAATCTCTTAGGATATAGTTTAATTAGTTATAACTCTCAGAAAACACATCTATTTTTTCAAGCAAGAAGCACACCGAGGGTCTATGAGACACCAAGCAGCTTTCAAAGTTCTACCATTTCTAAAAGTACTCATTCCTTTAATTTAAATAATATTTTCCAATACTCTTAAATAATTGTAAAAAAAGTCCCCACACTTCACTGAGAAAAATATGCTATTGAATCAACAGCATTTCTGCCAAAGGTATAAAAATTATTATTGATTTTAAAAGCACATGCTATAGAATTTGTAAAATATTTTATAGATCCTATAGCATATGCTTTTGAATCAATAATTTTTATACTTTTGACGGAAATGCCATACGGAACTATATAGTTCTGTACAAGACTGTTCTTAAGGGTATGTGGGCAAAGCACTTTTTTTTGTGGTTTGAAACTTTCTCTAAAATAAAAAATGTTTTCGGGTTAAAATTTTGGAGAAATGATTTTGTTTGGTATAAAGAATCTCGCTGTTCTACTTATTTACAATAACTTAACGAAAAAATAATAAAAAATAAAGCAATAAATAGTAAAATAATGTGTTTTATCATAGTTCATTCAGCGGCCATTTGCTCGAATTGACGCAGTTTCCTTGAGCACTGACACACTCAAGCAATGTCTGTGTATGCGCTGCCATGTTTGTTTTTATTTTTGTTTAAAAATGCCACTTTTTAAACTTCATTTTTTAATAATTTTACGCAAAATTATGTATTTTTCGGAGAACAGCGAGATTCATTGTACTTAAATCTATCATCCCTCAAAATTTTAGATAAAAATCATTCCTCATTTTAGAGTAAGATGTATACTAACTACCAAAACACATTTTCCCATACTAGGTCACGTGGGAGGTTCCCACATACCCTTAAATGACAGTTCTTACAATTTTTTATTTCTAACTTATATTCAAATCAAATAATCGTGACAAAAGAAAACTAGTGTGCTATAAATACTCGAAATAAACTAACTAGCGTTCAATAAAAGTATTAGAAGTCATTTACGCATGCGTGGTAATAGTCAGCGTTTTGAATGTGTTGAATTAAAAAACAAACAAAAAAATTATTTTTCCTTCCATTACTGTTATGATATTTACATTTTCAAAATGAAATTACATTTTTCTTTCTTCTATATATGTTTCCTTGAAATGTTATTTTTGTGATTTTTTCGCTCTCTTCGTTATAAATTCCTTTTTTCTTTTGTACACCTATTTCTTTATCCGACTCTTTTTCATATAAACAACATCATTTTTTGCACCAAACAAAAATTTATTCATGCAGTTTTTAAGCCTTTGATTAAACATCTAAATTTCATCGGAAACTTTTAAATGACTTTGAATTATTATTGCAAAAGATTTCCATATGAAAGGGATTTTGTTATTGATGAATGGTGCAGGTGGAAATAAAATGGAAAAACCTTATGTCTTTATGAAAACTGATCATCGTACAAGTTTTATAATATATATATTATATCCTTGAAGCCTTTTGTTGATGCAAGTACTCAATTACTTTAGATATACCAGTCAAGTGAAGTATATGGTTGTGTATAGGTATTATAACGGGCCAGCGAGGTTCCGTGTGACCTAAAATATGCCAAGTGCATGGCCCTCAAGTGCTCACACCGCCCGGCACACGGCCGCGCATAAACATACCCGACCTATGTGTATTATTCTACGCTTTTCTTACTACCTTCAGGTCATATGTTGTCCTCTGTCTCTCTTATATTTTATGCTCCTTCTCTTTCCTCTTTTTGCTTACCTTTATCATTCTTTATTCTCGAGAACCATCTCCTAACTCGTTATAATATAAGCCATTAGATTCAATATTTAAAAGGGACACAAAAATCCTTCGTATATACTTTTAAAATACTGTAGGTATATATGTAGAAAGAGAGTGAGAGAGAAAGAGAAGGAAAAATAGGGCGAGAGATTTTCAAGAAATTCTATTAAATATTTTAAGTTTTTCAATATTTACGGAAAAAAATTATATTTTTAAAATATTAGAGAATGGAAAATTTTTTCAAATAAAATTAAAATTTCCATTTAAGATCGATTCTCTGTGACCTTTTTATTTACTTATATGTGATCGTCCACGACAAAACAAGGCTTAGCTCCCAAAAGTAAATTTCACAGGGCAAGCGATTGAAGTAGAAGCAGAAACAAGGAACACGTTTGACATGCCCGTCTTTAGAACGTTATAGTGTCAAAAGTAATTGACATAAACAATTTCTGACTTTTGCATGTGAAAGAGCAACTTAAAATCTATCGATTAGCATCAAAAACTCAAAATTGATTTTTTGGGAGCTAAACCTTGTTTTGTCGTGGACGGTCACATATTATAACTGTAAATTCAGATTTCGTGTTGATTTTCTTCTATTAAAATATCATTTTCTCTTGGCTGTGTAAAAATAAAACTTGTATATTAATTGAAATTTAATTTTGCTAATATTAATTAAAGCATAGAAGAATTTTTATTATTCTGGTGGTAACTTCTCAACTAAATTATTTTTTTTTTGTACTATTTTGGTACCTAATAATCGTTATTTATTTTTATGATAGGGGAATAGTGTCAGGGTTGGACACTTGGATTTTTTTAAATAAGAACACTAGCGCCACCTGTGTGCGTACGTGACGAATCTTCTAGTAGTGTAACCTAACTTTTTGTGGCATTACATTTTTGGAGAATCAAAAGTAGCGTCTCCTGTGACTTGGGTGCAATCGAAGAGACAAAAAAAGTTTTGTTTGACTTGTGAATAAACCTAAAAAATGTGTAAAAAAAGCAAGAATTCGGCAAGGTAAGCTTATTGAATGTATTGTGGGGTATATAATTTAAGAAGAAGAAAAGTGAAAAATCGAATCGCGACACATGTCTGGTTATGGTTAGCACAATTCGAAAATGATGCTTCTAGTTAGGGTTGAACACTTTATTCAGTTAGGGTTGGACACCCATATTAATTATGAATTTGACACAATTTATAAATAAATTTTATTTTATTTATATTTCAGTGCAAAATTGTGCCAAAGATATTAGAAAAATAATACTTAAATTGTATAAATTTTGTTCATCATTTCATTGAGTTATTTGGAACAATAAAGCGTTATTTTTTGTAATTTGAGTTTATTCCTTTTTTAAACGTATGAAGCTTTACAATTTGTAAACAATAAGTAAAGATAAACATGAAAAAATAAGAATAAAAAACATTACAAATGTTATTTTACGTTTTTACCTATAATGCGTTTCGATTTTCAAAAAGTGTCCAATGCTGACTGAAAAGTCTAACCCTGACAAGATTTTTTTTTTAAATGTTTATAACTTTTTTAATTTTGGACCAATCACTTGACGGTCCACAGCAAAAGTGGACCTTCCTCTTTTGTAGATCTTTCCATCCATATACCACAATTGACTGAATTTATCTAAACAAAATATTTATAAACAAAAAACCAAAACTGTGTCCAACCCTGACACTATTCCCCTAGTTAAAATCATCTTGAATTTAGAACATCTTTTTTAGAGTCAGCTAAGGTACTCGATGATAAAAATCCTAAAATAAAATCTATAAAAATCAATCTGAAATTTATAAAAATGAAAGTTTTGACAAAAACAAATTTCCTTGAAAACTCAATCCTAAAAATAAGTAAAAAAAATATTATAAATAGGAAAAAATTTGTGTACGACACAATTTTAAATAAATTTCTGTAGAATACTTCGTGATTGATCTTCTATTGAGTCGATCATAACCCCTTCGCAGTCTAGTAAAAAAATCGTATGTTGGCCGAAAACGACCCTAAAAAAAGTTTCCAAAGCTATCATATCATCGTATTAAAAGTTTTTTGAATCGCTGAATCCAAATTTAAGGTTAGATTTTAATAATTTAACATGACGGACCCAATATGGCCACCCAATATGGCGGAAAAATTTAAAATTGATTCGATTCGTTCAAAATTCGGTACTTGGGGGTTTTTTGGATCGCTGAATACAAATTTAAAGTCAAATTTGGATTCAGCGACCCCAAAAACCCCCGAGTACCAAATTTTGAACAAATCGAATCCATTTTAAATTTTTCCGCTATATTGGGTCCGCCCTTTTTAATTTTTTAAATCTGACCTCAAATTTGGATTCAGCGACCCCAAAAACCTCCGAGTACCAAATTTTGAACGAATCGAAGATTTAGTTATACACTTTTCGGAAAAAATTATGTTTATTTAAAATATTTTGTTAAATGAGTATTTATAATCGTAAAAATTTGAAGCACTTAAAATTCTATTAAATAATAAATCTGCTAAATTAAAATTTGGATAAATTAGAATTTTGTTATAATAAAATGTTGGGCAAAGAAAAATTTTGTATAATAAAAATTCTAACAAAAAAAAAATTTGATACCTAAAAATTCTGTAAAGTAAAAATTCGTTTCAAACTGAATTTTGTCAAATGTTAATTCAAAAAATAAAAATTCGTCAAAAAAATAATTAAATATCTAATAGAATTCTTTAACCCCTTCGGTGTGTAGATAAAATATGACAAAATGTTCCCGAAGTGTGTAAAACCTTCCCACGAGTAAATTTTCATGATACTTAGTACTAAAGGGGTTTTTGGGGTTGCTGATTATGAATCCGGTGTTAGTTTTTAAAAAATCAAAATGGCGGATACAATATGGCGGACAAGTTTTGAAAAATTCATTGGATTCGCTTAAAATTCGTTACTCGGGGGTTAGACGAACACGAGGCTCCAATTTAGTTTTGTCTGCACATATACTGAAGACATACAATTCCATTCTTATAAATAAATAAATTATGGATTGCATTGTTAACATTCGTATCGATTTTTAAAATTTTTCAAAATTTTTGTCGGAGATATTGGATCAAAAATGAAGTATTTTGAAAATCTGACTTCAGAATCGTGATAGCAGCGATCTCAAAAATCCCTGAGTAAGAATTTTTGCGAATATACGTTATTTACACTCAAGTTGTTAAAATGAAAATTGTTTAAAATTATTTTTATGGGATAATCATGCGCCCCGTATAGTTTTTGTAAAATTAGATTCTGTTTGAAAAATTGATTAAAATCTGTTAATTTTTGCATTTGGTTGTGATTGTAAACAAATTTTGAAAAATAAACATGTAAATGGCAAGCAAGTTGTTGCAGTAGAACTTTGCTTTAGTGTCTGTAAAAACTACAGTTCTTTGGACAAGTACTTGTTTATTTGTGAACAGGCGTCAGATTCTCAGATTATACCAACAGCTGCTTACCTACTTATCTTTATTTAAGAGACATTGAAACTTCATTAAAAAAAGATACAAATGGTTACTTTGTTAAATTTACATATATAATTGTTTCATGATAAAAATATTCTGTTTTTGATATCATAGAATCAAAGTTTCATTATTTCTGATATTATTAATGATTTACTCTCTAAATCTGAATTAGTAAGATTATTGTAACTTTTTCGATATATTTAATTTTCATCATGAAATATTTTTAAAAAATTCATGTGATTTTGCTTCAAGTTTATACAATTTTACAGACAATATAGTTGGATTTTATTTTTAATTTGAAACTTTAGATCGTTTTCTCCAGAAAATTTTAATAACTTTTGCAACAAAATTTGAATTTGTGTGAGTGTGAAGATTGGAAGCGAGAAAGCAGCAGTAGGAGAGAAGCGATAGAATTGAATATTAAATCAGATCTAATAAATTGTCCTTTATTTGCACTCTCACGAATAATGGATCTCATAATTGTTTCAAACTCTCGGGTCGCATTACGACCTTCGCCCGACAAAATGTCTTTGTGGTGATTTAAATTTGCAAGCAATCGATATTGTCTCGACGATGTACATATACATAGCAATAGAGTTAAGTCGTTTAAGCGATCAGTATACACGTGGTTTAAATAGTGTAAAAAAAAGTTAGCGTGTATGTGAGAGAGAGAGAGAGAGAGAGAGAGAGAGAGAGAGAGAGAGAGAGAGAGAGAGAGAGAGAGAGAGAGAGAGAGAGAGAGAGAGAGAGAGAGAGAGAGAGAGAGAGAGAGAGATGGAGCTTAAATAGGTGGGTGGATCGTATTCTCCGTTCACTGTCATTCCAATGTACGTTCCTTGTTTTATAGATCCTTCTTTGTATTCTGCCCCTTGTACCCAATTCGTCAGATGAATTCATGCGATGCTCTTGGACTCGAGTAAAGAGACAAATTTTCTTTTCGTGTGGAAAATATACGCTTGATTTTTGTTGACTTGGTGTTTCATTTAAGTCAATATAAGAATGAAGTGCCTCTCCACATTTTCTGTTTAGAATAACTATGTGCCCCCATTTTTATTGATAGTCACTTAAAAAAAATCAATACCATTGAAGAAATTTATGAGTTCATTATGTTTATTTAGATTCTTTCATATTCTCAAAATGGATAAAAGAAAATAAATTTTCTTTCAACTTTTCAAGTTTTTTTTTTTTTTTTTTTTTTTTTAATTGAAATTGTTAACGCAACAGACAGTAAATCCGTTTCGTTGAGAGAATCTGAGCAAGTGCATGTAAGATTCATCGAAAGTTTACTCGACTGTTGGAATAGAGTGTCAAGTTTTCGCCTGGTTCGTTATAATGAAAAATGTTAGCCTCTACTCTCTCGTGAAATATAAACATCTTGCGCGCATGGTCCTCTTGTTTCTCTCTGCTTTTGGTTCAGCGATTAAACTTTCTTAATGCTGTTAGTGGCACGCTGAGACGATGAAGTAAGTTTCTGAATGATCCATCTAGCAATCAAGAACTGCAAACCCAAAAGTAATTACATTTTTAATGAAAATCTTAATAAATTTGTTTGTTTCTGCGAACATGAAAATTAAATCGTTCATTGCTTCTTCTTTAACACAAATAAATTATATATAGTCACTGGGTTGACGTGTTCGCGCCGACAAAGATGTATAATGTCTTCTTATTTCAATGGGGAAAATGTTTTTCTTATGCTGGCTGATGAAATTACTTTTTAAAATAGCGCGCTGATGTAAATTAAATGCTACAAATTTTTGCTTTTTATCACATTTTTTCACATGTTGCTAAGAAGATTAAAACGTTCGTATTTTAAACATTGCGAGAAATTTAACTTAAATTTAAACAACATTTTTTTTTATTATAAAACTAGGGTGGCTTCGCCCCCCTGCACACTTCACGCGCCAACCCCCCGTTTTTTATTGTTTTTGTAGATGGCTTTATGACCTATTTTTTGAGTTTATGTTTGACCAATTTCTGGAATTTAAAACTATTATTTAAATTTTATTATTTCTTTTTTTAAATGTTATTTATGATTTTTATTAATAATAATTTTTAATATTTTTAATTTTTAAAACAAAATTTATCGAATTTTTTAAATTTTCCTGCCAAAATTTGACCTACATTTGAGGTTATGTTCGTTTTTGGGTCATTTTTCTCCAAAGTTTGACCTAAATTTTAAGGTTATGTGTATTTCCTGGTCGTTTTCGCCAAATTTTGAGGTTATGTTTGCTTCTTGGTCGTTTCCCGCCAAAATAACATAACCACACAATTTAGGTCTTTTTTGGCGGAAAATCCACCTCCCCCTCAACGTAAGGGAAAGGGCTTGCGACTATATTCAGAGTCTTGAAACGAACATATCCCCAAAATTTAGGTCATTTTTGGCGGGAAATTTACCACCTAAACGGGGGTTGAGGGAGAGGACTTACGGGTAAATTCAGAGTTTTGAAACGAACATAACCTCAAAATTTAGGTTTTTTTTGGCGGGAAGAGGTGGGAGGGGGAACTTGCGGCTATATTCAGTGTCTTGAAACAGCGGTGGTGGTGATATCTTTTTGTAATATAGATAGATATTTCTTAAATTACTTTCAATTTAAAAAGAGAAGCATGAATATTCCCCACATTTGACCTCAGGTCTAAAGAAGGGAATATTCATGCGTCTCTTTTCTATTTGTTTATTTGAAAATGTTATACATTTTGTGTTAAAAAGTTTGGAGCAGGTTTATTATTAAATATTTTCTCAATTTGAGATTCATAGAAAAATTAAAAAAGTGTAAGCAAATTTAACGAGTATTTAGAATGCAAGCATTTTATCGATGAAATGTACTCACCTATAATAAAGAAAGAGTTTACAAGAGGCATCTTCTCGAGGTATTGAGACTCTCAAACTGAAAGTATCAAGTTAAGACTCTTCAATTGAACAGTCGATAGAGTAAGTGTGAGTATTACTGCAGATTTTTTAGTATATAGGTTAACTTTGAGCAGCTCATTCAAGCGTAGACATTGATCAAATTTCATCCCTTCAATATTGTGTTATATAAATTGATGATTAAATTCATTAAATTATGTGATAAAATTAATAATTCAATTCATATTTGTCGACCTGTTAAATTTGTTTTTATTCTCAATTTTCTAATTGAAAATTAAATATAGATATTTAAAAATTATATATTCAAATTGTTAACTGTTTTTTTTGTCCAGTATTCAAGTGATATTATACATACATAGTGTCTTTTTTTTGAAAATAAAAATGAAAAACGTCAAATAAAAATAAAGTGTCGAAACTCAAAGGCTGAATTGTCGGCGGTTATTTAGAAGCCATTAAATGGAATTAATCTTCTCGTACTTGGCTTGGCATGCATTATTAGATGGTGTGCCGGCATAATTAATTATTTATTGGCTATAGGTTCGGGTAAATCTCATTTGACATCCGATCGATTAAACCTCGCAGGAGTTGCCCATCAATACACATGAAAACACATGCTTCACACGCGTAATGACCCGAAATAACTGTCGTAAAGTTCAAAAGGTTGAACAGCAATTGTTCAAGCAAAGAACAATAAGGTTTCGAGCTACGATAAAACAATAAAAAGAAACAGTATAATACTTTAACTTTAAAGTTAAAAATCCTCAAGTTTCTGCTGCAGTAGCGATTGCTACTACTGCTGTTGCATTCGTAATATATATCCTAGAAAGCAATTATAATTTTACAATATAATAATTTTTTGAAAATTCGTTTTTAATACAATAACCTGACGATAATTATTAGAAAAAATGATTTTATTTTAAAATTTAATTTTTATTTCAAAATCAATATGAAAGTCAAAAATTAGTTTTAGTTTAGTTTATTAATTTAATTTTCAGGTATATACAATTTTGAACAATAATAATTGGAGTATGTTTAGCCATCAGCTCTTCTGATCACTATTTAGAGCTCGACTATATATATCTATATTGTCATTAAATTATATTTCGAATCCTTGTATTATTATATTTAGAGACCTCCTAAATAAATGATAATTTTGCGGTAAAGCAATGTATAAGGTTGTAAATTATATATTTGCGCCTAGAGATTTTCAAATTTTGATAAATTAACATAACAATAGTTTGGAAGATAATAATGTGTGAATTGCATATATTTTTTCTCTTTTATAAAATAAATAATTCATAAAAATAAGAGTAATCTCGTAATATTGACAGTAGAATGTAATTTAATTTTCTTTTATATTTCCATACTATTTACTAGGTGAATATCCTTACTACTATATACATATATATATAGTCTGATAGTTATCATAGTATCAGATGAATAAAAAGTATTTTCAATGTAAGACAGTATCGAAGGAAATTCTATTTACGCGTTGAACGTGCTTCTTTTACAGTTTTCTATGATAAAATGAAACATAAATTTCTAGTAATCCTTTCTGGTCGCGTTTTCTATTTTACCTTTTTGCTTTTAAAAAATTCGACTCGAATGTATAAAAATTTAAAATTAATTTCTAATTTTAGTCTTACTGCAAGCTTCAAATCTCCCACCTGACCTAAGTTTGCATGGTAAGTTTACCGAAAGATTGCACAATAAGATTATCTCAAGATTGCTCAGTAAGCCTACAGAAACATTAAAAAAAAGTTTTTAGGGTCAAATTAAGGTTCTTTGGTAACCTTGCACCAACCTTGCTATAAGCTTACCGTGCAAGCTTACTGAGAAATCTTGCGATAATCATATTCTGCAATTTTGCAGTAACCTTACATTGAAATCTTTCGGTAAACTTACCATGCAAGCTGGGGTCAGATGGGACATTTGAAGTTTGCAGTAAGCTTGCGGCAATTTTGCTGTGCAAGATTGTCAATATTGCGCGGCAAGCTTGCCGCAAGGTTGCTGCAAGCTTACGTGCTATCTGGGCGTTCCCCTGTTCGGATTTACTTACGATTTTTTCATGTAAATTGTAAAGATTAAAATTATTTTATTTTCAAGAAAGTCTAGTGGTTAAATGATTTATTGTCATGAACATAACCTCAAAACTTAAACTATTTCAATAAATAAAAATGTTTGTTTCTTGACATAACAGCAAAACTTAGACTAGCTCAAAAGTCAAGTTGTTACGTACGTTGTTCTTAGCAGTTATTTTTAAATCAAAATTATAAAGGTTCAGAAGGTAAGACAGAAATTAACTTCAATTTAATTTATATATTTTACTACATTATTTGCGTTAATTTATGTGCACAAATTTAGGATCTAAATTTTATGTTTAATGATTAATTTTGTTTCGAATGTAACAAATTTTGAACTGATGTTATTTTTGCGAATTTAAAAGATAAATATTGTTATTAAAAGAAAAATTAAATTGTTTTAAAGAAAATTTTCACAAATAATAATAAATAATAAGAATGAAAGGAAAAAAAGGAAAAAGAAAGAATGACATTAAATAAAATATCTCGCGCTGTGGGTACAGAATGTGATGGGCAGCTACGGTTACACACACACACGTATGGACTTCTGTGCCTATGAGTACTCGTACAACCATGGGTTCTTCGCGCTACGGGCATACATATAAGCGCTTGTACGTAACAGTGCTACACCAACACATCGCATTCCTTTACTCGCCACCTTGGTTTTTTTTCATTGAGATCCTCATTTCTTTCCTCTGAAACTACAGGCCTATGGACTACAGCATTTCAAAGCAAAAGCATGTATTTAAATAAATATATATGACCTGTGACTTATATTAATACAGGACAAGGAAAATTATTATCCTTGTGAGTCATATCAAATAAGCGTAATTAAAGATAAATTATAATTATAAACAAAATTTAACAATGTAATTATAATTTTAGATAGAAATAATGATTCCAGAAAAGTATCACATTTTTAGGTGTTTCCGTTCTCACGAAGACCAGCGTGAGATTCAAACACGTCAGCAAAAATGCAATGTCCAATGGGCCTCGTGCATTTTCCCTACTTCTATTCTTTATTACTCCCTATATTATAAGTTATCCCACCTAGACCCCGACGTAAGGACTAGAGGCATGTCGCAAAATTTCAATTAACGCACTACAACTTTCCTCGCTCATTAATAAACACTTCTCCTGGCTCTGGCCTGGCAGAAGAGTTCCTTGAGCCTGGAAACGCCGCGACTAAGCCCGTCCGCGTGTCGGAACCCGTGTTAGATCTTCATACAAAGTTATAAGTAAACAAGGGCGGACGAAAATAAAATTAAATTCTTTAGCCGGCAAAGTCCAGTGGAAGCCAACTTGAGTAAGAATTCTAATCAATTTTATGATTAATTGATTGGAATTTTTGTTATTCAACTGGCCAGTCTGTACCCAAGGTACCTGCGCCATTACAATTTGGTGGACCCACAAGCGCGAGAGCGCTACCAACCTCTTGTTTTGCCCGTTGAACTGAGTCGTAAAACCCGTGTGTGGACGACGTTCAGCGGTAGTTTTAAACATCGTAGCGTAAGTAAAAATAATGTATCTTAATTTCCTTTTGTACTTCTTTTAAATTATATTTCAATAAACAATACTTGTAACAGAATTCTTAGTCTTTTCTTATTTTCTACTCCCACTTTTTCATATAAAATAGTTTCAATTTTTCTTTCTCTATATAGTGGCTTGGCGGAACGTTCTAAAAGGATAAACGATCGCACATAAAAATAAACAGAATTACGAGTTTTTTTTCTCACACACTTTCGGTAAACTTTAAATTCTGGCAGCTTGATGCCTCCCCTAACCTCAAAATTGATAATTTTATATTAATTAATTTTCCGGTTTGTAACACAAGTAACAAACATTTTTTTTTATTAAATTAGTCTAAGCTTGGAGGTTATGTTCATGAAAATAAGTCAATTAATCACTGGACTCATTTGAAAATAAAATAATTATAATCCTTACAATTTACATGAAAAATAATATTCCACTTTTAATACTATTGAGAGAAGGAGATTTTATTATTTTTGTTCAAATGAATTTCTAACCTTTAAATTAATGACGAATACAATACACATTGAAAAAATACATATAAAAGTATACACTTTAAGCTTTATTTTGAAGGGTAAAAAAGAAAAACAAGTTGTAAATTCAGATGTTCATTACATGAACATTTTGCTTCCTCTTTACGATCAGCAAACAAATTTGCTTCCTCGTGGACAAAGCATAATTTTATAAGTTTTGAGTTTGTTTTAAAACTTTACGTTATTTGAAAGAGCAGGACAATACTTTTTGAAAACATATATGTCAAAATTTTTCTCACCTTTTTATACAAGTTATGATTTTTCAAAAAATCCACTGAAATACATTAGTGGCGATCATGTGGCCTAACAGTCACATACTTTTAAACAAATTTAAAAAAAAATTTGCATTTTCAACTACGAATAATTGCTGATGAAAAATATTGGAAATCCAACTGTATTGAGTTCAACAACATGGACTTTCCAATTGTGCTTGTCATTCTGTCTGCTTCTCTACAAGCACACGATAACACTGGAAAGAGTTTTCAGATTCAGTTCGGTTGTGAAATCTAGTCTCTACAACTAAAAAGCAATCACAAGTTCGTTTGTTAGCTCATATATTGACTATTTAAATATCATTTACAATTTATTGTCAGAAAGAAATGTTCTGAATGTAAAATAAAACTTTGAAATAAATTCACTGTCCATACAGTTATTGTTTTTAAAACTGTTTCATTTAAATTGGTTTATACTCTTGTCATAACCTTTTCCTAATTTAGTGAAAATAAAATAAAAAAATTATTTTTATCACAGTTTGAGGCTATTTTTAAAAGTGTAAATATATTTTTGTAAATCTAAATCTAAAATTTAGAATCAATTGAAACATTTTACTCGTATGAACAGTGAATTTATTTCAGATTTATTTAACATGACGAACATTTTTTTCTGACAAGAAATTGTAAATGATATTTAAATATCCAATATGTATAATGGATTGCTTCTGATTGCTTTTTAATTCTAGAGACTAGATTTCACAAGCGAATTGAATCTGTCGAAAACCTTTTCTTAAATTCAGTGAAAATAAAACAAGAAAAAAAGTATTTTTATATCACAGTTTGAGGCTATTTTTGAAATTGTATATGTATATATATTTTCGCTTTATTAAATCATATGTAGAGTGTAAAATTTAAATTCACTTGAACGAAAAAGTGAATTTATTATATTTTATCATATATATATAGAAAGCTTCATAAATTTTGGAGATTTTGAAAAATAGTTTTATCCCTCGAGCAAAAGTATAAAAATTTCGCGTGAACTGGAGAATTTGGCGCAGTTCCTTCGAGTTAAATGTAGGTCTATATATCTAAACCGTTAGATTTACCCTGGCATGGTGTGACTCTCGGGGTGGAGTCTGAGTGCAGCTGAGGGTAAAAGAGGACGGCAAAAGGGATCGATAGGGTGCGCGCTACGATACGATTCTTCGAATTCTGCTTTTAGTTTTTATTTTTTTTTTCGCTGTACTTTCTTCTTTTCCTTCTTCTTTTCTACCGAAAGAAGATTGGACTCGATTAAAATCTGCCATAAATCAACGTGTTCTCTTCTAAAACTTTTCTAGATTCATGCTCGAAAAACTGGCTTTCGTAAAATGTCACAGAAAAGTCTCGACTGTCTGCGCTCTCTTTTTTTTCTCTAATCGACTCCTCGATGAAAGATATAATCTTTACCGCAGCATCCCACGTCAAAAAAAAAAACGTATAAATTCAAAACATTTATTTAGAATCTATCTATCTCAATTAATGCAGTAAGTCCAATGGTATATAGAAAAGTACTTTACAAATAACATTTTTTTAACATTTTTCCTAACAAACCATCATTTAAAAAAAGTTCCATTAAAATTTCTAGAAAGTTTAATTTTATAGGAGCTTCCATGAAGATTTCTTGAAGGTTGTAGAAGGTTTCATGCTTAGATTCTATAAAGTTTCATCATTTTCGAAGCTTCGATGAATTTTCTAGACATGTCTATGATGATTCCCGATAGGTTCTAGAAGATTTCATGCAAAGATTTTAGAAAGTTTCTAGAATGTTCGATAAAGTTTCTAAAATTTCTAAAATGTTTTTACTTCTTTTTTAGATAAATTTTAGCTACATTTCTACACTGAGAAAAATATGCTATTGAATCAACAACATTTCTGCCAAAGGCATAAAAGTTATTGATTAAAAAGTATATGCTATAGAATTTGTAAAATGTTACACCGTCCGACAAAATTCAACTTTTTTTTTGACCCACAAAAAATCCCACATTTTTGGAAACTAGGACCCAAAAAAAATACCCGTATCTGGCCGTTTTGCTAGATCAAGTCGTTTGTGGTTTTTAGGGGTGAAAATAGTCCCTAAATGAAAAGTGACAAGATATCTTTTAAAAATTATTAATATTTTATAAAACTTGGTATCTGGGGGTTATCGGGGTCGCTGATTATTAATCTAATGTTAGATTTTCAAAATGGCGGTCAAAATTTTAAAAAGTTTTCAAATTTTTTTAAACCTTGGTATCTATGGGTTTTTTGGGTCGCTGATGACGAATTTGATGTTAAATTTTTAAAATTCAAAATGGCAGATTAATAATCAGTGACTCCGAAAACCCCCAGATACCAAGTTTTATAAAATATTAATAATTTTTAAAAGATATCTTGTCACTTTTCATTTAGGAGTTGTTTTCAATCATTTTTATGCCTTTGCCAGAAATTCTGTTTAATTCAATAGCATATTTTTTTCAGTGTATAATATTTCTAAAGAGTTGCATAGTATTTACAATCATCTGTAGAGAGAAGGGAATGATATAAAGGTGCCTCATTTATTATATAATTATATTATTTTATAATATATTATATATTTAGAAAAGCAGGCTGAGATTACGTTAGAAATTGTCTCTGTAGAAACAGGTATAATATGTTGAGCTAAAATTATCGGTATTCCACGAAACCTACACACATTGATGGCAGAGTAGTATCCTTCGGTACATTCAGTGTCAGATCTCTGTTGATTAGAGCACGTATTTCACTTCATATGCGAAGTCAGCCCCAGGTTGTTGGTTGTACCCAACACACAGTATCTCTCTATGACATTCTATAGTGGTTGTAGATCTGGAAACACGTAGGCATCAAGTTATCTCAATGCTAATGGAAAGCTTTCCACTCTCTTACTAAAGAGAGAGAGAGAGAGAGAGAGAGAGAGAGTCCCTTTCGTGAAAGGGCTTTCCAATGAACAGGAATTTACTTGTGGCATAATCGGTTTTGCATGTAACCCACGAAAATGTATAATTTACGTTATCATTCTGGACATTTCATTTATATATATAGTAATATGTTAGTACTATCACATTTTATGCGCGGCATATAAATGAAGACGTGACATAACAAATTAAACACTTTTCCTGCATGAAATGAGAGACCCTCTGGTATAATAGAGAAATTGCCGCTGGAAAATATTTAAAAGGCACTGTCTGCTGAATAAATTAGTCTGCATAAGTTAAATCCGAGAAGGTGTCCAGTTTGTTTAATTAATAGTAGTTTTGGTTATTGCTATTAATTTTGATTAATAGAAGTTTTAAATAATGTAAAACAATACCATTTTTTAAGAACGAAAAGAATTTTTTCCAGTTGTGATATTTGTGTTGGTTGAATTTTATTATTTGTTTGAATAGACTTTACATATATATAGTTTGATTATTATCAGTGCTTCGAATGTAATGAATTTCAAAAAGTAAACACTGAGTAAAATGTTTGGTATCATCAAGAAAAATTTGATGGTCGCAAGTAAATTCTTTGTTTCGTACGGTAGAATCAAAATCATTTAGTTGACATTACCAAATTGTTTTTGTTGAATTGCTTTTGTTTGGTATACCAAATTTTTTAGTTCGTGCAACAAAATAATTTGATTCAGCTCATAGAAAATTAAAAGGTAATAAAATAAGCTGCAACGCTTATTATTTTAATCCAATTTTGCTTATTTTAATACCAAAATGGATTAAAATAAGCAAAATTGGATTAACCCCTTCGCAGTCTAGTAGAAAAATCGTTTGTAGGCCCAAAACGGTCAAAAAAAAGTTTCAAAAAAAATATCATATCATCGTATTAAAAGTTTTTGGGGTCGCTGAATTCAAATTTAAGGTCATATTTAAAAAATTCAAAATGGCGGACCCAAAATTGCCACCCAATACAGCAGAAAAAATTTAAAATTGACTCGATTCGTTCAAAATTCGGTACTTGGGGTTTTTTTGGGTAGCTGAATTCAAATCTGACCTCAAATTTTGATTCAGCGACCCCAAAAACCCCCGAGTACCGAATATTGAACGAATCGAATCAATTTTAAATTTTTTTCGCCATATTGGATCCGTCATTTTGAATATTTTAAATCAGTTTAGTATTTTCTTTCTAATGTGGACATATATGTATTCTAAAAAGTGCTTATCAAAATTATTTTCTAATCAATGGATAATTTTTTTTCTCATGTCGTATTAATAGAAATATAAAGCTTATATTTAATTTATAATTCATTAAATACATTTTTAAAAAAATTATTTCTTCAAAAGAAAATTGTGCAAATATGGAAAATTCTTTTAAGAAAGTTGTAACTAAAATTACATTTCACGTCTCAAATATAAGATAATTAGTTAAATTGTAATCATAAACACCAAAATGTGAAATAGTAAATGCTCATTGCTGCATTGCAGTCTAGAGGGAACTATATGAAGTTTCAGTTACAACAGCCAGTGGAGACATCCAGTGAGTAACTAAATTCAGAACAGTCAAGTACTTTAGTCCCTTTAATATTCCAAGAGCGTGCGCTAAAGGTGAAGAAACTCCCGAGCCTCTGTTGCATTGGAATGAGTTCTTGTATAGTTACAAAATTCAAGCAACTGCTGCAACTATATATATGTATGTGGCATTAACTAATAATATAAGTGAATGAACAAATGAAAAAAGATAATGCATCATATATATATATATAGCGATGCCATTATTGCCACAACAACGTGACTTGGTTTGCTTTAACAATTTTTAAAACTAGATTTAACATTGAATTTATGCCACTTGTGTGAGACTGTTAAAAATCAAGGTTTTAACTTAACATTGTTCTTCTATTTTCCTTCTTTGGACTCAATTATGGAGAAAATTATACCTCGTCAAAGTTTACGGCTTTAGTTTTAACAAAAACTGAAAACTAAGTTTATGTGTTTAATTTCGTGGAAAACAAACTTTTAACGTTATAATTATGACCATTTTTTCCTTAACGCAGAGAGGGGGGGATAAAGTGACGTTTATCTAGTTTTGAACAAGTTTGATAAAGTTTTTTGCTCTTTTCCCTTTTTTTTTTTTTTTGAATGCTTCCATCAAAATTTTGAAATATCGTGCAAGTTTTATTTCAGAACTGTCTTTGAATTTCAAGAAAGTATAAAGACTTTTATATTGTTGGGGGAACGACTTATATAAGCTTTTGCAGGATTTTATCAAGTTCTGCAAAATTCAAGGGAGAGCTAAAAGTTTTTATCGCAAGATTTATTTTGTTAGATTTACATTGAATTGCGAAAGAGGATAGAACACAGGAGAGAACCTTTTTTCTGTGTACTCGGAAAACAATTTTCTAGAATAAAAAAAGAAAACATATATAATTTTGCATCAAATTCTAAAGCTTGCGTGCTTAAAAATACTGGGTAAACTTTTTAAACAGATTTTCTTCCTTTACTTTTTCATGGATATAAAGAAATTTCTTGTATATCAAAACAAAACCGAAAATTTTCACTTTATATTTGAGAATAATTTTTATGATTTTTTTTAACATGGTTTTAAAATAGAAAAAATCTAATTCAATGAGTGATGATTAATAGTTTTTTACTGTATGTAATTAATTGATTAGATATTTTAAAAAATACGAAAATTAGAGAAATATAAATAAGATTCCTTTTTCTGCCTTAGATTTAGATATTATTTTTACTATATATATATATATATATATATATTAAGGTTGTCAGACAGGTCAATGAAACATGACTCTTAAGTTTAATTCATTTATCAAAGCATCTAGAAAATTGAAAAGCAACCTAGGAATAATTGATTATCTTAGGAAAAATGGAATAACGAAGCACATTGCTTTTGTGATACAATTGAGAGTATCTAAATCTTTCTTTTGCATTAAATAAAGATACCTCGAAAAAGTACAAGTTTGGGTAGTTTTTTTACTGAAGGTGAAGTATATGTATAATATTGGATTCTGACATGGATACAGAGACAGGAGTGAAACGGATCGATATACCTTGTGGGAACATTCATAATAGACAGGATAACGAAAGAAGGGAGATATAACCAGCAAACTGCAAACTTTAAGTGGTTCACGTAAAGTCGTATTTTCCTTTCATATATATATATATATAGTCTCGAAAGTTTTCGCAACGACTTCACTCTGAAACCAGAATCGTAATCTTTTCTTTTCGTTTTTTTCAGCGCGGATGGAAACTACGAGGTGACCATAATGACGAAGGCTATCTTACATCATACTGGCAAAGTGGTATGGAAGCCCCCGGCGATCTACAAGTCATTTTGCGAGATCGACGTGGAATACTTCCCCTTCGATGAGCAGACTTGCTTTATGAAATTTGGCTCGTGGACGTACGATGGGTACACGGTAAGTAGATATAGTAATTTCAACTAAGAAGTTCCGTCGACAATTTCCATCCGACTTTCCACAAACTTAACCACTATAAACTATTTCGATTCCCTTCAGAAATGTAGTTTCATCATTCTTACAATTTCATTATGAAATAATTAGATAATTTATATTATATATTGCAATATCTTTTATCTATATTTTGAAAATATTCACTAAAATTATAGACACATTATCATCTTAGGCGGAAAAATTATTTATGTAATTTATTTTAAAATTATTCATACCCAGATAGCACGTAAGCTTGCAGAAACCTTGCGGCAAGCTTCAAGTGTCCCACTTGACCCAAGCTTACATTACTCAGTAAGCTTACAGCAAGGTTGATGCAAGATTGCTAAACAGCCTTACTTTGAACCTAAAATAATTTTTTTTAATGTTTCGTCTAATTTATGTACCTTACACTGCAATCTTTCGGTAAGCTTACCATGAAAGCTTGGGTCAGGTGGGACATTTGAAGCTTGCGGCAAGTTTGCCGTGCAAGGTTGACAATATTGCACGGCAAGCCTGCCGCAAGATTGCTGCAAGCTTACGTGCCATCTGGTGAGATTTTTTGGACTATTACCAGTAGGTCACGTCCACCAATTAGAATCGCTTATTACTATAACCTTAGTGGCAAAAAATGGAACTACTACGAGTAGATCAAAAACATAAACCACGCCCCCAAGAGAGATTCCAATATATAGTTTTTTCTTTATTATTTTAAGAAAAAATTTTCACATTTGCCCCAACAAAGATGACGTTTATAAATGAAGAGAGAAACTACAAAACGGTTTTATTATTTAAATTTTATGTTTATTGCCACATTAAAATTTAGTAAAATTTTGCATATTTTCTCAAAATTTAAAAAGAAGCTCAATAATGCATAAATTTTTAACAACTTTTGCACAGTTTTTAAATATACAAAATAATTATTCAAAAGTTATGCATAATTTTTTCCAGCTTTGGTTCTATTTAAGTATTATTATGAGTAAGCATATTTTGGAATGTTTATTAATCATTTCATATATGAGAATTTGAAAAATTTTTGTAGCCCCTATTCGAAGTTAATTGAAGATGACTTTTCAAAAAATCTTCAGTGTCAGTAGAAAACTTTAGTTTCAGTCAGATGAAAGGTTTTAAATTCCTGTAATTTTTGTAAAAGTTAATTTCAGCCGGAAAATCGTTTTAAATTCTTGTTATTTGAATATTTAAAGTAAAAGTGATTCAGGCAGAAATTAAATTTAAATTCTTATCATTTTTAGGGCTCGAAGTGTACTATTGATTTTATCGACAAATTTTTTCTCATGCATTTTAGGTTATGTTTATAAGCTGTCACTTTTTAATTATCGAATTGCACATTGTCTTTGATTTTCTGTTATTTTCATTTGCAAATTAAATAATGAAATGGTCTCCGCAATTGTACTATTACCAAAATATCTGAAAAAAATTCGTTTAATTTTGAGTCGATTCAATTCGGCCATGATTGATATAAATTGATTAAACTTTTTGCATCAAAAAATGAGACCGTTTAGTGTATCATTTCTAAAAATGATACACAAAACGATCTCTTTTTGATATAACTTATGTGCATCAAAACGTTGCAATAGAAAAAGAGACAACCAAGTTTACTGTGAGTGAAAGATAGTTTCAATTAGATCAAATGTTTTAAATTCCTTAGGCAGACATGGTTTTTCCCAATTCTTCTAATTTCGGTATCAGGGGGAAAAAGTTAATTTAAGTCAGAGAGAAAATTTTAAATTCTTGAAAATATAATAGTAGTATAAGTAAGTTACAGTCAGACATAGCTTAATTTTATTCTTATCGTAATGTTAGTTTTAGCAGTAAAAGTCAGTTTTAGTCAGATAACAAGTTTTAAATTCCTGTCATTTTAGTATACATTCTTTATGAATTTTAACTTATATTCAAATTTAGAAAGTATTTAAATTGTAATTTTATCAACAGCAGTAAAAGACTAAACATTTTAAATTTTTATTATATTTGTGTCTGTAATAGTTGACAGTTTCACAGAAAATTATAATGTATTAAAATAAGCTGCAACGCTTATTATTTTAATCTAATTTTGCTTATTTTAATACCAAAATGGATTAAAATAATAAGCGGTGCAGCTTATTTTAATGCATTTTAATTTTCTGTGTTAAAAAAGACAACATTTTTTGAGTTCTTCTTATTTTTTATATCAGTAATAAAAAGCAGTATTAGTCAGAAAAATTTCTTGTTTTCCTTACAATTTTAAAATCAATATTATATACAAGTGAATAAAAATACGAAAACTATAATTATCGAGATACTTAGTTTGGATACGTTCAAACTTTGCGAATTTAAGAGAGTTTTAAGAGAAACTTCTCAAATTTACGAGCATGAAAAAGATGAACTATTCAAATTTAAGGAGGTTTTAATTTATAGGGTTTAGTAGTAAAAAGTTTTTGCCTATGTGCGGCATAAAAGTTGAGAGTCATGATAAAAGTGTTATTAACAGTATGCAACTGTTAGGTCACGTGATCGCCGCAATATTAATATATCAGTTGAATTTCTCGTAAAAAATACCCCATGCAGAAATGGGATACTGACCATATTTCCCCATCTCTAATTATGACCATTTCCAAAAAAACTGACTATGTGTTCGACAAGATTGTTATACGCTGTTCCCGTCCAAAACTCTATTTATGGGAAAACTTTTCTGGGCCTATTTTGTGAAATTATTTTTATTGTAAATAAATGACAGTTTTTACAAATTTTTATTTAATATTCTATTTAAGATTATTACATAATATATAGTTTATAAAACAGTCGAGAATAATTTTGATAACACTTGCACGCATGGGGGATCGAACTCAGGACCCTTGGGACGCGAGCTGAGTACTCTAATAATACTTATATTTTACATCTAATAATAATTTATAATCAAAGTTCAAATTGTTGATTGTTTCGCTATATTCCTACAATAAAATATTATTTAAACACTTGTATATAATGATTCCCTTTAAATTACCTTTTTTTCACTAAAAGTAATTTTAAAAACTTAGCTTTTACAGTTTTTAAAAAATTGTTAAAATAGTAATTTAAAAATTTCTTTTAATTTTTAATAACTTCTAACGAATGCTTATGTTAAAAATTTATTTTATTTGCATTTTTTTTTTAACAAGAAATACTATTAAGGTCCTGACTGGAGCCCCATTTTCAATACGGCAAAATGGGAATATTTCTGCAGGGGACTATTATAAACAGATTAAGCTGAGAATTTTGTGGAGAACTCTAAAAATATATTGACAATGGTGTTGAATTATTTTTATTAAAAAATATTATAGTAAATTCATATAGAAAATGTGAATTGAGAAGAAACATTTTTTGAGAAATCCATCGAAAAATTAAACATTACGACGATCACGTGATCTAACAATCATGCACTGTGAAAAAAAATGATATTTTTCTTTTTTTCTTTACTTGACAATTTTTGCTGCTGTCAGGGAAATGAAGGAAGATGGATTGATTTTTTTTTGTTCATAACCAACAATCATAAAAATTGAAAGGATATACAGAAATATAATCAAGTGATTGTATTGTGGTTGTGTCTTTTTTTTTTAATGTGCATTGTTTTCTTTTATCTCTAATGGTTTTTTCACTTGGCCAGATTTATTTGTGGTTTGTAAAATCCTGCTGTTTGAGAGTCTAACTTTAAAAATAAATCTTTCGCGAGAATGTGTCACTGCTGTCAGGAACACTACATAACCCGCCTACATGCATACACTCTCATGTCACCAATTTTTACTTGATATACTTGAATGTATTGAATTCTATTTCGTATTTGACAGGGAGAATTTTTCTACATAGATTGAATTTTGAGTAAAAAATTTTTTATTCAAAAAAAAATTATTGAAATAAGGTAACAACAGTTTTCAAAGACACAAGTATATATGTATATATATTTAATATCTATATCGAAAAATGTGTCGATATTTGTTATGAATATTATTAAAGTACAAAGTAAGTTCATAAAATAGTGACAAATGAACTTTGAATGAGTTATTATATCGTGAAACACATTCAATTAGAGAATTATTAATTGATTCAGTTGTAAACGCGTAAAGATTGTTGCTGTTTATTTGATCGTAAATTGTTGAAATTGTAGTCTAAAGTCAATATTCAAATAACAGAGATTATAATCATACCTTCAAGTTTGTGCGAACATATGAGATTATTTACTGCTAAAGTTATGAATACTGAAACTCAGTAGCCGCTCCAAGCTTATAACTTAGATTTGATATATACGTATACACACCTGAAGTAATTTTCATTTTATTCATTAGTATAATTACTCCATTTGAAATTAATGCGCACAATTTTATTTATCTTTCTTTTTTTTTGTCTACAAAGCAATAAAAAAGTAGTTTAATATAGGAACAATTTGTTCTATTTGAAATAAATCTAGTTTTATTGCTCTTGAAACTTTTAGATTCTTTTTCTCGAAATTTCTTCACGTTCTTCCTATTTTCGTTTTTTTTTTTTTTTTTTTTTTTTTATTTTATTAATTTCTTCAAGAATGATGTATGAATTGCTGAGTTTTGTAATATTGCTGAGAGGAAATCTTGTTTTTAATATTCGACAAGTGTTCTTCAAAAATTGAACATATTTGAGGGAACTAAATCATTTTTCTTATCGTTCGTGCAATGTGAAAATGCCTTATGTATTAAAATTAATGATCATGTCAGCAAAAAAAAAAAAATTCATTCAACACACCATCCTTACCAAGTCCATGGCAGGAACTACTTATTGATTTTTTGGACGTAGCAAGCACCATAAATTCTCGACTCTCTAGTAGTGTGACGCACCCTAAACTCTCCTCCAAGCACAGTGAACGTTTCGCAGACGATAACACAATGATGTGAAACCTTATTTTATAGTGTAGCACTTATAATTTCTTTGATAAAGAGGGTAAACCACGCTATCGATAATATTTACCAATTTATGCTTTGCTATAAATTATATAAAACCACACAATTCAAAACATGAAGAAGAAAAAAAAAAAGATGAAAATGACTTCTTTGGTTTATTCATTTGGAAAATTTATAGAAAATTTATGGCACTGATTTTGACAAAGTTAAAGAGAAAAAAAATTTATGAATAAGATTTGTTCTTATATTGTGAATGTGTTGCATATTGACTGAAATTAAAATACAATTAAAGAATTTTCATTTGTTTAAAATTTATATTTAACAATTTAACGGAACTTTTAATTGTAAGTGAATTTTTACTCAACATAATTTTTCGTTATATTTCATAATAAAAGGTTCATTAATAGATCAATTGATTCGTATTTAAGTATTTTCTAAGTTGGTTATGATAATTTTAAAGTTACATAAAGATTTTTAAACAAATAATGCAAAAAAGTTCGGTTTTTCAAAATTTTCGTTCATTTTTTAAAAAAATGATTTTTGGATAGGTTGCGTCCACGTAAATCTCACTTTTATTCTCATGTTCGCTTTCACTTTCGGAATTTTTGTTTTTACATTCTCATTTTCACTATTATTTTTACTTTTATTTGTACTTGAGAATAATATATAAGAGTGAAAAAGTGAAAAAGTAAAAAACAATTTTTCGAAAGTGAAAGTGAAAGTGAGAATAAGTGTGAGAGTTAAGTGAACGTACACCCTACTAAGGTCGAAAAACATAATGATACATCAAAAAATTGAATTTGAAAAATTTTTATTTTTTATCACAAATAAAATTTTATTTCGAGCAAATAACATTTTTATTTAAACCAAATAAAATTTATTTAAAACAAATTAAATATTGAGTCAAATATATTATTTCACTGAGAATATATAAAAATTTAGATTAACCCCTTCACTGTTATTGACCTCTATAGAGGCATAAAAATATCGTGCCACCAGTGTGTGTATGACCGCTATAGTAGCATCTAGAAAAAAATAAGTAGACACAATACGATAAACTTGTCAGTGGGTATTCTTAGGTATGGTAACATCAAGTTTTTTTTTTTTAATTTTTTTTACCACATACGGGGCACGGAAGCTTTATTTCTGCTACACAGCGAAGGGGTTAAATATAAAGATTGAACAAACAATTTTGTTAATTAGGTATTTTTTCACAATGGAAATTTTGTTAAATGAAAATTGTGTTAAATAAAAATTCAATGAACTAAAGAATTTGATATAAAAAAAAATTCGTAAAAAAAGCAGGGATTTATTCTTAAAAAAGTATATCTCACAAATATAATATTTTTCCAGAGTAAAACTTTTTTAATAGAATAAACCTTATGAAATTTTCAAAAAAAAAATATATATATATATATATATCTTTTGCACTTGATGCGATAACTGGAGAAGTAGTGTATACCCCAATTCAGGTATATTTGTACAGAATTACCTTTCTAGTCGAATTGGAACTTTGGATATATTTTGTAAATAGTTCATTCGTAATTTGAAAATTCTATTTCGTTGAATGCAAGTTCATTTGCCTCAATTGTGGACATTTGTCACAAAAAAAAAAGAAAGAAAGCTTTCGTGAACTATATCGAATTTGATGAATATATACTACTGAATAAAGTCATTTGTATAGTCAGAAAATTAATAAACTTTAAAAATCATTCTTTAATCGATTTATATGTTTTAAAAATTCATTTTGATTAAAAAAATTTTATTTTCAATATGAATAAAAATTTATTTGATTCCAATAATTGGTTACTTGACTATTATTAAAATGATTATTTACTTAAACCGATTAATTTTTATTTGAATTAAATAAACTTTATTTGAATAAATAATTTCTGTATTTGAAGCAAATACCATTTAATTGATTCAATAATTATTTGATACAAATAAATATTTATTTGATAATAGTCAAAAATAATCGATTATTTAAATTAAATAAATTTCTTTTTTCAGTATATATTTACTTTATTTTTAATAAATAATAAATTTAATGTTTATATTTAATATTTTTGAGGGTTTTTTTATATATATATATATATGTTATTAGAAAAAACTAACTGCAAAAACAATTTATATAAAAAAGGAGAGAAAAAAAAAACCTTTCTTTTCCTGTATTTTATTCAAGTCTTCTTTTTAAGATAACTTTCATCTCGACCGACGAACCGAAAAAGAGTTGTAAAAAACCGAGTTCGGACTTTTCTTCTCTCGGAAGGGGAGTTAATGTCAAACGTACAAGTCATGGCTGATATAATTCAGGCGATCTTGATCGGAGAAGACATTTCCGGGTTCCGAGTCGTGGATTCTTTGTCCATTTCCGAGGAAAAAGTTGGAAGAAGCTTTTCTCAGTTTGTATCTAGAATTTTATCCTCAATCCCAATTTCGATACGGAACACAGTCCCTGGGTCCCCATTAAGGGCATCCAATATCTTTTTTTAAAAAAAAGAAAAAAAGAAAAAGAAAAAAACAATCACAAACAAAATGGACGAAGATCAATATTCGACTCATTGAGAAAAAAAAGGAGCAAATCTTGATTCGTTTTGAGATGATTGAGATTTTTTTTTTTGGAGAAAGGAAAAAAGAGAGAAAAAAGAAAGAAAGAGTGAAGGAGAGAAATCTGACGCTGAAGATCCGCCAATAATGTAGGCAGATATATTCATTGCCCCAGGACAGTAATGGCGAATTGCTAAAATCTTCTGTTCCTTTCAAGCGGTTGCGATTATCTCTTAAGCTGAAAAGGCTCGAATGTTTCGTTGGATGGGAAAGAAGCGACGCTTTGGGGACTTTGCGTGGAGGGTGGAATTCTGCGGTGGAATTATTTCAAAAATGGATAGAAAGCGAACCACGTAAAGTTGTTCGGCAGGAAGGGGGGGGGGGGGATGAAGTAAAAGGGAGAGATGCGATGCTTTGAAACTTACCACCGCACGAGAATACCAAACTATGTGGAAGATTATCTCTAACCGTTTAACGGAACAATTCTGTAAAACGCAGCTTTTCAACCACATGCTTCTAGATATTGCTTCCAACGAGCTCCAATTGTTTTTAAAATGGCCAAGCTGTTATTGAAAAATGAGTTGTGAAGCAATATAACCGACTGTTTCGTTTTGAGTTTTTTTTTTTCTATTTCTTTTAATGAAACTGTTTCTTTTGACAAAACTAAAGGTAAAACGACTTTCTTGAGATTATTTTTAACTTGAAAAATCAAGAATATTACAAAAGTAGGGAAAAATTAATATAGATAAGAGTGGGCAATTTTTTTTTAGGAATATTTCACTGAAAAAAAATAAAGTCTCAAAATAAAAAGAATATTCCTTTCAAAATTAATTTTACATTTCATTTTCAAAATATGAAATCACTTTAAAAAGAGAGACTATTTTTTTTATTTGAGAATATTTTGATTAAAATATAACTTTTAATCATTCATCTTTGAATGGAATTTTTCTTTTGCATTTATATTTTTTGTTCTGAAAAATTGAAATCATTTCTCTCTAAATGAAACAAATTGGTAATAGGAGAAAGATAATTTTTTTTAAAAACTTTTTTTAATTAATAATAATTTGATTGCTGTATTTCTTTCTCTAAAAATGATTCCTGTCTTTATAATTAAATTGATAAATATGTAAAGAAAAGTTTTTACCATGACCTATTTTTTTTTTAATTTTGTAAATATAGAAAAAATTATTTTTTATTTATTTCATTATAAATTAAGGGGGATCTTGCAAAGACCCATAAAGTTAATTGTATGTTGATAAGTATACTTGACGGAAAATATCTCAAAAACTCTATATATCTTACATGAACTTTATTTTCATTAAGGATGAGATCTTTCAAGAGCCTCGTTAAATTTAATCCTGCTTAAACTTTAAGATTTAATGAGTTAAATTTTATAAAGTTATTTTATTTGTGAATTTTAAATTAAGTTAAAAAGTTGCTAAACGGATTCTTATACATTTAAATCCCCTGTGAATATCAACTGCGACTAGGATATACTTTCATGTTGATGAAAAAAAAGTGCATAGGTATTTGCAATTTTTATTTTCAGAAAAACTATACTTATTTTGAATCCAGAATTTCTCAAATTAGATCAAAAAAATAAGATTAAAAAATTTGATAAAAATTACAATATTGTTCACTAACTTTAAACAAAAAACACAAAATGTTAAATATGATAAATGCACTGATCGCGGCGCGGTTCGAGTCAAAACACCTTTGAAATAGAAAATTCGACATTTCTATTTTATAAACTCAATTTAAGACTTATTAAACTAAAATCTTATGTTACAGTAATACCCCGGACTTACGCGATAGGTGGGACCGAGCGACGACCGTGTAAATCGAATTCGCGTAAACCGGGGTTTAAGTTTTCATATCAAAAAAATACAATAATTTAGAATTTAGAAGAAATATGTTTAATAAAATATCAACATAAAAATCAATAATAAATTATTTATTAATTAATTACAAGTTAATTCGCGCGGCCATAAAAAAACTGCGTATCTCCGAATTCGCGTAAAACGAGGTAGCGTAAGTCGGGGTTTTACTGTATTTAGATATTAAAAAAAATTTTAACGTTATAAAAATCGATTATTTAAACAAATATGCGAAATTAAAACTAATACCGTAATTTTCTATTGCGGCGCGTTTGTATCAGTTTCGGTGTATCAATTTCGGTAACCAAAATTACGTGTATTTTGAAGATACTTTGCCCGCCGAAATTAGAGCCAATGAAAATATTAAAAATGTTTCAATTACGGTGAGAAAAAAATTTTGATCTCAAATAATTTAATTAATAATTGTTTAAATGTGCATCTTCATTAGTAATATTGTATCAAAAAAAAAATTAAAATAATTTTTTTAAATCATTTTGCAACAGTTATATTAAATATAATAGTAATAATAGTTATTTTTTATGAACGCGCCGTAATTGGTACACTTACCTTAATTATTATTTGACAAAAAATTTTAGACAAAAATATATTTTTTTAAAATTACAACTGGATGTTTCAAAATTTGTGAAAATGTTGCAACTCAAGAATTTTCATCTTTTTCGTCTGCTAAACACAAAACGCATGCGTAGATCTACGCGGTTTTTTTTTTTAATTTAATAAATTCACTTCTCCACCACTCTCACCTGAGTTGCATCAGTTTCCCCACAAGAGCGCTAGTATCGCTAACTAAGCACGACTCGAACAGAAAAGAAAAATTGTCATTAAAATTTTTCGAATGTACCCATAGAGAGTGGGATCTCCTTATTGGGATCTGAAATCATAGGGAATTATGGGGAAACTGACCTCGTTGGGTCAGCCATCTTGATTTTTTATCTCTTTCTTCTACATATATTTTAAAAAGGATGAAACGAAAAATGGCTGACACAACGAGGTCGTCACCAGATGGCGTATCGCAGTATTTCAGATCCCAATACTATACCTACTTTGTGTTGATAAAACCAATTTTTAATTTGAGGTTATGTCAATTAAACCGCCTGAACTGCAATGATATTTGTATTTATTTTTCGATTTAAGGATGTTGGAGAATTGACATACACTGTTAAAAATGTTTGTAGTTTTAATATACATAAAGTACTTAAATTTAAGAAACTGGTATATTAGAGTGTAATTCATATACAAAGTATATTAAATTTTGTCACTGAAAAAAATTCAAATAAAAAAATTGCATTTTACTCAATTTATACATGTTCTTGTGTACAAAATAAGGTTTTTATTAATAAAGCAAAGTAATTTCTTTCATGTAAATACAAGTTTAAATCAATTTACATTGTAAAAATGCATATAATTTGACATTTATAGTACTTAACCTAAATGTCACATATAAGTATTAAAATTCTTGTATTTAGAATGTTTTTTTTGAAAAATTTTCCCTTTATAAAACATTATTTGGACATAAACAACACAATAGTTAAAGAATTACGCACTGTTGTTTCAATTTCAAATAAATTTTCAATATCAAGGAAATAATGACCGTTTGGTGAAATAGGCATCTACAGCCGCCATGTTGTCACTTTAAATTTAATATACATGTATCTTAGATTTCAATACCTGTAGTGCATATTCGCTTCATACGCATGTATATTAAATCTAATACAGATTTTTCTAACAGTGTATATAATATACAAATTTTTGGCCAAATATTGCGGCTTTATTTAGCAATATTATAAAATGAACTAAAGAAAAAGTAAATGTTCATAATTTGGTAATGTCGTATTCTTTCCCTCTCAGTTTTGATAAAACCGTCAGTATTTTCTGCATAAAATGATTACTTATGTACTTATGAAACTGATTTCTTCGCTTTATCGAAAACCATTTTAATAAATAACTAAAATTTACTATAAACATCTTTTTAAACACTAAAAATCACATTTTTTAATCTCATTAAAAAAAATTTATTATAATTATTCAGTAAATTGTAGTAAATCCTTTCTTAGAGAAAAAAAGTACTATTATTTCCACTTGCAGATCCGCAGTGAAAGGTCTCTTTGAAATATTTTCAGTTCTAGGTGAAACAATGTAAATTCTCCAACGACCTTAATGAAACTCTAAAAGTGGAAAGCGAGTTGTAACATTTTTTTTTACCATAAACGCAAGCATAAATTTAAATTAAAAAACAAAAATGAAATACTATATTGAGTGATGTGATATTTGTTAATAGGTCGATTTGAGGCATCTTCTGCAAGCGGAAGATACGAATAACATCGATGTGGGAATCGACCTGACGGATTACTACATCTCCGTGGAATGGGACATCTTACGTGTACCAGCTGTACGCAATGAGAAATTCTATGTTTGCTGCGAAGAGCCGTATCCGGATGTCATTTTTTACATCACACTACGCCGTAAAACCCTTTTCTACACGGTGAATCTAATAATACCATGTGTGGGCATATCGTTCCTTTCGGTGTTGGTGTTTTATTTGCCAAGTGACAGTGGTGAGAAAGTTTCCCTCTCAATTTCTATCCTTCTATCATTAACCGTGTTCTTTCTTCTCCTTGTGGAAATCATACCATCCACATCGCTCACGGTTCCATTATTAGGTAAATATCTCCTTTTTACAATGGTATTGGTGACGTTATCAGTGGTAGTGACCATAGCAGTGCTCAATGTGAATTTTCGCTCTCCAGTGACACACAGAATGTCAAAGTGGGTGAAAGTTGTTTTCATACAGGTAATACCAAAATTTTTAATGATGGAGAGGCCAAAAAGGGATAATGGCCAAAATGATAGCGATGAGGATGTGGACGATGGTAAACCACCAGAGGTCATACTCACCGATGTGTTTCATGTACAAGAGTCTGACGAATATGACACTTACTGTAGAAAGAGGTTCATTGAAGAAGTGCCGGGATTGCCACCATCAGTTGCGATCAGTGGTGTTGGACCATGTTATGACGATCCCCTGCCGGCTTTGCCATTGCCTGGTGCCGAAGACGATTTATTCGGTCCATCCAGTCCTGGTTATGTTCACGAGGACGTCAGTCCTACATTTGAAAAGCCACTGCTTAGGGAGGTTGAAAAAACGGTCGACGATGCCAGGTTCATTGCTCAACACGCCAAAAATAAGGACAAATTCGAAAGCGTAAGTCTTTAATCATTCATTTTATTTTTTTTTTTCACATTTCAAATATGATTGATATTTGCAATGACTCATTTAAATTTTTTTTTCTTTACTGTACATTTTTTTAGAATAAATTTATATGCAGATAAATGGCTTTTATAAGTAAAATGGATCGAGTTTAGTTAGACATTTCAAATTACAATGAATTGATTTTCTTCATTCAGAGAACATGTTAATTTGACTTAACTAAATAGTTTCTAATTAACCTATTCTGCTTGACACAATTAATAAATTTAGTTAATTCAAATAAAATTTGGTTCATTCCAATGAATGCATAAAAATTTAGTTAACAGAAACAACATTTTTATTTAAAGGTGCGTTTGTTCCATTTAACCAAATAATTGTCCTACTCTTAGTCTTTCATTGGCTGCCAAGACATATAACGAATATTCAAATGCTTGGTTAATAATTGACTACTAAGATTGGACCATTGTTGATAACCAATGATTGGCATCCAATACTGGCCCAATCTTTGTAGCCAATTATTAACCAAGCTTTTGAGAATCCGTTTTTTGCCTTGGTAGCCAATGACGGAACAATATTGGCTACCAATGATTGGCAACGACGTGATCATCACAAGATTTTATCAATCGTTGTCCAATATTGGAACGACTGGCTCCCAATGTTGGGCCATTATTAAACCAATAGTTTATTTCCCATTGTGTAATCAAACTTTTAGTTGAACAGCATGTAATTGTTAGATCACGTAATAACCACAATGTTATAATTTTTCAACCACTTTTCACGTAAAATACTGAATGAATTGAGTTGATATTTTAAAGAGAAGTCTAAAACTAGGTGTTCATTTCATGACCATTTAGCTTAACAATCCGTTAAAACGTTTCTAAGATAATTTGTACACAATATTTTGTGACATACACACACATACATCTGGGAATTTGCTCAGGACTTCATATATATTATTTCTAGATGAAAATGAGTCCATATAACCTAATTTTAAAAAATCGAAAAATGTCACAAATGCAAAGTTTCTTCATGAGGAAGCAATATAATAAAGAAGGACTATGATGTGAGAAAATTGTTGTGTTTATTGTATTAACTTGGAAATTGTCAGAAAAAGTTAGGAGTGAGATGTCATTTAATGCCATCATTCAAAATGATGTTTTTTATAACAATTTACAAGCATTTTATAATAATTATTTGCGAAAATATTGCAATTTTCGAACATCACAGCCATTCCTTATCATATTTTTAACTTCTTTACAAAATATCAATTCAATATAATTTTAGTATTTTACGAGAAAAGTGGTCGAAAAATTAACGTTGCGTTGTGGCGATCACGTGATCTAACAATCACATGCTGTAAATCATCCAAAAGTTTATTTGACTCAATCAAATTCTTTCTTCAATCGAAAAATTTATTAAAATAAACCAAACGTTTATTTATATCAAATAAATATTTATTTGAATCAAACAAATTTTGTTTGAAATAACCAAAATATTGTGTTAATACCAAAAAAATGTTTACAGGGGTGGAATAAATTTTTATTTTTACTTCCATTTCGACTTTGGCAATTATTTTGATTTTAAATTTTACTTTGATTTTTAATTTTTTACTAAAAAATAAAATGTGAAAACGACTGTGGAAATAAAAATTAAAGTGATATTCAAAGTCAAAATGAAATTACAAAATTGCACCCCAGTTTGCACTAAATAAATTTAAAATCCCAAAGATAACACTGGTCGACAAAATTTAGGTTTTTTTTGCCACAAGAGTAAACGATGGTGATTCTTATAGGATTTTTGACGTAGATTACGAATCTGTAAATGAAATTGTCCCATCACGTCTCAATTTTGAGAAAAACGGGCTCAAAGTGTCAAAAAATCGCATTTTTGGCACTTTTTGAAGCACTATAAAAAAAGAACGCGACGTGATAAACGGCTCAAATATGGCTTAAATAAGAACTAGTACCCTCAACTTTAACCTCCAGAAGCAAAAAACCATGTACCAATAACTCAAAATTGTGGGCAACATTTTTTTACCGCGTGCGCGTCCAGCAGATATTGTTCCCACGATAAAATGAAATAAATTGCTGAAAACGTCGTCAAAGACACAAGATCGATTTAAATTAACTTCAAATTGGTTACTCGGGGGTTTTCGGGGTCGCTGATTACGAATCTGATGTTAGTTTTTAAAAATCCAATATGGCGGATCCAATATGGCGGACGATTTTTGGAATAACTTAACATATTAGTCTGAAAATCGTTACGCGGGGGTTTTCGGGGTTGTTGATTACGAATCTGATGCTTAAAGATTTTATGGTTTTTTATTAAATTGAGTATATAAAAAGTTTTGAGATTGCAAATTATGAATTTGACTTAAAAATTTTTAAATACAAGATAGCGAATCGAATTTGGCGAGCGAATTTTTAAATAGTTCTTGATTTTCGCAGACTTTAGTAATTTTAGTAATTATTTTCATGCCTCCACGTCATTTATAAGAGGAAACCGTTTTTTTTAATAAAAAATGGTTACTAGGTTTAAAATAAATTTAATTAATTTTTGTTATATTGTCAAACAGATTTAATTAATACGGCGTGAAAATGAAAACAACAGAAAACATCAAGCTTTATTTTTAACGTCTACTTTTTTCGTCCACAAAAAATTAGAAACAAACTGACAGCGAGCTCATCAATTGAACTCCTTGAAAATGTAAAAGAAATAAAATTAAAATCCTTAATGGTGCAAAATAAACGAAACGTCACATTTTTATCTCAATAAAGTTTTTTTTATATTGGATTAGTAAAAAGAAGGTTCATGTAACTGCGTAAAAAAGAAAAAATTAAATTATTCATTAAATAACTCCTTTCAAAAAAATTTGTAGTAATTTAATAGTCAAGCCATGTTAGTTCCGCCATATTGGATTCTGAAAAACTAACATCGGATTCCTATTCAGCGACCCCGAAAACCCCCAAGTAATGATTTTCAGACTAATATGTTAAGTTAATCCAAAAATCGTCCGCCATATTGGATCCGCCATATTGGATTTTTAAAAACTAACATCAGATTCGTAATCAGCGACCCCGAAAACCCCCAAGTAACGATTTTCAGACTAATATGTTAAGTTATTCCAAAAATCGTCCGCCATATTGGATCCGCCATATTGGATTTTTAAAAACTAACATCAGATTCGTAATCAGCGACCCCGAAAACCCCCGAGTAACCAGTTTGAAGTTAATTTAAATCGATCTTGTGTCTTTGACGACGTTTTCAGCAATTTATTTCATTTTATCGTGGGAACAATATCTGTTGGACGCGCACGCGGTAAAAAAATGTTGCCCACAATTTTGAGTTCTTGGTACATGGTTTTTTGCTTTTGGAGGTTAAAGTTGAGGGTACTAGCTCTTATTTAAGCCATATTTGAGCCGTTTATCACGTCGCGTTCTTTTTTTATAGTGCTTCAAAAAGTGCCAAAAATGCGATTTTTTGACACTTTCAGACAGTTTTTCTCAAAATTGAGACGTGATGGGACAATTTCATTTACAGATTCGTAATCTACGTCAAAAATCCTATAAGAATCACCATCGTTTAATCTTGTGGCAAAATTTTGTCGAACTGTGTAATTGAATCAGTTAAAATTCGTGTCCTTACTTGTTTAGACTTGGTCTTATTTATCGTTAGTGAGAATTTTGTAATTTTAAAAGAAAAATAGCTTTAAAAGTTTATTTCGTCATTCTGTGATTACATTCATTATATATAATATTAAGTGCTTTTGCACTAAAGGGCATTTTTAACTTTTTATTTGTAATCCCGTATATTGTAATTAAATAAATAAATAAATAAAAAGTGCTCAAATCTTTTTAATACGCGACCTAAAAATTGTAGTAAGTTTTATTTTTATGATTTATTTCATAATTTTTTATACAAATTCGTTAAACTAAAAATAAAGTTTTTTCTCACATGCAAGTAAGAAATCTCAAGTAATTTATATACATATAAGTAAAATAATATTTAAATATTTATAAAATTATAATACAGTCGAAATGATTTTAAAATTGTCCTTATACCTGCGCGTCACGAGTTTTATGTTAACATTTTGAAATACAAAGGATACCCTTAAGCGGAAGGTCATAACAATATGTATTGAAAATCACAAAAATAATCCAATCAGTTGTAATTCGTGTCTTGACCTATTTAGACCTTGTGAACTTTAATGTAAATGTAATTTTAAAATCAGTGTTAAATATTTATTTTTTAATTACCTTATTAAGTATATTTTCACATTATTTTTAGTGAATAATTTCGGGAGTGCTCGAACCTTTTAATTCGCGAACGAAAAAATTGTAGTGTTCAACTTTTTTTTTTTTTGTCATTTTAGTAATTTTTTGTTCCGGGAGTGTTCGAAATTATTAAAATCGCGATCGTTTAAATTTTTTAGAAAAAGTATTTTGTTGTTTTGTAATTTAAACATGATTTCGGGAGTGTTCGAAATTTTTTTAATCGCGTTTGTTTCCGGTACATCCTATTGTACAAAATATACGATAAATCAGTTGCAGGCTAAGGTTAGAGAAATATTTTTAAAAAAATAATAATTATATGTATTAACTAAATGCATTTTTAGTGGAAAAGGTTATGTTTTATCAGACAATTCAAAATATATTTGATTTCGTTTGAGTATACAACTTTTTTTCACTTATTTATTGATTTTACTTCCTCAAAGGGAAGCTTTGTTGTTGTTAAAATTCAATTTAGAAATGCGTTTCCTCTATTTAGAAATGTGTGCTGATCAAATATCCAGCTATTTGGTGAACACGATAACTTGAAAACGTTTTTAACAGATTTTAATTAAATTTGGTAGACTTATTTATGGCTTTTAAATATCAAATTAAACATAAACATTTTTAAAAATATCAAAAGACATTTTTTTTTATTTTTATAAATTCATTTTTTATTTAAAAAAACAAAACTTTCTTCAAATTATAAATGCAAATTGATCTATAGATTCTTACCTCAAGAAGAATTGATTGAAGTACGCCACGTTTATGGTCAACGATTAGGAATCAATTTTTATTTAACAGGGAAAATTGTTTACCTAAAAAAATATTTTTTTATAATTTGTTGATTAATAAATAGTACAAGAAATATTTTTTAGACAAAAAATTATAGAATTTTTCATTTTAAAAAATTATTTCTTTAAAAATCGTTTATCATAAATGTTGCGTACTTCAGCTTCGTTACAAAGTATATCTATCTATACATTGTATCAATAATTTTTAAAATTAATTTATTAAAACATTGAAATTTTTTTTTTTAGTAAAACTTGTCTAACATTTTTTTAAAACTTTTTTTATAAAATAAATATTCTAAAATCGTTAACGTTATGAATGTTATATTTCACTATATTTTATTTTAAAGTTATTCATGATGCTCATTTAAAAAAAAAAAATTGAAAAAAACGAAAAGAGAAAAAAATATATGTATGTCAAGAGCTGTAAATCAAAGTCAAAAATGCTGGTGAATGATAACAAAAAATGCTTCTTTCATGAGGAAGCAAAAATGTTCATGAAATAAAAATCTTTTGAAATTTTTTGCGAAGAACTATAATTGTCAAAATATTAGTCATACAAAAAATATAATAATACTAAAGTATTTAATTGATTTTATTCTGCAGTTTTTATTACTAACGTGATATAACCATTTTTATGCTTACATGGTTTCTAAGTAGAAAATATCGTGTTTAGTCAGACGTAATGAATTTTTAACTCGCTCATCATTTTCTATACTTCTTATTACAGAAATTTTTTGTTTATTTCAGTTTTCTATTTCAAAATCAATTTATACACAAAACTTTTGCGCTTCAAATAGAAAGTAACTGTTTGTCTAATATTTGAAAATTTTAGTTCTTTGCAATTTTCAGAACATAGTGATATTAGAAAAAAAAATTTCAATTAATTTTAATAGATTCGATTACTTATAATTTTTTTTCATTAAATATATAAATAAAATAAATTATGAAATTGAAAAAAGTTTTCATAATTTAAAAAAAAAAAATTTTCTCAAAATTATTTAATTTATAAAAAAAAAAAATGTAAACTATTCTTATTCTACTGCAGAGAAATAAGTAATAGAGTTACGCTGACATATTTTTGGCAAAACTTTTGTAATTTTACCATTTTGACCAATTTTGATCAATGGCAAAGTTACAATCGAGAAGAAATAGTGAAAATTTACATTCTCGAAGTTAGATACGTTACAGTTGAGATGAAAGCACTATAAAGTGAAATGGGATATAATTTCCACTTGGGATTTAATATCAGCTTTTCCAAGTTGAAAGAGAAACGTATATATTCCTTTAAATAACGTTCGAAACTATACTCTTTTCAGGAGTCAAACAAGAAAAGTTTATCTATTCGCTACAAAAATAATTTGTTAATTTAATTTTTTTTTTTTTGAAAGTTTTGTTTCATTTCACGTAAATTATAATTTTCTGACGAAAAAAGTTTATTTTATTTCATTAAATTATCTTTCACTTAAATGCTTCGTTTTGCTAATTTTTCATATATCTCTAAAGCGAAATCAAAAGTTAAATTAAATTAAACAAATTCATTGCTTTTGTTTGACCAAAATTATTAGGTAAAACTTTTTTCATATACATACATTCTGTTTATAAATTAAAAACTTTTTCATACACGTATAATTAATATATACGTTGCTTGAATTTGTTCGTTGGAAATTTTGTTACATATAACATACAGTTTGTCATTTTACTCAATTAGTAAATTGAATGAAAAAATTTTTCAATAATGAGACATATGATACTTTTCGAAAGTTGCTATTTAAATTTAGAAAATGAAACAACTATTGTAGTGCGTTTTATCAAATATCTTTTGTTTTTATAAAAATGAAACTTGAATATTAATAAAAAAAAATACTTAAACAGAATGTTTTTATCTCGTAACCGTTAAATAACTCAAGAGATTAAGAACCGCTTGTATGAAAGTAATTTACATAAACTAGGGGTTAGCAAGGCACGTGTAATGTTATATTTAAATAGAGTAACCATAAAGGAACGCTTAACGGCTTTTGTACATGTCGCATATATCTCAACATTATTATTTAAGTTATTAACTACTTGACAAATTTTTGCAAAAGGAAAATTAAACATTAAAATACTCTGAAAAAAGCAAAGAAAAAAGACATCAACAACAATGGAAATGATAACAAAGTAAATTGGAGTGTAAGAGAAAAAAAAAATTAATCAACGTTTTTAAAGAATCAAATTAATTACGTTTACGAAAATTGTTTTTTTTTCGACTATGAAAGTTTTTTTTAATTAAAAACTGATCCTTTGTCATTTTCATTTTAATCGTACTCATACTTTTTTAATATTGAAATTCCAATATTTGTTGGAAATCTAATTGGACATTTTTATTAGAATTTTTAATTTGTTGATAAATAGCGTTGGATCATCTCAATTGTCTATTGAGTTTCCACATTATCAGCGCTCACAAAATTATACTTTGAACTGAAAGCAAAATGAACTGATTTCACATTGTCCGAAAATTGGCGTATGAGTGGAATATTGAGTTGACTTGGTAATTGAATTTTAGAAACAAATAAATGAATCGAGTTTGTTTTACTTACAGCCATCATATAAAGCATATGAGGCATTTCATTTGAAAACGATCAGTCATGTCATAGATTTTTTTAATATTTCGTTTTTTTGTATTGTTTGGGGACTTAAATAAGTGTGCAAAATTTTAATTAAAAATCTTAAGTTTTTTTCAAGTTATTTACATTAACAAATTTAAGACACTTTTTTTTCTTTTCACTATAACTTTTTCATTTTTCTTTGTACAGAAAAATGCTTTAAATGTTTTTTCTTTAAAAATTATTGAATTTTAAGAAAATGATTTTTATTTTTAATATTTTATAATTTTTATATTATTTATTTAAAAAAAAAATTTTTTATTAATGTTTAAACCTGTTATCGGGCTAATTTCGATCTAAAAAAAATCATGAATATTCTTCAATATTATACAAATCACATATTAAAATTTGGTGAATGCATTATTTTTTGTTCTCGAGAAAAAAATTTTTGAAATTTACCGTGCATGGCTCTAGCGGTCGCATCGGTCAGCGCTTGGGTTAGATCCCATGCTGCGCGCCGATAGAGCCATGCACGGTAAATTTCAAAAATTTTTTTCTCGAGAACAAAAAATAATGCATTCACCAAATTTTAATATGTGATTTGTATAATATTGAAGAATATTCATGATTTTTTTTAGATCGAAATTAGCCCGATAACAGGTTTAAACATTAATAAAAAAATTTTTTTTTTAAATAAATAATATAAAAATTATAAAATATTAAAAATAAAAATCATTTTCTTAAAATTTAATAATTTTTAAAGAAAAAACATTTAAAGCATTTTTCTGTACAAAGAAAAATGAAAAAGTTATAGTGAAAAGAAAAAAAAGTGTCTTAAATTTGTTAATGTAAATAACTTGAAAAAAACTTAAGATTTTTAATTAAAATTTTGCACACTTATTTAAGTCCCCAAACAATACAAAAAAACGAAATATTAAAAAAATCTATGACATGACTGATCGTTTTCAAATGAAATGCCTCATATATTTTTAATTTAGCCGCACACACGTGTTATTCCGTCTTCTTATCGTGTACGTTATCTGTTGTTAAAAAAAAAAAAAAAAAAAAAAAAACACATAACAAATTACATAGGGACATTATTTTGTTACATATAAAGGTGTAATTTAGTTCTCTTCCGGAATAAAAAGTTAATAGGTCGTAAACGTGATCAGTGAATAGATAAGGATGCTACAAAGAACACGGTTCTATAGAAAATCTGAAAGAGAAAATAGGAAAAAACTAATCTTATACAGTGTATCGATTAATCTCTTTCTACCTTTTCATGAGGAACTAAGTTTTACGAGAATAGAAAGAAGGTCACGGATTATAAATTATTAAAATTACTATACAGAGAGAACTATAAGTAATTATGACAACTAATAAAATTGTTACGAATTAACATTTTTCATCTCTATTATCGTTTTCAAAATATTAAGAAAAAAAAACAAACAATTTTTCGATAACGTGAAATTAAATTATTTTACGTCGCCCAGTGGTGCAAATCTGCAATTAACTATTCAAAACAGGCTGCAGCTTTTATTTATTGACAGATTTTCAAATTTTTGTTTTAAATTACTCAGGATAAAATTATTAACAACTCTGTCTTCGTGGATTTTTTATTTAATTTGTTAATAATTAAATATTTAAACAAACTTATAAAAAAACAAAATTACTAAGAATTAATTATTTATATTTTTGTGGAAGTATTCTAAAATAACCTAAAAATGAACAAACCTACTACCAAAAACCATGAAAAATATAAAAAATTGTTACTTAAATTGTTGTAAATTTTTAAAAGTTATAAACAAATGAATATATAATTACAAAATACAAAATAATTAATAAAAATTCAATAAACTAAATTTTTTAATTACTACTAGTAGCTAATATATACATATTATATATGATTATTCATTAGTTTATAATAGTTTAAACAAATTTTTTATTGTTTTGTTATATTAATTAACCGTTTGCAGTATTCATTTTTAAAAAAGATTGATTAAAACGACAAACGTTTTAATGGAGGTTTTTGGGGTCGCTGATTACGAATATGAAATCCATTTTTCAAAATTCAAAATGGCGGATCCAAGATGGCAGACGAATTTTTAAAAACTGCTTCAATTCCCTTAAAACTAGTTATTAGGGATTATTGGGGTCTCTGATTACGAATCTGAAATCCGTTTTTCAAAATTCAAAATAACGGTTCCAATATGGCTTATGAATTTTTAAAAATTAATTGGATTCGTTTGAAACTCGTTACCCGAGGGTTTTCAAGATGATTTAGTAGCCTTGAAAAAGGCTGATTGTTATAGTTGCTAAGTATAAATATCAAGTTTCCATTTTTAGGTGTGAGAAGCATCGAAACAATTTCTTGCTGGCAATATAGGCAAAGTGGAACATTGCAAGTTTTGCAAATCCAAAACGTTCGCTTTTGATCAGCTTTTGTACTACAATAAGCACAGCCTCTTAAACAATTTTTCCTTACCGAAAATGTTAGACTCTAAAATAATAATTTTTTTGTAAAAGCTGTATCACAAAACAAAATACCAATGCGAGTGAAATCAAACTCTAAAACAATATTTCTTTAACAGAGTTAATAATTTTATCCTGAGTAATTTAAAAAAAAAGTTTGAAAATCTGTCAATAAATATAAGATGTAGCCTGTTTTGAATAGTAAATTGCAGATTTGCACCACTGTGCGTCGGCGAAGTTCTCAATAATTATTATCAATATAGAAGTAAAAATATATTTTTCTATACAAATTATTATCACTGTTTATTTAAAAAAATTTATGCAACGTTTCTTGATCAACAGAATTTTCAAATAAAAAATTTTATAATTAAAAAATTTTATTACTTTTGGCGTAAAAAATATATTTTTTTTTTTATTGTTAATTTATAAGTGTTTTGTGAACTTCACCGACGTATTATATTTTTTTTATTTTAACATTTCAAAATTATAAACAATTTTGAGAATTTTTTTTAATTTAACCAAAACAAGTGTTATTATATTTTACAAGTAATAAAAAAGAAAAAAATTATTTATAAATAAAATGGTAATTAATTTTTTTTCTCTACGATTGCAAAGTTCATGAATTGTGTAATTTCCTCGGGTCACCCGTTTAACGAGTGAATTTTCAAGTAACAAACAACTTTCAGTGCAATTAAATAATTAGTCATTAAATGGTGAATGTTTAAAGTTTTTAGCAGCTTAACATTAAGCGCGCGTTTATTACCGTATAACAAGCTCGAATGAATTTATCAATAATACATATTAATAACAAACAGTGAGATTAAGTTTCGTCAGTTATTGAATATCAGAATTTTGATTATTATAATTAACAATGAACAAATAATAAAGTTTTTATATTGATTAAAGAATTATAATTTAATCTAATGAGAATAATCCTGTTGACATAATGTATTATTTTAAATTTTAATGGATACATTTTTCACAAAGATGATACTTTTATAATTTTTTATAAATTTTATATATATTCATAATATATATACACAGAGAAATGTTTTATTTGAATTAAATATAATATATTTGAGTTAAACAAAGATAAACGTATATTTACTGTTTTATTTATTTATTAATTTTTATTATTTATATTTAATTTAAAGAAGCTTTAACTCAAAAAAAAAATTTTCAAAACTAAATAAATACCGTAAAATGGGGTAAAGTCGGCTGGCGCTTTAAATCATTTTAAAGTTTAACTATTACTTTTTCCAGAAGAAATCCGAGTTTTATTAAAAATGTAGTTAGAATTAATGTAAATTAATAAATGAAATACAATATTTAAGTGTTTAAAGCGCCGGCCGACTTTACCCGCAAACGCCGACTTTACCCCATTTTACGGTAACACTTGTTTAATTAAAAAAAAAATTTAATTGGTAATATTTTTCATGAAAGAGGATAGTTATCATAACATAACCTTAAATTTAAAAATGATTTTGTTTTCAAAGCTAAGGTAACGTTTAGGTACCATCATGAGAATGGTTGAAATTGACACCCTAATACAAGTAACCGTAGGGGTGTTTCCCTACTTGTATCGGGGTGTCAATTTTTTTCTACACTTTTACTAGCATTTTATGCGAGAATTTGCAATAAAATTGTCTGTCTAAGAAAAATTGAATTTTTTGGAAATTTTTTTTATTTTAAGGGTGGCTGTAGGGGTATTTCCCCTACTTGTATTAGGGTGACAATTTTTTTCTTCACTTTTAGTTGTATTTTGGTGCTAGAATTTTCATTTAAGAAAATTATAAATAAGATTTATATTTTAAGAAAAATGTTAATGTAGGGGATTATACTAGGTGTGTTTTTCTAATGGAATTCGGGTTGAACTTAATTTTTTTTGTTAAGTTTAATGTTTTTTTGAATTTTTTTGTTGTGTTTATGCAGTATCTTGGTTTTTAAATTGTCGATGATCGTAATCGATGTGAACTTCATCGACCTCAAAAAATATCCATGAGCAAGCAAAATGTTCATAAAATGAACATAAAAAGTTCATACTTTAACTAGATAGGGGTTTTGGTGTGACAACGTCTTACTCCAAGGTCTAGGGAGCCAGTCAGAAAAATGGGCGTTCATATCGCCGTCGATTTCTCGAAAACTATAAGTCATATTTTCAAGATTTTTGTGTTATTTGATTACTTTCGATCTAATCTCGATGCCAAACTTATTTTTGTCAAATTTGGAAATGAATTTTTTTATAGTTTTCTATGTTACCGACCGGTTAAAGATTTAACATGTTAGTATACAGCGCCACGGCTGACAGTATCCACTATACCTATATATGTATAATACAAATCAAAATAAACATGGCTGCCGAAGCTGTCACTTTGTTTATTTGTTTTCGCATAGTTATTTAAAGAAAAATTGTGGAGCGATCGTGTAGTGTAGTGTTGGCCTGTGTACATAGTATAGTCACAGTATTGCCAATTACTGAAATTTTGCACCGGAATAATATCAAAACATAACCTTAATTATGGATTTACTCTGTTCAAGAATTGTAGTGTACCATACGAAAAAAATAGTTCGCGAAACTTTCGTAAACTAGTTTTTCACTTTTGGACGGTCCCAAAGTTTGGAAATCTTTCATTAACTTTTTCCAAGATTTCACGAACTTATTTTGTGCGCGTGCGCAGACATTGATTGTTATGAAGAGAGTGATGAACGTTCGTGAAATCTTGGAAAAAGTTAATGAAAGATTTCCAAACTTTGGGACCGTCCAAAAGTGAAAAACTAGTTTACGAAAGTTTCGCGAACTATTTTTTTCCGTATGGTCCACCACAATTTTTGAACAGAGTAAATCCATAATTGAGGTTATGTTTTGATATTATTCCGGTGCAAAATTTCAGCAATTGCTAATAATGTGGCATTTCGTATTGAATATTTTTAAATTTAATTGTTTGAAAATTATTGTTAGTTTATTCTCAATTTATCTACTGAAAAAAAATTTATTTTATTCAAATAATGGGTTACTTTATCATTATTATATTATCTATTATATTTATCAATATATTTTAATTAATTAGAAAAGACGTTGTCACGATCAAAATTCTCCGTCCGTATAATAAATACAGACCTCCGTTTTAATTTATTTTTCTATTTTTTGTGTTCCTGTGAAGGTTTTTTGAGGTTATGTTAAAATTTTAACGTGATGTGGTAAAACTTCAAAAACAATTTTTTTTTCTTTTGTGTGGCTGTGTTATTTTTTAAAATGAGTTTGAATATATTTTTTATTAATTTTAAATGTAATATTTTAGAGGAATATAAAATAACTAAAGGAAAATTTGAAAAGTATTATTTTATATAGAAAATAGAAAAATAGTAGAAAGGATTTCAAGCGAGTGTATATAAATAGATAAAATAAAAAAAATGAATGAGCATGAAAGCAGTGATTTTAAATGCAGTATGGTATAGTCGTAACCGCAGAATTTACATTAGCGAATGGTAGAAGTAAAAACTTTGTTGTTTGGGCAGATATACGCTATTACTTGAAAAGGAGTGTGGGAAGCTCCAAAAGCATATACATACGTATATATAAATACTGCTTTGATATTTTCGATCCGGCAAAAGAGATACTTTTTGAATGTTGCTGCAACCTCTAACGAGAAAGTGACTATTTGAGATTTCACATTTTCCAGCTTGAAAGTAGATTCTTTCGATTATAAGAAAAAACATCTACTCACAAGCATTCAATTTTTGCTACCTATATCAATTACGTTAAAAATCTAATGATTTCTTTTTCTACTTTCCAATTTTATATAATATATATTCTGAATATCATTTTGCTTTCTCGTGGAGGAAGCTTTGTAGTCCTGTCGTTTGTAAAAATTTTCAAAGTGTAGGAAACAAATTTTTCTCTATATAGAAACATGTTATATGAGATTCTGATCAATTGTCCGGATGTATGTATGTGTGTGTCTGTATGTGTGTGTGGATCCTTTTTTTGTTTAGAAGATAACTTTAACAGGTTTTAATGGCACAGAAAAAACTTGGACTCATTTTTGTTGCAACTCATTTTCTTTTGGGTATCGAAATGAATATGGGACAAACTTCATGTTATTCAAAATGATATTGGCTGGAATTTCAGATTTCTAAGTTGGCATCATAAGCAGAGTAATTTTGTATTTCAATTATTGTTTCTAATATTTCAACAACACCAGAAAGATTATTTTGACCAGTACGAATATTTAGAAGTTTTTAAATAAAAATTATTTATTATTATTTACGTAGATAATAATTAATTTCATAAGTTTTTAAATTTACCGCTATTATTTAAGTTGGCAGTACCGTTCCTGTTGTCAAAACACATGTTTTCATTTTTCTAACCTAAAAACATATTTCCTTTATTATTTTATTACGCGATTACAAGCAATTTTTAATCAAATATATTAAGTCTAGCGTGTTATTTACTTCTTTGTAATTATTATATTTCATGTTTTTGTGCAAAATTATTCGTTATTTCACAATATTTTTCCATTTTTCTTTTTCTCAAAATGAAACTTGCCTGTTTCATTTTGATACTTTTACCTTAGAACTCGAAATGAAACAACCAGTTTCATTTTTGTTGCGAATCAAATTGAGTATAGAATCTATACTCAATTTGAATTCAGGTTTTTTCTGTGGGATTTAGATAAAATTTGGTAGGCTCATTTATCATATTAATATCTCAAATCTGACCAGAGGATTTTAAAAAATACCCAAAAAAAAATTTTTATCGTCTTTTTTCCAAAAATATTTTTTTATTCGAAAAAATTTTTAAATAGAAAAATTTAAGGTTATACATAATAAAATCGTATTCCTTACGTCAAGACAAATTGATCGGTATATATAAAGTATAGTTTTAATTTAAATTTAAAGAATTAATGAAAGTTAAAAAATCATAAATTCACATTTTGGCTATAAAATTTTGTGATTATTTAAATTTAAGTTTATAGATGAAATAATAATTGTATTCCTTACATGAAAACGAATCGATTGATATATATAAAATTTACATTTGAGGTAAATTTTAATAAATTAATGAAAGTTAAAAAATAGAAAATACGCACATTTTAGCTGAAAAATTTTATATTTATTTAAATTCAAGTTTAAATATAAAATAATTGTGTTCCTTGCATTAAAACTAATCTATATAATTGTAAATAATTATAAATTACATATTATTTTTCATTAATATTTAGAAATTTCGATTAAAATATGAATTTTTGATTTTTTAACTTCCATTAATTCTTTAAATTTTACTCAAATGAATAGGTACTCTAATGTTTAATATTATTTTTGTATGTTTATTTCAATGTTACTGCTTTCTCCACGAGGAAGCAAATTTTTTTGCTGATCGTAAAGAGGAAGCAAGATGTTCATGTAATGAACATCTGAATTTACAACTTGTTTAATATTGAAATTGATATAATTATTATATTACACATTTTCATATATTAATATTTTCTTGAAATCGTGAAAAGTAAATTTTACTTGATATTTTTCTCCACGATTTATTTTATTGTATGTGCAATTATTATTTACGAGATTAATGAATTTTTATTCTTATAAATATTCAAAGTAAATGGAATTGTTTTTCTTTTTTTTCCATAAATGTTTCAGGGAAAATAATTGCATCCGTCGTAAATTGATTTGAAAAGAATATGTACCGAAAATAAAATACTTAAGCGCGTCACACAAAATGGGGCGATAAAATTTTATTTTATTTTTTTTTTTCATTTTTTTAACAATTTTTATTAGGTCTGAATAAAATAATTTTTATCTGTCATTTGCCTGGTCTTTATAACTTCACTGGCATCTGCAAATGATGGTGACATTCAGAAAACATATAGGAGTTTCTGGAATAAAGTTTTCAAGAGTTTTGAAGTGAGACTCATAGTACCAACAACTTTTATCGTACTTGGAGATATCTCATATTCTCTACTCACAGAGTTGGGCTGTATGGGTTTCTCTCTGCTAATAACGTTTCTTTTTCTTTTTCTTTTCTAAAAGCATGTATTTTTAATATTTTTTATATTTTCAAAATCTTTTTTTTTTAATTAATTTACTTTTTTTAATTTTATAACTTTTCTGGATTTTTTTATTTATGAGACAATTATTTTGTTTAGACTGTATTTTCTATTTCTAAAATCAATTTTATGCAGAAAAATAAGATTGAAGCAGTGGTATAGGAACGGATTTTTCTTGGGGGGGGGGAAACCATATGCAGATATACATTTTGTAGGTATTTATTATTAAATACACAGAGGGCCCCACTGGTTCTTACGCTACTGGATTAAAGTAGAAAAAATTGAATTTAGTCAGACATTGTATAAATATTTCTCATCTATTCTCTAAATTTAAATTAGTTAAAAATAACTAATTCGATAGTAAAAAATCAGTTACTAATTCACTTTCAGGTTATGTGAAAATAAACTAAATTTTTTGGTAACCAATTTAATTTGTCAAAGAGCCTCGGCAAGCCCCATGCAAAAAATGCCCCTTTTTCGTACCTCGAATTTTGAAACTTTTTTTATGCCAAATGGTTACATATGATGACCCAATAATCCCTGCAAAATTTCAAGATGAGCATGTGCCAATATATATATGGCGGACGACATTTTGAATTTTTAAAAATGGACTTTACATTCGTAATCAGCAGACGAAAATCTTAAGGGAACCATTTGGTCTGATTTTTTTTAACATTATTATTCGATTATATTGCATATTCTAATTTTGGACATGGCCCCCTTTGACCCCCTGTATTTCGGAAAGGGGGCACATGCTCATCTTGAAATTTTGCAGGGATTATTGGGTCATCATATGTAACCATTTGGCATAAAAAAAGTTTCAAAATTCGAGGTACGAAAAAGGGGCACTTTTTGCCGAGGCTCTTTGATAATTTTTTCAGTTATTTTTCTACTAAAAATTAGTTAATTTTTTCTAATAAATAGTTATTGTTTACTAATTTGTTGAAATTTTATTATTTTTTCTTTCGTAATGACGTAATTAGTTTTATTCGCTTATTGTTAGAAGTGCATATAGAAATTATCGAGTTTAGTCAACTATTTTAAATTGCAATCTATTTTTCATGTTTTGTAGAAAATTTTAAGCAGTGATATTATTTGTTATTAACTCTATTTATTTTATCGAATATTAATTGTATTTTTCTATCAATATTGAGTTTAGTAAGACTTGTAAGAAAATTTTTTCTAGCAAAAATAGTTTGATGATTTGTTATTGTTATAGTAAACATATATATTATATTATGTATTTGACATTCAATTCAAAGTTGTTGGAGCTAAAAGAGAAAAAAAAGAGTTGAATTTTTTTTTTACAAAAACATATATATATATATATTTATAAGAAGTTATTTGTTCTTTGACGTCAATAATAGAAACTTTTGGTATGACGACGTCCTTATTTTCTTTTCACTAAGAATCAATATACTACAATCTTCAACGTAGTCTTTCTTGTTCTCTTTTCAATGCTTTTGTTTTTATTTGGGGTCGAGTTGGAGTCTATCAATCAAGACTAGATGTCGATTGGCCAACTCCTTTTTTTCCTCGTGTGCGCTAGACAAAGATCGATTCTGTTGATTATACTTGACTGGTAGAAATGAACCTCAGGAATCAAGAAAACTCTAACTCACAAAAAACAACAGTATAGTCGTTCGGAACAAAAGTAGAATTAGTAAAAAAAAAAAAAATTGAGATAACACTTTTAAACGAGATTCACTTTTTCAATATTATGACAAGAGGTCGTTTCTTCTCCTGAAATGAAAATCTTGCATAATTCGCAAATCATATCTTTTTTTTAAATTAGCTTTCTTTATTGTTCAAAAAACAAGCTACGATTCGATAAATATATCAGATTTTTTAATTTATTTAATTAAAATTGTTTTTATTAATGACAGTTTTAATTATATATTTCTAGATTGTTAATTTTTAGTGCATGTTTTAGAATAAATTTTGACTTGAAAATTATGTCTATTTTTTATACATACATCCATCTTTTTTTTTGCATTGACTGACTAACTTTAGCACCGGGAAAGACTTGTCGAAAAGAGGGATTGATAAGGGCGAAGGAGCTGTCCTGATCGCGAGCATCAATCTCCCAACGAAATCGACTTCTCACGTTTTTTTTCCCCCGAGCCATTCGACGAGGCTGTTAACTCTTTGTTGCCCTGAAGATGCAAAAAAAGCACCACCTGTTAACTCACGGTTCTCTCTGAAAGAGAGCATTCCAAGTTTGAGGTGATTTCCCGCTGGGAGAGTCGAAAGTCGAGTGAGACGAGTGATGCCACCGTTCAATGAGTCAATTTCTCATCGCGGGGACAGTTAAAAATAACGATGTTACCAATACATTATCTCTCGTTCTTTTTTCGCGCAATATATCCTTTTTTAGTAGCATCGCTTTATATATCCTTTCAATTATTTAACGCTCTCTCGTTTAATATTAATTTAACAACCTAGATTTTTGTGGCATAGCAACTGAATTCACTTGGGTGTCTAATATAATTTTAATTGCATTTCTCAAGGTTCAACTCTACTGTGTGTGGCTATTTATTATGCAATCGTATATATTTCATTTTAGGGAAATTAATTCTTGTTATCCCGTGTAGAAATTTTTCCTATTTATTCAAGTTCCATTATTTTTCTGAATAGTGTTATTGTGTATAGGGAAATTGTCAAGAAAATTATTAGATACTGGCATTTTATGTGACACTCAAATTTTGTCAGAAATTTTTTTGTCTGCAAAGATAGCGAAAATCTTGTATGAAAATATCAATTTTTATAATCGTCTGTTTTTGTCACATTAATTATTTAAGTGTATAGGTTATACTTTTAGTGATTTCCCGTTTTACTAATTTTTATTGATTTTCGCATAAATTAAAAAAAATATATCCGTCATTTTGAATTTTTTTTTAAGTCATATTTGAATTCAGAGACACCAAAAATCGTTACATACTAAGTTTCATAAAAATTTGTCGACCAGAATTTGTTGGACAGTTTGGGACCACAGTGTACCAATTTTTTCTCTAACAGTGAAGGGGTTAAGCTGAAAGAAAAAAAAAAGAAAATGTTTAAAAAATCATTATTTAATAGATTGAAATTAATTTTTATTATATTTTAATTTCCGTTAAAAGCACAGTTTAAAACTTTAAAATCACTTTTTAATTTGAAGTTATGTTACGGTCACCAGCCTTCTTAAAATTAATAATCTGATTTTAATTTTTGCATAAAATGTTGTATTTTACAATATAAATAAATATCAGTTTTCTTTTGAATTATGTTATCGCTTACGTTTTTCTTTAAATTATTTTGCTTGAAAAAAAGAGTTTTTGAACAAATATATTATTATTATTATTATTATTAACGTTTTGGTAACAGCTTGGCAAATTACTTTTGAAAATTGTTGAAAATACTTTAAAATGTTCTAAATTCTATTCATTATTCATGCCCTAGCCCCATGGTGCTATCACAAATCATATCGTAGTTTAAATTAGTTATATCCATACTTCGTGGCACAGCAGTGAATAATAATTAGAATTCACTAGAGAAGTTATTCCTAGGGAAACCTACTAGATGAACTTCTACATAACCTCGTTGAAGTTAATTCTATAAATTCTCCTTGTAGACAAATTGCTCCAAAATAGTGGCATTTAGGGCATATAACAACAATCGTATACGTATTCATAAATATTGTTCAAGAATCTTCATCTCAATGTTAATAGTTTTCATTCACCTTTTCTATTTTAATCTTATTAAAATTATTTTTAATTTTCGCTGAGGGAAAAATTATCCATAATTTTTGGACAAACATGTATCATGCATATAGTGAGGATATAAAAATATTAAATATACTAACAGAAAATTATGTATACTACACTGAAAAACATTTATTTGATTAAAATAATCGACTATTATTAAAGAAATATTTCCTTGGACCAATTAACTTTTATTTAAATTAAAAATAAACTATATTTGAACCAACAATTTCTGTATTTGAAATTTTATATTGTATATTTATTTTTGATAATAGTCAAGTAACAAGTTATTTGAAACAAATTAATTTTTTTTTAGAGTACCTACTTATTGCAATAACAAAAAATATAGAAAATCTAACTAAATATTAACTTGTACTACTAGTAAAATTATAAAAAGTTAAAAAATCTAAATAAATACTTACTATTAGAATCATATATTTAATAAATGAAAAATTTTCTTCAGTAGGTAATTTCTGGATTAAAAAGTATAAATTTATTTCACATAAAAATTTGTTAATATTTATACTTGTTAATCTAGAAATTCATGAAGAAAATTTTTCCTTTGAAAATTATCACTGAATATGTACTATTTCTTAATATAATTATTTTATTTATTTATTTTTTATTATTATTACAAAATATTAAAAAGTCTGATTAAAAATTTACTTTTACTACTGTCTTTATATATTATTCACTACGTCTGACTAAAGGCAACTTGTTCTACTGTTAAAATAACAATTATGTTCGAGGTCGAACTAAATGTTGACTTGTACTATTGACAAAGTTACAAACTTGTAGAAAGTCTGACTAAATATTTATTTGTACTACTAGAAAAATTACAAAAATTACAAAAATTTAGAAAACCTGACAGAATATTTACTTTTACTATATTGATTTTCTAATTTAATGATAAAGTCTTACTACACCCAAAGAAATGATATATTTGTCTCACAGTCTAATAAATATTTATTTGATTTAAATATAAAAAAAATTAGTTACGTCAAATAAATAGGTTAGTAGGCTGTGAGACAAATGTACGTTTATTTAACTAAAATATATTATATTTGGTTTAAATAAAACATTTGTTTGGGTTTATAACCAATTTAATCTACTATGAAAATTACAAAAAGTTAGGAAAATATGAGTAAATATTTATTTTTATTAGGAACTGATGAAATTACAAAAATTTCAAAAATAATTTGACTAAATATTTTTTGTATCCAAGGTGAAGAAATTATGTATCATTCTTTTATTTTGCATATATGATAAAGAAATAAATAATAATTTATTCTCTTTAGTGATTTTTTTACTTTTAAAATTGATTGTTCAGTTTATTTTGTTTTTACATGCATTTTTTAAATGAAATACATTTCAAGTAAAAGTGATTGTGTTTAGTCAGACATTTTAAATTGTAATAATCAATCTTGTGCAATCCTTGAATATTTTCATTATTTACTATTTTTTTTTCTCTTTTGAAATCAGTTATGTACAGAGACATAATATCTTTTAAGTAAAAAATATCGTGTTTGGTCAGACATGTCAAATTGTCTACAATTTGTTTTGTTTAGTTCTGAAATTTTTCTCACTATTAATAACTTTTTTTTATTCATTGTACATGCAATTTCCTAACGGAATATGTGTTTTAAGTAGAAGTGATTGTGTTTGGTCAGAAATTGTCGTTTATTACCTAACTCCCCTAACAGTTAGGTACCTACCACGGGGTGCCTAAACGAACCTTAAATGACCATTGTTTTTTTACTTTGGATTTTTTTCTTCCATTCCATTTAGGAACTTAAAAATAGTGTGTAAAATAATTTTTAGCGAAATTCGTCGAGCCGTTTTTAAAAAGTTATTTTTTGTATTAAAAAAATAAATTTTTCAAAAATTAAAAATGAAAAATATATTATGCCGATTAATTGATTAAGAAAATAGGTGGATTAATAAAATTACAGATTTTATTTTTTAAATAGAATGAAAACTAATGTTTACATATTATAAGATATTAAAAAATTAACATTTTTTTAACAAACAATGTTATACATTAAATTTTATATTTTTCTTTTGTTTATTATGTACGTAAATTACCGCAACATCGGTAAATTTTGAATTAATTGAATTAATCGAAATATTACTTGTTTATTATATTTAATTGCTAAAAAGTTGATTTTTAACATAAAAAATATCTTTTTTTCAAAACGGCTGGATGAATTTCGCTAAAAATTATTTTACAATCTATGTTTAAGCTCCTGAAACGTTAAAAAACCTGCGGAGAATATTTACTAGTGAAATCGCAATAATAACATTCGATTGTAGAAGTTTTTTTTATTATTTATGTAGTTCCAATTATATTAATAAATGATAAAATTGTTTTTTATAAAATTATTCATATTTATTGTTCGCTTTTTTTCATTGTTTAATCAATTTATAATAAAAGAGAGATTATTTTAAGTAGAATATATCGTGTTTAATCAGACAGACTTAAAAAATTTAAATCTATTTTGTCTAATCTTGGAATTTTTTGACTATTAATATTATTTGATCTCATTTTTCTTTTATTTAATCACCAATGTTTCATTGAAAAATATATTGAGAATATTGTGTTTGGTCTGACATTTCAATTTACTATACCTATTTATTTCGTGTTTTAAAGAGTAGTTTTAATAAAGTTTAATGTTTTCAATAAATTTAAAAAAAAAATGTAAAACAGTAAAAAATTATTTTCTTTTCTATTTTCCATAATGGAACATAATTCTAGGTTCGAGAAAAAATGGAAAAAAAATTGACACATAATGTCAATAGACTACATAATGTAAATTTAGATTAATTAAAATTTTACTCTCAAAGTAAGAATAAATTTTTTTTATTTTCTGTTTCAGTATATTGATAAATAAATTTGAAAAAAATATTCTAAAGTAATTGCTAAGTTACAGGAGTTGTTCTGTAGTAGTTGGTCTGTAGGTATTTATGAGCCAAAAGTTTTGAACGTTCAAATGAAGAAAATTTTTTTTGTAACTTCTTTAAGTACGAATTTTATTACAAAATATTCTTTTAAATATCTAAAAAGAAGTTATTAATTTAATATTTGTTTAATTTACTGTTTTATTTTACATTGACCTTAAATTTTTTCATAATTTATAGATTGAAAAAAATATTTTGTTCATTTGAACGTTCAAAACTTTTGGCTCATAGGTATTTTTTGTTTTTTTAATCTCATTTCATTATTTTTAAATAATGGAAATTTAATTTTTAAACATTACAAATATAAATATACAAAATTGTGACATGCTCTGAAGAAAGGGACCTTAGAAGCAAACGAATTATAGGTTATGTTTACAGAAATTTTATTAAATATTTTGCATGTAATGAAGACTTAAATATCAATTATTTTTATTGAGAGTTGTTCCTCTTTGTGTATTTTCAATTAAAAATTTCAAAACATAACCTTTATTTTTTTTGCTTCTAATGTCCCTTTCTTCAGAGCGTGTCACAAATACAAATTTTTTAATTATTTTCATGAATTATATATAATAATTCAACAATAGAATAGAAGTCAGATATTTTGAATTTCTAATATTAAAAGTAAAACTCTTTTGTATTAGTGTCAGAAAAAACTTATATAAGAAAATTTTTGTTAACAGTGCGATGATATTTTTGGACAATTTTTTGTGAAAAAGTATTCATAGCCAACCATGTTCCGGTCAGGAGAAATTCGCTTGATTCAGTGTCTCATCCCAAAAAGTGTTCCATATGGAGAATTTCACGCCATATGGCGTGATATTGATCTCTCGCGTATACCTATCTAGTTGGCAAAAAAGACGAGTCACATCTATGGAATTTCGCATCGTTAGGCGCTCTCGTAAATTCTAAAGGATGCGGTTTTCCGCATCCAGTAGATACTTTTATATTAAATATATATCCGTCCACGAAATTAGTTTCGCCTGTCTGAACAGCATTGTATGCATGTGAATGTATGTGTGTGTATGTGTGTCAATATCTTAATTCAATTCACTTCTTCTCGTGGAAAAAAAGAGAAAATAGAAAAAAAAACTATCTTGAAGATTTTCCATCTGCTTTCATTTATTGCCTTTGTTTACTTTCTTTTGGATCTTTTATCACTTTTATCTCGTTTAGAGAAAACAGAAGATAAAGTTGATCCCAACTGAAGGGATAAAAACTGCCTTGTAACAAAGACTTAACGAAACTTCTTAAAGTGCACTCAACTTAAAATACGGTTAATTTATTGATTTTTCTTTAAATTTATTTTCTGTTACTCATCGATTTGTGTTAAAATGAATTCAAATATTTTTGTTTTCTTTTATTTGCATATAAAAGAGCAAATAATATTATTTTTAATGTCTATTTCTTTGTGTTAAATTTGAATTTGTTTTATTTGTTTGTCTCTTTTTTCGTATTACGATTAGAAAAGGATTTTTCTCTAGTTGTCAATGTTTTTTTTTTCGTTTTTTTTTTTTTTTTTTTTTTTTTTTTTGAAAATCTTCAATTTAGGGAAAGCTGTGCATCAAAAAGTCAAGCTCAGTAAGCGTTACTACCGGCTCTAGAGACTCGAGAAAGGCTGCAAACGAATAAATTATTTCGGCAAAGTATCTACGAGTAACGCACTGCGGCAGAATCCTACTCTTTGCCAAATGCACTTCTTCGCCATTTTCATGTATCTGTAGGTGTAGAGCATGTGAGAATAGCAAAGTTCAAGGAACTCTCTCGAAAAAGTTTGAAAGCACCTCCTATTTCTTAAATCAATCTTTTTTATATATATAAATACTATGGCGATACCCCCTTTTTAAATTTAAAAAAAATATTAAATATTATTTTGATTAAATTTATATTTAATAACAAATTTTAATTTTTAAGAGCAGAAATTTATGTATACTTTAATTTAAACGTAAACCTGTATATTTCAACTTGCATCCGTAAACTAAATTTTCATCTATTCTGAAATTAAAAAATTAATTAGGAACGTAATAAGTTTTCATATATTTTCAAAGGATTGGTTTTAGCCAAATTCTTTAAGAAAATTTTTTATTATTTCATTTTAAAGAATTTGTTTCCAAGATGTACCACAGATGATGTCCTTTTAACCTATGACCCTAATTTTGAGGTTATGTCAGTATTTTTTTCTATGACTTTGACCAAATTTTGAGGTTATTGTCGCCTTCACGCCTATGACCTTTGACGTAAATTTGAGGCTATTTTTTATCTGTAAAATACGAATTTTCTCATTTTTCAAAAAGATTTCGAAAAAAATATTCCAAGCAACCAAAAATTTTGAATGAAAATCTCACATGGTATGACCCAATATTATTTAGTTTAAAAAAAAATGTTGCCCCTTTAAATAATAGTTACGTTAACAAATGTATTAATAATATATTAGTTTTTTTTAAATTAATACAGAACACACTAATTACACAAATGCTTTTACTGATAAAGGCTCTAAATTTTTTAAAAAATGAATAAAACCAGTTTTATTCCTTTTTACTTTGAATACATTTCACCATCGCAAAGCGCATATTTACATTTTCTTTCTCTTACGTGCCTTGTCTTGAGGAATACACTTTAATAAATTTTTTAATTTAATTTCTACTTACAAAATATTAGTAAAAGGAAAGTATACTTGCGGTAGATAAAATAATGTATAACAAAAAGACGCAGAAAAGAAGTTAATAGAATAGAATAAAATTAATTTGAGTTTTAGTCTTCATTTTTTATATAATACTTTGTAAAGGAGTGAAACGTGACTTAAATTGAAATACTTTTTCTTTTTATAATTTCACTTGAGACATTCAAGAAAATTAAATGTAATATATCATATAATAATAAAATTTGTCACTTTACAGAAAATTGTATTTTATTAAATAAGATTACATTGCTCTTATTTTAATTCAATTTAACTTAAAATAATAACGTTGCATCTTTATTTTAATGCAATACAATTTTGTGTTTTGTAAAATAATGTAAGATAAAAGTTTATTTCAAATATTAATTTGTGGTAATTTTTACATTATATATATATATATATATATTTGTTATTTTTCTAAATATATTTCTATTATAATATTTTAAAGATTTTCAATTTTAACAATAAATTTGTTTCATTTTTTTATTATAGAAGACAAAGTGTTCGAAATATAATTGAAATTTTTTTATTTAATTTTAACATCTTATTTTGAAAGATTTATTTTTATACCTTTAATCTTAAATTAAAGAAAATTAATACAGTTTTTTACAATATTAGCAAATTTTAAATACTTATTTAATATAAGAGATATGTTTATTATATATTGTTTATTGAAAGTGTATTAGATATGATTGAATGATTTCTCATGGGAAATTCAAAATTTTTTTACCTACAACAACAACAGACTCGATATGAAATCATTAGGGACTGATTGTTCGTATTTCAGGATATAGCAAGTTTATTGTTTTAGAAAACAGAGTAATTTAAAAAATTGATTAAATGAATAAATTAATGTGAAATGTATTTCAATATATAAATAACTAGATAAATATGAATAATTTAGACAATAATAGAAATTTAATTTTAAAAAATAATTTTTTAAAATTTAATTCATTGGAAAATTAATATTATTTTATGTAATTTAATTATTTTTAAGTTCAGTTTTTTTTTATAAATTCAGTTATCTTGTTAGTTCAATTATATTGTTAATTTAAATAATAGAATATTAGGGGAATATACTCGGGGTTGGACACCGTTTTGGACTTTGTTTATAATCTTTTTTAAAAAAAAATGAATTCAGTCAATTTAGTTATATTGTTAAAAAGATGTACAAAAAAGGAACACTTTTGCTGCAGATCGTAAATTGATTGGTCTAAAATTAAAACAAGTTGTAAATTCAGATGTTCATTAATACATGAACATTTCGTTTCCTCTTTACGATCAGCAAAAAAATTTGCTTCCTCGTGAAGAGAGCAAAATTTTATTGCCAAAATGTGAATTTTTGATTTTTTAACTTTCATTAATTCTTTAAATTTTCCTCAAATGTATACTTTATACATATCGATTGATATACGAGGGGGAATTTACTCAGGTAGTCAAGTGTACACTCTTCCTGTAATACTTGTGTAATAACGTGTAATACCGTGTAATAATGCGTTATTACGGTGCTGTAATAACGCAAAAAAATCTGTAATATCTCTGTAATAATGTGTAATACTCTGTAATAATGTGTAATAACTTAGTAATAAGGGTAATATGAGGTGTAATACCGGTAGTCAAGTGTACACGTTTTTAACTAGTAAATTCCCCCTCGTTGATATATTAATGTTATTATTTTTTTTCTAATATCTTTGGCAGAATATGTGCTGTGTGTGAGTCAATGTTTATTTGTATATTTATTTATTTATAAATTGTGTCAAATTCATAATTAACAAAGTGTCGAACCCTAAGTAGAAGTAACATTTTCGAATTGTGCTAACCATAACCAGACATGTTTCGCGATTCGATTTTACACTTCATTTTTCTCCAATCATGAACCCCACAATACATGCAATAAACTTACCTTACCGATTTCTTGTTTTCTTTATTCATTTTTTATGTTTAGTCACATCGCTTACAAAACTTCCCACACAGCACCCAAAATTCCCTGAAACTTGACAAAACCTCACACGGCGAGGTTAGGAAACTTCAGTGGCAAGGTTCATACAAGTTTGTGTCGATGTTTAAATGTCCACATGAAATGAATATTTACACGAAACTTTGAGGAAATTATACTATAAATATTCACTTGCAATGTTCAGTCAATGTTGTGTCAATATTGACATTACATTTTCGCTTAGTTATAAAAATTTCGTTTACTAATATAATAAGTATAGATGAATATTGACACAACGTTGACTGAACATTGCACGTGAATATTTATAGTGTAATATTCCCTCAAAGTATCGTGTAAATATTCTTTTCATGTGGACATTTAAACATCGACAAAAACTTGTATGAACCTTGCTACTGAAGTTTCCTAACCTCGCCGTGTGAGGTTTTGTCAAGTTTCAGGGAATTTTGGGTGCTGTGTGGGTTTTTTCGTTCCTACACGGAGAGAACTCTCTTACTAATAACGCACAAGTAGGTGTCGTTCGCTTTTCGTAACAGAAGCGCCGTGCTAATTTAGGTTAGATTCATGCGTTAAGTGCAACGCTAGTTCCTGTGCGCTAGTAGTAAAAGTCACGTACGAATTCTCCACTCAACTGTTACTACAAACGCTCCCCACTTCTCTGTGCTGCATTTGCTCGAAATCCATGAAAAATCAGCATTTTTTATTACAGTAATATTACAGACTGATTTGAGTTATTCATAAAGCATAAAAAACGTAAATATATTATAAGTCAATTTGGCTTGTTGGTAAAACTCAGGACTCGTGTGCTTTGAGTTCGGGGTTCGATTCCCTGGATGGGTAGATTTTTTTCGTAAAGAAATGTTCCCATAATATTACTGTAATATTCTCTTGTAATATTACCTTAATATTAGCGCGTAATATTACAGTAACATTACCGGTAATATTACCTTGAGGCGGACATTTTAAGATCACTGTAAGATTACTGTAATATTACAACGTTATATTACGAATCTTACATGTAATATTACCTTGATATTGAGGTAATATTACGTGCTTCTTGGGTATGTGGACTTATACTAATAGCGCACACAGCACCGTTTTGTTATGAACTCACAAAGTCGTGAAAAAATAACTCCAGTCCCAAGCGAGATTTCAAAAACATAATCTGCTAAAAAAATAGTAACAGCCCATTGTGCAATATTCGTAATAGAGTTCTCTCCGTGTACAAATGCATCGACATCACAGCAGACGCTGCTTTTGATCCTTCAAAAATGTAATGGCACAAAAAATTATGTTTCACTACGTGAAGCTTTGCCACGTCCGTGCATAGATGGCGCTGGTGTTCTTATTTTAAGAAAAGCGAAGTGTCCAACCCTGAGTTTATTCCCCTAATAATAGTATTTAATTTAGATTCTCTACTTTTTTATGTTTTTTGCATAGGAGAGATGGAAAATAGGTTTTGAATACATAATTTTTAGTTTAAAAAAATATTTTTAAATCTTGTAACAGTTGCAACCATCTTTACAAATAATTAAATACAAAATTCAATTATAAATACATGGGAAGAAAATAAATATCAAATTTTATAAAAGTATTTTCACACTCTAAATCTGAATCAGTGGCTCAGTTTTCCTTAATTTACCAGTGGAATTTCACTGGGAATCAGTAATAACGACTGATTCTCAGTTAAATTTCACTGGTGAATTAAAGAAAACTGAGCCACTGATTTGAATTCAGTGAAATTTTCACTTTTAAATTTTCAATTTAGAGTGTAAATCGTAAAAAATATGAGGTAAAAATAATTTAAACTAAACTATAATCTTTAGTAAACTTATAGGTATAAAATTTACAGTAGTTATAATAAAATTTGGTAAAACCGAGGGTAAAACATATTTGATATTCATTACTAAATGATACTGAATTTAATTAAATTTTCTATTAAGTTTATACAATTTTTCTAAATTTTAGAATTTATTATATGAAAATTTTTCTTTCTACCATATTTTTCACAAATTGATAATACTTTTATAAAATTTGATATTTATTTTCTTTCCTTTCCATACATGGAATTAGTAATTAGTATTAGTAATAATTTACTAATTAAATTATAAAATAATTTTCAAATAAAAATGAAATTAAAATTATTGAAGGCAACATTTTTTTTCAACATATTTTTAAAATAATAATACTTAAAGTCTTATTTGTCCTGGAGAGAATCGATTACAAAAAAAGTTGATTCATAATCGTTTATTCTATTGGGATCTGACATTCGTACACATGCCATCTGGTGTTGAAAAATGTAACTAGTTTTGGATAACTGTTTGTGTCACTTGCAATTGTAGTTCCGCTGTCATTGTTAATTATTTTATCATTATAAATGAAGCTACATTTTTACCGCGTGAGAAATCTTCCTGCAGAATTAAGTGTTCTGTGAGAGGCTGTGGCAGTACTGTAGCGAAAAATTTAATCGTAATTTTCCATAAACCGAAACCAAAACAACGAGTAGTGGATGTGAAATATACGTTCGATAATTTTGAAAAAGTCGATCAATTAAAGGCCTGGAAAAATGCTTTAAAAATAAATAGTATAAAGCAGGGACTGTCTCGGACACGAAATGTTGTTGAATTTTAAGAAAGTGTCCGTGTAGTGTCGCGACTCGACACGTTTGAAAACAATTAAAAGTATCGTGGCGAGACCCGACACTTTTAAAACTTTTCAAACGTATCGTGGCACGACCCGACACAGTTAAGAAATTCATAATTGTATCGTGTCGAAGCACGATACGTTTAGAAATTTGTAATCGTATCGTGGCAGGACTGGACACGTTTACGAATTTCCAAAAGTATCGTGGCGCGACTAGACACATTAACAATTTGAGAATCGTATCGTATCATGACTTGCCACGACACGATAATTCTGCATAAATATGTCGTGTCGCATGAAAAAAAATTGTTCAATTAATTTAAACTTATCTATTATGTATTATCTATTATAATATAGTATATATGGAATTATAATAATACTAATAATAATATGCATACAAAATAATATACAATAATATATAATTTTTATATTATATTATATTATATTATATTATATTATATTATATTATATTATATTATATTATATTATATTATATTATATTATATTATATTATATTATATTATATTATATTATATTATATTATATTATATTATATTATATTATATTATATTATATTATATTATATTATATTATATTATATTATATTATTTCCACGAATTTCTGTTTTCATCCTATACTGTTTATTTTCATGTATTTCTTTTTGTATTATCAACAACTTATTGTCTAGTATGTAAACAAACCACACTTAAAATTAAAAATAATTTTGTTCAATAAAATTAATAGATTAATTTAATTTATTAACATTTTAATATTATTATGATTTAAAGAATTGAAAAAAATGTAAGACTTGATTACGAATTCAATATCAGCTTTTCAAAATTCAAAATGGCGGATCCAATATACCGAATCAAAATAACTAAAAATGGGCAAATTCGTCTAAACCATGTTACCCAGGGGTTTTCGGGGTCGCTGATTACGAATCTGACATCAGTTTTTCAAAGTTCAAAATGGCGGATCCAATATGGCGGAAGACAAAATAAAAAATTAATCGGATTGTATTAAAAACCTATTACTCGGGGGTTTTCAGGGTCATTGATTACGAATTGTGACAAAAGTATTTCAAAATTCAAAATGTCCCAAAAAACGCTCGAGTAACAAGTTTCAAAAGATCCGATCCTTTTTAAAAAATTGTTCAGCATATTAGATCCGCCATTTTGAATATTAAAAATAGGAAAAGAACTAGGCGCAATTGCGCCTACATCTAGGGTTTCGTGGCGCTTTAAATTTTAATGTCAACTACTGGGACATGTCAACTATAGGGACATGTCAACTATTGGGACATGTCAATTATTGAGACAGGTCAACTACTGGGACATGTCAATTATAGGGGCATGTTAACTAATGGGACATGTAATGTCCATTTATGTAATGTCCATTCGGGAAAATGTCCATTCAGTAAATGGAGATTTGGGATCTGTGGGCCCCAACATTTGAATTTGGGAGCTATGGTGCCCCAAAATTTGAATTTGGGATCTGTGGTGCCCCAAAATTCGAATTTGGAAGCTATGTTTGCCCAAAATTTGAATTTGGGATCTGTGGTGCCCCAAAAGTTTAATTTGCACCCAAAAAAAAGTAATCTTATATTCAGAGGAAAATTCCTCTTCTAATATCCTCTAAATATTTCCTCTTAAAACAAGATTATTCAATTGAAATGTAGAATATTTTTATTCTTCATTTTAATGGAAGAATGACAAAAGGATTCCTTTTGTATTTTCCTCTTTAATTAAGATTTTCTGTTTTAAATTTAGAAGATTTAAAAAAAGGAAACGGAAAAAAATAATGTAATCGTTTGATCCCTTTCCCTGGATATGATAGTTGTGAAGTTGTTTTTTAACCTTTCAGTTTTAATATTTCTGGTAAAATGTCAACAAAAAGGACAAAAAAATGGATTTGCTTTATTAAAAATACAGAAAATATAGTTAAATTCAAATTAAATGAATATTATTAACGCTATTTTTAGATTTAAAAAAATTTGGATATTTCTTGTGAAATTTTACTACTCAGGTAAATAGAAATACTATAACCCTATTTTTGAATCTTTCGAAATTTTTTAAATCTTTTTATTTATTTTTTTAAAAAAGTTTTAAAACGTTAAATAATTTCATATATGAAATTTTTTTCTGTCCTATAAAAAATGTTAACTTTTAAACATATCATCATGTTTTAAAATTATTTTTGCGCTGAAAATCTCTTTGATCATTACAACTGATTAATGAAAACTTATTTTTTGTATTTTAATTATCAATATAAAATGTTGATAATTAACCAAAAACATGACATTGTTAATGTTATATTAAAAATCAATTTTTATTATTATATTGAAGTGAACTATTATAATTTTACTTAATTTTAATTTAAAAATGTATTTTCTGCAAAGATTTTATTATTTGATTGAAATTATAAATATTTTATTGATGGCTTTGACATTAAAAACAATTTTACGAGGTTTGGATGTCAACATTTAATTTAAGAGGAAAATCCTCTTAAATGAAGAATAATAATTTTGATACCAAAATTAAGAGGAAAATATGCATTTATTTTAGAGGAATCCTCTAGATTGAAAATTACTTTTTTTAGGGTGTGGGATCTGTGGGGCCCCAAAATTTGAATTTGGGATCTGTGATGCCCCAAAAGTTTAATTTGGGATCTGTGGGGCCCCAAAATTTGAATTTGGGATCTGTGGTGCCCCAAAAGTTTAATTTGGGATCTGTGGGGCCCCAAAATTTTAATTTGGGATCTGTGCCCTAAAATTTGATTTTGGGAGCTGTGGTGCCCCAAAATATACTACGGACAGACGGACGCCAAAGTGAAACTATAAGGCTTTCGGCCATGGGCCACGAAACCCTAAAAAACTGATGTTACATTTGTAATCAGCGACCCTGAAAACCCCTCAGTAACCGGTTTCAATCCAATCCGATTAATTTTTTATTTTGTCGTCCGCCATATTGGATCCGCCATTTTAAATTTTGAAATACTTTTGTCACAATTCGTAATTAATGAGCCTGAAAACCCCCGAGTAATAGGTTTTTAATACAATCCGATTAATTTTTTATTTTGTCTTCCGCCATATTGGATCCGCCATTTTGAACTTTGAAAAACTGATGTCAGATTCGTAATCAGCGACCCCGAAAACCCCTGGGTAACATGGTTTAGACGAATTTGCCCATTTTTAGTTATTTTGATTCGGTATATTGGATCCGCCATTTTGAATTTTGAAAAGCTGATATTGAATTCGTAATCAAGTCTTACATTTTTTTCAATTCTTTAAATCATAATAATATTAAAATGTTAATAAATTAAATTAATCTATTAATTTTATTGAACAAAATTATTTTTAATTTTAAGTGTGGTTTGTTTACATACTAGACAATAAGTTGTTGATAATACAAAAAGAAATACATGAAAATAAACAGTATAGGATGAAAACAGAAATTCGTGGAAATAATATAATATAATATAATATAATATAATATAATATAATATAATATAATATAATATAATATAATATAATATAATAATTTACATTTGATATATATTCAATCTATATCTATTTTATTTTAATTTTATTTCTTGAAATGTTATTGAAGGATTAATAAACTGTCAAGATGTTGATCAACAAGTTTCATTGTATGCGACACGAAATTCATAATTATTTTTGTATTGTGTCGTGTAGTTCAGCCCCACGATACGATTCTCAAATTTTTATTGTGTCTAGTCGCGCCACGATACTTTTGGAAATTCGTAAACGTGTCCAGTCCTGCCACAATACGATTACAAATTTCTAAATGTATCGTGGTTCGCCACGATACAATTATGAATTTCTTAACTGTGTCGGGTCGTGCCACGATACGTTTGAAAAGTTTTAAAAGTGTCGGGTCTCACCACGATACTTTTAATTGTTTTCAAACGTGTCGAGTCGCGACACTACACGGACACGACACAAATATTTCGAGACAGTCCCTGGTATAAAGCCTTCTATGAGAGTATGTTCTCTGCCTTTCAAAAGAAGTGATTACATTTTGCCATGTAAGTTTAAGATTTTAAAATTTGGAGGTTATATAATCTTTCATATTACCCGTGCATGTGAACATTTTGAAAGTTAATTTATCACTGTAAAAACGGATAAATAAATTTTTTTTTCACTTCTTGTTAACAGACTTTTACAATGAAAAATGAAATACATACATTTATAAATTTTCATATAATTACATGAAATATAAAGGAAAATACAATACTTTTCTTGCACATGTATCGCTGGATTTGAGAAAATAATTTGTGTAAAAATAAGATTTCTTTTATATTTTTATTCATGTTTGTAAATAGGAATGTAAATAGTGATTTTGTATTAAAAAAATTCACTTATACATTTATTAAATTAAGCAATATTTTTTAAACGATTTTTAAACATGCATCCCATGTTATTCCCATGTAAATTCACTAAAAGTGTTACCCAATTTACGCCATATTGCTTTAGGCCCCGCTCCCATGTCAGATCCCAATAAAGATTATTTTTCAAACGGGAGTTTATATATATATATATATAAAGATACCACTGATTGATGTGTTTTTTTTTCTTTTAGAATAATGACATTGAGCGTTTTCTTTATGCTTGCAGGTCGTAGAAGATTGGAAGTACGTCGCTATGGTCCTTGACAGAATCTTTCTTTGGATCTTCACGTTAGCATGTATCATTGGAACAGCATTAATCATTCTTCAGGCGCCGTGCCTCTACGATAACACAAAGCCGATTGATATAAAGTACAGTAAGATCGCAAAAAAGAAGATGATGTTGATGAACATGGGTCCCGAAGAGGACTAGTTGACAATTTTGCGCTACATGCGCGCTACGATCATCACACGATTGGAGGTATCGGCCTTATATCTATAGTCGTTGCTTCTTCACAGATAAACGCTGAACAATGAAAGGAAAAGAAAAGAAAAAAATTTTTTTTTACAAGTTCCTTCAAAAAAAAAAAAAAAAAAAAACAGCGTCGCGACAACGACGAACAAGTAATAATTGAAAATTAAAGCGATTGCGGCATCAAAATGCGATACGCGCCACTTCCGCTTTTTGGCAAAAAAAAAAAATAAATAAAAATCGTATAGAAAATAATAATAATACACACACGTACCATATTATAAATTTGTCACTTCGAAACAAAAAAGAAGAGAAACATCAATTCTCGTGTGCCACCGACATTTTTTTTCTATTTTTTATTATTATTATTATTGTTGATGTTGTTGTTGCCTCGAGTGGCTAAAAAAAGTGCGTGGGATAATCTGCCAATGTCAGGGAAACAAACCCCCGGTGCCAAATTCAAGTCAGGAGAGCCAAAAAAAAAAAAATAAAAAAAATAATAATAACGCTTAGAAGCGGAGAGACTAAAGTGCCAAATACCGCAAACCGCGAACCGTATTTTTGTAAATCTGGTTTCATACGTAAGGCTAGAGTCGAGCGGCGAGACGTCGAAATCCGAACTGCCGATTTTATAAGAAAAAAAAAATTTAAAAAGAGACTCATTTTCACATTTACACTCATCCATATATTTACACAGAGGTACACACACGATTGAGTATATATATATATACATAAATATATAGATCATCTGTATATGTATATGTATGAAAGCAATCGAAAAGGGAAACGTTATTCGCTTAAAAAAAACAAAAACCAACTGCCAATCTCAAAAGCGGCCTGTAGCTCTTAACTAGCCGAGCCTGGACGAGAGAAAAGAAAAATTAATGTGAGTAAAAAAAGAAAAATTATATTTAGGAGTTGGATAAAAAAAACATGGTGATAGAAAAGATTGTTATTATTATTATTATTCTCAAAAGTGATAAGTATTATTATTAAAGTAGAATATGGGGAAGAGACATTTTTTTTTCAATTCCAAATAATAGGGGAGGAGGGGGTTGTTTTATTTTTCTTCAATTGAGCTGTCGGATCAAAAAAGGGCACATAACCCATTTGAATTACATTAGTTATGTGTCCTTCTTTGATTCGGCAATTCATTGAGTCGAGGAGAGTCGGTGCCAAATTTTTAACTTCGAGGCCGATGGGCGTCGTGCGTCAATGTGCCAAAATCATATGGGAAGCTTGAGATTTTCTCAGTTATCTGACAGAACTTTATTATATACCGAATCTGTTAAAGAAAAAAGAGGGTGAAAAATATTCCCATCTCACATTTAAGTAAACTTCGATATCGTCCTATGGAGATCCATTTTTAAAAGGTCGTCTCGACGCGTAAAATTGATTTTTTGAAAAAAAAAAAAGAAATTTGATTAAAAATCCTTTTTCTAAATTAATAATAATATTCCTAATTACAAATTTTATTGCAAAGTATAATTCGTTTCAAATTTGATTATTTATAATAAATTCATTTTTGAAAATTTTATTCATTTCTGAATGGCACATTTTTTTTTTTAAATATATATATTGAAGAATTTCATTCAAATTTTTATTTAGGTTAATGGATTTTTAAAATTTAAACTTTTTATAGCTCAATTGAAAATGTTTCACTTGAATGTGAAAAAAATGAAGTTTCTCGAGTTTAAATAAAATTCAAAATTAATAGAAAGAGAATTTATAATGAATATTGGAAAAAAAAGAGGAGAAAAATTTTTTTTTTTTTTTTTTTTTTATTATAAATAAAGTAATTTTTATTTTGCAAAAAAAAGTGTCGAAAGTAGTGAAATTCGAAATGTACGATGAAATACTTATGGAAAAAGGCACGTCATGCAAAAGAGAAATCATGACCAATTTCAAGATTCGCATTTTTCATTCAAAATTTGATTTCTTATTCGCATGCTAGTCGCAGACATTTCCTCTGATACTAAATTCTAACTTGCAAACAACAAAAATGCCCATGAAAAAGAATTTCAATTTTTATATTGTTTTTATAACTTTGTGAAAAAATTGTTATTTTAATCAAGTGATATATTTTATCAAATAAATCATTAAATTAAATACATAATAGAGAGATAAAAAAAAATTTAGCACCCGCATAAAAAAAATCTACTTAAAAAAATATTTTTAAAAAAGCAATGATCACATTTCTTATTATAATTACATAATCCGCAATTATTTTAGTCATTAATGATGCGCAAATTTGATAATTTTGCTATAAACATTATTTTGAGAAAGAAGAATTTACGCGAAAAAAAGTATTTATTATATAATATAAAAAACATTGAAGAAATTATATATATATATATATATAAATATACGAAAGGAAACTTAATTCGAAAAAAATAACAGTTCATAGTAACTGAAATGTATTTATTTAGTGATTGGGTCGCAAAATTGAAGGGTTTTTCGTTGACAGATGAATCGATCTTGCTTGACAAGGGTGGATGTCCTCTGTATCGATGATATCGAAGAGAAATAACAAGAGAACTAATCGCCGGTGGAAATGTATAGCATTCCAAGTGTTGATACTCGGCCAACACGCGCATCGATCGCTCGAAATGAACACAGAAGAATGAAATAATAAAAAAAAAAAAGAAAAAAAGAGAGAGAGACAATGAAACGGAAAAAGCGAAGAAACCAAAAGAAAGATTGCGATGAGAGTTGAATGAAACACATATACGCACACATTAATACATCCATACACATACAAAAAAAACAGTACATGTACTTTATATAACAAAAAAAAAAAAAAATTAAACCAATATGGCATGAAAAGGCGCTGGGAGAGGCGCTTTCACACCCTTGTCACGGTGTAATAATCAATTTCTTTGCTCACATAAAATTAATAACGTAATGTTAATGTGTATAGATATTCATAAAATATATTTATTGATAAATTAACGGTTAGCTAAAGAAGACAAATGATCTTTAACGTGACCGATTAAGAAACGATAAATTCACATCGAAAAACATAAGACAGAGGAAATTTTGTTTTTCATTAAAATTCCAAATTATCAATAAGTGTTAAATAGTTCATCCATTCACTGTAAATTATATTAATCACTAATTTTTTAAATTAAAATTCAAAAGTTGACTGTTTTGCATTCTTTTTCTCTTTTTAATTAATCAATTCGAAAAAGAAAATATATTTTTAAAAACTTGTAAAAATCGTCTTATGTTTTTCGTGACTGTAAAGAGGAATTAGAATGAAATTTAGACAAGGATGAGATAGAGAAGTTTTAGTGTATGTGGGAGAAAAATTTTTTTGCAAGACTGAATGTATGAGTGAAAAAAAGAAATCGAAGACGGGGTTAATACTGGCAGTCGAAACGAGCTGCTCGATAAAAAAAAAAAGGATACGAACGCGAAAATAAAAAAGCAGAATTTTGTAATAAATTTAAAAAAAACAAGTTGAAAGGACTATAAATAAATTAAAGATGAAAAGTATCGCGAGAAATTGTCTGATATCCATTTAAATTTTAATAAATGGTAAGTAGACTAATATCCGCGTGAGAATATTAACTTTTTTACTCAAAAAAAGCACAAAAAAAAAAAAAAAAAAAAAAAAAAAAAAAAAAAAAAAAACCTGAAAGAAACAGAATTAATGGGAGGGAAAAAGTATTAAATTTTGAGAACGAAACTATTATTATTATTATTAGTTTATTTTCATCCTTTGACGAGTCGAAAAAAATAATAAAAAAAAACAAATAATTTTCATTTAAATAAAATAACGCAAAATATTTTATTATTTATCCATTAGAGATATTTAATGTTACAGTTCTATATAACTGTTGAATTAATGTTATATGCAACTGTTTAAAATTTGCTGAGATGATTGATATAAATATTCAAACACGCACACATGCACACACAAAAAAAAATGCGCGCGTATACAAATGATACGAATCGAGTTTGAGGCGAGTGAGGAATCGAGCATCGAAAATGACTGAAGTATCCAGAGCAGAAAAAATAATATATACCCTTGATGTTACACAATCAAGAAAATATACAATTTTTAGAGAGAAAAAAAAACATTATATTTTAGGATTTTTCATCAATTTTCAAGATTTAAAAAAAACAAATATTCAATCTTGGCAATGCTGAATTTAATTTTGTAAATTGTTCCAATTTTTTCATTTCCATGAAAATATTGACAATGGAATCGTAATTTTGTAATATTGTCTAAATTACCTCTTTTTTCAAAATATAAGAAAAAAATGATTGAAAAGAGCAAATAAATATGATAATATTAAAAATGAAGATGAAGAAAAATAAGGAAAGAGTAAAAATAAAAATGCAAAGAAAAATTAATTATAATTAAAATTATAGAGTGGAAATATATATATATAAATAATAGAGATGGATGTTGCAAACAATAAAAAAGAAATTTAATCATCAAAAATGAAGATAAATAAAATAAAATGATGAAACAATGAAAAATGAAAATACAAAATGAAGAAACAAAAGCAATATTAAAAAGAAGTAATATTAAAGTTTAAACAACTGTAAAGTAAAGTCTTTAGAAAAAAACATGAAGTCTAAAAAAGTTAAAAACACAGATAAAAAGAAATAAAAAAAATACGAGAAATTCTTTGGAAGGAGACAATTGTATATTTTCTTTTTTGCACGTTGCTCGATGTTTTTTTTTTTATTTATTTTTGAAATCCTAATGGCAAATCTAAGTATAAAATAAAAAAAAACTATTTCGTCTGAAAATTATATGGAGTGTACTGTTAATCGTAAAAATTTAATAACAATAATCGCTAAATAAAACAATGTTGACGAGCGTAACATTAAATATATGAATAATAATAATAATAATAATAATAATAATAATAATAATAAAAAAAAATAATAACGATAATACCTGTAAATGTAAATGTAACAAGAATAATAAGAGAAAAAAAATGCTAATTATTATGATAACGATATAGAAATATTAATTAATAACAAAAAAGTAAAATCACTTATTACTCGTAAATTAAAGGTGATAATCGACGACCATGACGACGATGATTATGACAATTGACGATAATGACGAGACAGATAATATAATGATGATGATGATTATGATGATAATGATGATGAAGGTACACATATTGTTGACAATTTTCGGCTTATAATAATTAGTCGATTAATATTATTATTCGATTAACCATAGTCCGATTTGGTAAATCGATTGTACGACATATAACCGGAGAATTCTCGTGTGTGCCACGTGAAAAGGTGACTTTTTTTTAAATTGTGTCCTATAAACCCCAACGTCACAGAAAGCCCAATCAATCACGCGTCTTCCCATACGACTCCCATACCGTGACGATAACGCGGTTATAGTTATCGAAAATGCAGATTTGTCGGCAGAATCTCGTAGGAAATTTAATATTCACGCTCGCATCCAACCCACTTTCTCTCTCTCTCTCTCTCTCTCTCTCTCTCTCTCTCTCTCTATCTACCCCCATGTAAGTCCTGGTCCCGTTCTCGCGCTTAAGCTTTGGAAGTGCAACTTTCTACTATGAGAACTCGTTAAGTTTCTAATCTAAAGCTGCTAAATTCAAATTACCAGTCTCTAAGATATTGAGTTCCGGATCTGATTATTTTACTCTAAGAAAGTGGTGTTAGTTAATATGCTCATATCATGAAACATTTTACAAGTTCATTTAATAACCTTACCCATGCTTGCATGGTAAGTCTACCGAAAGATTGCAGTGAAAGGTTACAGCAAGATTGCACAATAAGATTATCGCAAGATTACTCAGTAAGCCTGCACGGTAAGCTTATAGCAAGGTGGGTGCAAGGTTGCCAAATAACCTTGCTTTAAACCTAAAAAAATTTTTAGATTTAAAGTAAGGTTATTTGTCAACCTGCAATCTTGCAGTAACCTTACACAGCAATCTTTCGGTAAGCTTACCATTTAAGCTTGGGTCAGGTGGGACATTTTAAGCTTGCAGTAAGTTTGCCGTGTAAGGTTGGCAATATTGCGGTTGCTGCAAACTTACGTGCTATCTGGACATTTGTTTGTTTTTTTATATACCTAATTCACTGAGTTCCACATTTAATAACAAGGAAAATAAAAAAATAAAAAGGTTAATAAATTGTAAAATGAAATGAAAATTTCACCTGGAATAGTTGAAAACAATTAGAATTTATTGAAATGGTTTAAAAAATATAAAATAAGTTAAAATATTTTCAAGTGTTTTGAAATACATTAAAAAATATTTTGTTAAAGAAATTCTTCCTTGTCAAATGACAATATTTTTCTTCGTATAGCTTTAACAAAACTAGAATTTGTTTGTAAGTAAGGTTTACTTTATATTATGTAAATTGATAATTACACGTATTTATAAATAAATAAATAAATTAATTAATTAAGATTATTAATTAATATAAAAATTTAGTAAAATGAAAAATGCAGTTGTTACTGTAGTGAAAATTAAATGAAAAGTTTTTGCGTTTTTACAATGACAAAGTCATATATAACCACAATATCCTACTCTAAAGAACCTTTAAACATAATCTAAGCTCAGTAAATCATCTATCATGCGAGAAGAAAAAAATCGACTCTTCGCTTGACCCATTTTTTATGCTATTTCATTTTTATATCAGCTTATGGACATAAAAAATGGTAATAAGGCTTTATGGATAAATCAATATTCTTTGAGTAACATAAGAAATCTTCTTCTACATTCCCGAGGTAAAAGAAAGTTAATATTGCAATTTGTGAAATTAGAATTTTTTTTAATGATTCCAGAATTTTCATAACTGGTGGGATTTTCTTCTTTTTTTTATGCAAGTTTTCCATTTTTTTTCTATAAGCTGGTAAAACTGTGTAAAAAAAACTGTTCCACTGGTTTCCATTATTTTCTTCTTTTGAAGAAAAGAGGAAGTTTCGCATAATTAGAAGTAAACCTTACGTACATATTATGTAAATACTAGAAATCGCACTCTTCATTAGCAAATCTAAACTTAAGCAAAAAAAGAAAAGAACAAAGTAAATTAAGTATGAAGACCATTAAAAGGTTAGGTATAGCTTAAGCAAAAAAAAAAAAAAAAAAAATGTTCTCATCTCGCATTTTCCTCGTATTCTTCGCGATGGAATATACACGATTAGACAATTTATTCTTTCATAGTAATCACTATTAATTAACGCGCAATTTTTTTTTATCCAATTTCAATCGTTCAAAACCAACTCGATTCGGTATACGAACATCATTTGCTCTCAGCTTTCAAACCCGGATTCTATTATTCATGATCTACTCGAAAATGGGATTATTTTAGCTTTCTCGTGGTAAAGAACTTAGTCTTCAAAATTGTGCCTAGAACCAATGCACAAACATTTTATTGACACCAGATTGCTTTCCAGGAATTGCAAATAAGAAGAAATCTCTTCCAATTTCAAGTTAAAATGATGCAAATTCCCTTCCTCCTTTAATCTCGTTCTAAAAAAGAAAAAATAAATTTTTATTAAATAGATTGGGGCGCATGATTATCTTATAAAAATCATTAATTAAAATTTTTATTTTAAAGAATTTTATTAGATATAATTATTTTTTAGATAAATTTTTATTTTTTGAATTAATATTTGACAGAATTTCTTTATAAAACAAATTTTTACTTAACAGAATTCTTATGCACTGAATTTTTATTTGGTAGAATTCTGAAAACGCCGAATTTTTATTTGTCCGAAATTGCAAATGGCCGAATAAACAATCGACAGAAAGATTTTGGCGTGACTTTTAAAATCCACCAATCAAAAGTTGTCAAGTAAATTTTGTGATTGGTGGATTTTAAAAATCGCCACGAAATCTTTCTGTCGATTGTTTGTTCGGCCATTTGCAATTTCAAACAAATAAAAATTCGGCGTTTTAAAAATACTACCAATTAAAAATTCGATGCCTAGAAATTAAAAATTTGTTTTACAAAGAAATTCTGAAAAAATGTTAATTCAAAAAATAAAAATTGATCTGAAAAATAATTATATCTAATAAAATATAACGGGAATATAATATTGAATTATAAAAATATTTATACTTTTTCGTTTTGAATCGCTCTGCAAAATATTCATATATAGAGAATAGTAATATTTATAATAAAATTTTGAAAAATTCAAGTATACCGAATCAATAGTATTGAATGAATGAACAATTGGGCAATTTTTATCAAAAGCCGCGCGTATTTTGTCTTCCTGCCTATGAATTTTCAATTTTTAACCATCATAAATGACTCAATTGTGTTCGCGAGAAAAAAAAAAAAATAAAAATAAATGTATATGAATCAAATTACATTTTGAAATGAATCATATACGGCATATAATAAAGCCATTAATAAGCAATTTAACATAAATATATATTATATAAAATAATTTAAGGAAATAAAAAAAAATAATTATAAGTAATTAATTAGATATCTCCGATTGCAATTCCTCTTTGAATGAGAAAGCTGATCGCTTCTAGTTGTGAGATTGCAATCGTAAACGCTCAATAAAATCGTCGGAGGCTCAAGTTTCAAGGAGCTTTTCTGACAGGACGCTTTTGGGGTGATCCGATACGGGATTGGTCTTGTTAACTTCGCACTAACAAGTTTTTTTTTTTTTTTTTGTATTTAATTCTTCTATCGCACTTTGTCAAATTTAACCGTCCATAGTAGAGAAATTTTTGAGGAGAAAAGTGCACCGATCAATTTTAATCTTAATTAAACATTTTTTTCATTAAACTGAAATCTATCGCTTCTTTCTATTTTTATTTTGTTTGTCTCTTTTTGTAACTGAACTGTCTAATAAATATTTTTAAAAATTTTTGAAAAATAACTATATATTTAAAAAATGTAATTATACTAATTTTTTATAATTATTTTTATAATCATTTTTTATCTGTAGATTCGTATATAATCGTCATATGAGAAAATCTATCAAAACTGATAAATAATACAAGTGGAAAATTTAATGTTCGTGTTATTAAATATTTATTTTGATAAATATATATTAATTACAAACTGAATTTACATTTATAATAATTTACATCAATGATTTAATTAAAATAAAAAATTATTTTACATATTTTGCAATTGAAATTTTTTTTCAACTTGTGCAGTATAAGTTTCAAAATGAAAAATAATACACTTTTGTAAAATTTCATTTTGAATAATGACCACTTGAAAAGGTAAAAAAATAATAATAAAGAAAATAATAGAAAATTCGCTATAAATATATTAAACTATTCTCATAGATGCTCGTTTTATAACAAGTTAAGTGCAAAGTTGGATTAACCCCCATCCCGTTTAGATTTTTAGGACACCCGCGAATCATCGACTTTATCTGAATCCCATTGAAATCTATGTATAAAATACAAAAGTAATTTTATTTCATTCGTTAAAGCTTTTTGATCTAAAAGCTATCGTTGAAATTAAATCCATTTGCTTGAATCGTTAAAAAAAAAAAATTCAAAAATAGGATTCGGATTTAGTCCTCGGTTGCGAATATTTCTGTCACCATTTTTCGACATTGGCACACTTACGAGAAACTTCATGTTAAAAATAAAAACACAAGAGATTGTTATTAAAAATTAATAAAGTCAGGCGCGCGCGAGTAATTCATTATAATGAGACACGTGAGTTATCGTTATTTATATGATTATTCTTAAAAACATTCACACAAAAAAAAAAAAAAAAAAAAATACGAAAAAAAATTATTAAACCATAAACAAACACAAACAATTAAAAAGAAGAATTTCGTACCTTCTTTTTAAAAAAGGTATTTTTAAAATTAATTCTTGAAAATTTATTCACACGCAGAATATTTATATATGTGGTTTTGAAATATTCATTTTTCTACTCATTTTTATAGGAAATTTTTTTTACCCACACATTTTTATGTATCACTTTTTTTCCATGTAATTTTGTGACTTTTTTGTGCCAAGCAATCGACCAATTCAATTATAAATTGAAAATTAAAAAAAAATATCCCAGACATTTTTCTCAACCGATCTAATATAGGAAAAATAATTACAATCGCCCACACTGGATGTTTCGAATTTGGATTTGATAATTTTTTTAAATACAGAAATGTTTTGAATTTCTGAGAAAAAAGAATAAAAATTTTTTACACGTGAAGAATTGAATTCTACTTTTCGAAATAAGAGAAGCAGATTTTTTTTTACATTAAGTGTATTTTTAGAGGCACTTAAATTTAACAATTTAGAGAATTTAAAACATTTTTCACTCTTTGTACAGAAATAATGTCTTATATAAATATATTGTATATTATTATATACGACAAAAAAAAGAAAAAAAAAAAAACGATACATCCTGTTTGAGAAAAGAGAGGCTATTCACACATTCGACAATTTACAAAATAGTTCATTCACGGCACGTTATTGTTTCTTTTCTTATTTAATATATTGCTTTGAGAAAAATCTTGTTAGGAAAATAAATCATCCAGATGAAAGATGAAAAAAGAAATAATCATAATAAAATCAAAAAGCAATCAATTCATCAGAAAATAAAAAAGATACTGCAACATCCATACAAATGACTTTTTTCGTTATACGTAAGAAAAGATTGATTCTGTACAAATTAAAAGAAAAAAAGGGTCATATAATTAAAAAGAAAATATAAAAACACACTTTTTGCAAATAAAGTTGTCCTATTCAGTTTTTGATATAAATATTTATGAAAAAAAAGAAGAAGATAGATGAATAAGCAACATCGCGTTAAAAACAGCTCTTTTCGATAAAAAAAAAAAAAAAAAAAACTTTTATATAAATTCCCCGCTTTTATCCGAGAAATTATGAAGATGAAATTTTTCTATATCCGAAAACTGTTTTCATAAATGATAAATAAAAGGATTGAGAATTAATGTGTGAATTGTATGATTGAGAAAAATGTTCTATTTCTTCTATATATACATAAATATATAAAATATAAAAAGTGTATAAACACTTGTATAAATTGATATGCGATCTCTCTTCTCTCAACTAATATTTTTTCTTTAACAAACATTTCTTTGAGCCAATTAAAAATTCATATGTGCATTCCAAAAAACATTTCATGTATAATATAATATATGAAAATATATAACTAAAGGATCGTTGGACACACAAAAATATACTTGACAACTCAAATGAAGATTCGTTTACTCGCCTGAGTACATAATAAAATCAAGCTTTGATATTTACTGACAATGCAGGGTTCAAAGAGAAAAGGCAACTAGCGAGTAAACATGAAATTTAATGAGTTAAATGTTTTTCTTCTGTAAGTCACAAACACATGCGTGCGTAGACCGTTATCAAACATAAAGAATAAAACTTTTTCCTTTTTCAGTTCATTTTTTTGTTTTGATTTCAAAAAAAAAAAAAATTGTGATTGTAAAAAAAACTGTTTTGACAAACAAAACTCGTTGAACTAAAGAAACTTATTTCTTTGAATATTCTAATGTATTTTTCTTAGTTAAATTTTTAGAACCTTTACGCATTTAAGGAGGTTATAGCGGAAATGGAATATAACCTAAATTTTTTCGATCCGATTCAAAATTGTCTAATAAGTTTTTTTTCCTGGGCACAATGTAATTGGATCCCAAGAAGCACGTAATATAACCTCAATATCAAGGTAATATTACATGTAAGATTCGTAATATAACGTTGTAATATTACAGTAATCTTACAGTGATCTTAAAATGTCCGCCTCAAGGTAATATTACCGGTAATGTTACTGTAATATTACGCGCTAATATTACAGTAATATTGCAGTAATATTAAGGTAATATTACAAGAGAATATTACAGTAATATTATGGGAACATTTCTTTACGAAAAAAATCTACCCACCCAGGGAATCGAACCCCGAACTCAAAGCACACGAGTCCTGAGTTTTACCAACAAGCCAAATTGACTTATAATATATTTACGTTTTTTATGCTTTATGAATAACTCAAATCAGTCTGTAATATTACTGTAATATTACTGTTAATATTACTGTAATATTACCGTTAATATTACAGTAATATTCCCGGTAATATTACCTTGAGGCGGACATTTTAAGATCACTGAAAGATTACTGTAATATTACAGCGTTATATTACGAATCTCACGTGTAATATTACCTTGATATTGAGGATATATTACGTGCTTCTTGGGATGTAAACAGATCTGTAATGATTAAATATCTGTTTAAAAAAGTGTCATTAGTTTCATGTGGTAGTTGCAATAAATTAATTTTTTACAATATTTCATATTTTATACGTTAAATTGAACAGCGGTCAGAACGTTTGGCAACGTTGCACACGTTATTCTACATTTATGGAGATCTTTGGTGGTTAGGTTTATGTTAAGATTGAGGTCACCAGATTCATAAGAACCAATTTATTATATATCACTGATGCGGGTCTCCATATATGCCGATCAGGAATGATATCAGAAGGATGCTGGGATTAATTAATATATAGACTTTAATTAACGAGGATAACTTTACCACACGTCCACACTTAATCCAGCCGGGGAGAGACCTTTTTTTCAGATCCAGTGTTGTCAGAGTGAGCGCCCTCAACTTCCCGTCAGTCTAGTATAAAATTCCCGATTTTTCCCGGAAAAATTTCTTAAATTTCCATGAAATTTCCCACCATATAAAATGGTAATTTATTAGAATTATAATATAATATATAAGCTCTGATAAAAGATTATTATTATTTGTATTGCTATTGTTACTATTTATATTGAGTTTTTATTTTTAATTTTTGAATTAATTATCGTTTTATAAATCATTAAAACTTTTTTAAAATTTATTCTGTTAAAAAACTTGAGTTATAGTTAAAAATCTATTAAATTTGTGCATTATTAGAGTATTTCCCATAATTTATTTATTTCCCGTAAAATTTCCCAATGCTGTCAAAATTTTCCGTATTCCGGGAAAATTCCATGTAATTGGCAACACTGTTCAGATCCTCTAACCTAGCTTTACCCCGTCTTGGAGCGCGGGACGAGTCCTTAAGGTGCTATCACATTGTTTCGATGTAACTACAGGCGGACTCCCCACACATTTTAGACTTGATCATGCGCGTTATACGTTAATTTTGCGCGCTAAATTTTAAAATCTTGATTCTGTTAGCACATATAAAATACGTGATATTTAAAAAGAAAATAAAGTTGATAAATAAAATAATTGATTATACATTTTTTAAAATTAAATTGAAATTAATTAAATAAAAGGATAATTGTTTTATTAAAGTAAACAAGTCAAAGCAACCATTTGCAACTCGACTGACGTAATGCGGTGCGTTGCCAGACGTTTCAAAGTACCGAACAAGTCAAATCATAAAATAATGGTTTCTGTTTTAATTAGTTCAGTCAATCCCTATAACATCCTTAAATAAAAATAAATACTAAAATTTTTTAAGTTTATTCTGCATTTATTGAAAATATGAGAATATATATATATAGAGGCAAGAATAATCGAATTAATTTTATTGGCAATATAAATGAATCTCAAAGGGTGAATATTGAAAAAGCGACCGAATTCCACACACGAGAGACATGTGACACATTTGTAACATTAGCCCACATGTTATTAAATTTATTCGGTTTAATTGATGAAAAAAAAAACGTGGAAAAAACCGGAAACTTTGAAATGAGAGCCCCACAAGGTTTACCTTTTTTATTCCTACAATAGAGAGTTGTGAGAATGAAACGGACAATGCAAGAGCATATTAATAAGTAACGTTAAATTCGTGTAATGTACATACTTTAACAACTCTTTGACAACAAAAAACTGAAAAGAAAATGAAAAAAAAAAGATGAGACAAAGAGGTAAAAGGACAAGAGTAAAGAAAGAAAGTCAACTTTGCCCGCTACAACGGGTTAAAAACTTGACCAACAAACTTCTGTAAAGTAAAGTGGACATAGAGAAATGTTGAAAGTGAGAAAATAACTTTATGTCCTGCCTATAGTTGCAACCTAAATACGAGACTTAAATATAAAAAGTTTAAAAAAACTGTTAAAAAAAAAAGAAATTGATCCTGAAATGACAATTTAGTAAACATGAACTAAGTGAAATTTATTGCAAATAATGATAATAATAAATGATAATGTGAAAGAGTTTTGAAAATGGAATTTTATTTCATAAAGAACAAGAAGAAGAAATTAAATTAAAATATTGATAAATGTTTGATATTTGTTTAGAATAAATTGTGAAAACATTCTTTGAACTTTATAACAATTTTTTTTTATTATTATCTACTTCAGAAAAATATGAAAATTTTTAATTAAAAATCGACATTTTTTACATTTTTATGAAATTTGAGTTATTTGTTTTTAAATATAAAATTATAAATATTCAATTTTTTAAAATTTCATTCAAATTTTGTAGATACGCAATAAAATGTAATTAATATGAAAAAAAAATTACTCTTGACAATTATATAAATTAGATTAGAAATTATTATAATTTTATTCAATGATTGTTGTTTAATGATATAAAAAACTGCTTTTAAAACTCTTTTAAGCCACTTATAATACTAATGGTAAAAATATTGTTAATACTAATAACAGCTATAAATTATTAGTTCATATAAAACTGATAGTATTGTTAAGACAATCAGAATCTTATTGCTCTCGTGACCTTGAAGAGAAGGAAAATTTAATCCGACCTCTCCAAGGCTTTACTTAAAAAACATTTTTTTTTTTTTTTATTGATTTTAAATTAATCCTCGTACTTTTATTGTTTACTTTTTAAACTCAATTATAATCTTTTATCCTGCTAAATATCCTATAATGCGCATAAAAAAATCCCTTTCCTAAAGATTTTCTTCCCAAAATACAAATTTCTTATCAAAATACAAGTCCTAATAAAATAAAAAAACAAAAACTAATACACAACAAATAAAATAATTGAAAAAAGCGAACAGACTTTTAAAAAAGAGGATTTTTGTATCATATACCTCATTTTTTTACAGTCAAGCAAATATTGTCATTGTATTCGATAATCTTTCGTACGAATTGGCGTGTGAATGCGGGAAACTTTTTTTAACATAGTAAAAGGAAAAAAAAAATTTTTTTTTTTTTTGAAAATAAAAGTATTAAGTAAAAATGAAAAGAGTGCGATTCTTAACCGACGCGTGATTTTGTTCTCGCTCTGGGATTTCCATGTGTCGTCTCGTCAAATTGAGAATCGAATGAGACGTATGCCAAGTGGGAATAACTTCTAGACACACTTCGATCGTGAGAAACTTTTATGCGGGAAATGCTCATACAAAAAAAAGAAGTTTTTACGATATATTGATTTTTATCTTTCTTTAGAGTCTTGAATGAAAATTTTCTCGAAAAGTGCCACTACATCTTGACACTTTTTATCTACTTCTTTTGTGAAAACAGGAAAAATGTTTTTATTTTCATTTTTTGTTCTATTTTTGAAAAAAAAAATTCCTAATAATAAAAAACAGAATTTTTCATCATTACACCCAGAAAAAAAGGTATATTTGTCTGCCAAATAAATATTTATTTGTTTCAAGTAAATTTCATTTGAGTTAAATAAAAATTTTATTTGCGCTAAATAAAAGTTTATTTGCACTAAATGAATTTTTTTTTTATTTAAAACAAATAAAACGTTATTAAACTCAGAGACAAATATATTTTTATTTAATTCAAATAAATTTTATTTGTCTCAAATAAACACGGCAATAAAATATTTTTCTGGGTACGCAGTGAAAAATAAAATTATTTTTAATCTGTTACTTGATTATTATCAAATTTTTATTGATTAATTATATATATATATTATTTGAGCCAATTGTATTTGTTTCAAATAGAGAAATTATTGGTTCAAATAAAATTTATTATAAATATTTGATAATAGTCAAGTAAACGGGTATTTGAATTAAATAATTTTTCTTTCAATCCAATAAAATTAATTTTATAATTAAAAAAATATAATATGATACTTTGAGAAAAAACATTTTTTACAGCATTTCATTTTTCTTTATAGTGACGCCCTTCGGTTTCAAAAAAGAAAAGAAAATTGTGTATAAAAAAAAAAAATGAGGCAAAAGAGTTCTCGCTAGAATCCCAATTCATGATAAGACACACAAAATGATGAAAACGTTTTGTTATCCTGTAATTTAGTAAACATTGTAAGAATGTAACGTATCGAATCTACAGTTAAATGTTTATGATAAAATTACGGGTAATTATTAAGAAATTCTAGAGTTTTTCTAACTAATCGATCGTACGGCTGACTTGTGCCAATCCTTTAGACTTATAACCTAAGTAAATTATTAAACAAAAAAAAAAAAAGTTAAAATAAAATAAATAAATAAAAAAACAAAAAAAAAAAATGAGAAAAAGCTGTTATTTCAAGTCGGCTTAAATATATTATATTTGATTATTACATACGCATTCAGAGAGCGAAAATAATTGCCAAAAGAGAGTTACTGTATGTGTCTACATAAAAAAGGAAAAAAAACACAGGGATAATAGCAGAAACAGAATACTTGAATTTGTATGTATGTATGTATGTTTGTGTGTGTGTGTGTGAGAATACATTTTCAAGGAGAGGAAAGTACGAAAACACTTTTAATAATTAACTTACATGCTTTTTAATACCATAATAAAAGTAAAATTATCACATGAATACAAAAAAAAAATCGAATTACTAATTTCTTATACTGGCTTCTTTTTAAATTCCTGATTGTAAATCAGTTGATATATATATATATACATATTGACAAAAAAATGTTACTTTTTTGGGTAATTATTATAAATTGTTAATTCTATGAGAGAAATTTAAAAAAAAAAACTATATAATATACTTATTCAATATGTTTTTTTTCAATAAATTTCTTATCTAAAATTGAAGGTTTCGTTAGTTGAAATACAAAAATGAAAAAGAACAAAAAAAAAGAGGAAAAAAAAGAAAGAAAAAGAAAAATACATATAAAAGATCCGCGTAATGTCGACAAATTGTAAATCTCTTGGCGACTTCGGTGATAAATGTTAGACGAACGAGTCTCGTAAGAGTGAAAGAGAGAAGACACCCTTTTTTTCTGCTTCTCTCTCATCTTAAAAAACCACATCCACCGCACATAAAACGATGGAATTGCTCAAAAAATTGTACGATCGCTCACCAAAAAAAAAAAAAAAAAAAAAATCAACAATTTCGTTCCTTAATACTTTATCATCGGCAGTCAGGTTCGATTGCATTGATACAAAAACAACGGGCTGTGTTTCAACGTATACCACGTCTTCGTTTAAATAAAAAAAGAAAAAAATATGTTAACAATATCAAATTAAAATTTAAACGAGAGACAATTTTGAAAAAAAGGGACTTGTGAAATTGCGCCTTTCTAAAAGTTCCCCCCCCCAAAAAAAAAAAACAGTGCACCAGATATTTGATTTCCATTTTTTGTAAATTGAAATTAAAAATAGAATACATTGAGAAAAAGAAAAAAACTTTCTAATTACTTTCTGCACTTGTGAGAAATGTTTTCCAGCGCCATCTATAGGTGCGCAAGAAACAAACATCTTTTTTTGTATAATATTAATCAGAAATAAAAATTTCTGACAATTTTTTGCAAACACTTTTTTCTTTTTCGATATGTGATCTCAAAAATTTGATTGCCAATTTTTCTTCACGTGGCATATAAAATAAAAAAAAGAAAAAAAGGGGAAATCACTCCTTTTTATACTAATTATTGCGGTCATTACTGATTTCTCAGAATGACAATATGAATTTGGATTTATATTGTAATAATGAACTCTATACACATGTATAATTCCGACAAATGTAAAATGTTATCGTGATCATCAATGTGTAAACAAACAAGAAAAAAAAAAAAAAAATCAATCCGAGCGTTGAGTTGTCAGTGTTGTCAAAAGAGCGATCCTGATTTGGAAGCCTGGGTATTCCCGATCGCCATAATCAAACTCCTCCGTTTTATTATCGGTAGTGATTTGTATTACTGTTGCGCGTCGATGACAATTGATTCGCTGATAAGGAACGATATATTATTATTACTTATACATATGTACATACAACAGATATAATATATTCGACGGTAAACGCGAGAGAACCGCGGATATGCATATACATAGTATATACGTATATTTGTCTTTTATTATCGAAAATAAGGTTTTTTATGTATTATCGATATTATTGTCAAAGACGATGATGATTACATGATTAATCAATCGAGAGTCAAATATTGTGCGAATGGAGAGATTAGGTGCCAATTTAAAGAAGAGAGAAAAAAAAAAATAATGGAGAATGCGGGACGGAGGCAAAGGGAGAGAATTTAGAGGAAAAAAAAAATTTGTTTTAAATAAACAACGAATCACCGAGAACTTTTTTTTGTTTTTTAACAAAATAACTATATATTAATCACTTTATTAATCCGCACATCTCTCAATTTGTTCATTTGTCTTCCAGGGGGGGTATACAAATTTCATTTTGGCAAATGCTTTTCTATTTTTCAAATCTTTGAAAATTTCAACTTTCATTATTTTATTTTTTTATCATTATTATCATGTAGTAAATTTTTTTTTATTTTTATTTTTATATAAACGTACTCATAGAACGAAAAATGCACTTTAGTACAAGGTGTACTTAAATAATTATAATATTAATAATATAAATTAATTAATTAATGACAAGTAATTTTTACACTTGTTTTCCGTTTTTAATTTTGATTTTAATTTTTACAAGACCGGAAACTTTTAAATTTAAGTTAATTAAAAATAATAATTTAAGGCCATGTAAAAATTAAAATAAAAACTAAAAACAGAAAACAAGTGTTGGAATTACTTGTCATATTAATTAATATTATTATTATTATTATTTTGTACTTTACAGTGAAAATTTCGTGTAGATTTTACAGTATTTTTTACAGATTTTACAGATTTGTTATACAATTTATTTTCTTACATTTTTCTAATTATATATGTAATGAGAAAAATTTTCATCAACAACTTTTCTTCAATAATTTTATATTGTTGTAAGAAACAACATAAAGTTAATACTATTTTAAATTGTTTTGTATATTTCTATTTACTATATATTATTTTTATTATTATTTAAAGACTTATTAGCTATTAAGATATTTGTAAATAATTTTTTATTTTATCATCGTAAACGCTAATAAGTCTTTAAAAAACTAATTAAAAAATATTAAACAAAACAAAAATAGAATAACTATAAAATGGTCCCTACAAATTGATTAATTATTTACTATTATATATAGGTAATATTTTTATTATTATTGTAGTTGTTGTTATTAATTATTATATTTGAAGAAAATATTACTTATAATTTAGAAATTATTATTTTATAAATTAGTGAATAATTTTTTTTTAAATAAAAATAAAATAAGATTTTTTATAAAGGAAAAAAAAAAGTTGAAAAATATATAGACAAAGTAAAAATGTAAGAAAAAAACAATTCTCATGTACGAATAATTTGAGAGTTTTGCAAAGTTAAGTACATATTATCATAAATTACTAATTATAACTTTTTTTACTTAAAAATTTTTTTTGTATAATCGAATTTTGTGTGAAAAAAGCTTCTTAAAAAATCGTTTTTTTCTAACTTAATGACATGTTTCACTTAATAAGTGTAGTGGAAAAACTTTGTCTACTTAAGAAAATGAGAAAAAAAGTTTTTAAATTATTGTCAGAAAATTTAATTTATCTTTTTATAATATAATAATAATAAATAATAATAATAATAATAATAATAATAATACAGATAATTTAAATGTAAATTCAATTTTATCTATTATTGCTTATAATTAAATTATGTAGATATATTAACTAATTGTTATGAGCAAGTATAACAATCGAATAAAATGCGACCAAGAATACTGTAAAATCTATATAATAAAAAAAAATCGACAAAAGAAGAATTCAAAAAAAATTGACATAAATGTCAATACTATCTCTAATATTGCAACCAAAGAATCTGTAATCTCATATATATATATATATATATATATATATATATGTGATTTTTTATTGCTGATAGAGAAAAATTTCATTTTCTAGACATTCTTTTTTTTTAATGTTTGATTTTGTTTTTTTTTCCAATTCAGGTGTGTAGATTAAAAAACAAAAAAGATTTGAAAAATAGTAAAGAATTTAGTGGCAAAGACTTTTTTGAATTGCCCTATTGTGTATATCTATTTCTATCTGTCTGTCTATCTATTTATCTGTCTGTCTGTCTGTCTGTCCGTCTATCACGAATCCGTATCCGCTCTGTTCGAGCCAAAGTGCCACCTACCCACGCCTCCAGTCATCGATCGATCAATTGGTTCACTTTTATATATCTATACTATAATACTTTATTCCATAGCGTTCCATTCCGAAAAAAAAACCCGAAGCTTTATGGAGAGCTTAGCGCGAGAAAAGCGAGCGCGGTGGTTGCTCTCTCTCTCTCTCTCTCTTTCTCTCTCTCACATAAAATGTCCATCACGCTTCATTTCCTTCTTCTTTCTCCGTGCGATCTTTCCGTTTGCAATTCTTTCGTCGTCACCAACCAACCAAAAATGCCAATAATGAGAAGAAAAAAATATATATATTTCAATAAATGTGACGCGATCTGAAGAAAGGGACCTTAGAAGCAAATGAATTATTGGTTATGTTTACAATAGTTTTACTTGAACTAAAAGTTTATTTTTGTTTTTGTAAAACTGAAATCAGTTTTTATTGAATATTTTGGATGCAATGAAGATCTAAATATCATTAGTTTGCATTACGAGTTGAACGTCTTTGTGTATTTTCACTTTAAAATTTCAAAACATAACCTATAATTTTTTGCTTCTAAGGTCCATTTCTTCAGATCGCGTCACATAATGATTTATTTTCCCATAAGTTTATTTTGTGCGCGATATAAAAATGCGCATACAAGAAAAATAAGAATTTTTTTTTTTTTTTTTTTTTTTGACAAAAAACGAAATGTTCATTGGGGATTTAAAATTGCAATGCGACACTAGTGATAACAAAGTGAACTAAAAAACATGGCCACCATGGATGTACACAGTTGTTGACACATTTGGAGTATTAACATTTTAAAGAAAAAGTTTCGAAGTTTTTCGGACATTATTTGCATTTTTATTCAAAAAAAAAAAAAAAACTACTTAACATTAAAAACAAGGCGTCATTATAAGTTTTTTTTTTAAATTTGTATACCCAGTTGGGTCATATTTGTTGTGAAACACTATCGCTATCTTGCCCGCGGTGGTAATTTTCTTTCCCAATAGTTTTTTATTTTTTTTTTATTTTGTTAAAAGACCGAAAAGAAATAGATGTAATAATTTTAGAAAATAAAGGAAAGAAGAGGGAGCGAAAGGGCAATGAGAAAGGAGAGAAATTTGAAAGTGACGCTATTGTATAAAGTGCTAAACTACCTTAACTAAAAAGCCATTACTCTAAAAACATTATGTATGGATAAATTAAATTAATCTATTTGTAAGCTAACATTTACATTCTACACAACTATCAACGTATGTATAAACGATTGAATAAACGTGCGGTTAAATTTATTGTTTAAAAAATATAATAAACGTGTGCATAATATAAAATACAACACCAAAAACCATTAGGGGATATATAATTATATATATTCTAAATTTTAATTTAAAAAAATTAATTAATTAATTTTTTTGCAATATATATATATAATTCAATTTTACCAGTGAGTTAGGTAAACATTTTTTTACCATGTTTAGTAAAATTTGACTAATTCAAAAAGTCCGATCACTAATTTAAAATTAGTTAAAATTCCCATTTTAAATTTAGAAAGTAATTGTTTATTATGTTCACGAGGACAAACGGGTTATAAATATATATATATATACAATGCCAGTTCTTGTATTTTTTTTCGTTTTTCATGCCCGAAGGGATTTTTCATTGAGTCGCGATCGCACATCAAAGGGGCATCTTGGCAAAGTAAAATGGTCAAAAAAAAAAAAAAAAAAAAAAAAGTTTTTGATACTTAATGATCGGTGACATTATCGATTGGTGACGAGCGCGTACTCCTACTTTATATCTCTTTCTTCAATTTTTCACATTTATGCAGTCTTTTTCATTATTTATTATATATTTCATAAAACAAAATATACCTCACTTACAATTACATTTTGTTTATTGTTATATTTTAATAATAATTATTTCTCATTTATTTTATATATTATTTAAGCTTTGTTGTTTTTCATTTTTGTTTTAGTGATTATAATTAATGAAGGGGGATTAATTATCATTTCATATATATATTGGCTATGAATTCAACAGTGCTTTTATTTTCAAAGAAAAATAATTGACAAGTTTTATTTTCGAAGCGAAGCAAGTCAAGGTAGGAAAAAAATTTGGAAAATTTTGGAAAATTGTAATCATTTTAATTTCCTTATCTAGTATATATTTTTACTATGTTATGGAAAATTTTTATGTAAAAAAAATAATATAAAATAAAAATAATAATATAAAAATAAATAATGGGGTGGTTGAAGTTGCCCACAATTGAACTGCACACACTAAAACTGCATATAATAAAAGTACATACGAATTATTTTAAAAAAAAATTTTTTTTTTGAATTAAAATTATAAACTAAATACAATTAAAATGCGCATCATTAAACTGCATACGTCAAAACTGTATATGAATTAAATTAATATTTTTTGAAAATTAAAAAATTATTTACGACTGAACTGCACACCGTTAAACTATGCATACAGCAAAAATACTTACATAAATGTAGATAAATTTGTAAAATTGAATTAAAAACAGTATATGGTTAAAATGCATACTGTTAAACTGCATACAAAAAAAAACTGCACACGAATTAAAATATTAATATTTTATTTAAAAAATTATTACCGATTAAACTGCATACAGCAAAAGATCCCACAAATTAAATTAATTCAATTTTATTAAAAAATTATACGATTAAATTGCATACCGTTAAACTGCATACAAAAAAATGTATGCAAATTAATTTAAAAATGAATTAAAAACAAATGACTTAAATTGCACACCTTTAAACTGCACACAAATCAACTGTATACATAACCAAATCTAATTTAATTTGTGGGATCTTTTGCTGTATGCAGTTTAACGGTGTGCAGTTCAGTCGTAAATAATTTTTTAATTCAAAAAATATTAATTTAATTCATATAAAGTTTTGCCGTGTGCTGTTCAACGGTGCGCATTTAAATTGTATTTAGTTTATAATTTTAATTCAAACAAATTTTTTTTTAAAATAACTCGTATGCACTTTTATTGTATGCAATTAAGTGTGTGCAATTTTCCTATATGCAGTTCAATTGTGGGCAACTTCAACCGCCCCTAAATAATTTAAATAAATAATATAAATAATTTTTCTGTAAAAAAAGAATATAAAATAATAATAATAATAATAATAATAATGATAATTATAATATAAAAATGAAATATTATTATAATACAACAATGAAAGATAATTTTTTTTCACAAAGTATTTTGTGTTTTTGAAATGAATTTTTATTAATTTGTTTTATAATTTTTTTTAATTTTTTTTCGTTTTTGTGAAATATGGAAAATTACGTCTACTGAAGAATACATCCCAGAGGGAAATCTGTTTTGTAATAGATTTTCAACCACAGGACATGTATTGGTCTTCGTTGAAAAGAAAGTCTGGATCATGTCAAGTAAGTGCATTTTCAAGTTATTATATTCTTTTGCATTTTAATAATGACAAGCTTTATTATATAGTTACAATATATTTGGTATCGATATCATGAACATAATTTGTCGAGTTTATTTTTTTTTTTTTTACAAAAAAATAAGAAGCTTTTTGTCATTTTACATATAAATACAGGGTGTTCCAAAAGTATGGAAACTTGCAAATATCTCGAAAAGTACGAATTATTGTAAAAAATGTTCAAGACAAAAGTTGTTCCAAACAAAAAGATGTACATCTTTGAAACCAAAAAATTGGGCCCGGAGCCCAATGTTGGGCCCTACAATGAAAAAAGTGGTTTTCTTAAATGAGACCACTAATTTTCAGTATCAAATTCGTAATCCCCATGAAATTCTGCGTTCAGACATGTGGTATAAGTGCCCAAAATATTGGGCCCAATCCAAGATATAGGGTCCAAAATTTATCAACAGATAAATAAATTTTAAAAAATCGCATCTTGGAGGGATTTTAAGATCACAGGATTAGAAATTGGAAGCTAATTTTCAAATTGGGCATAGAGCCCAATGTAAGATTCCGCCGCCCAATGTGAGGCCCACGGTAAAAAAAATTAGTTGTCTTGAATAAAACCCATTAATTTTCAGTATCCAATTCGTAATTCCCATGAATTTCTTGGGTTAGACTTGTAGTAAACAAGGAGGGGGTCCTTTATGTTTATTTCATAAACATTATGCTTCCTCATTGTGTGAAGCAAAAAATTCGCTTCCTCGTGAAGGAAGCAATGAATTTGTCCAATTCAATTGATTGATTTAAAAAATTTCGAGTTAAAAATGTTTTAAATTAATTAAATTTTTTGAAAAATAAAGAAAATTTTAATTAATTTTGAGTGTAACATAAACTTTATATATACGAATCGATTCGTTTTAATGCAAGGAATACAATTATTTTATTCATCAACTTGAATTTAAAAAAAACACAAAATTTTTTAGCTAAAATATGAATTTTCGATTTTTCAATTTTTATTAATTCTCAAATTTTAAATCAAATCTATACTTTATATATACCAACCAATTCGTTTCAATGCAGGGAATAAAATTATTTCATATATAAACATGAATTTAAATAAACACATCATTTTTTAGCTAAAATGAGAATTTTTGATTTTTTAACTTTCTTTAATTCTTTAAATTTCAATCAAATCTATACATTATATATATCAATCGATTCATCTTGACATAAAGAAGACGATTATATTATATATTACCTTATATTTTTCGATTTAAAAATTTTTTCAATTAAAAAAAAATTTTTGGAAAAAAGACGATAAAATTTTTTTTTTGGGGTATTTTTAAAAATCCTCTCGTCATTTTTGAGAGATTAATGTGTTAAATAAGCCTACCAAATTTTATCAAAATCCATTAAAACCTGTTAAAGATATCGTGTTCACAAAAACGATCCACACACACATACACACACACATACATACATCCGGACAATTGATCAGGATCTCATATAACATGTTTCTATATAGAGGAAAATTTGTTTTCACCATTTTTAAAAAGTTTATAAACGAAAGGACTACATAGCTTCCTCCACGAGGAAGCAAAATGACAAAAATATTGGGCCCAATGTCTGGGATTAGGCCCAACATTTTTCGTTAAATAAATAAATTTAAAAAATCGCATCTTTAGGAGTTTTTGGGGTCATAGGATTAGAAATTGGAAGCTAATTTTCAAATTGGGCATAGAGCCCAATGTAAGATACCGCGGCCCAATGTGAGGCCCACATTAAAAAAATTAGTTGTTTAAATAAAACCCACTAATTTTCAGTATCCATTTCAGAATCGTTATGAAATTCTGGGTTTAAACTTGTAGTACAAAAGCCAAAAAATATTGGGCCCAATGTCTGGGATTGGGCTCGACATTTTTTGACAAATAAATAAATTTATAAAATCGCATCTTTTGGAGTTTTTGTGGTCACAGGTTTAGAAATTCGAAGCTAGTTTTCAAATTGGGCACAGAGCCCAATGTAAGTTTCCGCAGTCCAATATGAGGCCTAAAGTAAAAAAATTAGTTTCCTTCCATTTCGTAATCGTTCTGAAATTCTGGGCTTAGACTTGTGGTACAAATTCCAAAAATATTGGGCCCTCATATTGGGCTGCAGAATCTTACATTGGGCTCTATGCTCAATTTCTAATCCTGTGATCTCAAAATCCCTCCAAGATGCGATTTTTTAAAATTTATTTATCTGTTGATAAATTTTAGACCCAATATCTTGGATTGGGCCCAATGTTTTGGGCACTTATACCACATGTCTGAACGCAGAATTTCATGGGGATTACGAATTTGATACTGAAAATTAGTGGTCTCATTTAAGAAAACCACTTTTTTCATTGTAGGGCCCAACATTGGGCTCCGGGCTCAATTTTTTGGTTTCAAAGATGTACATCTTTTTGTTTGGAACAACTTTTGTCTTGAACATTTTTTACAAAAATTCGTACTTTTCGAGATATTTGCAAGTTTCCATACTTTTGGAACACCCAGTATATAAATGAAATTTATCTCAATTAATGTCAAAATATTAGCTTTTCAGAGTTTAAAACTATAACAAAAAAATTGAAAATACAAAATAATAATAAATTTTAAATAAAGGTAATAGGTAAATAAAATAATATTTTCAATTTACATACTAATTTTAATAAGTTTTAAAAATTTATTACAATTTTTGAAAATTAAATAAAAAAAAAGTTATTTTCACTTTTTTCAACTTTTAACATATATTATTTTTTTTAAAGCTGAAATAAAAATTACTACAGAATTTGTAATTTGAAATTTACTAGATTGAAATGCAAAAAATATATCAGAGTTCAATTTGTAAAACGAAAAAAAAGATAAATGTGAAAATCTCAAAAGAATTTAAAAGAAAATTTTTTCTATAAGTACATTAAAGTTGAATGTAGGGGAAATTATTGGACTTTTCTTGACTTTGAAACATATATTTTTCCGACTTAAAAGCTAAATCTTGTTTGACTTTTGATCCCTTTTCTTACTAAAAAGTCTTATTTTAAAAAAATTTTCAAATTAAACTTTATAGTTCAATTAATAAAATAAATAATAATAAATTTATAATATATAAATTGATTGTTATTTATTTAAAAAAAATGTTTTTTCTATAATTCAAAAACAATATAGCACGACCGTATTAAATCTTTTCTTCTATTGAGAATAGGATACTTAATGTCATATATAACAAACTTGAAATCTATTAGTGTAATTTTACTTTTTTGAAGGTAATTTTCTTAAATATTACCTATAAAAATTGCCACTATCAACAAATTTTCAATTGTTAAACATTCAACATTTTAATAATTCATTCTCAAGAAAAAGTATTTTTTAGTTTTTCTCAAAAAATTTACATTTTTATTATTTCATTTTTCTTCTTTTTCTTTTATTCTACTTTTTTGTTATTATTTTATATATTTCTTATTCACTTTTTTTTCCACTTTTTTCAATTATATATTATTTTTTGCTTTTTGTTCCATTTTCTTTTATTTTCTTGAAAGTGACTCTTCCATTTTTCGTATTTCTGAAAAACAGTGAATTTCGTCTTTTCCTTACAAGGAGAAGAAAAAACTAAAGAATTTCAATTGTCGAATTTTTCTTTTCTTTTTTGTTGTTGTTGTTAAAAGGTCAGAATATAGGTCTCTTTAGATTTTATTTTTGTTGAGAAAAAAAATCATGTTAAAAAAATATTCAAGTTCAAAGTTGAAAAAATGAAAATGCTTTCGTTAATGAAGCACTGAATTAATTTTTCTTCATTGCAAATGAGGTCAATTAACTTTAAGTACTCTCATCTGAATTTAAATAGAGGTCGTTGTTGTACAAAGAGCAGAACGTTGTTAATTTGGTGGTAACAAGCAATAGTGAAATTGGATTCTGAAATCGGATTCAGGTCAAATAGATGTAAACGCTTGCCACACTACTTTTGAGAGGGGGATTTTTAGTTAAAGAATGCTAAAACATTTTTTTATATTAGAGTAAAACACATTTTGGTGCACAACATTCCAATGTCGGACGATTCTTTGACATCCGGTAAAATTCTGAGAGAAGAAAAGGGATATATATATATATATAGGAATGTCAGTGTCAGGAGTGTTAGGTAGGGGTGATATTGCAAAAGGATAGTGCCTTTAGTCAGTACAATGGAAATGCTTCCTTTCTAGGAAAATAAAAATAAATAAAAATCCGATATATCCTATATCGTACAAGTAGAAAATTCAGAATACCACGAGTGAAATTCATGCTTTTCTCAAAGGTGAGTATCGAAAGTGCTTGGAGGAAACTCGCTTCAGTAAAGAGACCTCAAGAAGAGTTGAATTTTGGTTAAAATGAGTAAAAAAGAGAGTATCTTATCCGGTGCTTTTTAGATAAGAAAGAAAAAAGAAGAAAAAGACCCTCATCGGAAGGTGAGAAGAGGAAACGATTCGTAACAATTTTCAGAACAAAAGAATCTCTTTCAACCGATATATAGGTAAAATACGAGACCTGATTGAATTTACCCTCACATTGTGCCGTGATATTAAACAAATATTTAACGTGATAATTTCAATTGATGGTTAAATTTTTTATTTAAACCCCAAATTCAGTTTGTTAACAACAACATTTTTTTTAGACTTGACTCCATTTTAGTATTGAGACACACCCAGAGAAATATTTTATTGGCGTTTATTTGAGGCAAAAAAATTTATTTGCAGCAAATAAAAATATAGTATCTTGACAATCATAACAAACAAGAATGCATTCGTATAATTGGACTTACACATTCACTATCACATTCACTTAGACTATAATTTTCACTCTCTAAATTTGAATTAGTGATGATTCGTTCACTAATTGAAATTAGTAGAAATTTTCACTAATTTAAATTAGTGAACGAATTCTCACAAATTAAAAATTTAGAGAACAAATAATACTAAATATTTCTTACTCGGAGTAGGGATGTAAGCGAAGAAAAAGTTCCATGCAAGATTGAAATATTTGAAATATTATAAATTTCATTGAAATATTTTAAAAAATCTTAACGCGCATGCTTTAACCTATGCAAAGTTAGGTTACTTTTTCGAGTTTTATTCTATTGTGAATTAGTAAAAAAAAAATAAGTCACTTTTGTTTGTTTTTCAAAAATATTATTAAATTGATAAAGAATGCTAATTAAGATTGTTACAAGTTTTTAAACCAAATTGGAACATTATAAGTATTAATTTCAATGTTACTAAGAGTTTAAGTAATTCTATTTTTATATTAAAAATGTAATAAATATTTTTAATGATTGAAATTTAAAATTTTATAAATACGATATTTTTTATTACAGAAAGAGGAAAACTTATTTGTAATAAAATGACATATTCAGAAATGCGAAATCTAAAAAAGTTAATTACAAAATATGTAGGTATATTATTCTTCTCTAATTATAAAGTTTATATTTATAATGTTCAATTTTGATATAGATTTTGAAAATTAAGACAAAAATATTTCTTATACATAATATTATTTTTAAAGAAAATTTTAATTTTTTAATATTCAAAATTAATTAATTAAAATGAATAGCATTATAAATTAAAAATAAAATATTAAAATAAAACTATTAACTTACTAATTGCATTTTAAAATTTTTTATTTATTTAATATTATTATTTATTTAGTAAGGTAAATAATAATAATAAAACCTTATAAATAACAAAACTCAAAAATATCTTTATATTATATGTAATTTAAATTTTCCCGCTAACTTACTTTGAAATATTTCAATTTCTCATATAATATCCAATTTTTCATGAAATATTTCACAAAACGAAAATTTCATGAAATTTTACATACCTAACTCGAAGTGATTGACATCTTCCTTGTTATTATTAAAAATACGACTGACAATGAGTAATAAATTTTGAATTCATAATATTAAATATATTTTGAGTCGAAGATAAACTTTCCCCGAAAATTGTGACTCGCCTTGACAGTATAAAAAAGAATATTATCCTATGTATATGTAAAAAGTCCAATAGGCGCCAGTCACCAAATATGAAGTATATATGTATATATACACGGAAGTAGATTGTTCTTCCATTGGAGGGTGTTGAAATGTCAAGAGAACACTCGAGAATGAAAAACTTGGCGAAAACACGAAGAACGTTTTATTGGGTTAAACCTTGAGAGAGTATGACGATTTTCAGTATTGTCGACGTGACTCTTGTTTGTTATATATATATACTCGTTTGTTCTAACAGAAAAGCTATCACTTCCCTTATACAATGATACTGTTTGCAATCAAGAATTTATTTTCCCTTACCTCGACACTTTATATACTTTTATATAACTTTTTCTTGATTGCTAAAGCAAAAATAAATTAATATCTCACTTCAATTGTTCCCTTAACTTTATTGCGCGCACTCCTTTCATATTCTTTATCTCGCCCTTTTTTTTCTTTTTTTTTTTTTTTTGTCTCTGGCTGAAAGCAAAAAAGCAACGTCTTTTCAGCATAAATTTATCGCTTCAGAGAATCTTTCTTTTCCTTTTATTACACTTTATTTAAATAATACATTTTGAACTCGATAAATCTTAGGCTAAATTAAACGAAATTAATTATTCACTTCATCAATCATTGACTGCAATCAATATGGATTTCATTAAATGCAAATATACTTCTTATTTCTCAATGGAATTCCTTATTCGCGCATACGTTAATATATTCAAGTTGTCAGAAAATTATGTGTAAAATATTTATCATTGAATAAGAAAATTAAGGAAAAAAACATAAAATACTTTTTCTTTATATTTGTTCATACGTAGGATATATGTATAATTGTATATAATTGTCTTTAAACTAGAAAAACGGTCTTTATACTTCTTTTAATATAAAATTTAAATTAAAACAACTGCTCAAAGATAAAATGTGACCTGAATTTAAATTTTAAATTGTCATTCATTAGCATGAAATTTCATCTTCTTTTGTTCACAGTTTGTCTACCTCTTCATTACACGCGTGTAAAAAAATAAATTTCCGTCTAGAGCATTTTTGCGTATATACATATATATTTATATGAACGTTTTGAAAAATAAATTTTTTTGATGAAAAAAAAAAAATAATTTTTTTATAGTTGAATATCACTTTATCGAAAACTCCTTGAAAATATTCTTTTGAAAAGAGGTTTCATAGTATATAAGGGTTAAGGTCGCAAGTGTTCTTAATAGATTCGATGTTTACTTGTCGACATCTGTCGATTCTGCAATAAGCACTCACATACTTTATTGAATTTCGCTCTAAGCTTTTTGAATGAAGTATTCGACATTCGACTTTCCATTGGGAGATATATTTCCATCCTTTACTTGCCAAATCCCTTTTGATGTCTCTCTTTCTTGAAATTTCTACTTTTACAGAAACTCAAAATAAAATTTCATTGGGTATGAAAGTAATTCAATTAATTTCAAAGCTTGGGAAAATGAAATTTTTCGTTTTTAAATTCAAGTTGAATATTTCATCTATAAGTAAGAAAAATGTAATTCAAAATGTCCGACCAAATATGTCGGAATATTTTAAAATTGACTCGATTCGTTCAAATTTCGGTATTTGGGGTCGCTGAATCTAAATTTTATGTAGTTTTTGAAAAATTCAAACTATTTGATCCAGCATCCCGACCAAAATTTTTAAAAATTTACACGGAGAGAAATAGATGTTTCGGGGTACTATCTAGATACTATCAGGTATCATATTTGATCTTACATATACGGACAGCTATCTAGATTCTATCAGTTACTATCCAGATTGTACGGAATAACATCTTAATTATAGTGGGTAACAAAACCATATTTTTTGTAACATCTTTGATGGTATCGAGTAGCATAATGGTGGTACCGGAAAACATCTACTTTTAACCATTTTAAGATAATAAGATCTTACCATCTATTTCTCTCCGTGTACCAAATTCGTTTGAAACCTGATATTTTAAAGTTATTCAAAAGTAAAACTTTTTAATTCCGCTCTTTGCCGAACTCGGAGTCACGAACGAGGACAATTTAAAATTTCTCCGACATATTTGTTCGCCATTTTGAATTTTTTAAATTTGACCTCAAATTTGGATCCAGCGACCCCAAAAACCCCCGAGTACTAAATTTTGAACGAATTGAATCAATTTAAAATTTTTCCGCCATATTGGGTACGGAATTTTAATTTTTTAAATCCGACCCCCAATTTGGATCCAGCGACATTAAAATTCTGGAACGTCAAGACTTTAATCGCTACTTACCCCCAGAAAAATAGCTCTAAAATCAAACTCTACATGGCAAACATAATTATATCCAATGTACATTCCACATTTCAATCTTCCAAACTTTAGAGTTAAATTTCGCCAAAATTGAAGTTGAGCTAACCAATATTTGCTCGTAAATCTCTTGGATTGTTGCGTTAAGCTATTGGAGTTTTGTTGTGTGGTTTATATATATATATATAGTTTAATACAAAGATAAAATTTCAGCTTGAAGATATAATTTCTGGTTCAGACAGTTTCTGGTAGGAGTAAATGTTATCTCAGTCTTTGTTGTTGCTGCTGTTGTACTCGAATCTGGAAGAGAGTTTAGTCTTGTTTAATGTTCCAACTGTCATCGTGAGTGTTTTAACAAGCCTCGGGCTGATCTTAACGTCTTTGCCAGTTGAGTATATAGAGGACGTCTACTTGTGTATTGATAGTTCTAGGCTTCTCTACGTCATTTCAATCTCGACATTACCAACGTATGCATATATAGAGCTAAAGGGTTCTGCTGCAATCTCGAGAATACACCGAGGCGACATTGATAGCACGTACGTCGTTGTTCTAAGAGGTCATACATTAGAATCAACCTAGATGGTTCGATACATGCCTAGTGAGTAGGGAACATCCTATCACTTCTCTCATTATACGTGCCGGTTGATTGCTACATGCTAAAGCTCTCTCTCTCTCTCTCCTTCTCTCATCTACTTAAATAAACCAATTATTCATATTCGGAAAAAAATTTATCTCTAAATTAGACATTTAATCACTTGTGTAAAAGTTGAGTGGGCTGCACATGGATCCCAACTGGGTTGCCTAAGTCCCAAACTGAGAAACCCAGACAAATTGGAATTGTAACGCTAAACCCAATCAAATTCCAAACTTGAGAAATTTTAGTTTGGACCTAACTGTATTATCCTAATGTTTGACCTAATAATTCAATTTGAAATAATCTACATCCCTTGTAGAAATTTGTTTTAAAATTTTATACAGGAAAAAATGACTGTCTGATGATTTGAACCTTTGATTTTCAGTACACAAGTCGAACAACTTGTCTAAGCAGCTATATCAGCTGTACTGTATATAAATAATTTTAAAGATACTTAAAGGGAGACTTACTTTAGTATTTTTGAAATTTAAAAGAATTAAACAGTTCATGAAGTTTTAAAATGGAATAGATTGGAATTCACTTTTAGGTGAATTAATAATTAAGAGTGTTGAACGGTCTTTGAAATTTTTTGGCAAAGAGAGACCTTTTATTATCATCCTTTAAAAACGGTACAGAGTGTAAAAATAATAAATATTGATTTTAAAATACTTTTTTCTCGAAACACTGTCACTCTTTACAAAATCAGCCAACATACAAAGGATCCTTATCATATAAATTTCCAAAATCCGAAAGATTGTGTGAATTAATGCCAAAACGTGATTAGAAAATTGGAAACAGGAAAGTAATATAATAACAGTCTGTAGGAGGTTCATTACGTCCAGTCGTCGTCAGATGTCAGAAGTATATGCAGGGAGCACGAAGTCGCAGTTGTCATTATATTAATTTCCTATTTTAAATTTTGCAATTGCGTTCTTGCATGGATTTGCACAATCTTTTGGATTTTGGAAATTTATAAGATAAGGATCTTTTGTATATTGGCCAATGTAAACAAAGGACTATTGTTATGGTCTTGCTGTACCTCCCGAGAAAGGTTTCTGTTTATATTTTGACATACGAATAAAATACCCTTGAATCGCAGGTCATTACAATAATAAAATAAAATTTTAATTCGATAATTTCAAACTCATCAGTATCAATTTGGCATTCGATCTGTTTAAATGTTATGTATATTATTTATTGTTTTGCCTCTAGTAAAAAGTGTATGTTTTATTACAGGAGTGTTCGAATTTGTTAAAATCGCGATAATTTTTATAATAATAAAAATGTTTTGTTTCTTTTTATTGTAAAGAAATTTTGAGAGTGTTTAAATATTTTAATAAAACGCCAGGAAGATATTCCACATTCTTCTGGGAAGAAACGGGGAACTGGCTAACAATTTCAAGGTTTGATATAAATTAATAATTACAATAGTATATATATATACACATATATTTGTTTACATTCTCATCTTATATGAAAAAAAGTATTATTAATTGAAGACATATTTCTTTTTACACAAAAAAGATAAAGTGTTGTAATTAGAGTGTTTTTTGTGTCTTGTCGGAAATAATTTATTAAATTTTGTCACTAGTTTTGTATAAAAGCAGTATTAGAAAAAAATTCTTGCCCAATCTAAAAAAATTATACCTATCAAAATATAAGGAAAAATTTCTATAATAAATGTGAAAGAAATTTTTGATAACTCTGACGTAATTTCAGCATTTCATGACACATTTCCGGAAATTTATGGCACAATTATCATAATTTTATATTTTATAACGTACATTCAGCAAATTCTCTCACATTTGAACCATAAAGGAAGAAGCATTTCTTATATACGCTGATGTCTAAGCATTACGTATGTGTGTATATTTCACTAAAAAAAAAAGAAAAAATAATTTAATTATTTCAACTTAATTTATCAGTAGTAACATCTGTTACTAATTAATTCTTTTCCTTTTATCAGAATTCTCGTTCAATCAAATCTTATATGATTTGAATTTTTAAATATGCCAGAATGTCCAATTTACCGAATACCCAGGTGCGAATTTCGGTCGGCCGCCAGAGATTTCAGCGCAATTTTTAAAATTTATCAATCACGTTTTTCTTGATAATTTCTGATTTGTAAATTTTAAAAATAGTGCCGAAATCTTTTGTTCTATTGATTGTATGGACATTTAAAATTTTTGTCATATGAAAAATTGATGTTTTAAGAATTCTATAAGTAATAATAAGTATAATAATAAGTAATAATTGGTGCTAATAAAACTTCGGACAAATGAAGATTTGGTAAATTGAAAATTCTGTCATTTAAAAATTCGAATCACTTTAAATTCTGCTGAATGAGAATTATGCTAAATTAAAATTCCGTTTAATTCGAATTCTTGTAAATATCTATTAAATATTATTTTAAATATTTTTAATTTTATTCATTAACCCTTATGGTACTGGCTAGGTTAGCGTAACCCAGGCGAAATTTGAAAGTTGCACCATTTCTAAAAACACCGTGTATATTTTCCACTGTAAATTTAGTAATAAGAAAAATATCAGAAATCTGACAAAACGTGAGCCAAAAGTTTTGAACGTTCAAATGAAGAAAATTTTTTTTGTAACTTCTTTAAGTACAAATTTTATTACAAAATATTGTTTTAAATATTTAAAAAGAAATTATTAATTTAATATCTGTTTAATTTACTGTTTTATTTAACATTCACATTATAATTTCTAATAATTTATAGATTGCAAAAATATTTTCTTTATTTGAACGTTCAAAACTTTTGGCTCCTGACAAAACCATCAAATTTCTCAGAAAATTTACGATCGATTTAAAAAAAATTGTTTTCATTGATTAATTTTAGTAGGTACAAAATACAGTCGATCAAAGTTACTGGGTTAGGTTAGGTTCGGACAAAACTTTTTTTAATACTAAATTTGTCTTTCGGTATAGTAAAATACAAGTTCAGTCAGAAGAACGTTAAATTTACGGAATTTATTGTATAACAATAGGTATAGTAATGTAAAAAACCAAAGTTGAAATAGATTTATTCGTTTATATAATGTACATACATTTATAACATATTGATTCGTTGTTGAAAGTTGTTCATTGATTTTTTCACTGGTACCATCTTGAGGGGAGTATTCGATGCAAAGACCTTTTCCTTCGAATTTTCTCCTGCTCCTGTTTCGAGAGCATGTAACTTGCATTTACTATACATGTTATTCTCGAAGGGGGTGCACGAGTCGATCTAAAAGGTTTCTGTTTTCCTTGAAACCATATAAAAAGCTGTTTGAAAGAATCGCTTTTATTAGTGTTGCTATAGTATACTCAAAAGCGAGTTTTTCATCTTGAAATATGTACATACTTTTTTTTTATCTCCATAATTTCGATAATCTTTGACGAATGAGAAAATTTTCCAAGATCTTTTTATATATGAAAAACTGAAATATTACCCTTAACTCTTTCGATTTTTATTAGTCTCGTATAAGGGGAAAACATTCATATTTTTTGTATACACCTTTTAGAAATTTTGTGATACTTTCTTATCTAGTTTAGTGTTGATATTGAGAAGTGTCTTTTTTCAATGTCCTGGTTCCTTGAACCAGTATATGTCACTAATATTTTTCTCTCTTTCTCTCTTGGACCTCAAACACTGTTACACCTATCTGGTCATTCAATTTGAACATTATTTTCTTCGGTAGCTCGTTTATCATTCTGTCGATGCATCTATCTTCTTGACTTACTTGACTATCGTCCGGTACAAGTCTCGTACAGTCTTTTTATTATTTTATCAGGAGCCTTGTGGCAGTATTGGCATTCAATCACGGCCCAACAAGGGATTTCAAACCGGTTGTTATCGGGTTCGAGCGATTTTTTATCCGAATCATGAAAGCTCCATAAAACTGAGGAGTTTTAGCTAAAAGGAATCACTTATCACGAATGTAAGTTCGATATATCGAAAAATATACACACATTCTTCATATAGACACTCCCTGTTGATAAAATGTTTATTCAAACGTCCGTGCAATATAATATTAACCCTAGAAAGCACATCTGGAGTAAAACACTACCCCAGAAAAAATTCAAATTTCGGTATTTTTTGCAAATTTTTTGTTGTGGTTTCTATAATTTTTTGGCCATATTTTTGATCTTATCAAAAAACAAAAAACGCTGTCTTCTTCGTTATAAAAAAAGGAAGAAAATTATTTATAGTAAAGTTATTTTGCGTTAAATATGAACATTCTAGCAACAAAACAATTTTGAGATGATTTTCTACCCCAGATGTGCTTCTACGTATGAGCCACCTATGTTGTGCTGTTTAGGGTTAAAATGTTTTTTAAAAATTTTGTGCAACATAATTCTTATTCAATTGTTTGTGCAATATAATCACAGAAATAATTTGGTATCAATTTGAGTAGCGTACACTACTTAATTTGAAACTAAGCAAAAATGTATCAAAACGAAACAGGCAAGATTCATTTTGAGAATAAGAAAAAGGGGAAAATATTTGCGAAATTTAAAGAAAATTTAATACAGGTTTTAATAAAAAGGGTTTATTTTTTTTTTACCTATATTTTTTTGGGAATTTTTAAATTTAAAAAAAAATTTAATTTTGTGGTAATTTTTGATAATTAAATTTCATTTTTTAAATTAATTAAAAAAAATTTTTAAATAATAATCTATATTATCTTATGACATTGTATATTTTAGAAAAATATTTTTTAATTTTATAATGAAATAAATTACATACATTCCCAAGTAGCACGTTTTATTGCCTCAATATCAAGGGAATATTACATTTAAGATTCGTAATGTAAGCTGTAACACCGTCCGACAAAATTCAACTTTTTTTTTTCACACACGAAAAAATCAATGATTTTCAGAAACTAGGACCAAAAAAAAGATACCCGTGTCTGGCCGTTTTGCTAGATCAGGTCATTTTTTGCTTTTAGAGGTAAAAACAACCCTTAATTAAAAGGTGATAGGAAATCTTGTACAAATAAATAATTTTTTATGAAACCTGGTATCTCGGGGTTTCCCGGGTCGCTGATTACGAATCTGATGTCAGATTTTCAAAATTCAAAATGGCAGATCCAATATGGCGGTCGAAATTTATAAAAGTTCATCGAATTCACTTGAAACTTGTTACTTGAAGGTTTTTGGGGTCGCTGATAATGAATATGATGTCAGATTTTGATAATTCAAAATGGCGGATCCAATATGGCGGTCGAAATTTATAAATATTAATTATTTTTTATAAAACTTGGTGTCTAGGGGTTTTTGGGGTCGCTGAGTACGAATCTGAAGACAGATTTTTAAAATTCAAAATGGCAGATTCAATATGATACACGGGTATCTTTTTTTTGGTCCTAGTTTCTGAAAATCATTGATTTTTTCGTGTGTGAAAAATCGTGTCGGACGGTGTAATATTACAGTAACCTTACAGTAATCTTAAAATGTCCGCCTCAGGGTAATATTACATGTAATATTGAGGCAATACTACCCGGTAATATTAAGGGAATATTACCCCGCAATATTAAGTGAATATTACAGGGTAATATTGAGGGAATATTCCCTTAATATCACTTTGTAATATTCCCTCAATATTACTGGATAATATTGCCTCAATATTACATGTAATATTACCCTGAGGCGATTATCTGTACAAAATATTATTTGCTCGAAAATATTGTTGGACGCACACCACTAGATTTCGCTCCCGCCGAAGGCGGGTACGAAAGCTAGTAAATAATAAATATTAAATAAATATATAATATATAATATATAATAAATATTATTATTTAATATTAAGTTAATAATTTATTACGAAATAAATTAAAATTAATGTTTTTTTACTTTAAAATTACTAAATAGTCGTACTGGTAAAGAAAATCTTTCTGGTACTGTTGAAAAATTAAAAAAAAAAAAATTATTATTTCATTCTGTATAACCTCCATAAAAATAATTCTCTAAGTTTTATTCAAATACATACACGAAATGAATTGTTTACAAATACAAAATTTATAAGAGTAATAATAATAAGTTTCTTCAAAAAATTTAGCTTTTAACCTCCTAAAAGCTTTATAATTTATTAAGGATGTTCTTTGCCTACATTGTCAGTCAAAACAATGTCCATTTAACCTCTTCGCAGTCTAGTAGAAAAATCGTTTGTGGGCCCAAAACGGTCCCAAAAAAAGTTTTCAAAAAAATATCATATCGTATTAAAAGTTTTTGGGGTAGCTGAATCCAAATTTGAATCCTTCGATTCGTTCAAAATTCGTTACTCGAGGGTTTTTGGGGTAGCTGAATCCAAATTCAAGGTCAAATTGAGAAAATTCAAAATGGCGGATCTAATATGGCAAAAAAATTTTAAATTGATTCTATTCGTTCAAAATTCGGTACTGGGAGGTTTTTAGGGTCGCTAAATCCAAATTTGAGGTCAAATATATAAAATTCAAAATGGTGAACCAATATGGCAAAAAATTTTAATTTGTCCTCTTTTGTAACTCCGGATTCGGCAAAGCGCGGAATTAAAAAGTTTTATATTTTGAATAAATTTAAAATATCAAGTTTCAAGCGAATTTGGTCAATTTTTAAAATTTTTGATGGGTATATTTTGAATTTTTTAAAAACTACGTAAAATTTAGATTCAGCGACCCCAAAAAATCCCTGAATACCAATTTTTTGAACGAATCGAATCAATTAAAAAATTGTCTGCCATATTGGGTCGCCATATTAGGTCCGCCATTTAGAATTTTATAAATTTGACCTTGAATTTGGATTCAGTGACCACAAAAACAAAAAAATTATTAATAAATTAATAAAATATATTATTTCCTTTCTTACTTTAACAGAAAAGCATTAATTTTTGAACAAGTGGCATATTACTTCTTCTTTGTATATCATAACCTATAAGGAGTAGTGTTCCAAATTTTCACAAATTAATTAGGTAATTTAAAATTACACCCAGAAAAAGTTTATTTGTTTCAAAGAACGTTTTGTTAGATCAAAGAAATTTGTGCATTTTGATGTCACTATTTACACATTTCACATATCTCTCGTAAATTCCAAAAATACGAACAATTCAGAAACTTCTTTATCACTCACTGTAAGAAAAATTAAAACAAAATTTAGCAATCAATACAAAACTTTTTAGGCCATAAATCCGCGATTATAATTATCACGCTATGAACACGCTGCCATGAGGCACACACAGCTGTTTACTAATTTACGTAGTCTGCGCAAACGCAGTCGTGGCAACTCAGCGTACTTAAGTTCGGAACAAATATTGTTGCGTCGCAACATAAATTTGTTTAAAATTAATAAATTTTAGTTTTGAGAAAATATTTATACCTAATTCAAGATTTATCTATTATAGTTTTCTTATCTTGTTTTTCCATAATAAAAAATTTCTCATAAATGTTCATCATGAAATTTAGTTTTTAATACAAAACACAACACTACCAATAATATGAAACCTGACCCTCCTCATGCAAAATTCTACATCCCTTCCATCGCCTAACTCTCTCCTTCTCAAAACTCTTGTTTTTAGAAACCAGAACAATTTTGAACATCATACTGAAAGGATCATCACTTGTCCAATCGTTTTGCTTTCTTTTGTAAAATGAATCTTTCCTTCCGACGGCGTCGGTACTCAAGTCCGGCTTGACTTTTTTGACGATCCTTTTATCAAACACGCGTTCATTTCAATACACGAAACAATTGTATCACACTAAAAGTATAAATATAAATATTGTATGTAAGGTAACATATGGGTAAGTCCACGTCAGAAATATCAGAATCTGCAAGTAGTTCTTCGATTTTAATGATACTTGGTAAAATTATAGCTTTATATAAAAACAATGTGTGAGTAAAAGGAATTTTTAAAATATCTAAAATTGTAGGAGTTATATCACTTTTAATTTTGATACTGCATTTTTTTCATTCCTTTATATCTCTGTCAATTTTCAACCGATTTTGATGAATCAAAAACGATTTTTTTCAGAAAATTTTAAAATAAAAATAAAATTTTGTTATTTAAATAGAAAAAAGTAAAAAACAAAATTTCTTTTAGATTTTTTTTCAATTTCGACCTCTTTTTTTTAATTTTTAATTTTTTAATAATATTCCTTTTTATTTTATCTTTAATTTAAAAAAAAATTCATCCTGGAGACTTTTTTAGATCTCGTAATATCGTCCTTTAAGTATTATAAGTCTTCATCAATTTGAAAACCGCAGGACTTGCTTCTATCATTACTTTCATTTGTTTGTTGAAATTTTTTATGGTTATGAATAACTATTTGTTTTAGAATCCTCTAAAAGAAAGCGCTAAAAACTTCAGCTACAATTTCAGGTTGCATTGTTAAGGTTTCATTACAATTTATTTTAAATTATAAATCTTACAAAAAATAAAAACTTTGCTTCAAATCTATTAATAAAATATTGATTTGCTTAAATTTTCACTTGTTTTAGTCAAGTAATTTAAAAATGAAAACATTATTACGCGAAAGTTTCTAGTTTTTAACAATAATATTATAAAACAAATGAAAGTAGAAACACAAATCTGGATCCTAGTTTTCTTGAGATGTGGATATTTAAAGAACGATATCACGAGATCTAAAAAAGTCTCCAGGATGAATTTTTTTTTAAATTAAAGATAAAATAAAAAGGAATATTATTAAAAACTTAAAAATTAAAAAAAGAGGTCGAAATTGAAAAAAAATATTTAAAAAATTTTGTTTTTTACTTTTTTCTATTTAAATAACAAAATATTATTTTTATTTTAAAATTTTCTGAAAATAGGTACGTAATTTTCTGAAAAAAATCGTTTTTGATTCATCAAAATCGGTTGAAAATTGACCGAGATATAAAGGAAAGAAAAAAATGCAGTATCAAAATTAAAAGTGATATAACTCCTACAATTTTAGATATTTTAAAAATTCCTTTCTCTCACACATTGTTCTTATATAAAGCTATAATTTTACCAAGTATCATTAAAATCGAAGAACTACTTGCAGATTCTGATATTTCTGACGTGGACTTACCCATATATCTTTTTACCTTTCTTTATCACCTTTTCTGATTAATTAAGAATAAAAATTTAATTAATTCAGACCGCGATTAAAATAAATGCGCAGATATAACAAATATTTCTTTGATTCAAAGAAATTTTTCTTTAGGTTAAAAAAATCAAAGAAAAAATTTCATTGATTCAAAACACTCAAAAATTTCATTTTCGTAAAAGCAATGAAATATTTTTTTAATTCAAACAAATTTTACCTTTGATTCAAAAAGTAAATTTAAAAAAAATGATTTCTTTGTTTCAAAGAAATCTTTTCTGTTGGTGTAGAATTAAAATTTTATTGAACTCAACTTGAATTGACTTTATATTGCACAAACAATTAAATAAGAATTATGTTTCACGAAATTTTCCAATTAAGACATCCTATAGCAGAACTTTCTGAGTTAACATTATATTGCACGGACGTTTGAATAAACATTTTATCAATGGGAAGTGTCGATTACAATATTTTTCTCTTCTTTCAAATTGTTTATATATTTTCGTTATTTTCAATTATTTTATATAGTTAAATGTTTGTTTTGATTTTTATTATTAATTGATTTTGAAACTTGAACGAGAACTTTATTTTTTACTTTCAAGATATTCCTGTACAGGCACTATCGTTAAAAGTTTCATCTATCTCGTTTATTCGATGATAGTTAGAAAGTTAAACCGTATATGAAAATTGTTATGTTAATGCTCAACACCTCATTACTATAATATATACCCAATTAAATTTTCTGTACTTATACGCTTTAAAAGTTTTCTTTGCTATACTCTTTTAATATATTCAAGAACTTATTTAGCAAAATAAAATATTTAAAATTAAAAAACATTCTTTTTTTTGAAATTTTATTTTATTGAATGTTTACAAAAAAAAAAAAAATTTTATCAATAAATTATTAAAAAATTCTCTATCAGAATAAAACAGTTGATTGTTTTTGTTTGTTGTTTCATTGTCCTATAACGCTCTTTATTGTTTTACCATATGTAATATGAGATATTTTCATGAGCCACAAAAATAGGGAACATCAGAATGAAATGTATCAAAGCTTTAGGATGGTGATTTTAACAAAGGATCATTCTCGCTGACCATGGAAAATCAGTGATGTTGCTGCAAAAAAAAAAAAGAAAAAAAGAGTTTTGTTGTATATATGCGGCATACGCCACAACCGTCACCGACGTGTTGCAAACTAGGGCGGAGCCACCGTTGAATCGATATCTGTTCACTTTTACTGAATTTTATTCACCGGAAAAATTACAATCTGCCCAGTCTCATGTATGCAACATACATCGATAACTATAATGGATATAAAGCCAGGAATTATCGCCACCGTCAATTTCACACCTTCTTCATTCACCTATTCCCAAGTACTATACTCAGTTGGTTTATATAGGATAATTTCATTGACCCATTCATTCACCGCAGAAATATTTTTTACTTAAATACTTTTTAAAAACTTTGTCAATGTGGCTCACAATAATAACAAAGTTTTCACAAGGTCACTGGCATTTTTAACGTCATAGTTGTTTTTTTTTGTAAAGGTTTCTCATATTTCTTTGTTGAAAATTTTTTTCATAAAATTGATGTTGTCAGTGTTAAAAACACGTTAAAATTGTGTCGATGTTGAGATGACAATAATAAATAATGTTATTATCTACTATTGTCGTTTATATTGAATCTACCATATTGTTCAGAACAATTGACATTGTTTCAAAAACTCTATTTGCTCTCAAAATCCCGTGTGAAAATTTATCATGGTTACACTTTTCAAAAAAAAAAAAATCAATTTTCTTTTGAAATTTTGAGAAAATGTTGAATTGAAATTTGTAACCCCCGCCAAACTAGTTTTAAGCTAGTCTAATTATTTTTTATATATTTTTCCACCATTTTGGATGCGCCATTTTTAATTTTGAAAAAACTAACATTGGATTCGTAATCCGCGATCACAGAAACCTCTGTTTAACGAGTATCGTGTGGAAATTTATTATGACGCTCTAACAACCCAGTCTGGTTTTATTATTTACCATAATATACCATAATATTTTTCCAAGTTAAAAAATATTATCTATAAAATTTTTGTAAGAAAATGTTTAGCTTTTTGAAATTTTTTAAACATTGAAGTACCTAATCATTATTTTAAACAATCTATGTATATACTCAAAACTATCAATTAACCCTTTCGTGCCCATGGGACATATATGTCCCACCTACAAAAACCTCCAGAACTCTAAACAGATTAAATATTTTTTATTCAAACTTGGTGCATTTTTTTCAGGAAGGATAGAGCTTTCAAAAAATGGAACTCACATTTTGTTTAAAAATTTATATTGTTCAGAAAAAAATATAAATAATTATGAAAAATGACGAATTTTTAAAACATTTTAGATTCGCTTGAAACTGGTTACTCGGGGGTTTTTGGGGTCGCTGAATACGAATCCGGTGTTAGTTTTTGAAAATTCAAAATGGCGGATCCAATATGGCGGACGAAAAAATTAAAATTGTTCGGATTTGCTTGAAAATTGTCACTCGGGGGTTTTCGGGGTCGCTGATTACGAATCCGATACTAGTTTTTCAAAATTCAAAATGGCGGATCCAATATGGCGGACGAAAAATCAAAATTGTTCGGATTCGTTTGAAAATGGTCACTGGGGGGTTTTCGGGGTCGCTGATTACGAATTTGGTATTAGTTTTCAAAAATTGAGTCTTAAATCCAATGTTGCAGATCAATTTTTAATAATCGTTAACAATCGATTGAAACTAATTTAAATCAAACAAATTAAAATAAGTTAAAAGTATAACAGCAATAGAAGTTTATTTTTTTATGTCTGTAACGGCCTTCCACACCACCCTTGAGGTTCCGCAAGAAGTGCGTTGGATTTTTTTTGTTAATAACTTTTAAAAATACGTCCATCACATTGCATCCGTCATTTTGAAAAACTAATATCGGATTCGTAATCAGCGACCCCGAAAACCCCCGAGTAACCATTTTCATGCGAATCCAAACAATTTTGATTTTTCATCCGCCATATTGGATCCGCCATTTTGAATTTTGAGAAACTAATACCAAATTCGTAATCAGCGACCCCGAAAACCCCCCAGTGACCATTTTCAAGCGAATCCGAACAATTTTGATTTTTCGTCCGCCATATTGGATCCGCCATTTTGAATTTTAAAAAACTAGTATCGGATTCGTAATCAGCGACCCCGAAAATCCCCGAGTGACAATTTTCAAGCAAATCCGAACAATTTTAATTTTTCGTCCGCCATATTGGATCCGCCATTTTGAATTTTGAAAAACTAATATCGGATTCGTAATCAGCGACCCCGAAAACCCCCGAGTGGCCATTTTTAAGCGAATCCGAACAATTTTGATTTTTCGTCCGCCATATTGAATCCGCCATTTTGAATTTTCAAAAACTAACACCAGATTCGTAATCAGCGACCCCAAAAACTATAGGAACCACTTTAGTTTCGTTTTTTTATATGCTCAGTTTTGCCTGGGCACGAAGGGGTTAACATATGGATAAATAATTGAAAAAACCATATTATTTGAAGCTATGTAAATAAGTTACAAATATTTATATGGTATTTTTCAAATTGAATTAAAAATTGTAATTCAAATTTTTATTTGTTAATTTTTCAAGGTTACAAATAATAAAAAAAGCCGAAAATAATTATATTAATGGTGATTTCAATATCTAATTGATGATGATTTTTATTATTAATCGTTTTTATTAAATAATAATTATTAAATAATAACTATCATAATAATAATTTTTGTTATAAAGGATATTTAAAAATTACATTTTATTTATTTTTTTTTAACTTTACTATAATGTGCAACTTTATGAATTTCATACGTGTTTATTATATAAATTTAATAACATTTTTTTTTTGCAAATTTTTTTTTCATTGCCTGTTAACGTGTTAATAATTTTAAATTTTCACCATATTTTTAATCACTAAAGGATATTATATATATTTTATTATATATATATTTTTACAACTTTTTTTACAACTTTTATTTTATAACAAGAATTTTAAATTCTCCACAAAAATTCTAGCTCAATTTATGAAGTAGGTATATTTTGCGAGAAAACCTGTGGAGAATATTTACATCTGAAATCACAATAATTACATGACCTTAAATTTACTATTTAAAAAAAATATATATATGAATACTATAAAAAGATTTCGCCGCTGCCACCAGTATGGATCATTCCATGTCAATTGTACCCAACCCATGTTTTTGACAAGGTTAGGTTAGGTTAGTTTAAACATAACCTCAAAATTCTAGGGCATAGGTATCCAGAATTCAAGGCATTAGTTCAAACATAACCTCAAAATTCAAGGACATAGGTCAAGGGACCGTTGGGTTTGAGGCTATATCCGATAAACATAAGTTAAAATTCCCCTAACCTAGAAACGAACATAACCTCAAAATTTAGATAAAATTTTAATAATTTTAATATTATAATAATAATAAGAAGAAGAAGAATCTTTTCAAAACAAGAATATTTTTTTTCTGTGTGTGAAAGAATTTATTATATAAATAATAATTAAAGATTTTGAGCAAGGTGAAAAATGAAAATATCACTTTTTTTTCATATCCCTATCTCTTGTGTCAGTATAGGTATGTATATAGAATAGCGTTGAAGAAAAAGCGATGTGTTCATTTTGTCTATGAAAAAGGAGTCGCGGCAACCCAGCGGGTTGAAAAGTGTATCATTTTCCACCCTTGTCATGTTACTTCATGTTGTATCGTTCTTTTGCCGGAGCTCTTCTTCTATCCGAAGTTTCGGTGACCCGTTCTGAGGCATCTGGATTGTAAGGTGGATCTTCGGGTGTGTTATATTTCCCGAGGGCCATGTCTATAAGAGAGAAAGTGCATCCAGGGAACATGGCCAGGCAGTTTTGTCCCTCGTGACCGGCTTTATGAGCATTCGTGTACGTGTGGTGTTCATCTGGTTCGAATGAGAATACCTTTCTCAGTGGTAACCTGCAACGTCAGACTCTCCTTAAGAATCGAAGGGTATCCAGAATTTCAAAGACTACAATTTCCTATACACATACAAAAAAAAAAAGAAACCGATTGCCCTTTTTTTTATCTTAAAAAAAATAAATCCCAACACATTTTTTTTTATATGATCACCAATAATTTTTGAAGAAAATTTTTTCAAAAATATTTTTCATCGAATAATTTATTTTTTCTATATTTTATTGTCTTTTATTGTCACTTGAAAAGTGAATTATTTAATATATTTTAAATATTTCAATGATCTTTTCAGGGAAAAAAAATTGTTTTGTTTCATTGAGAGTGACATTTATTTTACATGTCTCGCTAAAAACGGAACTATCTACTTAAATTGTAACTTTTTATTGCTAGAAGAGATAAATGATTCAACCGTTTTAAAAATGATCCTGACGCAAAAGAGGCATTTAATATATTTTTAAAATTAATGTCCTCTGAGTAAAAAAGCAATTTAGAGGAAAAAAAATATTAATTCAATTTATTAAATTAAATTATTTCTGTGTTAATTTGCTTTTTTTTCATATAGGAAATTTAATACAAATTTCCGTATAAGCATTTATCTTTTTCAAGACAAAAACCTTCTTTTTTTTTCCCAAAAAGTACATACATTTTATATGCATAATAATGATATTTAAACTCTTTTTTTTATTAATCTTAACTGTAATTCAATTCTCGCCACGTTTAAAACTTCACTTTAAAAAAAAGTGATAAATTACATCATCTTTCTCTTTTAATCGAAGAAATAATGAGAAAATTGAGATTACGAGCACCGTAATTGATCACCTCTAATTTATATTTTACTGTCAAAATCGAAACCTTTAGTGCGTTATTCAAAAACGATCTCGAATTCTCATATGCTATTGATTATTATTGAATATTCGTGTTACTTGAATGACCAAATAAAATGATAAATATAAAATTTCATTTTTATTTTACATTTGTTGAATAAATTTAATATGAGTTATATGGTGCCGAAAATAAACGTAAGCTGTTTTAAAATTCTATTGAAATTGAGAAATAAATGATGCAAAATTAAAAAGTACGTGGTGAAATTTAATTGCACCCCTTTGGGCCAATAAACGGGTACAGTACCCCGTCATTTCGTTTATATTTCTTGGAAATATGATTTTTCAAATATAACAGATATCATTATAAATTGAAAACTTTTTTTTCTTTGGTATAGGCGTTAAATATTTTTTTTTCCTGTCTCAAGTTTTGTCGCGTAATAAACCTTCCATCATGTCCCAAGGGAAAATAAACGAGAAACCCCAACTACGCACCGCGCGACAACATTCGCCCCCATTTTTCGACCTTCTTTCTGTATATATATATATATATATATATATATATATATATATATATATATATATATATATATATATAATACGTTTATCTTTGAAAAACGCCTTACGAAAAAGCGATCCTCATCATTTCTTCTACGAGAGTGTTTCCTTTCGGCATAAGTCTCTGGGACGCTTCACATAAAGCGCGTAGGACGCAACTCCTTCCATCGAATCCCATTCTGCAACAAAAAGAAACAATTCATAAGTTTCACCGAGTGTCTCGAAACTGATACGACATTTGACAAAAAAAAAAATTAATAAAGTTCCATCCCTTAAGCGAAACACCCACTCAATTTTTCTCAATATTTATAAATGATATTTGATTAATATTTCAATCCTGACAAGTTACGTTTGATAAACAAACAGAACTCAATCTTGTTTGAGAATATATGAAGGGTAGAATGACAAAAGGGGTCAAGCGCCAATTTATCGAAAATGAGGTTTTTGCATAAAAAAATCAAGAAAATTCATTTACACATTTCTGTAGAAGGATTTCCTTTTTTATTGCGTATTTAAATCAGTTTTTAATAAAAATTAAATTAATAAAATAGCCTCAAATTTACTTTATTGCAACCTGATTGAAAAACAAAAGAAAGTGGTGAGTCAATAATATTATCAAAATAAAAAAAAATATTATTTTTTTAGGTTTTATTTTAATATTTTATTTTAATTTTATTTTAATTAATAAAATTAATAATAATAATATATTTTCAATTTTAAACAATTTTAAAATCATTTTGTTATTAATTTTTAAATATTTTTATGATTATACTAAGTGAACAATTGAATTTAAAGATAAAAGTATTGCTCAATTCCAAAGCAAGCAATTAATTCGTAATTTTCTTGAAAACAAACAATTTTTTAAAGGAATTTTTTTTTCTATTCATTTCGTCGATTCCATAGAAAGAAACTAATTTTCCAGTTTTTCTTTAAACTGTATATTTTTTTTATAATTAATGCTTAAAGAAAATGTGCGTAGTTGATATAACCTCAAGGCACCACAGTTTTTTTTAATTTTATTGTTAATATGTAGGTTTATTTCAACAAATTGTTGTTTATTTATTAAAACATACTAAGGTAAATGTCCCAATTTGTGACCATGTCCCAATTTCCCAGATAACAAACGTGTCTGGCACGTTACAGGCACAACGAGCGGCGGACCGTGTCCCTGCTGTAACGCACCTTTTGTGCCACCTACTTTATGACAAGACCGACTGTGCCAGCATAGTGCTCGCAATATTCCTGACATATTATCCGGATCTTTTGTCCAGGATATATCTGCCAATAGGCTTGTTTAAATTTCTGTTTTTGAATTTTCGTTATAAATAAAAAAAGTATTACTTTCACTAATAAAATTAAATAATTTATAAATAAATTAATTTTTATTGATATTTTATTTTTTTGTAGTGATAAGCAAAACAAGTTTGCAATAATTTTTTTTATGGTTCAAAATATATAAAAATATAAATAAAAGAATAAATCTAGGGATAAGAGAAAATAACAAGATTTATTAAAAAATAATTCACAAATTTTTAAAAATGTAGAATACTTTTTAAAATATCTAAAAAATCATGAATACAAAATTTAAAAAGTAAAGTAAATTATCAAAAAGATGAGAAAAATATAAGCCAACAAATTTTTAATAAATTAAGCAGTTTAATAATTATAAAAATCCTAATAACTTAAGTTTTGTAAAACACACTATAGAAATGTTAAGAAAAGAAAATTCTTAAAATATAAGAAAGTTAAGAAGATTATTCATAAAATGAAGGAGTTTAAAAAATGTAAGAACAAAGCTTTAAAGAACGAAAAAAGCTTAAAATATTTAAAAATGCCCAAAACAAAAACTGTCGGCATGCGCTTATTTTGGGATAGGTTTCAGTAAAAGAAGCACAGATATAATTCACAGAAACGGTCGTTTATTAAGAGAGACTATCGATGAATGAACACACGATCGAAGCTACTGAGCAAGAGTGTGAGGGAGTGCGTGCGCATACGGACATGACGTAGACTCGTAACCGCTAGAGTCAATAGAGCATATACCGCGAAGGATACAAATCCAACACTCCCTCCCGAGATTGACTCGTTGTATTATAAAATATTATTAAAGTACTTAAAATAATTAAAGTTAACTTGATATAAAAATATAAATCGAACAATACAAAAATACTGTAATTAGAAACGAAGTATTTCGTAAAATCACTTTTTCTGGTTAAATACTGATTATTTTCCATCAAAACAGTCTTTGGAATCATCTTTTATGGCACTGTCATTGAGATCAATTAGAATCCAGTCTTCCATTGTCAGTCAGAAGGCTCATGGCTAATCGCTATCTGAAGCAAATATAATACAGAAACATATATATATTATCATAAACCAGTCGTAAAAGAATTTTAAATTTTTTTTATTGTCCTTTAAATTTTTTAAATACTGTCATATACGATAAAATCTTTTATTGAATTAAGAACAGTCGTTATTAAGAATTTTATCTCGTAGATTGGTATGTACTTCAAAACTAAGAGGCTTTGTCATTATATCAGCCAATTGTTTCTTAGTCGAAACCCATTCAATATTAACACGATCGTATTTAACGCACTCTTTAACGTAATCTTGATGAACATCTGTCATATGTCTTAGCCTATTTCCACCGTTAGTCTTTGCACAAATTGTTGAAGCTTTGTTATCACATTTTAAAGTCGCGGGAAGAAAACTGTCTTTAAAAATTCTCATTAGAGATTTATTAGATGCAATTATTTCTTGACAAGCTTGACTCATAGCGACAAATTCAGCTTCGCAAGTTGATAACGCAACATAAGTTTGTTTATTTGCTCGCCAAGCAATAGTGTCTCCAAACAGTCGTATCAGAAAACCACATGTCGAAATAGAATCTTTACAGTCCGCAAAACTCGCATCCGAATAAGCTAACAAATCGTCTCGTCTACCTAAAAATTTAAGGCCTAAACTTTTCGTCCCCTTCAGATACTGAAAAACTCTTTTGACCATTTTCCACTCGTTTTCGGTCGGATCAATTTGATGTCTACTCAAGACATTTACAGCGTAGGCTATATCTGGGCGAGTAGCTCCAGATAAGTACAAAAGACTACCAATCGTTTCACGGTACGGAATGTCAAGGGGTTTTTCGCAAATTTCGTAACTGTCATTTTCTTCTCGTTCCCTACGTTCACGATTAGCAACCTGTCGTGTCGTCATTGGTGTATTTTTGGGGAATTCATTTTCAAAACCAAATTTCGTTAAGATTTTCTCAATGTAATTTTCTTGAGTGACTGTCATCGTTTTTAAGTTTCTTTGTCTTCGAATGTCCATACCTAGGTAATGTTTAGGTTCGCCTAAATCTGTCATTTCGAAAGAAGTCATTAGTTCGTTTTTGATTTCTAACATTTTCTTACTGTCGTTACTAGCTAATAAAATATCATCAACATAAATTAGTAATATAACTATCGAATTGCCAGAATGCCAAGTGAATAAACAAGGCTCGTAATCGTCGTTAATCAAACCTAATGAAAGTGCAACTTCAGAGAACTTTTTGTTCCACTGTTTTGGACTGACTCGTAAACCATAAATTGCTTTGTGAAGCTTGCAAACTTTGTTCTGTCGTGAATTTTGAGGAATTTCTACACCGTCTGGAATTTCCATGTAAATCTCGTCTTCTAAAATTCCGTTTAAAAAGGCAGATTTAACGTCTAATTGACACGCGTCCAAGTCGTAATAGTTAATTATCGCGAGAACTGTTCGTACTAGAGTAAGTCTGGAAACCGGAGCATAAGTTTCTTTCAAGTCGTATGAGTTTGTGTCTTTAAATCCTCGAATTACTAATCTAGCTTTAAATTTTATTTTACTGAGACTGTCGTACTTTCGTTTAAAAACCCATCTCGAATCGATAATGTTGGGCTTTTTACCGTCTTTGCCAATTTTCGGTCGATCTACTATTGTCCATACTTGGTTTTTGTTTAATGATTTTAATTCGTCGTCGATCGCTTTTAACCACTCGTTTTTGTCTTTAGATTCTATCGCTTGTTTGAAAGTTGACGGATCGTTATTGATTTCAGAGTGAAAACAAAATAAAATTTCGTCGTCTGTTTTATTTTCTGTTAGTTTAAACTCGTCTTCAATACTCGGAAAAGTATAACTATTTGAAACATTCGTACTTTTGGAAATTTCGGCAAAACTTATATCAGCTATTTTCCGACTACGCGTCTCGTAAGGTTCTCTTGTGACTTTAATCCTTTTGGTTTTTACTGAAATTTCATTCGAATTCTCTCCCTCCGTTTCTAACAGTCTTTTTCGTGGTCTGCCGCGTTTCTTCGTTTGAGCTCCCTCCGTTTCTGACAACGCGTTTTGATTTTGTACATCTTTTTCGTTACTGTCTTCAAATTTAATAAACCAGTCGTTTATGGAGAAAGTCGTTTCTGGAAGAGGCCAATTTTGTATCGAGTCTTTATTATATTTGTCACCGAAAACAAGTTTCTCGTTGAAACGAACATTTCGAGATTCAAAGAATTTTCCGGATTCAGGATTGAGAAAAACGTAACCGGATGTCGTGTACCCTACAAGTATACCTCGTACCGCTCGTGCCGAAAATTTAGAATCTGGTTTTCTCGTAACGGACCAGTAGGCTAAACAACCAAATCGTTTTATTTGATTCAAGTCGAAGTGAAAATTAGGCGCAAATTTATTCAAAGGAGTTTCAAAGTCAATTGATTTGTGTGGAGTTCTATTATAAACATAAACCGCCGTTCCCAATGCCAAATCCCACATGTTTGGTGGAAGTTTCGAATCAAACATGATCGATCGAATTTTCTTTTGGATCGTTTGATTAAATCGTTCAGAAACTCCGTTGTGTTGAGGAGTGTCTGGATTCGCACACTGTCGTTCTATACCTTCACGTAATAAAACTTCGTTTGTATAACCTCCCATAAATTCGGTTCCTTGGTCTGAACGCAAATAGCAAACCTTTTCGTTAGTTCCTAGCAAATTTCGAATACTTTTAATGAATTTTTCTAAACATAGACCCGTCTCATCTTTCGTTTTCATAGGGTAAGATAAAGCCAGTCGCGAAAAATCATCAATAAAAACAACGATATATTGATAACTATGTGACTGTGTGGGCGGAGATATTTTACCCATTACATCGGAGTGAATGATTTGTAACGGTCGTGAAGCTCGATTTCTTTTATTATGAAAGGGTAATTTATTAAGTTTCGTAAGAGCGCATATTTCACAATCGAGAATACTGTCGTCAAAAACTACAGACTGAAGGTCTTTATTATCTTTCCACAATGATTGTAATTTTCTTAAATAACCACATGACGCATGGCCCATTCGTACATGCCAGAGCATGGCTTTGTTCTTTTTCAAAAACTCGTTATATCTATTGTTGTTAAATGGGGTAAATTCGTCTAAAACATCAACTTCGGGCAACTCGTCAACATTAGTTATTTTTCTTTTTATTATGGAGTTGTCAAAATCGGATATTACTTTATTATTAATCGTTTCGGTATTTTCTTGAACTTTATCGTTAAATTCTTTTTCAGAGATTTTATTTAAAACTTCGAATTCATTCGTCACTTCATTTTTAGTCGTATTAATTAAATCATTCGTTTCATTGTTAGTTTTGATATTTTTATCAGTCAATTCATTATGTTGTTTAGTACTTTCGTCAAATACAGTCGTGTCAAAAATAGTTGTCATTGAATTTTCATTTAAACTCTTCCTATCAATTTTAAATTCAAGAAACCAATATGGTTTCTCATATACCCCCGTCGCGAGTAGATTTTTTGAGTCGGAATGAAAAATATTAACGCGCTTATCGTCTAAATGAGTGGAAAAACCTGCTTCTGTCAGTCGTCTAAGTGAAAGCAAATTTTCCGAAACCGAATCGGTATAAATCACGTTCGTTAATTTCAAGGATTTGTTGCAATTAGAGATTAAATTAACATTTCCTTTACCTTCGGCTAACAGATCAGCATTACTGTCTTTATTCGCGCATTTAATAATATTAGAATCGACTTTATTCAGCCTATCAAAAATATTTTTCGAATTCGTAATATGTTCTGTCGCACCTGTGTCTACAATAAATGAAATATATTTGTGACTTTTATTTTCAAATTTATTCGCCTTTGAAAGACTATATAAGTAAACGGGCGAAATCGTTTCTGTTTTTAAGGCGGAAACAGTGCTAGACATTGACAATGATGTATTTTGTGTTGTAATTTTATTTAACATACCTGTATTATTTTTCTTGATTTCCATGAAACCAACCTTTGGCGTTTCACTCGTACCCGTTCGTGGCTGTCTTTGTTGTGATTGTGAATTTGTTTTATTGTCAACTGATCGTTTTTTATTTTTATCATTGTTCTTTTTGTAAGTATATTTATTTTTATCGTAATTAGACCTGAATGATTTAAAATATTTTTTGCCTCGATTTGAATGTGATTTAAACTGTCGTTTTGAATTAGCGTGAGGAAAATTTGATCTATTATTTAAATTATTATTGGAAAACTTACATGCGATTCCTCTGCCTCTGCCTCTGTTTCTAGCCAGTCGTTTTTCACACTCATAAGCTTTATGAGTTGTGAATTTTTGACACTCGTAGCATTTTCGTAAACCTTGACCTTTCAAGGGACATTCGTTCTTCATATGGCCATAATCGTCACACTCGTAACATCGTTCGTTTACCCACTGTCGTTGACCCGAATTTGCGAATTGTACGGAGGCCATAGCAGTCGTTTTTGAACCAGGATGGTTCTTGGTTGCTGCTTGTGCTTGATTTGCTTCCGCCTGTATAATAAATAATTTGAGGGCTTCATATTTTAGACTTTTACCGGTCTGATTTTTAGTCATAAATTCAACGGATTGAACTTCGGGTAGTTGAGTTGAAATTGAACTGAAAAGTGCATCGCGTTTCTCTTCGTCCGATAATACAGTTGAACCCGGGATATTTTCGTAATTTAAGATAATTTCTTCAAAACGTTCTAAAAATTTTGCGGCCGATTCTCGTTTTATATCATATTGAATTGAATAAAGTTGTTTTCGTAAGGTAACACTCGTTAAATTTATTTCACATCGTTTAAACTCTCGTAATTTATTAATAATTTCAATTGGATCTTTAATGTGCAAAACACGTGTATGATAAATTTTATCGACTCGATTTATAAGAATATCCCGAACTTTGAATTTATGTTTTTCTTTTAATTTTTCGTTTAGTCCTTCCGGTGGAGCAACTGTCGTATCTATAATATAAAGCAAATCAATCGTACGTAATTCGGATGTTAAAAACTCGTAAAAATGTTCAAATTTTGTTTGAGAATTTAATTTGTAATCATGTTTAATTCCACTGTCTTTACCAATTAATTCAATTTTAATTGTCTCCTTTAATTGATTCGCGATCGTATTTGAATTATTCGTATTATTAACTGTCGTGGTACTTTGTGTGACTGTCGGATTATTTTTATTAATAAATTGTAAATTCGGACTGGAAAAACTAGAATTTTCATTGGTAACTGTCGTCATTTTGAAATTTTGAGGCATTATTGTATTTTCAATAATTCTAGGTTTTTTTACCTTATTTTCCGGTTTACAACGGTCAAGCCATGTTTGCATGGTTTCATGCATTTTCGTTGTCATATTAAGGGTTAAATCCATCATGTGTTCTAGTTGACCCATTCTCGAATCCAAAACATTTATTCGTCTCTCCATTTTGCCGTTGCTTGGATCGGAATTTTCGTCACTATTGAACTGTCGTTTTGTGCTTTGAATAGGGCCAGCTGCCCCTTTATCATTATTATTCGTTAAATTTTTATTATCAATACTGTCGTTGTTATTTATTTTACTGTCTTTCTTATTACTGTCCTTTTGAGTACTGTCGTTTTCAGAAGTCACTTCGTTTTTATTTTTTGAATTAATTTCATTGTCAGAACTGTGGTTTTTGTGTAATTTTTTATTAACCCTTTCAGTCACAGTGGTCAATATATTAACCACCTTTTGGTAAGGCTGAAAAAAATATAAAAATCCATCATATTTGCTTGACAATCACTAACTAGGGGTTTTAAGGGTCGCAAATTACGAATATAATATCAGAATTGAAAAATTTTGAAAATTGAAAATGGTGGATCTAATATGGCGCATGAAAAAATTAAAAATTAATCGGACTCGCTAAAAAATTATTTCCTGGGAGTTTTTGAGCTCGTTGATTACGAATATTTACAAAATCGATGTTATATTTTCAAAATTTTTGCAAAATTTACGAATTTTGCGAAATTTAAAATAGCGGATCCAATATGGCGGACGACTTTTTAAAAAATCCATCTAATCAGCATGAAACTTGTTACTCGGTGGTTTTCGGGGTCGCTGATTACGAATCTGATGTCAGTTTTTGAAAATTCAAAATGGCGGATCTAATATGGCGGACGACGAAATTAAAAATTCATCCAATTGGCATGAAACTTGTTACTCGGGGGTTTTCGGGGTCGCTGATTACAAATCTAAAGTCAGTTTTTAAAAATTCAAAATGGCGGATCCAATATGGCGAGTAACAAGTTTCATGCCGATTGGATGAATTTTTAATTTCGTCGTCCGCCATATTCGATCCGCCATTTTGAATTTTCAAAAACTGACATCAGATTCGTAATCAGCGACCCCGAAAACCCCCGAGTAACAAATTTCATGCCGATGGGATGAATTTTTTATTTCGTCGTCCGCCATATTTGATCCGCCATTTTGAATTTTTAAAAACTGACTTTAGATTCGTAATCAGCGACCCCGAAAACCACCGAGTAACAAGTTTCATGCCGATGGGATGAATTTTTAATTTTGTCGTCCGCCATATTGGATCCGCCATTTTGAATTTTTTAAAACTGACTTTAGATTCGTAATCAGCGACCCCGAAAACCCCCGAGTAACAAATTTCAGGAAAATTAGAATGATTTTAAAAAAATTACCCGCTATGTTGGATCCGCCATTTTGAATTTTTAATATTTTGCAAATCTGACTTCATATTCGTAATCAGCGACCCCAAAAACCATAAATACAATAGCATTTTGAATGTTTTAGTTATTATCTGAATTGCGTGACTGAAAGGGTTAACCAAGTTTTTATTACTGTCATTTGTTAACAAATTGTCAGTACCGTCTTTACTACCGTCTTTACTGTCATCGTTTTGATTTTTGTTGTCGGAAGTCATGTCAGGATGATTTGGACCAATTGGAGGAATGTTATTCTCCATATCGAGATTAACTGGATCAATTTCGTCGTTTCCAGGACCGCTCGTTGTAGTTCCTGGCGACACACCTGCCAGATAAAATTTTAGTTTATAAAACTGTCATTAATTTAAATTTGTTGTCGACAACACCATCGTACTGTCATTACATATCGTTAAACAATTCGTTAAAAATATACAGAAATATAATCGTAAACAGTCGTAAACCATTCGTTTTCAAATAATCACCTGAATTTTGTTCAATGCCATTAATAAAATCATTGATGTCTTTCATGACTTCTTTATCTGTCAACATTTGGTCCGGTCTTGTTAGAGAAGTGTCACTTGGATCTTTGGCCTTCAAATCACTTGGACTAGCATCTCTTATGCATTTGACGTCGCCGTTTGGTGGAGCTAACCTCTCAAGTTCTCGGATTTCTTTCACCAAATTGTCCCAATCGTTTTTCAGTGAATTCTTGCCTTAAAATAAAATTTTGAAATAAATTGTCAAAATACACAGTCGTTAATTAAATCGAAAATCTCGAGAAACTAAAAGTCTTTTCTTGAAACATAAAAACAGAACACATGTCAGAATGAATCAGAAAGAATCAGTCAAGTTACGCTTGTTACCAACAAACGCAACATAAACAGATTTAGTTGTTATCAGTCTTCAGGAATGAACACAATTCCCTCAGAAATAAAAACAAACCAGAAGAACGGTTTCATGTGTCTTTTGATTAAAAGAAGTGAGATTTGAAAAATTATAAATTACTAGTCAATTAATTAAAACTATCGTCAATAATTAGATTTAGAAATAAAATTAATTATTTTATTCTTGCACATAAATGCCCTTGTCGTTACTAATATATTCAGTAAAAAAAAAGAAACTTTCGTTATATAGGCAACTGTCATTAAAAATTTTTCAAAAAAATTCTCACTCTATAACACTTTTCGTAAAATAAAACTTTTCGTGGAAATACTTGGTCCTTCATTTTAGTAAAATGCATTTTATTTTAACGACGTCGAAAATTAATATAAACTCAAGTATATACTGAGAATTTATGTTTTATATCAAATGATTTTTTTGCTGTAAATAATTCATGAAATAGATTAAGTGCACTGATTCTAATCGTTAAATAAAACACTCGTTAAAATAAATTATTTAGATATAAATAATTATTAAAAATTCGTTAAACACTCGTAATTTTATTTAGTTCGAACTTGTTTTTAATTTTGTTTCAGCTGTGAAAAACACAGACTCTATTTGTAAATAGTAGTCAAGTGTCATCTATCGGTCAATTTATTTACTTAACCATAACAGATAAGGTAGGAAAAGTATTGACCGACTGTCGTTTCTTATAATTGCTGTTTCGTTCACAAATCGTTTAATTATTATATTGCAATATAGAAATTATTACACACTCATTAATATTTCTTTTATTAATTGATTTAAGAGAAAAATCAAGTACTGGTCGTTGTTTAGTAAATCACTCTACTTACTCAAACTGATCGTTTCTCCTTCAGCAAAAGTTGCCTTGAAGAAGGAATCGTCTATCCCTATCCGGACTTCTATAATTTCACTTTCTAATTCCAGGGCCTTTCTGCATCTATCTATCACCTTTTTAATTGTCGCAGTCATTGCAAACGGTCGTTTAAATCCTTTTAACTGTTCGTAAAAACTCGTAGTTCACTCGTTACAATCCTGGGCACTTGATCACAATGGACGCGCGAGGCAAGTCTGTACACGCCGCGAGCACGCCGAACGCGACGATGATTAATTCTCGAAAAAAGTTTCTTTTACTAATCCTAGCGCAGCAGAATTGTTGCCGGGCCCATAACCTGTCGGCATGCGCTTATTTTGGGATAGGTTTCAGTAAAAGAAGCACAGATATAATTCACAGAAACGGTCGTTTATTAAGAGAGACTATCGATGAATGAACACACGATCGAAGCTACTGAGCAAGAGTGTGAGGGAGTGCGTGCGCATACGGACATGACGTAGACTCGTAACCGCTAGAGTCAATAGAGCATATACCGCGAAGGATACAAATCCAACAAAAACTAAACAGCTTTAAATTTTAAAAAAATTATGAAATGTTAAAAATTGTATAAAATAAAATGTTGTAAGAAAATAGAAGAATTTATAAACGAATATAAAAAGAATCTGAAAATTAAAAAAAATTGAAATGATTTACAGAAATATTTTTAAAAAATTAAAGAAAATATTATAAGAGAACAAAAAACTATTGAAATATAGGAACGATTGGGAAATTTGTAAAAATACAGGAAAAAATGCAAAAAAAACTGACTAGAATCTATTAAAAAAGAATAATATAAGGAAAAAGTTATTCAGTTTAGAGAAGGGACAACATTTCTAAGAAATGAAAAAATTATGAAAAACTATAAAATTTATTAAATGAGCAAAGAATGATAAAAAATTATAAAGGAACTTAACAACAAAATGAGAAAATAACGTATAAACACACACAGCACATGATATTTTCTAAATATTTCTGAAATATTTCATTGAAATTTTGAAATATTCCAATGTAAAGTCCTTGAAATATTGCTGAAATTAGGGAAATGTCCGCCTATAAGTAATATTGACGGGTAATTTTGCTGAAATATTTCATTAAAATATTATAGAAAAATTCCAACTTAAATGATGCTAAGGACCCTAAGGTGTTGAACATGTTAGAAAATAACGATTGACTTCATATTTTAAAAAAGTTTCTAACTTTCTTTGAAATATTTTCTGAATATTGCAGAGTCTTCATTTGTAATATTGCAGGAGTCTTAATGTGTAATATTTCAGCAAAATTTCACGGCAATATTTCTTATAGGCGGACATTTTCCTGTTTTCATCAACATTTCATGAACCTTGCATTGAAATATTTCAAATCTTTCAATGAAATATTCATGAAATGTTTATGAAATATAATGTGATGTGTGGGAAAAAAAGAAAATCCTTAAAAAAATTAAACGATTAACTGAAAAGTTTTTTAAAAATTGTACTAAATATTAAACAAATAAAAATTCATAAAACGAATTGAATTAATTGAATAATAAATTGAAAATTGGATGGAATAAATTTTAAAAAAACTATGAAAACTTTTAATAAAGCTAATAAGTTTGACTTCGAAATATTTATTTTGTCTTACTTTAACAAAGAAATAAATTAATGAATTAATAAAATAAAGATGGATTTAATTATTAATGTTACATTGAGAATTTATATCGATGGCTCCTAAATGAAAACACGTTATTCGCGAGAGCAAATAAAAATCACCCTTATTTACTAAAAAAATAGAAAACTCATCTGAAAATTTTGTAACCTAATTTTTTTAACTTTTGCTACGTTTTTATTTTAAGCCAATATCAAATGTCTAAATAAAGTAATTTAAGGATACAACGTTAGTTTGACACAACATAAACGTTTAAATTAATTTAAATTTTAATGTATCATTCATACTTTAAAAATAAACATTAATTAAAATTGTAACATAGCCTTCAAACAACTGTCATTTTGAATAAGATGTTTTCTATTTGTTTTTCTTAATAAAGTGTTTCCTATCTGCACTCGCAAAAAACGTGTTTTCATTTAGGGGCCATCGATATAATTTACAAGAATAATTTTAGAATTTCTTTTGTAACTTGTTTGCTACTTAAGTTTGATGAATTCGTAAATATAATTAATCATTAGTGAAAAATTTATTATTTTAATGAATATAATAATTATATATTGCATTTAACAATCATGCGATTATACGAATATTCTTAATAACACAAAAAATAATCATAGAATATTTTGAAAATTATTACAATCTATATAATAATATTCAAAATGTTTGATCTATTTATAATAAAAATAATTAATTCTAAGAAGAATATTTGAATAAATGAAATTTTGAAAAACAATAATTTTAAATAAAAGTATTTTATAGTTCATTTTTAGGACAGAATTCTTGTAAATAAAAGCAAGTGCGTTGATAGATCAGTTGGTTAAGCATTAGGTTTAGTTTGCGTTAGGTCGCGGTTTCGATTCCCCTTGCGTGCGTGAGATAATTTAACTTTAAGATAAATATTGTAAATAATCATACTGAATTAAATATATGCATTTCCGTGATTAAATTCCGAAAACAGCTCATTTTTTACTAATGAAATAACACTATTTTTTTAGCTATTTAATCAATGAGATGGTTGATTATCTGATAAAAAAAGTTACCAGAGCACATTTTCAAAATGTTAATCAGCACTTGTAATTTTTTTACTGAAATTGTTTAAATAATCATTAAACGTATCTACATAGACGCAGTTTCAATTTTTATTTTAGTAAAAAACATTTTCTGTACTTTAATGGATCGGACCGCGGGCGGGCGATATCGCCAGCAATGGCGCGTACATTGCGCTGCTTATGTGCCGGCACGTTGGTCCGATCAATCGGACTGAGGTCTGGCACACGGCCTGCTATTATGCAGGCATTTTGTTATCTGGGTTGTGTCCACTTGCACATTTATGCACGAAATAAAATAAAAAACAATTTAGAAAAATATTCAAAAAAATATTTTTTGAATATTACATTATATACCTTTCGTGTAGATTTGCATTTAGGGTCTTAGTATTCTTTAATAATTATAAATTAAATTTTGAAAATTTGCACTGCCGCCCTCTCTGCCAAAACGAGGAAAGTATGCCGCCATCTTATAAAGATTGTCATTAGACAGGTTAACAGAATGTTGTTAGCACAGGATAATTAACGTCTAATATTGAATTAAATTGTTAAGTAAATAATTCAAGATAATATAATTTTACTGTTTGGAGGTTTTTTTTCATGCAAAGGTAAGTTAATTTTTATGTATATCTAAAAATACAAATACGTACACTACAATGAGAATGATCCTATTTGTGTTTACATACAATAACACAACTTTAATTAAAGAAATTATTACATTTTTCTGAAAACTACTTCATTTATTAATTCTACAACTCTTAATTTTGAAAATTATTGTGAGAGTTTTTATATTTTAACCTAAAATTATTTAAATATGTGAAAAATGTGACAGTGTAAGAACATCGAGTATTTTTTAAAGACACTAATTAGGACAAAGCATATTTTTATGTTTGTGTACCAAATAGTGAACATCTATTTCCTTTAGTTACATTTCTTGACACAAATATGGCTGCTGAGTACTAATTGGTACACCTCAGATCACAAATAGGGGCAACCTAAAATTCGTCGGACACAAATTGGTACAATAACATCACTTTAAAAAAAAAAGAAAATTTAAAATATTTTGATAATAATACTCAAATAAAAATTATTTTCTGCTCAAAAAATGATTACCTTTATAATAATGTGAAAAATTATCTCCATGGAAGAATATAAATCGAGTTTTTTCTTTATTAACTAAAGTTACATTCTTAGTAGGACACTAATTGGGACATTTACCTTAATATATCGAAACGGTTTTCTCAGTTTTTTTTTAAATGACCTGCAAAATTTTTAAAAATGTTTTTTTACTTCCTGTAAAAACAGTGAATTGGCGCTTGACCCCTTTTGTCATTCTACCCTTCATATATCCCAGATAGCATTTCCCACCTGACCCAAGCTTGCATGGTAAGCTTACCGAAAGATTGCAGTATGGTTACTGCAAGATTGCACAATAAGATTATCGCAAGATTGTTCAGTATATAAGCTTGCACGGTAAGCTTGTAGCAAGGTTGGTGCAAGATTGCCAAATAACATTACATTGAAATTATAAAATTTAAAATAGAAATGTTTTGTTTAATTTATATAGTAAAATTTATATAATAAAAATATATAAATAAGACGAAAAATTGAAAAAAAAAAAAATTTTAGGTTCAAAGTGCGATAATCTTATTGTGCAATCTTGCAGTAACCTTACACCGCAATCTTGCAATAATCTTACACTGCATTCTTTCGGTAAGCTTACCAGGCAAGCTTGGGTCAGGTGGGACATTTGAAGCTTGCGGCAAGTTTGCGGTGCAAGGTTAGCAATATTGCGTGGCAAGCTTGCCGCAAGATTGCTGCAAGCTTACGTGCTATCTGGGATATTTTAGTTAACCTATTGATTTATTGTTCATCATGATTCCTGGGTAGAAAATAAAGTAATTTTTAAATAAGAGAAAAATAAATATTTTTGTGTAGAAATTGACCTAATTTTCCCTATTTGAAGTAGGTTTATGGTCAGGGCCTCCCCAGTTTTCCCTGTTTGCAAAAAAAAAATTTAAATAAGTTTTTAACATTATGCCTTTATGACGAAAGTATTGAATTAAATTTCAATAAATTTTAATAAGACATTCTGAAATTTCTTTCCTTGCCAATCACATGGAACAAATTAATTCATTAGATTTTACAGAACTATCACGGATTAGCGGATACAGCTCCTTACGAAACTGAGTGTTGCAAAATATCAAGAATTTTCAGAATTAACTCCAAAAATATTAAGTATATAAACAACAAAATTTCTATAGTTTATTCGAAAATATTTATCACATTTTACAAAACTCAGTTTTGTAAAGAGCTGTATCCGCTACTCCGTCACAGTTTTTTTACAATATAATGAATTAATTTTTTCCGTGTAGTTTCTATTTTAATCTACATTTTAATGTGACTCAAGAAAATATTCATCTCAAATCAATCCCATTCGTTCAGAAGATGAATTTTTTAATTTTTTTCAAATCTGATTTTTATTCTTTCCGAATCAATTTGTTTCATTCCGAAACTTAATTTGAATTCTCTTGAATTCTGAAATTTTATTTCGAATCAATCCTATTGGCTTGGAAAGGAATTGATTCAGGTTTATTTAGAATTAAATTTCATAATTAAAAAGAATTAAAATTAAGCTTCATATTGATTCTAAAGGAAATTTCAGGAGTCAAAAGAATTAAAATTCAAAAAATTTGAGAGCCACTAAAAACCACAAAAATAATTTTTCAGGAAAATTTTTAATTATTACTAATTTATGGGTAATAATAATATAAAATAATAATTAAATTTTTTTTTAAACATCGATTTTGAAGTTATCAGAGACCAACATAAAAGGCCGTACAAAAATAAAGTGTTTGAAAGTAGTAAAAGTAGGTTATAGTAACAGTCTGACTAAAACAAAATTTTTCTACTAAACACAATATTATCAAGAATATAAGCCGATCTGTCTGATTGAAACTTATTTTTATGACGAATGCTTTAATATTACAAAAATTTAACAAACTTATATATGTATAGTTAAAATTAAATTTTACTGGTAATACTAAAATATTACAAGAAAAAAATATCCATCTGTATGGCTAAAACTTTGTTTTACAACTTATACTAAAATTCAAAGAATTTAAACACTTTTGTCTAACTAAACCTAATTTCTACTATAGTGAACAAAAAGAAATATAGTTTAGCTACAGTTGTTAACCAATATTTGTCTAAAAAAATTTACAATATCGAGTAAAATAATTGCTAAAGCTTTTAAAAAAAATCCAAATGAACTTTAAAAAATTTCTTTGTACAAGAGGAAGTAATTTTTTTTTCAACATTAAAATTTTATTTTTTCGTTTGAATAATTTTTTGTTTTTTTTTTTTTTATGAAATATACGTTTATATATTGACATATAAACTATAATAAAACCGCAGCTCAGTTGAAGATATGTATATATATACACACAAACAAAGACACACACGGAAGGACATTTTTTGAAAATGTAATTTTTGGATTTCTGATGAGGTCGAAAAACATAAAGATACATAAAAAAATAGAGGTCCAAAAATTTCGGTATTACAAAGCAATATAAATGATAGATAAAAATAAAAACGTAGATTAATAGCATTTGCCGAGGTCCTTGACTTTTAGATTTTAGTAGATAAATTGTTTTTTCATCGATGCGTGTATTATTTTAATGATTGAACTACTTAATAATGTTTATCACTTTAATACTGTTATTTATAGGTTGTATTCCCCAAATTCGAATGATACTTCAAGATGACATTAAGCACCCTTATTCAGCAAGTAAGTCACTTTTACTGATAAATCCTTAACCATAAATATAAACTCTATTTTTTTCTTGTCTTTTGAAGTTTATCCTTGAACTTTTAACCTCGTTAGTTAAGTATACTTCAATTATTTTTTTTTTTTTTATGAATATTGGATTATTTACTCGTATATTTTTGATACTTTTTAACTTATATTTTTCATATCCTGTTTCTAATTCAGGTTTCGGATTTCTCACATTCATTTTTTTTTTCATTCTAGTAAAGGTAAATGATACATATAATTTTGATGTTGAAAATCGTTATAAAATTATGTTTCGCTAAAATTAATTGCAATAACAAAATTAACAATCTAATTGTTTTTCGTTGAAAATTCTATTTAAAAAAGTAAATTGAAAATACAATTAATTTGATTATTTTTAAACAAATCTTATTAAAAAAAAAACAATTCTTTTCTGAATTATTTTTATTTTTGTATTCCACTTTTTTTTAACCTCAACTTTAGGTCAATTTTCGGGTCAAGAGAGCAAATACAACGTAAAATTCAAAGTAAGATTTTAAGTTCTTATATCTTATATATTCTTAATCTCGAATTTTTGTGGTTATGTTCATATTTCAGCTTTTACTTGATATAATTTTAAGGTTATGTCTTATCAATGTTCTGGGCCAAAATACTAACAAACCTGAAAACATAACCTCAAAATTCAAGGTCAAATGTTAAGGACATATGTCAAGAGGACGCTAGGTTTGAGGTTAAAATCGGCTAACATAACCTCAGCAGGTTTATATATATATATAAATAAATTGAAAAGATCATCACGTGGTTATTTTGATTAATTTTCGATAAATAATTTAAGCAAAGTGTACAAAAGGCCGAGTGTATAGAGGGTCTTTTCAAGCCGATTTCAACTTGGGGGAAGTTCGGGATCGGCAATCTAAGTAAATGTAACCCATGAATTCGAAACGGGTCGCTTCGAAAATGAACGAGAAGCGAATTGCGAAGATAACTAGTGTGAGTATCTTTTGCGATATTTGCACATCGTAAAACTCAGTTTCCTCTCCAAACTACTTCTGAAATCGATAGAGCTGTCCTGTGGCTTAAATATTATATATTTCATATAATTTCGTCCGAACCTTCCATTTGGAAAATTAAGTCGTCATAGAAGAAAATTCTATGACCTGCAAGCAGCACGTAATATTACCTTAATATCAAGGTAATATTTCATTAATATCAAGGTAATATTTCATCTAGATTCGCAATATTACAGTAATATTACATACTGCATTGAACGACTATTTATTTGATGAATAAAAGTTAACGAGACGGGAATCGAACTCCGAAACTTATGCACATCAGTCGAGAGTTTTAACCAACAGAACAATAGTCCTTGAAATACGGTTGTACTAAAAGTACAATTGGTGTGTTGATTAAGACTCTCGACTGATGTGCGTTATGTTCGGAGTTCGATTCCCGTTTTGTTAACTTTTTTTCATCAAATAAAAACTCTCTCAATGCAGCATCTAAGATCTAATATTAAAATGAAATAACTGCCGTACAATGTAAAAACTTAGGTAACCGACATTTTGACGAAAAATGAGTTTTTGGTATAAATGGACTCGTCGAAAAAAACTGCATATGATAATTAAGGTTAAATTCCTTTTTTAATTATTGTTTATAAAAAATTGTTATTAAAAATCATAGAAACTACAAAAAATGAAAGAATACGTGATAAAAAATTAAGGAAAGTACTTTGCGTATAGTCCAAAAATCGAACAAAGCTTCGAGCATGAATATAAAATTTTCTATTTTTTTTCTAATTTTGCAATTTATAAATCTAACAATAAAAAAATAAATATTAAACATTAAATGATTATTTGAACAATTATTTGTTTAAACAATTGTTGAAATAATGATTTAATATTTATTTTATTATTGGGTTAGCTTAATAAATTGCAAAATTAAAACAAAAATAAATTCTTTTTATTTTAATTATATTATTTTTATTTATGTATACTAAAAATTAATTTTTTTTTTTTCAAAAGTATAATAGTAGAAGGAAAAATGTTCTGAAACAATATTTCAGTTTAAATATCAATCTAATCTTCACATCATATTTGATATTTAACGATACATTTCCCCTTGGCTATACACAAGTATATTTTTGCTTTAATGAAAAATAAAGGTCATTTTATTTCGGCATAGTATAATATATATTTGAAGGAGACTTTTTATTTATCTCAAAGGATTTCTCCCTTTTTGTATTAGAGAGAAGTTTCTTGGCAGTTTTAGGAGATGATGATCTTGATTTGACTCGGGAGAATAATTTAAGTGGTGCATGACGGTCGTGTACAAAAGACCGATCGTGTCAGGGTCCTTTGGCCGATTTGAACTTGCTGAAGTTGAGCATTGGCAATCTGAGTAAATGTGACCCATTAATTCAAAATGTTCTGTGAAAATGAATGAGGGGTGAATTGTGTATGTGTGTGTGAGAGAGAGAGAGAGGCAGAAACTTGTATATATATATATATATATATATATATATACCTTTTGCGGTATTTGAAGATGGTATTGAGCTCTTCCAGTCTTTCTCCTCATTATACACTTTCGAAATCGATAGGATTGTCTTTTAATTTATATACACTGAAAAAAAGGTTTGGTATTAACAACCAAACGTTTGGTTGGTATTTAACCAACCAAATTTTTTTTGTTGAATCAATAAAATTTTGGTTGTCCCAATCAAACTTTAGTTAGGACAACAAAAATCCTTTTTTTCGAATTTTGGTTGTGTCAAACTTTGATTGAGACAATTAAAATTTTGTTGATTCAACAAAAAAATTTTGTTGCTTAAATACCAACCAAACGTTTGGTTGTCAATACCAAACCCTTTTTTCAGTATATATATATATATATATATATATATATATATTTATATATATATATATATATATATTATATTTCATGCTATGTTATTAAAAAAGAACCCCTCACGTAAAAAAATAAAAAATAACTTTAAAAAATGTTTAATTATCTCGCCGCCACTGCCGCCGCCGCCGTTTCAAAAATCTATGTAAGTTTATTAGTATTTTGGCTCTTAATTTAACCTCAAACCCAGCGGCTGTTTGAACTAGAAATTGACCTTATTTTGAGGTTATGTTTTCAGACTTGTCTATATTTTGGCCCTGAAGATTGATAGGCCATTTGTCAAGAGAGCGCTGAGTTTGAGGTTAAAACATAAACCCAAAATTAGGTCAATTTTCAGCGTCAAAATACTAACAAATCGAGATTTTAACCTCAAACTTAGCAGGCTTTTGACCTAGAAATTGACCTAATTATGAGGTTAAGTTAATCGCTTTTAATCTCAAAGCCAGCGCCCTCTTGACCTATGTCCTTAAACCCTTGACTGTCGATGGCCCATATATGTCAAAAAAAAGTCGTGTCACCTTTTGTGATTTTGGACATATATGGGCAAATCCACAGAACCGGCCGATTTCATGTTACTCATATATTTTTCTATTTTAGAAGTATTATATTAATTATTTTCATACTTCAACCATTTTGTAATATCTCTGAGAACCTATTGAAATAAGAAAATTGAATAAATGTGAACCTTCTAGTCTTTTATAAAAAATAAAATCGAATTAAGTAACTTAAAAAATGAAATTTACGGTGTTACTCCAGGTATAAATTTTAATTCTTATAGGTATAACTTGTTCGGCATAGATCCGAACAATTCCAAACTGTGGTGAATTATAGTTTACTTATTGAAGAATGTTTTGAAAGTAATAAAAAATATGTGCTCTTAAATAAAAAGAAATGATAGTCGTTGAAAGTAGCGTTACTCATTATTTTATAATAATGAAATGTCTATACATTTTTGTAAATATCTTTTGCGGCGATTATTCGATTTGAATTTTTCAAATTGGAGCTTATTGCTTGTGAACAGACGAACAAATGTATGTATCATAGAATAGAGTGCAATCAGAATTAAAGAAAATATTCCAATAATTATCACTCTATGTTTAAGCGTGAACCATTTTCAACTTAGCCTTTTTTCAGTAGCACAACTACAGGATAAAATATGATGAGTTGAAAACATGTGTGATTATATAAAGACATTATTATAATTCTTGTATGCAAACGCCAAATTATATTTTCAATTTATAACGTCTAAAAATTAAAAATAAAAAAAAATTTATCGAAATTTAACTAGTTAATCGTGAAAAATGAATTATCCTTTCATTTGTTTTATTTTCAAAGTTATATCAAAATCGATGTCAATAATGTCAGTTTGTTGGTTAAAATAGTTAATATCAAAATTAGTAAGTAAACAATTTAATTTACAGAAATAAAAAATTAAATGCTAATAAATAAAATATATAATAAAAAAATGATAAAATATAAATAATTTATTTTTGATAATTAAAAAATTAATTATTTGTATTTTATCATATTTTATTATTCAAAATGTTTTGCAGATATTTCAAATAATATATAAAAAAAAACAAAGAAATGCCATTTTTAATTATAATTTCCAGAAGAAAAATAATATTTTCGTTTTTGGCTTTTAACTCAAACGGCATTAAAATAAAATGAATCACGCAAGAAGATAATTGTTCTTGAATATATTTTAAAGAAAGTAAACCATAAATAAAAGGTGTGCTTGCTATTTGGAAAATTTTCATCTTGATAAGTAAAAATCGGCCGGTTCTGTGGATTTGCCCATATGTCCACATTAAAAAATAATACTAAACATAATTAGAATTGAGCGTCAATGTGTATACTAGGGTTTTCAGGGTCGCTGAATCTGAATTTGAGGTCAGAATTAAAAAATTCAAAATGGCGTCCAAAAAATTTTAAAATTGACTTGATTTTCAAAAGAATGGTTCCTTTTGTGATTTTGGGTTCGCTAAATCCAAATTTGAGGTCATATTTAAAAAATTCAAAATGTCGGACTTAATATGGCGACCCAATATGGCGACCCAATATGGCGGAAAAATTTAAAATTTATTTGATTCGTTCAAAATTCGGTAATTGGGGGTTTTTGGGGTTGCTGAATCCAAATTTGATGTCAGATTTAAAAAATTCAAAATGGCGGACCCAATATGGCCAAAGGCAGTCGGAGGCGCTAGTATAATAATATTCGTAAGTATATGCTTCATTTAAGTTAGTTTCCGAATTTTACGTTCTGCATAAATAATTGAGTTCTATTGCAGTAATATATTATTTTTACATAAGTTTCAGTTTAAATTAAATCCTTTAAGACTAATATTTAATTTAAGATTTATCTTTATCTAAGATTTAAGTTTTTTTTGTTTACTATATAGTATTTCAGTTATTTATTATAATATTAATTACATAATTTATTAAAGTTTACATTAAAAATTAGTTTTTGCTCCACTTAAAAAACAGGATTAATATTAAAAAAAATTTAATTAAATGTTTAATAAAATTCTACTCATATTTTTCTTCCTCGAACCTCATAAATATATTTTTGTCGAAAATGACATTTATCTTCATTACTGCCCTGGAGGGACAGAAATGTTCTTAATATGTTTTTGATTTTTGATATGAAAAAAGTATAGGTCTTTTTCATTGTCTGGCTTTTCCTTCGAATTTTTTCTTTCTTTTTTCATCTGAAAATTAGACGCAAGGGGAATTCAATTGGACGTATTAGTCCATCATAATAGTGGTTATTGTTTTCCCCAAGGAAAAAAAAAAATATATATATATATATATATACTAGGGGGCTATGTCCCCTGCGCGCTTAGCATTACTTCCCCCCACCCTAAATTTAAAGGTTAAGATCGTTTCAAGACTCTGAATATAGCCGTAAGTCCCCCCTCCCTTTTCATCTACCCCCTTTCTCTTGACTTGCGGCTATATTCAGAGTCTTGGAACAGCGGCGGCGGCGTTGGCGGCGATATCTTTTTGTAATATAGGTAGATATATATGGGGGAAATATTACTTACATCAAATGAATTGAATACATTCATTTCAAATCAGGTGGAATATTTCCACAAATTATGCTATACATGAAACATCAGAGAACAAAGTCAAATTTAACGTGTTGAATTAATTTAACGTGATTCGAAATAGTCGGTTCTGTGCTCGCAAGGATGTAGTTTTGTCTTTTGTATATGATAGTTCTAAACATTTGATAATTCGAAAACTAATATAGCTATACCAACAATAGCTGCTTTAAATAATATATCATTGTTTTGTTAATAAAAATTTTTCGTTTAGTTCTTTTAAATATATTCAGGAGGGTGTCAAGTTATCTAAAAGTATTAAGATTATTCTGAAATATAATAAAATACGTTTTTGAAAATCTTTGGATTCAAACAAAATTTTTTTCAAAATTTTGTACTGTCTCGTTTTTGAGAATTTAATTAATAAAGTTGCATATTTTTACATGGGCCCTTATGGAGAGTACGTTACCAACTACTCTATTTTGATTATAACTTGCAAGAAAATGTTCAACTTTTTTCCTAAGTACTTATACTGTCGTGAGGTTTGAAATTTCTATAATTTTTAGGAATAAAAATGAAGTATGTCGTCTGTTTCAATTTTGAGAAATTTAATAAAAACTGACGTTAAATTCAAGATTTTCTAACCTCTTTGATGTCATAACACTGACAGTTGGTAGGTATTAGGTAGTTCAAGTTGGGTGGGGGAAATCTAAAATGACGATTAAGTGGCGTACAAACAAACATTAGAAATGTACGGGATAGAGTCGAATTTTTTTAATATCTCCCTCCCAAAATTTTTAGGTTATAGTTCTGATTTTTGAAGAGAAAATACATAAAGAGGGTCAATTCTTTATGCAAACTATTGAATGCTTATGTCTTTATTACATCTAAAATATTCAATAAAATCTATTTTTGATTTTGCCTAATTAAAATATAACTTTTTATTAAGATAAAACTATCACTAAATATAAACTAAAAATTTTTGGAGCTTAGATACCTTTTGTCGCAGAGCGTCACATATGATGTGTAGTTACAAATATTTTTTAGAATTTTTTTTTCTTCGTCGTTTTTAACCTAAAAACGATATTTTTACCGAACTATAAAGGAGTTAATAACAGAAATTGAAAAGAATACCAGTGATAAAAATAAAAGTGCGACAATATCAATTTATGTTAGTTGAAAAATGATCCACTTTCTATATCAAATTTAATTTTCTTATTACATTTCAACTTGAAATAGTAATAAAGTTCATCGTTGTCAAATAATTTCAAAACGTTGAGTCCTAATATTATTACATTATCGACTTTAAGAGCGTCTTTATAGAAAAACTCCTTTGATCTTTACAGAATTGATCAATTTCATTTGGAAAATTTGTTAATCTCTTTTTGATGAGGTTTTCCTTGATTCTTTTTTCAGTTAACTTGTAATAAAATAACAAATTTGATTTGAGATAGGTAGTAAAAAAAGGGTAATAGTTTGTGTGGGTTGACTTATATTTGATAGGTACTTTTGTATTCAAGAAATGAGTGTTGGTGCGACTCTGAAACGCTTTGTGTGTATGTGTGTAGAATGGAAGGATGGTATGAATCAGAGGGTGGCGCCTGTGTGATAGTGGGGTGGTTGGGCTGTTTCTGCACAAGGCTGGCAGACCATTTATCCGTTTGTCGGGCCAACGACCATGGGAAATAGTTTCCTCTGCTCTATTCTAGCCATAACCAGATTTATTTCCGCCGTCGAGGGGTTTGATTATTTTTCTTGGATCTTCGTCTTTCTGAAATAAGCTCGCATTACTGAATTACTCCCACAGCATTTTCTCCCACAATTGAGCTTTCTCTCTCTCTCTCTCTCTCCTCCCTCCTTCTTCTACCATCGACTTAAAAATCCTCCGAGGAATCTAAGAAGCTAAAATCCACGAAAATTTACTGCAATTTATATCATCAATTTATTTTCTAAACTTTTAACTCAATTCACATAAATATCAAGTGAACAATTCAAAGCCGCGCTCGGTTTACCACAATTTCTTATATTTATTTTTATTTACTATTTTTCGACTTATATTCTTTATAGTTTCTATTGTGGGTCTATATATTTTTTTTTCTCTTTCTTCTTTTTGCTGTTTTTCACTTTTTCTAATAACTGTATTTTTAGCAGTTTTTAAGTTTTATTATTATTTCTAGTAAATTGTGATTTTTAGAATATTATACTGCAAAATGCTTTAAAAAAAAAGTTGTAGAATATTTTTAAGAAGGTCCCTCTTTCGAATTTTTGTTTAATTATTTTGACGTGAAGAAAATTAAGTACTTTGCTTCCGAGTTAAAAATCTATCAACTTGTGAAATTACTAATAAGAAATAATTATCACAGATAATATATATGTTGAAATTAATTCCATTTAATTAAAAATCTGAATATCATTAAATACTTTAAATAATTAATATTTTATAATAAACAATTGTCAATGTTATTTAAATATATTAAAACAATAAAAAAATTCCTTTTGTTTCTTTATAACAAATCAAAAAATTGAAATAAAAATTACTAATAATATTATTATTATTATTATTATTATTATTATTATGGTTTTTACACTATTTCAATTGTTACTCTTTATATTAAGTTCTAAATGTAAAATAGAATTTATATAGTCACACTCGGCATTTTATGACAATTGTTAAACCACAATCATCAGAATTTCACTAGAAATTGTCAATATTAATTCCCTTTGTTTAAACTAGTGTAAAATGATAAATTCATTTTATGGATATTGTTTGTTTATTTTTTAAAAAATAATTTATGTTTAAATTTTGTAGCATAACTCATATTTTTAGTAAAAAGTTGTATGTTAGTATTCTTTTTATCAAAAAAGTATGGTAACTATCATATACAGCACAAAAAAACAAAGTCTTACTTGTCATTTGGTTTTATTTTGATACCTAAAATCAGTACTACATATATGTACTTTCTTTTTACAGTGAATATAAGATAATTTTTTGTCTCGAAATAAGTTAAAATCAATTTTTAGAGTTAAAATCATGCTATGACAAAGGCTAAAAGTCATTCCAAATTGAGTCATGTCTAAACGGTTTCACTTAAAAGTGGATTGAAAGTGAAATTTTATTAATAAAATTATTATTAAATATTTCTATTCTATAATCGTCAATTAAATGTAAATTAACGAAGATTGTTAAATTTTTATGCAAAAAAATTAAATTTTATTCGCAGTAAAATACTAATGAATATTTGTTAATAGTGTTTATAAGCTAACGCGAGTATAGATATTTAACGTTTGAAACAATTACGTAATATCAATAAATTTAATTAAATCTCGTGTCCAATAATTACGTTGACATACATTCAATAATATATATATATATATAATGCCCTAGAATTATATGGGTGAATAATAACAAAAATCTAATAAATAATAATAATAATAATAATACATAAACGATAATAATTGTACCATAATATAATATGATAATAATAAAAATAATATTAATAATTAAATTTATATATGTATTTGTAAATAATTGAAAAGCAGTTAATATAATGTGCTTAAAAAATTGATTTGAAAAATGAATGAGTTACGGAAATAATGAATTACAAAACGCGATAATAAAGAATTCATTGAACCAGTTTTATCAATGTTTTTTCTTTGTTAGATGGATTATAGGTAATAAAGCGAATGGGAAGTGTACTGAATCGGATGCTGCATCAGCATAAAAACAATAACGATCTTTGTGAGGTTAAATAAGTTTTTTTGCTAACAATATGCAGGGAAAATGTTTTATTCGATAAATTAAATTTTATATTCAACATTTAACATCATTTTTTGCATTCAGCTGAAAAAAAAATTATTTACTTCAATTTTCCATAATTATTATCAAGTTTCATTTTTTGTTTCAATAAAAATTAAATGTCAAACATAAAATACTGAATATTAAATTAAAAATTTATTTAAAATTTCAACTTACGCTCTCATAATAACTTCAAGTTTATCATACAGATCTCTCCTGTGTCGTCTTTGTAAATAATGATAATTGTGTTTGTAGTATTTTTTATAATTTGGTAAAACATAATATTTGCCATCTGCATTCCAATTTCCATATTTGTAATAATTATTCTTTTCTCCCATGGGAATTTTATTGATTTTATTGTTTATTTTGAATTTGTCCTTCCTCAGTGCCAAAGCTGGTTCCAATTCAGGTTTACTCTCATTGGGTAGATCGTATGAAATTCCCCAATTGAGACCCTCCGTGAAAATATCATCAGGCGTTAGTGTGTGAACAGTCATACATAGAGCAATCTGAACATCGTTAATTTAATCTTTGATAGGTTTTTTTTTTTTTTTTTTTTTTTTTAATTAAGGAGGTTATAGCGGAAATTGAATTAACATTAGTAATTTAATGAAACTTGGTCCACTATTAGATAAATATTTGAAAATTATGTAGCTAAATTTTTCAGACCTCTAGTTTCTTGTGAAAAAAGTTATAAGCATTTTTGTTTTTTAACAATTAACATTGTGTCTAATGGGACTAAGTACTTTTTCATACATATTTACTCACCACAAAATAATGAACATTAGGAAATTGATGAACTTTTTTTTAATACAAAACAGATATTTAATGATTAAATATCTGTTTAAAAAAGTGTTATTAGGTTCTTATGGGAGCTGCAATAAATTAATTTTTAACAATATTTAAATAAATAAATAAAAGTTAAATTGAAAAGCTGTCAAAACGTTTGGCAACATTGCACACTTGATCATGTATATTATATGTTAATTTTGCGCGCTAAATTTTAAAATGTTGATTCTGACAGCACATATAAAATACGTTATATTTAAAAAGAAAATAAAAATTAATAAATAAAATTGATTATACATTTTTTAAAATTAAATTAAAGTTAATTAAATAGTAGGATAATTGTTTTATTAAAGTAAACAAGTCATATAGCAACCATTTGCAACTCGACTGACGTAATGTGGTGTTGCCAAACGTTTCACAGTACCGAAAAAGTCAAATCATAAAATAATGGTTTCTGTTTTGATTAGTTCAGTCAATCCCTATAACCTCCTTAACAAAATTCCACGTAATTTAATTGCAGTTTATAGATTTTTGCATATATGGAGTATTATTCCTCAAACATCTCAGTCAGAAATTAAAAGTTATTAGTTTGGCTTGACATTTTGGTAAATTGTTGTCTTATATTAAAAAAAATATTCCTAAAATGATAACTTATTTAAAAAAAAATTTGTAGATAGTGATTGAAAATTGAATGCAAAAAAAATTTTTTCATCACACATGGACGATTTAGTCAGTTTTACGCCCCACCAGCTAAATACTGTAAATTTATTGTGACTAAAATATACGGTGAATATTTTCGATTCTTATATTGTAACATTATGTTTATTAAAACATTCTAATTAAAAAAATAATTATTTTTTTTGCATGATTTATATATTTAATGTTCAATATTATAATATTTAATCTAAAATTACATATTAGAATAATAAGAGTGAGAGAGAAAACAATAGACGCGTTTCTACCATCTCAGTCTCGCATTTTCAAATCCCCCCCCCCCCCTCATTGCTTTAAACGTCATTGGTGCAAAAATCAAAATTATCCTCGCGCGTCTAAATTTCGTATGATCACGTGGTTTTAAATTCACTTTTGTATTTCATCAATTTCACGGGGTGGCATCATTTCTCTAGCGTCGGTCATTGACATCGGTTCAAAATCGCAAGTTATCATCGGGCGTTTTGATTTTTGATGACCACGTGTTTGTGAAAATTAAATTAACATTTTTAATTCTTATTAAAATCAGTGTTTTAGCTTTCGGGAGTGTTTCGTATCTTATTAAAACTCGCGATCGAGTAATATTTAGGGATCGAAGTTTTTGACGTGACAACGTCTTTTCTCTCGATGGCTTCTGGTGTTACCTACTTCAAAGATAAGGGCGAAAGTAAAAAAAGGGTATCTTAACTTTGAAGTACACAAAATTCGTCAGACTTTTTAGAACTCGGTCTATTTTTACGGTTATTTTTCACATTTTCTGAATGGGAATTTAACTTGAAAGTAGGGATCTCCGAGGGCTATTTAGTTTGAAAGAATCACCTTGAAGCTGTAAATTCGTCATTAATATAATTAATTCTTTCGAGTCAGTGTTAGCTTCCGGGAGTGTTCGCAATTTTTTTAAACCCGTGATTGAATTATTTAGGAAGTAATTTTCTTTTCTTCAACTTTTGTTTAAAATAAAATAATTTTTTAATTTCGGGAGTGTTCGCAATATTTAAAACCGCGATCGTATTAAATGAAAGTTTTTTTTTAAATTAACATGTGGTCCGGGAGTGTACGAAATTCTTAAAACCGCGTGTGAGTGATTTTTTTTTTGCCAATTTGGAAACCTCCGTTCGAGTGCCGCTCCGGGATGGAGATCGGGCATGGGCGAAGGGTGTCCATGGTAAGTTTTTTTTTATAATTATAATAATTAAAAAACATGGTTGTATAAAAAATTTGTAATTTTTAATATTGTTTCTAATTTTTAAATGTTTCTTAAAGCATGGCCCCTGCATAGTTCCCCGGTCTCCCCGCATAGAAGAGGCGATGCTGCCATCGCTCCGTCGAGGTGAATACGCGATCGGCAAGTGAATTTTATTTTGAACGTAGCGACACACCCTGAAATGTTTAATTTCGGAAATTCAATTTTAGAAATTAATTACCACAAATAACAAGCATTATTTTAAATGTATAAAATTTTAATTTCTACATTTAAATAATTTTAAATTGTTATTTATTTCAGGATTATCGTTTCTTGTAATGCCCCCCCCCAATTTTTGTAAATTATGAAAACATTTAAAAAAATTAAAATATATAATAAATATTCAATCAGTAATTTCTTAATAATCTGAAATATTTTTTTAAATTAATATTCATAAAATTAAAACTTAAAAAAAAAATTGGAACTAAAGAATTTTAATGCTTCTACGCATTCAAATTGAATGATAGAATTTTTATACAAAGCAATATTATTTAAGTTAAACAAACAAAAATCTACACTAATTCCTATGGCACTTAGAATTTCTATACGAATAAAATTTTAATTGACCGTTACATTTTCGTTGACTTTGAATGAATCAAGGAATTGAACACAGAAAAAACCTGAATTCAAATTGAGTATAGATTCTATACTCAATTTGATTCGCAACAAAAATGAAACTGGTTGTCTCATTTCGAGTTCTAAGGTAAAAGTATCAAAATGAAACAGGCAAGTTTCATTTTGAGAAAAAGAAAAATGGAAAAATATTGTGAAATAACGAATAATTTTGCACAAAAACATGAAATATAATAATTACAAAGAAGTAAATAACACGCTAGACTTAATATATTTGATTAAAAATTGCTTGTAATCGCGTAATAAAATAATAAAGGAAATATGTTTTTAGGTTAGAAAAATGAAAACATGTGTTTTGACAACAGGAACGGTACTGCCAACTTAAATAATAGCGGTAAATTTAAAAACTTATGAAATTAATTATTATCTACGTAAATAATAATAAATAATTTTTATTTAAAAACTTCTAAATATTCGTACTGGTCAAAATAATCTTTCTGGTGTTGTTGAAATATTAGAAACAATAATTGAAATACAAAATTACTCTGCTTATGATGCCAACTTAGAAATCTGAAATTCCAGCCAATATCATTTTGAATAACATGAAGTTTGTCCCATACTCATTTCGATACCCAAAAGAAAATGAGATGCAACAAAAATGAGTCCAAGTTTTTTCTGTGAGGTGTACTCCATTTTAATACTTATACACGGAAAAATTTTATGCAAGAATCATTCCTAAATTTGTTCAGGAACTGAGGATATAAAAATAATTTAAGAAATCTTATTTATATTTTCTTTGCAAAATTCTAAGCAGTATTTCTATAAGAATTGTAGAGAATTTCAAGACAACTTCCTAAACTCACTACAGAAAGTCTTGAACTTGTTTTAGAATAATCTTTTACGTTTGCGAGAAAAAAAATTTACTCTGGGAGGACTCGATCCCACGTCCTCGAGAGTCCAAAAACTCCGCTTTACATCTCTCAGCTACCTTGGCAGCTTATGGTATTATGCATTGAAAATATATTTGACGCAACCAATCTCTGCTTAGTGCTTGGTTACTGTACTGTGTTTTATAAAACAGTTCAAGAAACTTTCAACGCCCAGTGAGTTCCGATCGCGGCATTAACAAGAAGTCTTCCAATGTCATAATAAAAATACAAGTATTTTCTGTAAATTTTGCAGAATTTTTCTCGCGTCCTCAGTTCCTGAACAAATTCAGAAATGATTCTTGAACAAAGTTTTTCCGGGTACGTATTGAAATAGCCTTTCGGTAGGCCAAAGAAATTGGCAAAAACGTCTGTCCACTTGGCCTTCTATCAAGCCAAAGTAAATGTTTTTTGCAGGCAAAATTTTTTTACATTTTCCTTATATTTTTTAAATTTATTGTTATTATTATGTATTTATCATTTATTATCTTTTACATTATTTATCATAAAGATATTGAAAATAGACAATTAAACTTTATTTAGATTGTACCTCTAATTATAGGATAAAAATCATATAGAACTCTCTAAATTTGAATCAGCTAAAATCCGCTGATTGGCAGCGAATAGTCGCTGATTGAAAAAGCTATAAGTATGCAGCTGCGAATCAGCGACTAACAACTATTTCAACACGGAAAAAAATTTTCTGGTAATTCTTTAACGTCGATTTAGAGATTTTACATGTTCCTAAATCTGTTAATTCTACAGATATTTTCTGTGAGGATTTAACGCATGCGCGAAAACAATGCAGTGATTCGACTAAGGCTGAGTACGATTGAGTGCGAGAGGTTAAGGCGAATTTAGTGTTTTTATTATTATCATAGTGTCGGCAAGAAAGTTTAATTAAAAAGGAAACGTCTTAAGTATATAAACATTATTATAGAAATAAATTATTACAAATTTTTTTTATTTTAAAATTAACTGTAGTGATTAAGTGAGAAAAGTCGTTTGTTTCAATTTCTCGACATAAGAAAAAGTGGATTTATCATAAGTTTTGAAAACTTGCTCCTCATTTTTTTTGTTAGAAAATTATTGAAGGATGAATTTATTTACATAGAAGTTATACTAATTTATACAATAATGTTCCGCGAATTTAATGTATTCGGAGGAGAATATAACCTATAAGAAATACTCTACCAAACATATATTATCCCCATATAGTATACATAATTTGGTCACTCAACAGTTTTTAAGAACTGTAGCTCAAACTTGTAGAATTAACAGATTTTAATGCCAATGATTCTACATATTTCTCTATTTGGAGAAACATCAGTAAATGGCGCAGGAGTTTCTGTAAATTCTACAGAAAATTTTTTTCCGTGAATCAGTGGAATACTCCATTTTAAAATAAATTTATCTTCCGACGAAAATGACCGACGTTCGCCGATTCGTGTTTCGCTATTTTATTAGCTGTAACCGCTGATTTGCAGTGAAAACTTTATTCGCTGATTCAAACAGTGAAATTTTCGCTAATTCAAATTTAGAGAGAACAACTTTCTGAGTTAACATATTATTGCATTGGCGTTTGAATAAATATTTTATTAACGGGGGCGGAGAAAATTATCAAGTCAATCCAATAACTTATAATTTCTTGTGATGTTTAAAGAATCATCCTTCACATTTGGAAGAATTATTTTAATATTTTCAATTTATGTGAGCATAATTAAAATGTAAAGAAAAGAATAATTTATATATTATTAAAGGTATTAAAGTTTATCAATCTTTCAAGTCAATTGTAATATTTAAAACAAAAGGAAAATAAAAAACGATCTCTTTTCTTAACGTTTCGACAATTCTCGACAATTAACAAAATTGGCGAAAGAGAATCAACTCTGATATGATACAGATGTGACGCTCCACGAGAGAAGAGACCTATCACCGAAATAACATTAGGCTCAGTTTTCCGTGCACCGTCAGAATTATAGGGCTACAAAAGAAACCTCTTACCAAAAAGGATGATATTAAAAATTTGAACAAAAACTATATAAATTTCTTTTCTATTTATAAATTCAAATAGAGTTTATTAATTTATTTTTCATAGATGAATTTCTATCAATACAATTATACTTGAGACGTCATAATCTGTATACAACTGCGACGGGTTCAATGACCTAAAAATGTACACCACCTTTTCGATTGTCAAATCCGTATTATATGAAAAATTGTTTGCAATTAGTTTGTCAGTGAACCCTGAACAAAAGTCACGGACTTTCTTTTTTCGGTAATATTCAAAATTTTTAAATTAATTAACTATACACTGAGAAAAATAATAATGTAATGTTAACAAAATAATTTGGTGGAGCACTTTTAGTTAAGATTACAAAAATTTAGTTGACATAACAGTAACGAAAGAAGCAATCAATCGAGAAATTTAGTTGGCTGTACCAAAAATTTCGTTCAAGCTTTTGCGTCTGTTAACTGAATAATTTGGTTCTCCAAACCAAACCGTCTGAATGCTCAATTGCGCATGCGCTGTTAACCATGCTTCGCTCTTCGTGTCGTCAAGTTTTATTCAAGTGTTTTCGGGATTTTTATGTGTTTCAGAAATTCGGTAAAAAAGTGTGTGTAGTGATGCATATCGAACAGAGAGAATAAAGCTTGTTAAAAGAACGGAAGTTTTTCTCCAGCCTGTATACTTTATACACACATTATCACATTGTCACTAGGATTCTTAGTGTAGTGGTCAGCGTTCTTGATTTGCGTTGTGTAGTCTGAGGGTTCGATTCCCAGCAGTGTTAGGTTTTTCCGCAATAGAAATTAATTTAAGTAGACATAGGGTAATAAAAGAGGATAACAAAAGTGATAAAATTAAGTGAAAAATAAAAAATATAAGTGTGAGCCAAAAAATAATTTGGTTGAGAAAAGAAAAAAATTTTTTTCATGTAACTAAATGTTTTGTTTGCTTAAAAACAATAAGTTAGTTGTGCAAAACAAAAAATTTGGTAGACCGAACAAAATGATTCAACGAAAAAATTTAGTAGCCCGAACCAAACGGATTAGTTGCACATATATCAAATAAAAAATTTGGTTTGGAGAACCAAACTTCAGTAGATGATACCCAACAGTTTCCTCAGTGTAGTAATTGTAAATTATTGTTATTTTAATATTTTTTAAAATAAAAAAACAATTTTTTTAGTTTCTGATGAGGACAGCTGTGCTGTCGAAACGTTAAGAACAGGGATCGTTTTTTAAATTTAAGTTTTTTTTTTTTTTAAATATTACACTCACCAAGTGATAAATTCAATATTATTGAAATTTGTATATTAGTAGCTTACCGAAAAACTTGATCCTTCTGGAAAAACAACATATCGTTTCTTTCTTGATAGCAAACGTTCTGTATCACTATCCACTTTAATACAGAAAGAACAACAAATTAATAAAAAAAAATTTAATTTCCTACTAAACTGCATTATTGATCTGTAAAGAGATTTAAAATTACAATTCAAATTACTCTTTTGTGACTAAATCTTACTTTTACTACTGATAAATAAGTAGGTATAAGAATTTTAACACTTGTGTCTGATTAAAACTTAATTCTACTACTGGTACTAAACATACATGATATAACACTTCTGTCTGACTAAAACTTACTTTTATTACTCACATTAGGTAAAAATTTACTTGTACTATAGGTACTTACTCATTGGGCACGTTAGCTGGAAAACATTTTAACCCTACAGTTGAAATTAGTTTAGAGTTTCATGGATAATTTCCAATAAGAAACATGTATTTTTTCCAATTTTAACTCAAATCATGTAAGGTTTTAAAAGTCGAACAGGCTTTATAATTAAAATTCTCCTTTTAATATTTACCTTAATCAATAAGATCTTTTCAAAAATATTATGCTGTTATCCCTAAAGTAACTTAATCTAATAATTTCAAACTTAACATTCTTTTATATTACATTTATTTTTAAATAAAAAAATTTTTTAATGTCCCCAATTAAATAAATTTAATTCATAATAAAAATTAATATAATTTTAATAAAGTTAATATTGTATTCAATCTTTCATTCAATTTTTCAATTTAAAAACTTTTCATTATGCTACCTTTGTACAATTATTAATATGTTTAAAAATTTTCATTGAGCAGATTAGACGCTCGTCGAATTTTGCTTATGTTTATGGAGAATGGTCAGTGAAGGATCCTGAACAAGTTTCAATAGGAATTTTTCAAGGGATGCAACTTTAGTGTTAAAATATTTTCCAGCCAACCGTGTATAACTCTTTTTATAAAATATAAAATTGAAAAAAGTTCTTTTTTATTGTAAGTTAAACTTACTTTTACTACTGCTATTAAAATTTTAAGCACATTCATCAAATTATTAATAATAATTAAATTCACTAAATAATAATAATTATCACAATTCTTTTTTTTTAATTGACATTTTTCTAAATAAAAAAAATAATAACTTTATTGCAGTGATGAAAATAAATATAATTTATTGAACGAGTATTTTTTAATTTAGATATAGATATCAATACAGTGTTAGCGCAATGAAATTGATAGATGTTGTGATGTTGTGAAAAGACTTATTTTCTTCGTGGTATATGAGGAAAAAAAAGTTTTTCTATTTATCAAAGTAAAACCACAAAGATTGTTTGAATTTATACACTTTGGAAGGCGAAAAATCTTGAAGTAAGAGACGGGAGGGTAAAAAAGAAGTAAATAAGTATGTCATCCATGTCATGGATCGTAAAGAGCCGAAAGATAAACCTCATGAATTTTCGTCCGAAAGGAAATAACAATGGCAGCTACATGCTCTGCATTCACATTGCCTTTTTCATATCGCATGGAAACTAGGATTTATTAGCAGATGGATTGAAGGACATGTCTACATTGTGGAAGTAGTAAAAACTAAAGTTGATTTATAACTTAATATTTCAGTGACAATTTAATGTTGAAAAAAAGAACATCCCATATCGTTTAATAGTTCCTCTATTATATGATTTTTTACTGACATAAAAAGTGATAAAAAATAAAGACGAGAGGAAGATAATATTTTTTAAAAAATGTATTGTATTTATCTTTTTAGAAACCTTTTTTTTTGCTAAATAATATTTTTAAAAAATGTAATTTTAGATAAATTAACGATATTTTGGATATTTGAAAGTTAAATATTAAATTAAACTTTGTTTATGCAAGAAAACATTTAAGTGAAACTGCTACTTGGCTGTTTAAATAAATAGAGACAACGTATATATACAATTTAAACAGTTACAATTTATTTATTTGTATATTGATAAGAATTGAGTACACTGATGAATTGACATTTGTGACAAAGTGGTTGCTCGATCCTACTCAAGCGAGAGCAGAAATGGTTCTGATAGTTATGGCAAAAGTGTCATATCGTCGTCATTACAGTGTAATGGTAGTTGTATATAATGGTCAAATGTGATGGTAACATGGTGTTTAATATAGGTATATTTTGTAGATTTTTTTGGACCCAGGTATAATTGCAAATGGAGGGGTTAGCTTTTTAGTTTTATTCTAATATTCGAAATAATTTCAATAGTCCTATCTTAACAATGAGAAGATTAAAGTTATAAAATGCAAGATGTTCCAAAATACGTTTTTACAATTTTGAGATTATTTCTTATGGCTCAATATAATATTTTACAATTGTTGCAGATGCTGATGTTTTTCTTGCGATAATATTTAAAACTTTATTTTTTTTACTTTTAGAAAAAGTTTAAGAACAAACTATTCTAAGTTTTATGTTTTGAAAGGGATTAAGAATTAATTATTCTAAATTTTATTTTTAATTATTTTTAACACTCAACGGAACAAACTGAAAGTAAAATTTCTTTAAAATCAATCAGACGAAACTTTTTTGAATTCTCGTCATTTTTCTGTCAGTAGTAAAATACTGTTTTAGTCAGATAATTTTTTAAAAAAGTTTGTTCTGTTTTCTCGTAGTAAAAGTCAGTTTCAGTTGGACATACATATTCTCTAAATCTGAATTAGTAGTTTTCTACTAATGAAAGAGTGCGGATTCGTTTACCAATTCAATTAGTAACAATTTTGACTCTTTTTTTTTAGTAGAAAACTACTAATTGCTAATGGGAAACTACTAATTCATGGAGTAAATCGTATTTTTTACTATTTTAAATTAATAATTTGAAATTACATTTGAAGTCTCAGACTTCTTTCTATATTTTTTATTACAAATAGAAAATAGGGTACTAAATAAGTATACCAAATTTTAATTAATTATTTTAAATATTTTTTTGAGATTCCAGATCATTTTGAATCAATCCATTTTTTTCGAAACTGTATTTTATTCTTCTTAATTCAGAAATTTAATTTCGACTTAATCCAAAGCTGAAGTTTGATCTTATTTCAAATTTTATTACGAATTAATTCGATTTAATCCGCTGTCAAGTCAATCAGTTTTAATTGGAAGGAAACTTCAGGATTTAAAAGGATAAAATATTGATTTTAAAAGAAACCGTTTTTGTTTGTCGTAAAAATTTAAATTCCGTTAAAAACTGAGGGTAGGTACTCGGATGTGCTTGGAAAAGACAGTTACTATTAGATTTTCCAAATTTTTTTAATATTCTTAGTATTAATATTGCATTTATAAATTTAGTAGCAAAAGATAGTCAAACTCAGGATAGTATTTGTATATTTTTGAAATTTATTTATTACTGACACACCTACTTTATTGAGACGCATTTTTTCAAACTGTTATAATTTTAAGTTTTAGATAGAAATAAGTATTTATATGTTTGTAATTCTTGTAACAGTAGAAGATTTATGTTTTATAAGACCGAATTTGTTAGATTTTTGTTATTTTACTTTAAGTAAAAGTAGATAAAGTGGTTCAGTCAAAAAAACGGTTTAATTTTTTGTAATTGTTGTTGTAAAAATAAGAATAACTCAGACAGAATTGTTCAAATTTTATAATTTTGGTACTAGTATAGTGAAAGTAAGTTTTAGTCAGATCAAACATTTTTAATTCTTGTAACATTATAATAAATAAATTAGTAAAAGACAATTTAAAACAGACAAAAGTTTTAAAATGATACATTTTAGTATCAGTAGGGTAAAACTAACAAGTTTCATTCTAACATATGACTGTTATTCAGACTTATAATTTCGATATCATTATAGTAAAATTCAACTTCAATCATACTCTAATTTTTTTTTTTGCAACACTAACCTCTAAAGTTAAATTTTACACACCGAAAAGTGTGTGTAAAGAAGCTCTTTTTCAAACGGTGTGTAAAGTGATTTACTTTACGCACTGAAATTTACTTTACGCACCGAAATTTTCTCACATAATATAAGGATTGTTTTAGTCCATACAAAACCACAAAATTAAAAAACGAACTTTACTTTTAAATTTATACACTACTGCCTAATGATATTTTTCCTGATCTTCGATTGATTTATTTAATTCTATACAATCGAAATTATTCTAATAGAGAGTTGGAATTCATCATGATAAGTACTTAACTTTAGAGGTGGGTGTTGCAAAAAATGTTGTGATGCAAATCACACGAATATAATCACTCACTTTATGCACTTGTATCATATATAACTATTTTTGACATTTTGTCTGTAAGTTAGCTTTAAATATTAAATGCCAGTTGATGACAAACAGAATTTTTAAATTTTGATGTAATTTTAGTGTCCTTAGTAATAATCAGTTTTAGGAAGACTTTTTCGAATTTGCAACAGAATAGTAAAAGTAGTTTTTAGTTAGAGTTTTCAAAATGAAGTGGCGCCAGAAATGAAAAGAAATGTAAAACGTCAGATTAAATGAAAAAGAAATTGAAATTAATGATCAGCGATACGAATAAAAATTTTGTAATTATTTGAAAAAATAATTAACCTGAATGATTTATCTAATAGATTAATATTTTTGAATATTTATTTTTTTCGTGAGAAAACTAGTTTTTTTTTTTTTTTGTTTTTGCAGAATCAAAGGGAAAATTGAAGTGATTTGTAAAGTCTGAGATATTATTTGATGCTTACACATCAATCTAGTGCTTTTGGTTTTGAGATTGAAGGATCTAAGAGGCTCTTGAGAGGAAGCCCTCGATCCTTTTTCCCGGAGAAAAATCCTATTCTCTCACGTCGCAAAAAGAATATTGTCGCATTCCTTTCTCCGCGCAGTAAGCGCGCCTCTCTCCACCACTTTATGTCCCGCCGAATCAAAGTCAGCCTTGGTTTTTCTTACGGACGTTGGATTGCATTACGGGGTTGAATCTTGAAGAGCGTGTATAGCCGGAAGTGATTTTACGGACAGTAGAAGGTGCAGAAAGTTAGGAGAGAGAAAGAGTGAGAGAGGGGGGGGGGATTTTATCTTGGAACCGCTGAGGTAATCGGTATTGACCGTTAAGCCCAAGATAAAACGTGAAAGGAATAAAGCTACCTCCTTACCCCAGATCTTCAAGAGTAAAATATTATTACACATTCTAACTTGATCCACCTGTCAGTAAATTTATCTGAAAAGCAATTCTGACTGTAACTATCGAAACTTTAAAATGACCTTTTAGAAGCATTGAAATCGTATTTTTTTCGAAATAAATAAGAAAGATTTAGATATTTATTTTGTTAAAACTATTAAAAATTTCTTCATACCCATATAAGTTTTCGTTTAGTAAATGTTTTTTTTAAATTTAGCGCCATTTCCCGTGTGGAAACTTTCACAAAGTTGCCCAATCTGTCCCCAACTGGGATTTGGGTCCGGCATTTTGAATTTTTAAAATCTGACCTCTTTGAATTCAGCGACCCCACAAAGTCTAAAGGAACCATTTTCATGCGAATCTGGTCAATTTTTAAATTTTTGGACGCCATATTGGGTCCGCCATTTTGAATTTTGTAAATCTGACAATAAATTCTGATTCAGCGACCCCAAAAAATTTATTTATACCCATTGACATTCAAATTTCATTAACTATATAGTATAAAACCGTTTCAAATAGTAAAGTTTTTTTTCAGATTTTTGAATCTGAAAAGAATTTAACTATTCGAAACGCTTTTATATATAAAAATATATTTTTCCCGGCTGTAATTAATATGATTTTTATAGTTATCTTCTTAATAATGATAATTGCAATTAGCGGTTGTTATATTCAATAATTATTAAATGTAATGAGTTATAAAGTACTTTAATGAATTATTTAAAAAAATGTTTTAATACCCTTTAGTGTGTAATATTAATGTTCATCTTATTAGTTGAGATAAGGTTTCGATCGGCGCGAGGGCAAAGTATCGTGTTATTAAAGAGATGGAGGAAGGGAAACAGGGTAGGTGATTGTACCTCGAGGGTGTAACAGGGGTAGAAAATGAAAGAGTAAAGTATTTCAGTACCACCACAGTAGATATAGAACTTCCTGTACAAGACGGAAGATCGATCCCTCTTGGTGGAAATATCTCGTAACTCACTTCAGTAAGCTCTTTAGGAAACAGGAAATTGTTACTTCTTGGTGAAACAGGAGGGAAAATGATCGATAGGTGACTTCGATACTATAGGCAATTCTTCATGTTACTGTAAATAGACAGAGATCTAAAAACTGCTTGAATAAGCTTTGCAATCAACAAAAGCTTAGTGAAAGAGCTTAGTCTTCCTTCTGTCCAATATATGTCGACAATAATTTTTTTTTTTTATCAAACTTCAAGTCTACAAATCACAATCAAAAAAAGAAAAAAAAACTTATGAAATATGTCCAACTATCTATATAAATACAAAACTGAAAGCTATTTCTTTCACCATTTATTGTGTCATATCAGCAAACAATGTTTAGAAAAATTGATTTAAAAATGTAAACATAAAAAATTAAAAATCTCACCTTTAATATATATAATTGAAATGTTGTGTATTTGGAAAAACTGTACTTACAGTCTAATCAAACTGACAAGAATGAAACACGAAACCAAGTCTTGAAACTTTAAAATGCTTCTGCTTGAAGCACATGCTCAGGATCATTGGTCAAATAATTAGCAACTTGAAAGTTCACTGCACGAAAATGTAACGGTCAAGAGAGGTGTTAATTCCCTTCTTTCTTCCAATTATTTTTACCGCTTGCACGTTTCAATCTTGAGAATCAGTTTCATTTACTTTACATTATGTTTGATTTCCTTCTGTTTTGTGTTTCATTCATTAAATATAAATTATAAGAATTTATATTGACAAGTAATATGACCTTTTGAAGTTGGGGATTTAAAAAAAATGTCGATATGCGGATTTTGAAAAGAGGTGAAAAGCCAATGGCATTTATCGACATTTTACCGTGAAGAGAATTACATATTTGATCATTTTGTTGGTATTTGTAAAATTTTGTAGACAAGAGAGACAAAATCAAAGCGAATTAATTACTCACATTTTAATTCATGTGGCATTTCATGCTAGACACCTGTCAGCATGAACTTCAGCATTGGGTTGTCTGTTAATAGGTAAATGATTGACACTCCCCGCAATATAACGAAATTTACTACTACTACTATTACTATATATTCATTCCCAATGTGACCCTGTTAATTTCACTTTTCTCTCGTGAAATCCAAATTGAAATAAATTGAGTAATAATTAAAATTAATTTATTAATAAAATTCATGTATTGTTCTCAGAGAGAATTTGTTTTTGATTTAGGGACGAGATGAAAATATTCAAATTAATTGATTTTAAAAATTATTTTAGATGGTGAAAAGTGTTTTCTTACTACCAATACCCTACTGTTTTAATACTTAGAGAAAAACTTATCAGGACCGTGTCAGTTTTCCTATTTTGTGAGATTATTATTTTTTTTATTTCTAACTTCTATTCTAATTAGGATTATTTCACTCAGAGAAAAAATTAATTTGACTTAAGCAAACTGTTTTATTAATCTATGTTTCTTTCACACAATTAAAAAGTTTAGTTAATTGAAATAAAATTTTGGTTCATTCCAATAAATGCATAAAATTCATTTAGTTAATAGAAACAAAATTTTTATTTAAAGTTGTTTGTTTCATTTAATGTAATTTTAATTTTTAAGATTAAAATGTATATAATAAAATATATAAATATTATTATTAAATTAACAAATGTTTAATACATTTAAAAAATTTTATTCATCTTTTCAATAAGTATTTTCATATTTTAAATAAATTTCATAAAATATAACAATAATAACATTGATGATTAATTAACAAATAAAATAGAAAACACAAAATTTCTATTTAAAAGCATTTTGAAAAAGCCCGCCGTTTTTCAACTCATAAAAACAGTCGAGGGTTAAGAGCAAGATTTTTTTATTCTTTAATAGTTGGTCGAGTAGGTTCTCGGTTAGGGTCTTTGGTTAGTGTCTGTCGAACCCGGGTTCAATTCCCAGTCCCCTCAAATTAGTTTCGAAAATTTTCTCGTTAAGTTTCCAAATGAAAATAAACAGAACATAATTAATAATAATAAACGTCACAAGGATTTTCAAATTTAGAAAACAAATAAATTTTTTTTAATTTAAAATGTATTTTTTAAAAATTGCAGCAAGCTTGCAGCAATCTTTCCAGAAGCTTATTGAAATTCTCCTGCAACCTTACGTAACAAGCTTACAGCAATCTTTCACGGCAAGCTTGCAGCAATATTGTAGCAATCTTTCACGGCAAGCTTGCAGCAATCTTGTAGCAATCTTTTATGGCAAGATTGCAGCAACCTTTCCTGGAAAGCTTACGGCAAGCTTTGCCGTAAGCTTGCTGCAAGTTTCCGTGCTATCTGGCTAAGTTTATTTTCATTTTTTTATAGAGGAAAAACTAGCGAGGTCCTGACCAAATCCCCATTTTAAATAAATTAAAGTGAGGCAACTTCTGCATGCAGTTCGAATTTTTTGAACAATGGACATTTTCACGATTCTAAAAAAAATCTCTTTTTTGCCTGGTCATATAGTTTATTTTAAATAACCATAGTAGAGGGCTTGACTTATTCTCAAACACAAACATAAGATGAATTACGAATCTGATATCAGTTTTTCAAAATTAAAAATGTCTGATCTAATGTGGAGGATGAATTTTAAAAAACTCGTCAGATTTACAAAAAAATGTTTACCCGCGGGCTTTTCAGGTTCGTTGATTATTTATTTGATATTAAATTGGTAATCAGTGACCCCTAAAAAACTCAAGTGTAACAAATTTCAAACGAATTCAATCAATTTAAACAAAATCTTATGCTATATTTGATAATTGTACTATTTTGAATATTGAAAAATTTATGTTGGATTCGTAATCAGTGACCCTAAAAACTCTTGAGTAATATAAGTTTCAAACGAATCTGATCAATTTTTTTATTCTTACGCCATATTGGATCCCTATAATAAAAATAAATTATTAAAACACTTGCATGAAATGATCGTCTTTAAATTTTTAATTGTCAATAACTTTTTTAGAAAAAGTAATTTTAAAAACTTATTTTGTTTACAATTATATATTGTAAATTTTTTTCACCTAGCAACGGTTGCTAAGGACATTTTTTTTGCCCAGCAACGGTTGCTAAGAACATGTTTTTCACCTAGCAATCGTTGCTAAAATTTCTTGGTTTAGTAAAGGTTGTTAAGGATTTTTCCTATCCTATTATAAAAAGGTTACACCAAAGCGTTATGCGTTAAGCTTTTTAGTAAAACTAATAAAATCAATTAGTCGAATATAATATCAACATACAACATCATTATACTACTGTTTTATTAATATAAAATAATTTAATGATTAAAAAGCAATAATCAGCGCGCTAATGCTCGAAAAGGTCTCGTATAATAAAATTTGAAAGATAATAATATTTGAAAATATTTTTATTTATCAAAGTAAATTATTATTTAAAATCTAAATCGAGTACTAAATAAATTTTTTTTTAAAGTTATTTTTCGTATGTACATATCTTTTTAGGAGGCGAGTTATGAGGTTTATTAAGGGCAAGGAGAACTTTGAAGCTGATTTTCAAGTAACTATAATCGTAAAAGGTGCGGTCTCATAGAATTTTATGGTACGTTGTATGGACACCTTTGTCATGGTAATGGAGGGAGTTTAGTAAGACACCAATCAAAACATAGTGTAGATGATAAAACGAGGTACATAACACGTGGTACCTGAACGTATTTGTAGTGCAATTCGTAATATCCCATCGGTAATCCAATATATATTCGAAATAGAGGCAAAATGCTATAGTCTATATTTAGATATTTCCTATCACTGCACTTGTGTATAATCCTTGATAATTCTTCAACTAGGATATGTTGAATTTGTTGCTGTCAGCAGTTTATGTTATACTATTTTTTAACTAATCTCATTTTAGATAAATCTTGCTACATTTACTTCTTAATAATAATAAGTAATGAAATTTGTCCCATAAAAATAAATTGTTAGAATTTTCAATTTAAATAATTTTATTTTTTAAACAACTTTTTACTTTAAAGAATTTTCATTAGGTATCGATATTTTATTTGAGAGAGCTTTTATTTTATAAAACTTCGATTTACCTAACTTTTTATTAAAAAAAAATTCTAATTTAACCAAATTTTAATATAGCATACTTTTCATTCAACAGAATTTTAAGTGATTCGAATTTTTAAAGTCAGAATTTTCAATTCACCGAATCTTCATTTGTCAAAATTTTTATTTACACCAATTATTTTTTTATGGAATTCTTAAAACGACGAATTTTCATTTGTCCGAAATTGCAAATTTGCGAATAAATAAACGACCGAAAGATTTCGGCATTCAATACCTAAAAATTCTATTAAGTATAAATTCGTTTGAAAAAAATTCTGTCAAATGCTAATTCGAGAAATGAAAATTTGTCTAAAAAATAATTATATCTAATAGAATTCTTTAAATGAAAATTCCAAATTATATGATTTTTATAGGATAATGATGCACCTTGATTGGTCTTGTTAGAAAATAAAATAATATAAATAAATAATTAAAATCATATCAATAAGTAAATTTAACAAAATAAAAGCAATATATTTATAATTTACAAGTATAATAATTTTTAATAGAGAATTTATCAGTAAATTAAGTAAAAATAAAAATTATTTTTATTATTCACATTGTTTGTAAAAATGTTATCATTGTTTTTTAATTATAATTGTTATTTTTGTAATTAAAAAATAAATTCAGTAATGAAAAAGGACAAGGGTAGAGAAGATGACAATCTTCTTTTGTCTGATGAGCCAAATCATATTCATCTATATTGTTCGTGGTCATTATTGGATTACTGAAATAAAAATAATTATTAATTTTTTGTATTAAAAAATCATTGAAATGGTATCTCGAATTTTAATGAGAAATACCTTTTTCAATAACAATCACCTTAAAATTACTCGAAACATGTCTTCAATTAAAGAAACGCCAGGTGGATGAAGAAATGTTTTAGCTTCACAAATTGTTCTTAAAATGCAAGTTCTTCCCGGTAAATTAAATCTATAAGAAAATAAATCAAAATGTATAGAATAACAATAGAAAAGCGATTACAATAAAACAATATATTCTCCTTTTGAGGATATAATTGAAATTATTAATAAAATTAAAATTATTACTAAATTAATAATATTTAATGTTATTGAATCTAGTAAATATTAATTCATAAATATGATTTACCTTTCGAGAGCCACTTCAAAATTAGAGTACAATTCCCTTCGATGAATACGATTCCTCCAATAGGGTCGTTGATAATATTTTTTCCTTTTTGGATATTTTGGTTTTGGTTTAGGTTTAGGTTCTGGTTTATCAGACCTATTTGGTATTGGCCAAATAACATCAAATTCATGAACTTGATTCCAGGTGAACCCTTTTATTGGAAGAGTTTTTACTACCGACATTGTCATCTATATAATTGTGAAATAAATCTTCTTTCATCCGTGTCATATTTTTTTATTTTTTTTTTTTTAGAAAAAGCAAAATAAAAAGATATAGATATATCTAATATATATAGGAATTGTGCCCAGTTGAAAATAAAAATCAGTTAAATTTCCAAAAAATACATAGGTATAATTTATGAGAATTTAGAAAAAAAAATTTAAGAAAATTGATAAATAGGTAAGTTTTTATTAAAATTAAAGTTGTAACAAAAATTTTTTTTAAGGGGGAGGGTAAGGGTTTCAGCAAAGAAAAAAACATCTTTTTTGTGAATTTTTTTTTTAGAAATATGGATATGGGAAATTTATCCAAACCTTTTGTACATTATTAAATATCATTTGAACAATATTCTGTAAATTTTAAAAAAAATTTCAACAAACAAGCCGTTGGCAGAGCATTTCCAAGAACGTCTTTGAAAAAAACCGATTTGAGGTGTTCTCTGTATCTCAGCTAAAAATTATTTTAAATGAAAAATCTTTAAAATGTAGTCAAAGTAGCATCAAAACCCGCCCCATACGATCTCCGATTTTAATTTTTTTCATTTTCAAATTTTTTTTGGTCATTTGAAATGAAAATTGGTATTTTTGACGAAAAATTCCACTATTTTGTAAATGAAAAACCCCTTTAATTTAAAAAAAAAAAATTGAAAAACTCTTCGTGTAGGGGGCAGGTATTTTATGTGTAGAAAGTGTGTACCAAGTTTGGAATAAATCGGTAAAGTAGTTTTCAAATATCAGTGAACACGGACTTTTAAAAAGTGATTATGAGAAAAACGCGTTTAAAGTTTTAAAGACTAAAACAGAAGGAAAAAAATTATTTTTTTAGCTTACACGGAATTATTGATTCTAGCTCCATAGAGTAGACTCCCTACAGTAGTTTCGATGTCTTAAGCCTGTTTTTTCAAGTAGGTGTTTTCCTTATATTATATCACTGAGAACAAACGCTCGTTCAAACATACAACTAACTGACGGAAATACAGTTTTAAAAGCGAAGGAACTAACTTGTTAATAACTTTGTGAGAGTTTTTCTCTAATTGACTTCAAATTTTGGGGATATATTATTGAGATGTTCAACTACAAGAATAGCAAAAAAAGAAAACATCGATTTTTCGGAACTGGAAACCCTTACACAGAAAATTAAAAGGCATTAAAATAAGCTGCAACGCTTATTATTTTAATCCAATTTTGCTTATTTTAATCCATTTTGGTATTAAAATAAGCAGAATTGAATTAAAATAATAAGCGTTGCAGCTTATTTTAATACCTTATAATTTTCTGTGTACCCCCCCCCCCTTAAGTCTTTAAATAATTGAAGTTAAAATTAAAATTGATAGAGAAAATTTTCAATAGATATATAAACTTTTAATCTACATACTGCAAATATAATTACGTAGGATATTTTTAAAGTTTGTGAAATTTTAATTAAAGGAGATAAAATATAAGTTAAACTTACTACGAATGCACTTCCTGTTGGAAAATTTAACGATCTTCTCTTTATTCTATGAATATTTTGCGATGTTGATTTAAATTCCTGTAAATCTGTTTGATTTTGTAAACACACATCATATTCAACAGTAAAATTGACTAGTGATAACAATAAATAAATTTTCATTATACTTCTCATATTAAAAAATTGTCTACTGTAAACAAAAAATTGTAAAAATTTGCAAAAATTTGTTTCTTTTTTTCAATAAGTTTGACTCATCTTTTAAGAAACTCTTGAATGTGATGAGCCATACCAGAATTACACTTGTAACAGTTCAACAGTAAATTGAGTGTTTGAACAATCAGTTATCAAGTTATTATGACGACTGATTTTACCGAATTGAAGTTAATCATTTCTTTTCATTTCCAATTTAACGGTTTTCATTCCTATTGTTTACACTCCAGTATTTTCAAATAAATTATTGAGAAAATATAATTTTAAAAAATAATAACTTAAGTTTTATTATATAGTTTTACATATAATATATTTTCTTTAATAACCCATATTAAACATATTTTTATTTGAACACTTTAAGTATTTTTATGTTAGATATTAAAATAAAATTTTATATTATGAATATATATACTAATTACTATATGTATTTTTTTCTGCGGAATAAAGAAAATGAGAAATTTTCAAATTCATTATTTTTACTGTGTAAATATAAACTTCCTTTTAAAATTCGCAGTCTTTTTGCAAGAAAAGCAGGAAGCATGGCTCGTTATAAAATTTATTTTATCTCCTTCATGAAAGTTCATAAACACTCTGTTTACTTTGCTGACCTTTTATTCAGTGGCACATGTATATATGAAAAAATAACATATAACTGAAAATCATCAACTTTATTCCTATTTAACAGAATTTCTAATATAACAAAATTTTTATTTAACAAAACTTTTATTAGAGACAATTTCTATTGGATCTAATTTTTATTTTTAAAAAATTGTTATTTAATAGAAATTTTAATTAGCTGAATTTTTAAGTGATAGAATTTCCATTTCACCGAAACTCCATTTGGCCGAATTGTTATTTGATAGAATTGTGATCTGAAAATAGTTACTCGGGGGTCTGTAGGTCGCTGATTACGAATCCGGTGTTCGTTTTTCAAAATTCAAAATGGCCGATCCAATATGGCGGAAGAATAAAAAAAAAATATCGTTCGGTATCGCTTGAAAATCGTTACTCGGGGGTTTTTGCGGTCGCTGATTACAAATATGATGTTACCTTTTCATAATTCAAAATAGCGGAACCAATATGGCGGATATATTTTTTTTAATTTCACGGTTTTGCTTGAAACTCGTTATTCAGGGGTTTTCAAGGTCGCTGATTACAAATCTAATATTAGTAGTATTGATTTTTAATTTTTCTGTCCGCCATATTGGATCCGACATTTTAAATTTTGAAAAACTTACACTGAAAAAAAAGTCTGGTTAAAATAACCAGAATTCTGGTTAATCTAACCAGAATAAAAAGTTATATATACCCTTACTACTTTTTCTGGTTAAAAGTACTAGAAAATTTGGTTAAAAAATTCTGGTTAATTTTACCAGAATTTCAAGTTAATCTTACTAGAATTTCAAGTTAATCTTACTAGAATTTTTCTAGTTAAAAATTTTTGGTAAAAAAATTTCTGGTTGATCTTACCAGAAATTCTAGTTAATCAGAGAATTAATTAAATTTATTATTATTATATTATATTATAAATTATTATAAAATATGAATTAAAAAAATTTGTATTATGTACATATAAATGCAATCAAACAATAACACCTTTACACTGCAATTCTCTTAATAATGTTTATTTAAATATGATTATTCAGAACTAAAATTCTGATAAAACGTGTCGAGCACGTTTTCAACATAACCTTCAAACTATTTTCCACACGAACGGGTTTGCCGTTCGTCAACAATTTTTTCACTTATATTATAAAATTAATTAACCAACCTTTAAACAGATCTTTTAATTCTCCCAAACCCCAATTTTCCAGAGCTTGGTTAACTTTTTCATCCATTCTTGCGATCCGCACGATAAACTATTCGAAAAAGAACAACAGACGCTATGCAGTGTCCGCGAACGCGCGTTTTTAACCAGAATTATTTTAACCAGAATAATTTAACCATACTTATTTAACTAGAACTGTTTAGTCTTTTTAACTATATTTTCTTGTTAAAATAACTAGAAATTTTTTAACCAAACGCATCTAGTAACTTTAACCAGAACTTTTTTTTCAGTGTACATCAGATTTGAAATCAGCGACCCCTAAAACCTCCGAGTAACGATTTTTAAGCGAATCCGAACGATTATTTAAAAATTCGTCCGCTATTTTTAATTTTGAAAAACAGACACCGGATTCTTTATCAGCGAACCCAAAAATACCCGAGTAAGGATTTTCAAGCAAATATGTTTAATTTTTAAAAATTCGTCCGCCATTTTGAATTTTCCTAAAAATTCTAAGGAAATAGTAATAACTGTTCCGATTCATAATAAAAGTTGCTTCGTTCCTAGTATTAATTGCTCGGGACATTTTAAATATTACTCAGCTTTTAATAAAAGTTATTATTTCTTAAGCAGTTCCCAAATTACTATTTGAAAGTAGTAATTTTTGATAGAAAATGTTACAATTATCACTCTTTTTTTTCTCTGTGCATACACACGTTCAAAGACCAAAATTTTGGAAAAATTTTATAATTTTTAAAATTTTGAGACAATTCTTAGGAAATGTCACCAAAATTTTAACTCGGAAATTGTGAACATTTTCAGCGACATTTTACCATATCCCATACGGGATATGTTGTGTTTGAAAATATCAAATCTCTATTTTTCGAACTAGTTTTAGAATTAATTTTATAGGATTGCGATTACAAGGAAAATATATTTATTAGAATTTAGAATCAAATTTAATAATTTGTTTTCCGTTATTGTTGAGGTGAATTTCCTTGATATTTTATATATTTTATCATTATTCACATTTATTCGTTTTGCCATGGGAACTGGTGTGCGTGAAACTTGAAACCGTAACAGTTTTCCCTCTCTCAAGGGAAAGGACACTTTCTATTCTGTAATATCAAGTCTAGTGAGATTAGCCTTTGTTCTATTTAGTTCTGCCCGTGCATAGTAAACCTGAACCCTTTCAGTGTATAGTTATATAGATTTTGTGCTCACTCGATGTATCTGTGGAGAAGAGTCTGTTCAACGAGATAAGCTCAACTCTGTCGTGGCATCGCTACTTGTCAGTAAACCTAATGTTCCATAAAGGGGAAATTTGCCCTAAGATTATTACTGATAAACGCATCTCCACCACAGTGACTCTAAATTTCCACTGAAAGTTATGCATGTATCGTTACTTTAATTAAATATGTTCGAATAAAGTGTATCAGACATTTATATTGATAACAATAATTAAATCGATGTTACTTTTTGAGATTATTTTGTACCCCTTGTAAAATAATAATTGATTTATTTTCAATTTTCTGACACAACAAATTTTTATCATGGGGCTTTCGTAAATTTTATTGTTAATAAAAAGATTTTCACAAATCTTTGAAATTTTCCAAAAAACTATTTTTGTATAAATTTTTTTCTGATTTTTAAAATCTAATTTACCAATGACAATAGTAGCTTTAATTGACGTTTTTTCAAACGCGGGAAAATATCAAGACTATTTTTAGTTTTAATTGGTTATTTGAAAATCATAATTCAACATAATATTTGCTTTAGAAGCAGGATCAAGGGAAACATTAGTTCGGATTTAGGATCAGATTTAGAACGTTGGTTAACCTATCGAATTGATTATGATTTAAGATCCTATTTAGGACTTTGATTGAAGTAAAATATCGAAACTGTTTGAAGGATTAAGTTTAGGAACAACTGTTTAGAGTTAAAATTCAAAATAATATATTAGACTATTTTATTACTTTTTAGGATCCTTGTTTATGACGTTTTTTAAAACTAGTTTTAGAATTAAGATTCAGAAAAAAAATAATAGCCTTCATCCTTTGAAATGAATAAATTAAAAATCATTTCTTCTGTGTGTTTCTAATAATAAATTATAAAGAGTTCAAGAGAGGAATATTTCTTTCAAATGGAAAATATTTTTTTTGTGTAAAAACAACTTTTTTAAATGTATTGTAAAATATTTTCTTTGAGCTCTTTACTTTCTAAATCTAAATTTATAAAAAGTAAGCTACTAATTTGGTAGGGAGTCAAAAGTGCCAATGCCAAATTTCCAAAATTATTATTTTTCCAATGGACATTTAAGACATTTTGAATATTTTTCTTGGCAATTTTTTTGCATTTTTGTACCCCAATCACTAATTTAAATTAGTAAGAATTTTCACTAATTTTTAGTCACATTTTACTAAAATTTTAGTCAAATTTCAAACTACTAAATCAATTGTAGTAATGTTTTACTAAAAATTAATAAAAATTCTTACTAATGTAAATTGGTAGCTCTTTTTTTACTAATTCAAATTTAGAGAGTACAATTTACTTATGTAGGCATCATAATTAAAAAATATATAATGTCAATTTTTGTACGATATTTTTGCTTGAACAGGAATTTAATAATAAAATATCTAGAGCTTTCGTGAAAAGTCTAATTTTTTTTTCTTTTATTGAATGGTTGAAATATAAAATTGAAGAAAGCACAGGCCTTTAAAATAACAATTTTTTGCATTAATATAAGTTTAGTATTAATGAAATGACTCTTGTATTGTTATGAAAAATATTATTCTCAGGTGAAAATTGATTTTCCACAGGAAGGAAAGGCTTTGTCGCAGTCAACATTTTTTTCGTAAGCTTCCTCGTATTGGGTCTTTGGATCTAAATGATAAGATCCAGTTGGTAGTCTATAACAAAAGAAATATACAAATATTAAATATCTAAAAATAAATATAGGACAGAAAGAATAAATTCGCAAAATTTTATATATATACATTATCATGGAAATTATATAAAAAAAACTTGATTTGTTTATTTTACGCTACAAATGTATATAAAGCATTTTTGCAATTCCCTCGCGCTTTTAAAGTCTCCTTCTTTGAAAACCATATAAAATGAACAATTTCATTTTTAAAATTGTTTCCATCCTTTCTATTTAAAACAAAAACAAGAAAGAAATGAAAAAAAATATATAAAAAAGCACTGGTGGTTAAATGGCTTTTATTTCATTTGCCATGTTTATGTGTTTGAAAAGTAAAATTATTGTCTTAATTTCATTTATAAAAAAAAATCATTCCAGAACATAAACTGGTGATGAAAACAAAAATTTGTTATCAATGAAAATTTTTCTGAATTTTGCTTTTAAAAAAAAATTATAGAATTAAATTGATAAAGTTGATTCCATTTTTTATTCTGTTGATTTAGTTCGTGCCACTTTCCTCGTGATTTTTCACGTGTGCACGCAGGGAAAAAAAATAAAAAGAAGTTGGACATTAATTTTCGTGCCGTTCATTACAGTGTTAGGTCCTTCGGAGCGAGAGTAATTCACTGTTGGACGCATACATAAAATATTTAAACTCGGAATTCAAAGTTATGCAAAACTCACGTGAATATGGAGTGTAGAATCTCTTCCATAAAGGATCCTTTTCCCACTTTTGTGCTATTTCGTTTTCCAGCGTTACAGAGAGCTTTCAATACACATGCTTTGCCATCTTTGCCTTGTCTGAAAAAAATTAATTAAATTATCAAAATAAATACTAATTATTGGCATTTTTACATATCTGCCGTCCTGATTTAAAAAGATACTATCTACATATTTTATGGAAAATGAGTTTTTTATATAGTTGGATTCGTAAAAAAAGACGCATTTTTTTGTGCTAATTAGAATTATTAATCTTAATTAATTTTTTAGTTAATTAGGCGATAATTTCGATAAAAAGGACTATCTACATCAATTTTCGACAAATCCTGATGCTAAAAACACATCTACAAATTTATGAGGATTTCAGGTCGATTGACCAGTTATTTCCTGATTAAAGAAACATAACTACGTAGATATGTTTTTTGAGGTAAGGAACTCTAAATGTTTAGAGGCTACTTTCCTGATAGACGAAAACACAAGTACATAGTGTCTTTTGGCATCAGGATTTTGACCGAACTCAACCTGACTTTTCTTTAAAAAAACATATGGGACGTTCTTTGTCAACCGGACCACCCCATCTCTCCATAATTGGTTTAATTTAAAAAAATTTTATCATATTGGAAAAATTAGCTTGGAATGTCTACTTTTTAATCCCGTTGGGCGCTTTTTGAAATTCAAAATGGCGACTTAAATATGGCGCCTAAACGACATAAAAAACACAAAACATCCACTAATATGATCTATATTATTGTTTACAGCTTCACATATGACGATAAAAATAACCACAACATAGTTTACTTACAAACTGATAACGTATCTCCATTCAAAATTCAAAAATTCAAAATGGCGGATTAAATATGGCGGATAAAATTAAAAATTGAGCTAGACTCGTGAAAATTACTACTTGGGGGTTTTCGAGGTCACTGGATACAAATTTGATGTCAGTTTTTAAAACTAATAAGTGACGGATTCAAAATGGCGGACCAAAAATTTAAAAAATTGAGCTAATTTCGTAAAAATGTCTACATAGAGGATTTTCGGTCGCTGATTACAAAGCCGATGTCATTTTTAAAAAATTTGTAAATTGTTGATGACAAATCCCTATTTAAAATTTAAAATGGCGAATAGAATTAAAAAATTAAGCTAGTCTTATGATTAATAATTAAATAATCCTCACGTAATATCCATAAAAAGTTATCTGGCGTTGTATTTGATATGTACAAATTGCACTTTTTTACGTTCAATATAAAAAAGTTAGATCAATTTTTTATATTTTGGTCCACCATTTTGATTTTTTAAAAAGTAACGATGAATTCGTAAAGATTGTTCTGAAAAACCCTTAGGTAGACATTTTAACGAGTTTAGCTCAATTTTTTAAATTTTTGGTCGGCTATTTAGAATTTTTAAAAAGTAACCGGAGATTCGTAATCAGTGACCCTGAAAACCCCCGAGTAACAAGTTTCAGGCGAATCTAAACCATTTTTCAATTTTTGTCCACCATATTGGATCCGCCATTTTGAATTTTAAATAGAGATTTGTCATCAACCATTTAAAAATTTTTTAAAACTGACATCGGCTTTGTAATCAGCGACCAAAAATTCTCTATGTAGACATTTTTACGAAATTAGCTTAATTTTTTAAATTTTTGGTCCGCCATTTTGAATCCGCCATTTATTATTTTTAAAAACTGACATCAAATTTGTAACCAGCGACCTCGAAAACCCCCAAGTAGTAATTTTCACAAGACTAGCTCAATTTTGAATATTATCCGCCATATTTAATCCGACATTTTGAATTTTGAATGGAGTTACGTTATCAGTTTGTAAGTAAACTATGTTGTGGTTATTTTTATCGTCATATGTGAAGCTTTAAACAATAATATAGATCATATTAGTGCACGGAGAGAAGAGTTACAGTTGTGGCTACAAAACTTGTTTAGTAGCCTAAAATATTGTCATGACAACTTTACTAGCAGTTGTTGGAACTAAACAGCGTTGAGTTCCGTTTAGTTCACGATACTCAACAGTCTTTTTGGCCTCACTCTCTTTTGAGTGAATGCTACGCTACTGCTTGTGTTCCCCCACTTTTTATTGAGATGTCAAAATGTCAGACGCTTCTTTCTCCAAACAGTACACTTTGTTTATGTTTTTATTTAATTTTTTTTTTTGATCTTATTTGAATAAATTTATATTGAAATTATTAGGAATTTATCAACAGTGTGCATTATTATTTATTTTTAATGAAACATGAAATATAATCAACACATTATAGGTTATGTTTGCTATGTTCAAAACAAAAGCAGCCATTTTAGATTTTTAACTGATTTAAAGGTTGGCACTACTGTACACTGAACATGTTACTGCTACTAGACGGCTGTTTAGTAAAGCCTACTCTTATATTGGTCTGTCGAAAATTAACAATACTGTTTAGTTATCACAAACGAACCGAGAGTCTTACTCACTATCCAGTTCTCTCCGTGTGGATTTTTTGTGATTTTTATGTCGTTTAGGCGCCATATTTAAGTCGCCATTTTGAATTTCAAAAGCGCCCAACGGGATTAAAAAGTAGACATTCCAAGCTAATTTTTCCAATATGATAAAATTTTTTTAAATTAAACCAATTATGGAGAGATGGGGTGGTCCGGTTGACAAAGAACGTCCCATATCTACATTTACTTTATTGAAACATGAACTTTTTCAAATTTTATATATTTTTTCTTTATTAATAAACTGTTTATTAATAATAATTTGTGAGATGTTATTCATTACTCCGAGTTGGTGATCGATAACATCTCACAAATTATTAAGTGTCGCCGAGTGATAAATTCAAAATTAAAATATAAATATTTATGTTCATTTTTCTAAATAGAAATAGGAAAAAATCCCTTTAAAAATTTCTTTAAACTCAATTATTATTTGTACGTTCAAGCTCTGCATAAGGGCGCACTCACACCTTTTGGCTGCCTGCAGGTTACCATGGCAACGCATGAGAGTGAGTGCGACAGAAAATTTAAAAATTTGAATATTCAAATTTTCTGTCTCACTCACACTCGTGCGTTGCCCTGGTAACCTGCAGGCAGGCAGCCAAAAAAGGTGTGAGTGCGCCATAATACGACACATTTTTGATTATGTTTCAAATTATATTAATAAGAAACAAGAAAAAAGAACCGTTTCTTAAGAATTGTTGTAATAATTTCAATAAACCTATTTCTGCCGATAAAAGTAGCAAATAGAAATACTCGAAATTCTATTCTCTTTTATTCCAACTACTCAATATTTAAGCATAATTCTTTTTTATATTGTTTAAATAATTTATATTTTATACTTCAATATTATACATATTTTTTATGATTTAAATATGTATTTTTATAAACTTTGCTTCTAAAATTAAAAATTAGTATTTTTTTTCAAAACAATTTTTTTTTTTAATTTGTTATTTTTTAATGATATTTTTTAATGATATTTTTTAATGATATTTTTTAATGATATTTTTTAAAAATTAATTATTTTATTCTATTAAAATGATTATCAAAATTATGTTTAGAGGTGAATTAAAAATATCAAATTTGCCGTGGAAGCTAATTTTGACAGATTTAACGGAAAACATTTGTTACCTATTGTAGGCTTTTTTTTGTTAGACATTAAAAAGCGCATTTTAATGACTTTTAATTAAAAATGTATACTGTAATGCAATTTTTTTAAAATTGAAGAAGTAAACTTCTTAGAGTGTCCGTAGATAGTGTTTCTTGTGTCAGGAAAGTCAATCGTACTTGGGCTGTTCTCCTGACAGAAAAACACATCAACGCAGATATGTTATTTAATAAGGATTCACCGCAATTTTGCACTTAATTTTTAACATATCTACAGTTTCGCATATTTGCAATAAAAAATTCAGCATACTCAAATTAGTAAAAATTAGTACGGCAGATATATGGTAATAATTTTAATCTTATTTAATTATTATAAGTTAAGTCTGTGTATACAAAGTTTTAATTGCAATACAAATTTGAGAAGCATATTCGTAACTATACATATATGACTTCTTGTAATTTGAATACAGCTATCCTAACTTTACTATCCTAATGCATAGAGAAGGGGAATCGTAGCAATTACTGAATGATTGCAGGCCAATTAGATCAGGAATTAACGACGATTCTAACGCGTTCGATTATTCTCTTTACATATATATGGTAATATTTTGAATCTTATTTAGTTATTATAAGTTAATGTGTAAATAAAGTTTTAATTACGATAAACTAGATATGACTTCTTGTAATTTGAGTATAAAGCTATCCTAACTATACTATATACCCTAATGCATAAAGAAGGGAAATCGTAGCAGTACTGAATGACTACAGGCCAATTAGATCGGGAATTAACGACGATTCTAACCCGTTCGATTATTCGCTTCAGGTCACATCGATCTTAAATAGCTATTTAGTGACCTGGAAATAAAGCTTGTCTTTGATTGCTTTTCCCTTCTGCAGAGCAATTTTGTAATTAATTGCATTATTAGTGTTGTATACTAATTTGCAATTTGTCTTTAATATTTCTCAATTATATACATGTTCCTCGCATCAATTTACATTTTTAATTAATAAATAATTAAGCTAAAACTTTTATTATTTCAATTATATATTTTTTATTTGCTCCAATTTTTTTTTATATTTTCCACAATAATTTTAAAGACTCTCATGAGGTATTTAATAAAACGAATAAATTAAATATATATATTAAAGCTTGCAACTTGGTTTTTATTTACTTCACAGTAAATTGTGATTAAATTAAATAATAAAATTTTAATAACAAAATGGATTAAAATAAGATGTATGGCTTAAATCTAACGAACATTTTATGTATGATATTGAGCAATAAATAATTTAAAAAAAAATATCTGCCCTATAAATTAAATTCACAAAACTAATTATTTTCCAATTCGACAAGAAAAAGAAAAAAAGCTTGAAAAAAAATTGTCCAGGAAATTGCAGGATTCAAGACCAAAGAATTGAAGAGAGTAGGAAATATTATTTTCTCGTCTGTTTTAATAATCTTAAATGTAAGCCCAAAGAATTCGTTCCATTTCCTCTTATCAATTTCCATTCTTTTCTGAGATCTTGGAATTTTCATGTTTCTCTTTTTCTTCATCCTCCATGACTGGAGGAGTGAAGAAAAATTCTCATGCCCGACTCTTATTTAGTACATTTCAAATTTTTCTTTTTCTGTATTCATCGTCGGTGTAGACGTTATTTAATTTTAAGGTTGCTTTGCTCCTTGAGCTATTGTCGTTTGGAATCTATTGTTTGCACGACGAAACTGGGCGCTTTCGATTAATTGCTTCCCCTTCAACTTAAGTCATTCACTTGAAAGATTAACATCGTTTGGGCTTTTTGACAATAAGAAAATTATAACTTTTTTTTTTCTTTGAAACTTAATTACGTATTATTTTAAACTTACGTTTTTAACATTAATTCAAGTTTTTGATATAATTCTCTTCTGCTTCTACGATGATAAACTTCCGCTGGCTTTCTAAATGGTACTGTACGTTTGTGTGGCAATTCATAAGCTAATCCTGCTGTTACACCCATTGTAAAAAATCCTCCTGGCCTTGCGTACGTTCCAATTGTCATACAATAAACCAGCTATAGGATATAAATATTATTGTCTTTTTTAATTTTTTTCTAATTTTATTATTTTTTTATAATTTAAAAAAAATTTTTTTTTAATTTTATTTAAATGTTTCTTTTTATTTTCATTGAAGAATTTTTTTCTTAAAATAGAAAAACGATTTAATTTTTAGATAAAATTTTAACAAATTTTATTCGACGAATTTTCATTTATTCGAATTTTTATTTGCGCAAAGTAAATTGTTATTTCAATAGAATTTTTAAAAGGCAGTTTCGGTCATATAAAAATTACGCGTTTTAAAAAATCTATCAAATAACAATTTGCTCAACATAAAAATTTTTACAAATGAAGATTTGTCGAATTGGAAATTTTGGCATTTAAAAATTTGAAGCACTTAAAATTCTGTTGAATGATAATTATGCTCAATTAATAGTCGATTAAATTTGAATTTTGTTAATAAAAAGTTGGATAAAGAGAAATTTTGTCAAATAAAAATTTGGTTCCTAAAAATTTCTTTAAGTAAGAAATTGGTTTAAAAATAAATTCAGTGAAAAGTTAATTTGAAAAATAAAAAATTTGTTTAAAAAATAATTGTACCTAATAAAATTCTTTAAAATTAAAATTTTAACCATTGATTTTTATGGTAAATTCATTCGCCCCATATCACTATACTCAGTGTTTAAATTTTAAATATATAGTTATTTTCTGATAAATGCAACTCACCTGAACATTACTACCTTGTGGAAAGAGAAGGTACTTTTTATATTCGGGAACTTCTCTTCGAACTTTGTGAACTGTTAAATTAGAAAGAGTAAAATCCTCTAATTCTGAGGCGAGCATTAATTTAAAGAAAGAGGAGAAAATAAAAATTTGTAAAAAATTGTCACTGTTTGACATTTTTTTCTTTTTTGACGTCGTCCGATTGTAACTGACTTTACGTTTACACAGAGGGAACTGATTATTCAGTTTCAATGAAGGCACAACGGTACCACACTCGAGTTCACCATTTTGGTGCTAAATGATTCTAAAAGTCACTTTTTGAATACGTATATAATATTCAAATTATTTTCATTCAATATTTATTTAATGTTAAAAAAAATTTTGTTTCATTAAATAATTTATAAATATAATTTTTTTCAATAACAGATATTATTACACTCGCAGAGAAAAGATATATTTATCTTAGAAGAAAATAAATAATTATTTGTTTCCAATGAATTTTATTTGTGCTAAATAAATTTCTTTATTTAAAACAAATAAAAAGTTATAAGGCTTTTCAGACAAATGTATTTTTATTTGATTCAAATAAATTTTATTAGTCTTAAATAAATGCGCAAATAAAAAAATTTATGATTTATAATTGTGATCAAATAATTTCCTATTACGAACGCAGGTATTGAAATGGTATTTCAATAGTCAAAAATCTTATTACAAAATAATTATAAATTATTTAAAAATGATAAATTAATAAATATTGAAAAAAGAATTATATTAAGAAATGAAATTAAAACTAGATAAATTGAATTTCTGTAAATAATAGAAACAGAGAGAAGATATTTTTTTTTTTTATTTGCATTATTAACAAGCCCACGGTCAAAGACCATTTAAGGGCACTATACATAGTTAAATACATATAATTGAATATTAACTAAATATAAAAATAAAGTATGCTGGTATTAGAGCCTGAAATTACAAGATATATCTCTCAATTAACTATATATAAGTAATTATCGTTTTTTTAACACGATGCTACCGTATAGATAATATATGATCTATTAAGATCTGTTTAAAGCGTAGTAAAGAGATACCAAAAAAATCCAAATTTAAGTCATAATGGGTACACATAATATTAATTTCATTGCACATATTATAAATGGGTGCTGAAAAACCGATTGCTGAATTTGGCATCGGAACGAAGAATGGTTGGTAGTACCTAGAGTATAAACGTGGAACTTTAAACATAACGCAGCTTAGGAGATCTGGACAATTAATAGTACCATTAACCAATTTAAATAAGAATACAGATTGTGACAAAAAACGTCGTTCCGCAAGTGTTAAAAAATTAAAGTTTTTGCATAGAACAATGTAGTCAGATCCTCGGGGTGGATAAGAACCAAATTTACGGAAAGTTAGGAACTTCAAGAATCTTTTTTGTATTTTTTCAAGAGAAAGAATATCTGTTTGAAATACTGGGTACCATATCATTGGAACATAATTAAAATTGGATAATATAAATGAATTAAACAAAAAAGTAAGTATTTTTAGGTTCTTGAAGTTCCTATAATTTCTTATTAAGCAGCCTAAGGCTCTGGAAGCATTGCGTTCAATCATCTGAATATGTAATTTAAATGTGAGTTTCGAATCAAAATGTACACCAAGATCATTAACAGAGTCTTTTCTATTAAGTATCACGCTATTAATGGTATATTTATATTTAATTGGTAAATCTTTCCTTGAAAAAGTGACGACGTGGCATTTGTCGAGATTCAATTTGAGTTTATTTTGAATACACCAATCGTGAAAAACCTCAAGGCTCCTTTGAAGGGATTCTGCATCAACTTCGCATCTTATACATGCATATAATTTCAAATCATCAACATAAAGCAATTTGTGTGCAGGTAAATGAAAAACCAAATTATTAATAAAAGCATTAAAAAGGAGAGACCCTAAAACAGAACCTTGAGGTACACCAGAAGTTGGAGAAAAACATACAGAGGATTGGCCGTTATATTGGACAATGTTTGTTCTTTCTGTAAGATAAGAATAAAGTGTTCTAAGTAGACTGTTTGGTAGGTTCATAGAATCAAGTTTAGAAAACAGAAGTTGGAAATCTACGGTATCGAAAGCTTTTGAGAAGTCAGTGTATATAACGTCAAGTTGGTAACCCTGGGAAATAGCATCATTAATTGCTTGAGTAATAGTAGTTAGATTTGTTGCTGTAGAACGATTGCTAATGCTGCCATGTTGCTCATTAGCAATAAATGGCGAAAGATAAAACTTAATATGTTTTACAACTGACTTCTCAAAAACCTTAGCAAAATTAGGGATTATCGAGATTGGTCTGTAATTTTTTATGTCATCCTTTTCACCTGATTTAAATACTGGAACGATTTTTGTAATTTTCCAACTATCAGGGAAAGTACCAGTGGAAAGGATTTTATTAAATATATAACAAAGTGGTTCGGACAAGAAAGAAGAAGAGGATTTCAAAAAAAAACTAGGAATATTGTCGTATCCAGCAGTGTTTTTTGAGTTTAAGCATTTCAATGCCTCTGATACCTCTGTAACTGATAGTTGTAAAATAGTGTCACCAAAACGTTGCATACTGGGATTATCGACAGGAGCATTTCCGCTTGGTAAGGTATACACGCTTGAGAAATAACCCGCAAAAGCATCTAAAATTTTTTGAGGGTTGTCGAAGACTTGATCGTTAAGTTTCATACTACTAGGAATACGTGGGGATGTTTTTTTGCTTCTTATAAATTTCCAAAAGGCTTCAGGATCTGTTGCGAAATTAGATTCCAATGACTTGTGAAATAATATATATTGTTCCTGAATTCTTTTTTTAATGTTATTAGACAAAAACCGGATCTGATCTTTTAATTTAGGTGCCTTTGTATATCGGTATTTCCGAAACATAGTATTTTTTAAACGGATATCACTGATGATATCTGGTGTAAACTATTGGGGAAAAACTTTGGTAGATTGTTTATTTGTTAAAAAGTAAGGGATGTGTTTTTCAAAAAGATTAATAATACTGTTATATAAAAATTTACATGCTTCATTTACATCCTGTAGATCATTAATAGGAGACCAATCCCATTTAGCTAGATCAGAGAAAATCATAGGAAAATTACCGGTTTTAAAATTAAATCTTTTTTGCAACGTAGTTTGTGGTGAGTCATTTATCTCTAATCTATTATCGCGGTTATGAATCTTAGGTGAAGGTATAGAAAGTGTGATATTTAAAGATGGATGGTGATGATCTTCAGGGACTAATGGGAAAAATGAGCGGGAAATTTCACAGGTGAAGTTTGAAAAAACTAAATCCAGACAAATGCCATTCCTATTGCGAACATTATTGAATTGGGTAACATCAAAAAATTCTGCGAAGTTTAGTAGCGGTTCTGCTTTAGTATCAAATACTAAAGTATCAGTTTTATAATTGACGAAATTCGTAACATTGAAATCACCTAAAAAAATTATTTTTTCAGAAAAAAGATGTCCTTGAGATTTAAGGCAATCAAAAATGTCCAAGAAACATTGTAAAGATAAATTCGGTGGTATATAAAGAATAATAATGTCAAAAGTAACTTTCTTTTTTAATATTCTTAAACATAAGCAATTAATTAGAGAAATTATATTTTCAGGGAAAGGAATGGTGATTTCACTAACTTTAAAACTTACATTAACCGCAAGTAATACACCTCCTCCTCGTCGATTAGAGCGATCTTGTCTAAAAATATTATAAATAGTAGTTGGAAATAATTCCTGAGAAAGAACGTTATCTTAGATATCAATAGATAACACAATGAAAATGTAAACAGGAAAAATAATAGAAAGAGAAGGTAGATATAAATTCGAATAAAAAGAATTATTAATTTAATTTAAATTTAAAAATTTTTTTTAATAAAATAAAGAATTTTTATAAATTACACAGCCACACAAAAAAAAAAAAAGTTCTGATCTGGGGGTCTGACTATATATTTTCTATGTGTTTTGGGTCGCTGAATCCGAATCCGAGGCCCATTCAACCCCATCACATCAGGTTTTTGAAAAAACCTCAAAAAACCAAAATGGCGGACACTTTTTTGGAAAATTTATCGGATTCGCTTGAAACTCGCTACTCGGGGTTTTTTGGGGTCGCTGATTACGAATTTAAAGTCAGTTTTCAAAAATTCAAAATGGCGGATCCAATATGGCGGACATTTTTTTGAAAAATTTGCCGGATTTGCTTGAAACTCGCTACTCGGGGGTTTTTGGGGTCTCTGATTACGAATTTGAAGTCAGTTTTCAAAAATTCAAAATGGCGGATCCAATATGGCGGATATTTGTTTGAAAAATGCTGGATTTGCTTGAAACTTGCTACTCGGGGGTTTTTGGGGGCGCTGATTACGAATTTGAAGTCAGTTTAAATTTATCATATCAGGATTCGGACATAATCTAAAAAAACCTACAATTTGTGCTATTAAACGCGCGTAATATCTTTAGTTTCAATGTTTATGTTATCACGTCTATTTTACTATATAATGTACCGTCGGCATTTGCGTTACCCAATGTACACCACGTGGAGGTGCCCTGGACGCAGGCACACGCAAGATACAAAGTAAATACGGGTGAATTAAAACACTCAAGTTTTTGATTTCTCAAAAGAACATCTTTATTGGATTCGCCATTTTAAATTTTGTAAATTGGACTTCAAATTCGTAATCAGCGACTTCAAAAACCCTCATGTAACGAGTTTCAAGCGAATCTAATAAAGTTGACAAAAAATCCTGCCATAATGGATCCGCCATTTTGAATTTTTGAAAACTGACTTCAAATTCGTAATCAGAGACCCCAAAAACCCCCGAGTAGCGAGTTTCAAGCAAATCCGGCAAATTTTTCAAAAAAATGTCCGCCATATTGGATCCGCCATTTTGAATTTTTGAAAACTGACTTTAAATTCGTAATCAGCGACCCCAAAAAACCCCGAGTAGCGAGTTTCAAGCGAATCCGATAAATTTTCCAAAAAAGTGTCCGCCATTTTGGTTTTTTGAGGTTTTTTCAAAAACCTGATGTGATGGGGTTGAATGGGCCTCGGATTCGGATTCAGCGACCCAAAAGACATAGAAAATATATAGTCAGACCCCCAGATCAGAACTTTTTTTTTTTGTGTGGCTGTGTTATTATTTAAAGAATAAATTTTATTTTATATTTTTTAAATATTTAGAAAATAAAATAATAAAAATTATTTTCTTTTATTGCTAAAATTAATAATAATTAAATTATATTTTATATTAAAGTCAAAATTATTTGAAAATTGATGGTAAAAGTTAAATAATTTTTAAAATTATTACTTTTTGAAATATTAATGATTTTAGAAAATAAAAATCAGTTAGAGGAAAATGATTGACAGGTTAACAATGACATTGTTCTCGGCGAGCGTTAGAAACGGAATAAGAGAGAGAAAAATAGCTCTGCCTTTAGATGACAATTTACATGTAATTGGCTATCCAAAAATAGACGGCGCGAAAAATCCAAATACATACACTAAAACCCCGATTGTTGGGTCGCTGTTTACATAGTTCGTTAGTAAAGTTGGAGGGAGGGAAAAGAGGGATCTGTTGAGCGACATCATACTGAGAAAAATGTTTAGTATCATCTACCAAAGTTTGGTTCTCTCTACCAAATTTTTTATTTGATATATGTGCAACTAATCCGTTTGGTTCGGGCTACTAAATTTTTTCGTTGAATCATTTTGTTCGGTCTACCAAATTTTTTGTTTTGCACAACTAACTTATTGTTTTTAAGCAAACAAAAAATTTAGTTAAATGAAATTTTTTTTTTTGTTTTCTCAACCAACTTATTTTTTTGTTTCACCCTTTTCTCTTTATATAACCTACCTATGCCTACTTAAATTAATTTCTATCGCGGAAAAAACCTAACACTGCTGGGGCTCGAACCCTCAGACTACGCAACGCTAGTCGAGAACGCTGACCACTACTCTACGAATCCTACTAACAATTTGAGATTAAATCATTTTCACAATGTATAAAAGCTGGAAAAAAACTTTCGTTCTTGTAACAAGTTTTATTTATTTATTTTCACTACACAAACTTTTTTTTTTAAAAATGTCTGAAAAACATAAAAACTTCAACACTGAAACTTCACGACGCGAACGACATATGGTTAATGTTGACATCCCGTGAATGGGAAGCGACGCCATATTTACGAGAAGAGCGCGTGCGCAATACAGCATGTCAGCTATTTAGTACTGGGAACCAAACTATTTAGTTCGTAAACATGAAAGCTTCAAATATATTTTTTGGTAGAGCCAACTAAATTTCCCGATTTATTGCCACTTTCTATTCTGTTGTGACAACCATATTTTAGTAACGCCAACTAAAAAAGCTGAACTAAATTATTGTCTTATTATTACGAAATTATTTTTCTCAGTGCAGAGTTGTACTAATATCTTTCGTTTGAAGGCGCTGTTGCCCCTTTTAGTTTTCACTAGTCAAAAATATGTATTTAAAGAAATGCATGGGAGCATAAAACAGTTCATACGTTCCTCTTTATTTACATTTCAATGGACCACGATCGGTGGTTTAGCATGACCAAACCGACCCAGCGATCGAGGTTTTAGTGTACACTGAAAGAAAATTCATACTACTAAGTATTAAACTCATATTAGAGTTTAATATAAATGTTACAATTTAGGGAAAAAGTGCACCTATACTGATTACTATTACAGTTTTTATGAAAATATATAATGAATTTAAGAGTAACTATTATTTTAAGAAATAAAAATTAGTATATTTATTTTAAAAATTAGTATTTTCTTTATGAATTCACAGAATACGAAATATTATAATAAATAATTTCACAAAATAGTAAGAAAAATAACATATATCCGTATACTTATTTCACATTTTGTAAAACTTTATATTAAAAGTCACGGATTTTCCCGAGAGACTACGAATTTAACCGAAGTTCTGTCTGTTTGCGGCTTCGTGTCCTACTCGAACTTCTACGACTTGATCCGATTTTCGAAAGTGTTGTTAACCAGCAGAACGTACCTATCAACTGTCAACACACGTGTTTCAAATGTTTATAGTGCCACAGAAAACATTTATAATTATTAAATTTATTATTATTTTTATTAATTATTATTTTTTGATGTCATCTTTACAATTATTTGATTTTTATTTGCAATAAAAATTTTTATAACAATCATAATTTTTAATCTGAAAAAAAAGAAAAATCTATATAAACAATTAATAATAAAAATGAACCCAGCGTAACCTCTATAAAATTACACCATTGGCACTAGTAAACTATTTTTTATTATTAAGTTATTATAAGTAAACTTCTTTCTCGCAAGTGGTAAAAATATTCAGTAGTTAGTATATAAGAAAACGATATATGCCGACCCCCAGCGAAATTTATCGTTATGCGTATAGAATTGTAAGTGTAGGTTTCGTTGCGATCGTGTAATGTCTATGTATAAGCGAAATGAACGTGCGTGTTCATTAGTATGTGTGTTAACCTGTATCGTAAGTGTGAATGTGTTGTTCCTAGTCTCACTCCTCTTCCTCCCGAGAATTAACGGAAACGTCCGAGTTTCCACTTTTTTCCCTTTTCTTCCGACATTCTCAATTTTTCGTATAAAGTTTTACAAATATTAGAACGCTACATTCCATATAATGCAACAACTCTATGAGAATTTAATATAATATTTTCAAATATTGGTAATCTTTTTACGTTCTTTCTACAATAATTATTAATATTTGAAAAAAGATTTTAAGTTGGAACTTTAATATAAAGTATATTGAATTTTAATAAAAAGTACACTTTTCCCTAAATTCTAAAAGAATATATTAAAATGTAATACGCATTTTGTTATTTTTTCCTATGAAATTTCTTTCAGTGTAGAGGGAGAAATTGTCGAAAAGAAATACATGGGAGAAGCGCCCTGCATAAAGTGGTGAGAGAAATTTGCGGATTTTCGCTCAATCAATTTAAAATTTCCTACTCATACACTCGCACATTTTAAATCTTACTTACCCCGGAAAATTAAGGGTACGGACCCGACTATATAAGCCGAGTAAATGCACGTTTCTGTCTCTTTTGATCTGAACAGTTTATACTGGTAAGAGCTTTGTTTTATATTATTTTAAATATAAAGAAATATTCAGTTGTATATAAAATTCTACTATATGTTTATAATTTTATCCGATGATATGGTTCTCACGCGTTTCATTATACTAAATAATAGAATTTAATAATATATGTAATGTCCCTTTAAATTTTGACAATACTATTATTTCTTTTATATTGAAAATAATAGAATGTGGTCGATAATTTCCTAAACAATTATGTTTATATTTAATCAACCACATGTTTGAACTCATTTGCTTCTCAGAATCGATGTAGCACATAAATTTAATTAAATAAGAATAAGAAATTATATAATATTCTAAAAATCCCCGGACTGAGAGCATATGAATGCTCTTCAGTATATTAACATATATTTTAAACATTAAATTTTGCTTTTATTTTTAGAATTTACAGATATGTGTATATAAATATGTATTTTAATTAAAAATATTTTCACGTGAATTGTGAATTTTAAAAATATAAAAAAAAATTTCTCTAATTTTATTAAAGAGAGAGAAAGAATAAAATAAAAATTTTGCAATATATAAAATTAGCAATATTTTAATTTTGTAGTTAAAAGAGAATATTGTAAATGGAGTATTGACAGTTTGGATACAAAGTTGTGCAGTCCTGTTTGGTTTGATACGCGTAGTCGTAAAGTTTGTTCTCTATCGATTCGAAGGCGGTGCCGTCGTTTGGTAAACTGAAATCAAATTATAAGTAGTAATTAGAATCGACAAGCAAACTGATTCTATGTTATATAGTTGTAAACAAGCAGTAAAATGTGTCTCTTGTTGTACGACTTACGTGAAAATGGCGTGCAAAAGTTCTTGAACGAAAGTACCTTTTCCAATTTCCGATTCGCTCCTTTGGCCTGCCTCACAAAGGGCCCTCATTACGCAGGATTTCCCATCAAGACCTGTACTATAAAGAATGAAGCTTTGCTTATATTGTATAGTGGAAGGTTTCATGAGGACGAGGGTAAAGTTTAATTGGAAACTACCTCAAGCACCACTTTGAAAAATTAATCGACAGAAAGGTAAATGCAACTCGAAGACGAGTCTTCTCTCACACCTTTTGTTACGATATTTGAACAAGTTTCGGTTAACGCTATATATATATATATATATATATATATATATATATATATATACACACTCACACATTCTCTTCAGGCTTTGAAAATTATCTTCACTACATTTAATGTCGAAACAAAATTAAATTCTTTTCTGTAATTTCAAAATTAAATTATTTCGTATTAAAATTTTAGATAACATTTCTCATTGTAAAAATTCTCTAACTAAAGGAAAGTTGGGAGTAGGTTGTTACATATTTCAAAATATTGAAAAAATTATCAATTGTTTTAAAATCATAATTGCTATTATTAATAAATCAATCATTTCTGCAATAAAATACAATAAAACAAATCTATTATAAAATTAAGCTGTCAATTTTTATATGAAAAATTTAATAAAAATAAAGAAAATTAATACACTGATTACTCGGGAAAATATTCAAATTTTGACAGGTTATAAATGTGATCATAATTATTAATAACGAGAGCCTGGATTATTTAATTTAAAATTAACTAATTAAAGAAAAGAAACATTTAATTGAATTTTATAGGAGAATAAAATTCATTTTAATTATCCGGATAGGGAATGGGTTAATAAAACAAATAAAAATAATTATTTTTAATTGAGATAAACAATTATAAATAATTGACTGTTTTTGTTGCTTCATTACACTTAATATTAAGATACAAATTATTATTTCTCCATTTAGGACTATTCGTAAAATTCTTCGCACAATTTAATTCAACATTTTCAAACTCTACACATAAAATAAATATAAATAAACGAGATCTTAAATAATAAATTCTGAACATTAAATGAAAATAATGTAATTCAACACAAGAAAACTATACAATTGTCATTTAAATGATAATTGAAAAATTTATTTGATTAAAATAATCGGTTACTTGACTATTATCAAATAAATATTTATTTGTATCAAATAATTATTATTTGAGTCAATTAAATGGTATTTAATTAGTTGTATCAAATAAATTTTTTTTTCCGTGCATATGTAGAATTTACTTGTGTAGGATTTATTTATTTTTATGTTATCTTTAGTGTTTAGAAATGTTGAGTTAAATTATGTAGAATTTTACGAATAGTCCAAAATAGGAGAAATAATAATTTTTACTTGTAGTTTAATTGTGTAGAATTATTAAAAAAAAATTAATTAATGAATTTTTTAAGCTATGTAGAGTTAACGGATGTAGGATTTATTTCTGTAGAGTTATTAAAAATTTTCATTTTCATTTTTATATTAATGTATACAGGGTGTTCCAAAAGTATATGGAAACTTGAAAATATCTCGAAAAGTACGAATTTTTGTAAAAATTGTTCAAGACAAAAGTTGTTCCAAACAAAAAGATGTACATCTTTGAAACCAAAAAATTGGGCCCGGAGCCCAATGTTGGGCCCTACAATGAAAAAAGTGGTTTTCTTAAATGAGACCACTAATTTTCAGTATCAAATTCGTAATCCCCATGAAATTCTGCGTTCAGACATGTGGTATAAGTGCCCAAAATATTGGGCCCAATCCAAGATATAGGGTCCAAAATTTATCAAAAGATAAATAAATTTTAAAAAATTGCATCTTGGAGGGATTTTAAGATCACAGGATTAGAAATTGGAAGCTAATTTTCAAATTGGGCATAAAGCCCAATGTAAGATTCCGCCGCCCAATGTGAGGCCCACGGTAAAAAAAATTAGTTGTCTTAAATAAAACCCATTAATTTTCAGTATTCATTTCAGAATCGTTCTGAAATTCTGGGTTTAAACTTGTAGTACAAAAGCCAAAAAATATTGGGCCCAATGTCTGGGATTGGGCTCGACATTTTTTGACAAATAAATAAATTTATAAAATCGCATCTTTTGGAGTTTTTGTGGTCACAGGTTTAGAAATTCGAAGCTAGTTTTCAAATTGGGCACAGAGCCCAATGTAAGTTTCCGCAGTCCAATATGAGGCCTAAAGTAAAAAAATTAGTTTCCTTCCATTTCGTAACCGTTCTGAAATTCTGGGCTTAGACTTGTGGTACAAATTCCAAAAATATTGGGCCCTCATATTGGGCTGCAGAATCTTACATTGGGCTCTATGCTCAATTTCTAATCCTGTGATCTCAAAATCCCTCCAAGATGCGATTTTTTAAAATTTATTTATCTGTTGATAAATTTTAGACCCAATATCTTGGATTGGGCCCAATATTTTGGGCACTTATACCACATGTCTGAACGCAGAATTTCATGGGGATTACGAATTTGATACTGAAAATTAGTGGTCTCATTTAAGAAAACCACTTTTTTCATTGTAGGGCCCAACATTGGGCTCCGGGCTCAATTTTTTGGTTTCAAAGATGTACATCTTTTTGTTTGGAAAAACTTTTGTCTTGAACATTTTTTACAAAAATTCGTACTTTTCGAGATATTTGCAAGTTTCCATACTTTTGGAACACCCTGTAGAGTTTACATGTGTATAATTAGCTGTGTAGAATTTTCTTGTGTAGTGTTTGTTTGTGTAGGATTAATACCGCCTCAAAATCGATTTAATTGAAATTGTTTCAAAAAATAATTGAAATCTAACAAATTATTTTTAGACATTATTTTACGTCCAATGGAATCAGATAAAATATTTTTGCTAATTGATAATTAAAAAGTTGAAAATTTCTATAAAAATATGATATGTTACAACCAGTCCCTAGCTCCCCCATAACTATATAAAAAAATATACTTTCTTAATATATTCACATTGCTAATTTGCCTAAAGAAATTTTGCCGCACGTAAATTTTCATTGATTTGAATTTCCATTCCTTTATTTTATATTTAAATGAAAATTTAACGAGTGTTAAGTCCTAAGACCGCGTGACAGTTGAAAACTTTATGTGACCTTTTCAAAAGTGACAGAAATTATTATCGCAATTGACTTTCAAATTGAGCTCTCCCTTGAAAACTGACAATTTCAATTTACTTGGACATTTTATGTAAAATTAAGATAGTTAACAACTTTGTTGAATGAAAAACTTGGATAAAACTTTTTTGAGTGAGGTGATAAGATCATTTTTTATATATCAGTATTAAGGGGTATTCTTTATTTTAGTGATAGTGAGGGGAGGAGGGATGAAGAAAAAATGTCTTGACTCATTTACATGTGATAGCTGAAGAAACTTGGCTATTTGCATGCCTTAGCTTGAACTCAAATGGAATAGTGATGAGGCTACAAGGACTGTTATGCCCTTATATACTAGAGAAGAGAATAACTTCAAAGGTGCTTTCTTTATATTCCACAGTCTTTCTATACTCGTGAATTAAGAACTTTGTTACACTCAATTGAATATTCGTGCTTTAATTTGACAAGCATATTTTTATTGACACTTTAAAATCTGACGTAATAAGATGTTTGAATATAATTCCCTAAAATCTCATTTGAATTTTATAAAAATTTCGATTTAACTGACATTTTTTTTTATTAATTATTTATTTTTATTTACTTATTTATTATTTTGTAAAATTTCATTTTCTAGAATTTTTAATTTCAAATTATTAAATTTAACAAAATTTCTTCAAAATACTTACGATTGTAAAAATGCTTCAATTTTTGGAAATATTACGCTCCTACTTTTTCGATGTAGTACTTTTTTAAATTTTTTATCAATTTTGTTTGGTAATTCCCACGCCAACGCTGCTGTCATTCCCAAAACCAAGTCACCTTCTCTGCCATAAGCTCCAATTGTCAAACAATAAACCAACTGAAATGTCACAAAAAAAATCTTTATAATCGAAAAAAATAATTTTTTTTAAGTCTAAAAATTTAATAAAATATAATTAAATAAAAAGATTGAGATGAATATACAATCTGATGATAATTTATACTTGAAATTTATCAAAATGAAAATATTGTCTGAAAATAAATTTCTATTGATTTCCTCCATAATCTTTAGGGAAATTTGAAAAATTATATGCATGTAAAAATAAACATGAAGTTTGAAAATAAAAAGAGATTTATTTTATTACAAACTTTATGTTTTTATTGACATTATAGTCCAAAATTTTGTATAATTTTTCAAAATTTCCCAAAAAATCAATAGAATTGAATTTTCATAGAATATTTCTACTTTTGCAATTTTTTTTTTTTTTTTAATTGTTTGGATAAGATACAAATAATGTTTAGAAAATTAAAAAAAATGACAGCTACATTAATATTACCTGAACGTTACTTCCTTGAGGAAATATCAGATATCTTTTTTGTCTAGATAATAATTTCGATGAGTTTTCGTTAATTAATTCGTTGTCAATTAATTCATGTGAATTAATTAAAGAAAATGTGTAAAAATGAAAAATTGTTGTAAACCAAATTAAATCGAAAATACCAAGTTTTCGCGTATAAAATGAATTTTTGAAAAACTTGTCAATCATAGTAAGAATAATAATAAAAAAAAAAGAAAACAACAAAAAATAACTTTTAATTAATTAGTATTCTTGCACTTTTTTTTATTATAAAATGTAATTCTGAAATTTCCATTTTAAAAAATCAAAAGTATATTTCTCAATTTAAAATCCCGCAGCGAGTAAGTACGAAGAGTTCTTGAAGACTAGGAAGTTGCAAAGATTTTGTAACGGAGAATTTGCGTGATTTTTCACTTCTTATATACATAATATGTTGACATTGGGTTCTTAATGATTTCAACAAATATATATATGTATATCATCTTTACGGTTTTCTATTCATTGAAGTGAGTCTAATATTTATTGTCGATTATACATGAAACTGGTTTTTCCCATTGTTCAATTTTAGAACTTTTATTAAGCAGCCAGTATTGAGCCAATACTGGTATTTATATTGGATCTCTACCAAATCAATACTGCTCTCTAAATTTGAATTAGCGAAAATTTCACTGTTTGAATCAGCGAATAAAGTTTTCACTGCAAATCAGCGGTTACAGCTAATAAAATAGCGAAACACGAATCGGCGAACGTCGGTCATTTTCGTCGGAAGATAAATTTATTTTAAAATGGAGTATTCCGCTGATTGAAATAGTTGTTAGTCGCTGATTCGCAGCTGCATACTTATAGCTTTTTCAATCAGCGACTATTCGCTGCCAATCAGCGGATTTTAGCTGATTCAAATTTAGAGAGTGACATTTCAGTAATAGTAAATCAGTACTAAGCAAGCAAAACAGTATTGCTTTATTTAAAGAAATAAATTAATAATAATTATGCATCAATTATAATTTAATTTTTTCATGAACGATTGTTTAAAAAAAATTTTAATCTAAAGTTAAAATTATTTAGGTATTAATGAATAATTTATTTCAGTCATGATTACGAATTTAGTATTTTTTAATTATTTATTTAATTGGTTAATAAATTTTATCTTAAAAATTAAATTAACTTAATACCTACAGTGAAAAAAAATTTGTTTAATTTAGGTACTGAGGGGCCATTCATTAATTACGTAAGAACAATTTTGATCCCTCTTATTTATTTTGGGGTCGCTGATCACGAATATGACATTAGTTTTGCAAAATTCAAAATGGAGGATACAAAATGTCGGACATAATTTTTTTAAATTTATTAGATTTGACTAAATTTTGTTGCTCGGGAGTTTTTGGAGTCGCTGATTACGAATCAGGCATTACTTTTCAAAATTCAAAATGGCGGATCCAAAATGGCGGACACAATTTTTAGGGTTCCGTACTCGGTTCGGAACCCTATTAATATCGGTTTTTTTGAAATCGTGTACCCCCCCCCTAGCGGCCACATAAATTTATCTGGAGGGCTGAAAATTAGTACACATATGTATTTTCGCGTGTAGATTACAGGAAAATTATAGCGAACTTGATTGGAATTGATTAACATAGCGTTGTCAAGGAAAAACCATGAATTTTTACGAAAAATGCCTAAAAATGACTATGTACCCCCCCCCCCTAGCGGGGGGGACATCTTTTGACATAAAGAGCTCAAATTTGACACACTTACGTATTTTTACGTGAAAATTACAGGAAAATTATAGCGAACTTGATTCGGATCAATTTACATAGCGTTGTCAAGGAAAAATCAAAAATTTCGAAAAAAATAATTTATTCTCCCTAGCGCACACAATATTCAATCCAGACTGTTCATACTTGCTGTAAAACTCAATTTTTGCGTGAAAAATACAGGGAAAAAATGTAAGCGCGATTGGAGTTGATGATCAATTTTTATCAAATTTTTGAAGAAAAATGATAAATTTCAGAAAAAAATGTATTTTTCCGCAAAAAACGAAAAAAGTTTTTCTACAGTGATTCAAATTTATATATTTTGACGTATTTTTACGTGTAGATTACAAAAAAATATAGCGAGGATGATTGGAGTTGATTTTTCTGGAATTAATAAACAAATTTTATTTTTTAGATAACTTTCGATTTTTCCTTGACAAGCAGCTACTAGCCTTATATCAATATCTTAAGTTTTATCTCTTTTTGACTTAGAAAGATAAAATTTAATATTCAATATATTTTTAAAATATAAATACAATAAAAATATTGCGAGTTGAAATAAAATTATGTTTCTTATATTTTTTTAGTAAAATATTTTTTAAAAAATAAAATCGGACAAGTGCGAGTTACACTCGCACTGAAATCGAGGGTTCCGTACTCGAAGCGAACGAAATCGAGGGTTCCGTACTCGAAGCGAACTTATTTGGTATAAAAACAAATGTTTAAAAAATATGTGTTGTATGACAACTAATATAAGTGATACGAAGAGGAACAATTTTCTTGAATTTTACAAAATTGTTCCTTTTTGTATCACTTATATTAGTTGTCATACAACACATATTTTTTAAACATTTGTTTTTATACCAAATAAGTTCGCTTCGAGTACGGAACCCTCGATTTCAGTGCGAGTGTAACTCGCACTTGTCCGATTTTATTTTTATTTTATTATGAAATTTAATAAAATTCAGTATATAAGTACTTTTGAGGTCAGGTTAATAATCAACGATTCCAAAATCCCCTGAGTACCAAAATTTAGTCAAATCCGATGAATTTAAAAAAATTATGTCTACCATTTTGGCTCCGCCATTTTGAATTTTAAAAAACTAATGTCAGATTCGTAATTAGCGACCCCAATAACCCCCGAGTAACAATTTTCAAGCATATCAGATTAATTTAAAAAAAATTCCGCCATATTGTATCCGCCATTTTGGCTTTTTTTTAATTTTGAGGTCAGATTTGAATTGAACGACTAAAATGAACATGACTTACGGGTGGGTCGGAAATATTCTAGGCCAAACTTTTCTACAACCCACCCGTGGGTCGGAAACAGGCAACGGATTAAGGAACCATGTTTTTTTTGCGTTTTTTTTTTGATAATAACTCTTTTTAGATTAATAACAAAATTTTATTGCTTTTCCAACTTACTCGTAAAACATTTACTATATTATACATATAAAATTAACTTTCATCTACTGCATAAGATAAAAGCAAAATAGTCTTGAGTAGTTTATATTCCTCAGCAATCCGTGTAATTGTGTATGATGACTTGGCGGAAACCGCGGAAAAGTTTAAATTAGCGCCTTTAGTTAATGTGCTCCGGCGCAAAACCACGGAGATGCAATTATAACCATCCTGTCGTGGAATGTAATAAAAGAGAGAGAGAGAGAGAGAGAAAGAGAGGGAGACGGTGAAAATAGCGTAGTAAAGGAAAGTGTAAAAAAAATCACCAATAGAAGCTACAAACATTTTTCCATGCTCACCGTTACGGAGATAAATTGATAGTGGAAACGCGAGAAACGTGTCGCTCCTCACAACGTTAATAACTTTCCACCTTTATTCCTCTTCGTTACTTTGTTTACCGACGTAAACGATACGCTGTATATTTCTTTCTCCCAGACACTTACACGTCTGATTCTTCATCCTTTGAATATTTCTTTACTGCCTCTTTGCGTAAATTTCATTTCAAATTCCACATGATTGCACTCTTTAAAAATGTTTTAACCGACTTTTTTTTAATTTATTTTTATCTCATTATTTTATAATATTAAAAATAATTATATCATGATAGTAAGAAAAATTAGAAAATAAATAATTCAATGAATTAAATTTTGTTGTTGCCAAAATTAGCAAATGCAAATAACTATTGTGTAATTGTAACAAATATATTTAAGCGTGGGCAAATTATTTTGCTAACGAAATAATTGAATTTTGATGGACTGAAATTACATGGATAATTTTTCAACATATTGATTTACGCAAAATTGTCAAACATAGAATCTAATATTCGATTTATGATTCATATATAACTTGATTTTATCCTTATGTTTACAGAATCAAATCGTTTCTATCGTCGATATTGGTAAAAATCATTAAATCCAATAAACTGTAACGGACACTGATTGGCATAATGACCGCATGTGAGTGGATTCGCATTCATCGTTCCATTTTCAGTAGAGGACCTAAAACCAATTCGTTTAATGGATGAGTGCTTCGATAGCGTGACAAATAATTGACTTTACGTGCTTGAACAATCAAACCATTCAAAATTATACCTACCATAACAATAATTTTAATATTTTTGCAACAACTCCGTCTTGTCTTTCAATAAATTCCATTGTTTCACACATGTTTTTCATCAAACATGCCTGTCCATTCAAACCGTGGCTAAAATCGAAAAATGATTTTAAAAAAAATTAATTTTTTATTTACCTGCGGGTCAAACGAATGTGTGAAAAAGATTTGGAAAAATTATTTATGAAATGAATAAGAAGAATTTGAGAATTTTTTTTTTTTTTGCATAGAAAATATCGTGTGCCTTTGTTTTTCACCTTTTGAACTGGGATATTGGAGAACAAAGGGGAACTGTAGAAAAATATATCAACAAAAGAAGAGAAAGGTACAAAGCTACTTCCGCATCTTGTGTTAAGTTTTTGGATGTATTACATTGTAGCAAAGCATGACGTTCTTGAAAGAAGAGATAGAAATGCATATTTTGCTGCGGCGAAGGAAAAATAAAAGAGAAGAAGACTGCAGAGATCCTGAAATACCACAGCATTGCACCATTGGCCAATGCAAGTACCAGTAACCGCGTCTGGCCAGAAACCCCTCCCCATTTCCATTTCTCCTTTTACCACTACTATTAACTGGAAAGCATTCTATACATTATTCACGGACTATTAAACTATTTATTACCTTTCGTACATGAGCTTTGCGTTTTCATGAATATCGCGAATGGATCTGTGTTTTCTAAATCCTGGACCTTCGGGAAGTTTCCAAACAACTTTGAAGCCAGTCGCTTGTGCGAAAATCGTTGTATAGGCAAAGGAATTGATTTTGTAGTTCATACGATACTGAAATTAAATAAAAGCTTTATTTAATACCTATATATATATATATATATATATATGTGTGTGTGCGAGGCGCGCATTAATGTTTCAATAAAACTCATCGGTTCAAAGAATTTTCAATGTTTGGAAAATTTAATATAATAAAACAATTAATTGCATGAATTGTATCAGATAAAATTTTAATTGAACCATATTACTAATTAACGGATTCTTATTTATTTGTTTATAGTTTAACATGTGAAAAAGTCCTTAAATTAAAATTCAATAGAAATTTTATATTTAATAATTATTATTTGAAGAAATTTTTCTCAATATAATCTCATGCAATCGAGTTTCCATTTAACAGAATTTATATTTTATCGAATTTTAATATAATATCCACATATAAAACATTTTTATATCATATAAAATAATTTATTAAAATTATAATAATATTATAATAATTATTTATTAAAGATTATATCATTGCTCAACGATAAGAATCTAGTTCATTAAATAATAGAATGTAATTGTAATTAGATCATTTTTCTTTCTTCCTTTATTCGTACAATCGATGAAATATTTTATTTTTGTTTATATATAAATCTCTAATTAAAATTAGAATCTTATTCTTTAATTTTGTTTTTCTCAAGAATTATGAAATACTCTATTTTTGTTAATATACATATAGATCTTATATAATAAGATTCTACAAAGTCTGTGGAAAAATTAATTTTATTATTAAATTATAATTTTCAAATGTTGTTTTAAAAGGAATGTTTCAAATTTGAGTTTACATATTATTATTATGTATAATAAAAACTTATCATTTTAGCTGTATTTATTGTTTTTTTAGTAAATATCTTTAGAATGATTTTATTTCAATTTTAGTTGGAAAAATAAAGGTGAAATTATAAGGAATATTTTACTTTTTTCCAAGAAACTCAAAACTCGGTCCCTTTCAAGTATAACAACGATTAAAAAAAATTTCGCCTTTTTTTGGGTCAAATTTCAAAATTTTTTTCAACTACATAACACTTCGAAAAGATATGTTTTTTTAAACAATAACATTAAAATTTTATTGTGATCCAATTAATTATTTCAGAAATATTAATGTTTAAAAAATAATTGTCAAAAATTTCAATATGGCGTAACATTTAAAATTTTGAAAATTTTCAAAAATTCTTTTGGGACTTTTATTTCTTATATCCAATACTACAATTTTACAAAATTACAAACGAATCCAAAGACCCCTTGAAAATCGTGATATTTCTGACGGAGTCTTACCCAATAATAAAATTAATAATAATAATATGTAAACTCAAATTTGAAACATTCTTTTTAAAAAAACATTTGAAAATTATAATTTAATAATAAAATTAATTTTTCCACAGACTTTGTAGAATAGAATACCTACATTAGAGTTCGAGCGGAACGTAGCGCGACGCCTGTCACTACGTACTACATGTGCCATGCGCGCTGTCAACAATGTTTAAATAAACCAATTGTCGAATGCATGCCATTTTTTTCTCGACAGAATATTATTCAGAAGGGTTTTAAGTATATGAAGCTATTTTTTTCATTTTAAAATTCGATTGTTTTCATGGTTTTTTACTATTTGTTTATAAATAAACCATTTTTTCTTGCACTAAAAATCAATATTTTTGCACTAAAAAAATATCAATAAAACTATGGTTCAAGACAAGAAGAATGCCGTTTAGATTACTAAAATCGATCAATAAATTTCTTTGGAATTAATTTTTTTTAAAAAAGGGTCAAAAATATTAAATTGTTAATAACAACAACAAATTTTTTTTTGCAAAATCGTTTTAGGAGGTGATTGTGCATATAAAATACCATAAGAAAAATAACATTTCAACAAAAAATAAATTTTTTCAATTTTAGGTGGCACGTTTCAGAAATTCTTACTACGTAACAAAAAAATTTGGTTAAGTTAACCAAACATTTTTGTTATGCTAACAAATAACACTCAACCAAATATTTTGGTTGCTTAAATACCAAAAAAATTGTTACCCAACCAAATTTTGGTCGCCAAGACGAAATATTTTTTTAATGACTAAAGTCATTTACTACTAATCTTAAAATTGCATAAAAATAGTACAGGGTTAACGAAAACCTCTATAAGTAATCCAGTTTTAAGTGAATTCAATCAATTTTGAAAAATTCTTCCTCTATTTTGAATTTTTATATCATATTTACATTTAGATTTAAAGGCCCGAAAGACATAAAAATATAAAATTTCATAACAATTCGTCCATTTACAGTAATTTTTATCCGCTATTATGAATTTTGAAAATCTGATGTTAGATTCATAATCATCGACATCAAAAATCGCCGAGTAACAAATTTTAGAAATATTGAAAAAGTTTTTTAAAAAACTACGTGTTTCTATTTTTACTTGACTCGGAAATAATGGTTTTTTTTACACTTATATAATTCTCAATTGAGTGATAAGCTTATGAATTTATTATAAAAATTGAATTAATTATTAGGAAATTTTTTTTAATTCGATTGTGTAAAATCCTGCCATTAAAAATTTTGACATATGAAAATTTAATTGAAAATTTAAATGAAAATTTTCTTTAATTAAAATTTTATTCAATAAAAATTCAAAAGGTTAAAAATTGTATTAAAATTTAAAATTCTTCCTCATAAAATTCAATTAAATAGTCATTTGACATTATAAATTGTAACATCGGGAATTTTAAAGTATAACAAGTTTTATGGAACACTCATGCTTTCCTTTCGAGTGTATATAAGCAGGGGAAAAAAATAGTTTTTATAAAGTATACGCAGCTGAAACTTAAATTCGTTATGGAGGGAAGAAAAATTTTATCACATATCTCTGCAAACTATGGGTCGTGGGAGGTTTTTTTTTTTTTTTACTTTAGTATTCGGTTATACACTGAATCTTGAAATTGAAGCTAAAGTCTTGTTTTAAGTTTTTCTCTCACACAGATATATATATATATATATTGAATCGTATATATACGAAGCGATATCTTTTTGTCAATTTCAAAAGAAAAGTTTACTTTTCCTTTTTATATAGATGAAATCTTTATAGTTTGTTTAAAAAATATTTTATTTTACTTAAAAAGAATAAACTTTTGTTTTGTGTGCTTTGAAACTTGAGCTTAGGGTAAAACATCACTCTTGATATCGGAGTACATTGAAGAACACGATTCTTTATATTGTGTTATTTTTTTTTTGTTCGATGAAATCCCAAAATACGTTAACAAATCAGTAGAGTGAAAAAAAAATTTAGTTTAAGCTATAAAAATTTTGTTGGTATTTAAGCCGATGAATCTATATGGTTGAGCATTTTTTGTTGCAGCATAATAAAAATGTTTGTGATTGACTGAACCAAACATTTTGTGTTATGTTTAGAAAATTTAATCCCTTACTATTTCTTTACTTTATTTACTTGTAATTAATTTAAAAATTTTCTTTTTTATTGATTAAACATTAAACATAAATTCATTGATTTTAAATATTTGTTGTCTGAAAAATTTCGCAAACCCACAAAGAATTTAATCCTAATTTTTCGATTACAAATCGAATCTGGTCACTTAACTACGTATCTTTTTATAAATATTTATTTAGGTACAAATATGTGTTTTAGTAACGGCAACCAAAATTTTTTTTATGTATGTAATGAACAAATGTCTGCAATGATTTTTTTATATGAAAGTAAATTTTTAGTAAGAAATGCAAAAAATTATTTGGTTGTAACATAATTTTCAATTGACCCCGAAAACCCGTAAGTAACAAATTTCATTTGCCATATTGAGTCCGACATTTTAAATTTTGAAAAACTGACTTTAAATTCGTTATCGCACCGACTCGAAAAACCCTGAGTAATAAGCTTCAAGCGAATCGGATCAATTTTGAAAAATTATTCCGCCATATTGGATCTGCCATTTTGAATTTTTAAAAAGTAGCACCAAATTCGTAATCAGCGACCCGAAAAATCCCCGACTAATAAATTTCAAGTGAATTTAAGCAGTTTTGAAAAATCATCCGCCATATTGGAGTCGCCATCTTTGATTTTTAAATATTCCATTTTACATTTTAAAGTAGACATAAATATAGCTAAAATTTAAGACCTCATAGAAGAATTTCTGTCAAAAGGAATTTCTTTGGCATACAAGCTAAAAAAATTATGAACAGTGACATAGCAATAGTAAAATATTTATAAAATAAGGAAATCTATTTAATAGATTACTTATAACGTTTAACAAGTTTAAATACATGTTTTATCTAAAATAGTCATATGAATATCTCCTATGATAGTTAAAATAAATACTGTTTCAGAGATATTGTATTTATATTCTAATCATAATATATATTTAGTATAGTTAAATCTCATAGAAAATTTAATTTTCTCTATTTTAGCGAAAATGGATAATCGCTAAGGCGATATTAACTATACTTAAAACTATCCCAGAGATTATTTTCGCTAGTTTATACAAAGTTTTTTTTAGCGTGTACGAAATTAGAATGAATTCCCAGGTAAAAAAATTAACGTTAGTTTAACGTTAGTGACTAACGTTAGATTAACGTTAGGTTTTTTAAAATCTAACGAAGGTTTAAAAAAACAATATTAAATATACTTTGAAGCCTGAAAAGATATTTAAACATCAACAATATTTTTTTCCAGTTTTTTTGAAAATTAATCTTTTACCAAATATAAGTTTTAAAAATAATTAATATTAATATTAATAATTATTTTTAACAAGTTCAGAAATTAATACTTACCGAAATCTTAATAATTCTAAAAAGTTGATAATCAATTTCGTATATAATTTAAAATTGAATTTTATTTTAACGATTTATTAGAAGTAGAATATAACGAAAAATTACAGTTGTAATTTAAAATTACACCAAATTCAACATCAACCATTTTTATATCAAAAATAGCAGTTATTTTAATTTGTTGAATTTGGTGTAATTTTAAATTACAACTGTAATTTTTCGTTATATTCTACTTCTAATAAATAAAAAAATAAAATTCAATTTTAAATTATACGAAATTGATTATCAACTTGTTAGAATTATTAAGATTTCGGTAAGTATTAATTTCTGAACTTGTTAAAAATAATTATTAATATTAATATTAATTATTTTTAAAACTTATATTTGGTAAAAGATTAATTTTCAAAAAAACTGGAAAAAAATATTGTTGATGTTTAAATATCTTTTCAGGCTTCAAAGTATATTTAATATTGTTTTTTTAAACCTTCGTTAGATTTTAAAAAACCTAACGTTAATCTAACGTTAGTCACTAACGTTAATTTTTTTACCTGGGTTTAATGAATTCTGAGCACATTTTCGGCCATATTAAATCGGCCATCTTGAATTTCCTTTTTGGCCACTTTGCTTTAAAAAGTAGACTTAAAGAGCTAAATTTTGGTCTCTATTAGAACTCTGTAGGTCAAAACCAATTTTGTGGAGATAGGGGTCTCCCGTTCAGAAAGAATGCCCCATATATATATAGGGTTTTGGAAAAAGTATGGAACCCCTTAAATATTTCTTAAAATCTGCATTTTTAAGCAAAATGTTAAAAATAACCGTTGTTGGGTTTAAAAAAATGTATTAATTGTTGAAATGAGTGAACGGGCTAAGGACCTCATTTGGGCCCTATATAAATAAAAATGTCAATTTTTTAAATGAAATCGAATTTTTTTAATTTCGAATTTTTGGGCCTGACAATCTTCTGTTTACAAACATGCAGTGATTTTTTATTCCAATTTTAATTTTGGGCCATATTAAAACCCAAAAAATGTTATTCAGATGTATTCAAAGATTTCGATAAAATCCCTTAAAAGTATTTAAGGATTTCCATACTATTGCAACACCCTGTATAATTGAATTTATATTTGGATAAATTATATAATTTTTGTATCAAACATAAAATTTATTTACAAAAACAAAAAATTGCTTAAACAAAACTGTATACATATATATATATATATATATATATATACCAAATTTTTTTCTCCCATTTTTTTTATTAGAAATTTCTATGAGTCTTTTTCTCAATAATCAATTGATTGGTAGTCAGCTCAGCAATATTGCGAGGTCTTGATTTTATCTTTTATTTATTTTTTTTTTTCGAGAAATGTCGCGTCGTCAAAAGACACATGTTCGTAAGAACGTGTCTTTTTGAAAATGACCAACGTTTGAACTGGTAGAAGTTGGCGAATAAAGTGGTATAGCAGGTGCTGGAGTTGAAGCCAGTATTAAACTGTATCACATGGGTGCCACTGCAGTGTAAACGTGGGTGGAGTGCAGCCTCTGGTTCTGGCAAGCCATTTGTCAGACAGGCATCGCCTCTGTTTCTTATGTTCCAACGTTGAAAATATCATCTGGTATGATCGGTTTGCGTTTCATTTCTCCTCGATTCAAAACTTCTCTGTTACCGCAAAATCATCGTGTTTCCTTTGCCACTGTACCTTGTATTTCCATTATTGCTGTTTTTTTTCTCTTTTATGTTATATTTTTTTTCTGAAGCCAATGAATAAGAAATTCAATTATTTCTTTTGTGCTACATTTTCTTTCTTTTCTTTATTGACGTTTCTCTTCATTATTCATTATTTATCATTAGTTTTTTTTAACTTTTATTTCTTCTTTTTTTAAAGAAAATAATATCTTCAAAAAAAAGGGGGGAGTAATTTTTACCGTTAATTAATTTCACATGCACTTCGTGGGGTTTTTGTGTAATTTGAATTCAAAGACTTTTAGTAAAATGGCCGTGATTTTGTTATTTTTGAATATTTTTGAATTTTTCTACCGGATTTTTGAAGAACAGTGAACGCTCTAAAAAGCTTTGAAAAATAACAATTCGGAGAAAAAATTAAATAATTGTTTTTTTTAGCAATATTACAATATTAATTTTTGCATTTTAAAGTAGAAGAAAATTTTAATTTAGAAAATATTTTAACGTGTGCGAGTAGAAATATTTCCGAAAATATTTTTAGCTAGATATATAGCATACGTGTGTTTTTTTTTATCATTATACAGTAGTAAACATTCCGCTTTCTGGAGTATTCTGTTTGTATGAATCTCTGATCGTCGAACTAAAACTCAAACCATTATCGTATGCCGTAAAAATTTATTCCTTTATCATTTCAAATTGAACAATACTAAGGAATTCTCTATATCCGCCATTTCAGAAATGCTTGGAATTCGAAATAGAATCCATAGTGAAATCGTATGAACGGCTTGATTTTCTATAAAAAAAAGTGTGATTATTGTTTCAATGAATTTTAAAATACTTTCAAAAGATATAATATATATTTTATTAGAGAAAAAAATTAAAAAGAATTTAATATTAAAGTTGTTTTTTTTAATAATAAATTTACTTATAATAAAAATGTTTAAATTTGAAATAGTCTTTTGTCTGAAAATACATGCAAGTTGCTTTAAAATCAAAGAAAATATTCACCTCTTTATAAATAGAAAAAACTTTCTTTTATACAATGTTAACGAATTGAGAGGCTCACTTTTACAATTCAACATTGTGTAAATGTATTATTCTCACTCTTTCTCTGTATCTATCTATATATATATTGTGGAAAGATATATTAAAAATTCTGTCGCTTTCAACTCTAAGCACTTTATAATTGAAGAGCTTTTAACTTGTGTGTCACTTTCAATTTGAAAAGAAAGCTTTCCAATTTTCACACTTCTTAACTTGTTTTTAATTTCTTCTTCAATATAAGCTCTTAACATCTTGAGAATTTCATTAGATTATTGTGCAATTTTATACACCTGAACTCGTGTTATTAATAATTTTACAATTTTTCCATTCGCTATTTTCTTGATTGAAAAAGAATGGTAAATTTTATAAATTTAATGATAAATTCTGTTAAACTATCATTTAGTTGAATATAAATTCTAACCATATATGACAAAATCGATTAAACTTTTGAAAAATCTCTCATTTTGTGTTTAAATAAATTTTAAGAAAACATTTTAACAACAATATTCCCCTCGATGGGGGAAATTTGAAATTCTTGACCCGCAAAATCGGATTTAACGCCGTAAAGTAGGTATCCCTTAACCGCTTAGAATGAACCATGAGCTTTATTCGCTAAAGCGAGCAGCTTTTCTCAGCATGACTGGTTACTCACGAAAAACGTGCTACCCTTCCTAAATGCAAGGACCCTTTTACTCCTTGCATTTCCTTCAGTGTCATTGGATAACGTCACGATGTAGAGTATTGTCCAAAATAATAAAAATCTCATGATTTTATTATTACAATAATTTTTTGTTGCATTCAGTTAAGTGTATATATATATGATGAAAGATATATATATATATTTTAGTGCCAAATGCCACGCGAAAGTTAGCTAAATCCTCTTCCAGTTTCGTCGAAACCTCACAAGCAATTTATCTCGTGGCCAGCTCGTCCCCCGCAGTCACCCCTTTGACTAGCCACCAGCTCCTTTCAACCCTTGGCTGCACCAATTAGAACCTGGTGGTTAACGTTAATTTCGTGAGGTACACTGGATACTTAATTTAATCGAATTGTAATTAAATATCACTATTTTACATTCCTCCATGGTATTTTTAAATGAATTGAATTTTTCATTCTGTGGATTTTTCACAGCATTCTACACAAAGTAATTAATTATTGTTGTACTTGTTAAAAAAGGAAGAAACAAAGAAAAAAAAGAAAGATTTACGAAAAACACTATTTTAAATTGCCAGTTTTAAAATGTGAATTTTTTCCTTGTTTTATAACGATTTCTCTACCTTCCCTCGTACATTTTTGGTTTAATATTCAGGACAAAATGTCGAAAATAGAATTGAAAAACATTTTTTTTTTAATTAATTTTTGATTTTATTATATTTTGACTTTAATTAAAAAATAAATTTTTTTTGTCTGTTTTTTTTTATTAAAGATGATTAAGAGTTTAAATAAAATGATACCTGAATAGGAAACTACAACACAAAAATTCTCCTTCATTTTTAGAATTTCGTGACCCAGGCCCGAAAGCCTTATAGTCTCGCTTTGGAGTCCGTCCGTCCGTCGTACGCTTGTATGGTAGCTATGGTAACAGTTACCATAGCAAAAAAAGGGCACTGATCAGTGTTTATCTCGTTTAAAAAATTGTAAATAAACAAAGTTTTTTAAATTATTGCTTGTAAAAAAAAGTTATTGGTAGTTAAAGTTTATCGTTTTATACAAGAGTTTTAATATATTTTTTATCTGAATAATAATTAGTAAAAATTTTAAATAATTTTTATTATTGACTCACTTTTTGCTTTTCATTTAGTAAAATTTAACTAATTCAAAAACAAAAAGTACATAATTCGTTGATAAATTTTTTTTTATTATTAATTAGTTAAATTGTACTAATTCAAAAGCAAAAAGTGAGTCACTAATTCAAATTAGTTAAAATTTGTACTAATTAAAATTAAGAGAAAATTGAGATTTCAGATTCTATGATCGTTACTTTGCTAAATTTATTGACTTATTTAAAATTATTTAATTTATTTATTTCCAAAGTAAAAAAAAAATTATTTTATGATTTTTTAAATAAATTCTTAAAAATTGTTATAAACTATTTTTAAATGTAAATATTTTAAAATTTATGTTATTTTATTATCTCAAACAGCATCTAGTTTTTATATTCAAATAGAAATATTAGCTTTGGAAAATGTCTATAAGTTCACGTAGCTGTGTGCGTCAGAGTACACGGTTCGCGTCCCAAGAGTCTTGGGTTCGATCCCCCATGCGTGCAAGATTTTTCAAAATTATTCTTAAGTGTTTCGTATACTGTATATGTAATAATCTTAAATAGAATATAAATTAGAAATAAAAAATAATAAAAAACCGTAGTTTCATTAAAATGAAAATAATTTCACAAAATAGGTCAATTTAAAAGAAAACTGACAAGGCCTTGATAAGTTGTTCTTTAAATACTTTAAATTAATTATATTTTGTTTAAATAAAAAGAATTCAACATTACCAATTAGTTTATTCTTCTGTGAATATATGGTCTTGATTTTTTCTGCTCTTGGAAAACACTAAGAATTGAAGAAATGGTTAACTCGAAGTAACAAGATTTCGTAATTTTTTTTTCTTTTTTTTTTACTGTCCTGCCTTTCGTTCTAAAAATGTAATGCAAAATGAAGTGTACACAATCATTAGTATTATCTTGTTACTAAGAAGACTGTCCTTATGTACTGTACTCGTTAGGCACTCTATAAATGTTGTAGTTAAACACCGTTGAGAGGACTTCCGTAATTTCTTAATATTTACCAAGAATCAGTCTACCAGAAACATGACACTTTGTTATCGCAAACAATAGTGCAATAATTTCTCACATTATTTATCGTCCAACACTTATATATACCTAATTACGCTATGTAAATATTAACTATATAGTATCAGATGTACTACAGTAAAACCTACTTATATATATCGGATGTAAAGGGACTAAAAAAATATCCGATATAAGCGAAAATTCAACATATTTAATACTTCAAAAGTATAATTACAATTTACAACAATTTTAATTCAAGATACCCCTCCCCCCTCTCTATCTCTTTTTCTCTCTTTGATGGCATCCAATTATTTTCGTACTATGTATTTTATTTATTAAATAATTTAATTTAACTTTAAATGAATAAAAAATTGGAAAGTAGAATTTATTTTATCAAAGAAACATTATTTGATTTCAAATAAGTTTACACATTAATTAAATAAAAAAGTTGTATTAAAAAATAGTGTTTTTAGTTTATATAAAAGTATATTTGAAACAATACAAATTGGTTTAGATTCATGAGCACATGCTATTGTTATAATAAACGGCATATTCACATACGTTCAAATACAGATTCTATCAAATTGACAGTATACGTAGTTGAATCATAGAACCATTTATTGAATTATGTGGAATTAGAATTTTTTTTTATTAAAATGCATTCTTTAACCATCAGAAATTACATTTCTACGATTTATTTTAATATAAATTAGATTTTTAAAAAGTTAATTTTCTTTAATTTATTCATTTTTAATTAATAAATAATATTTAAGAAGTCAATTAATTTTAATAATAATCTTTTTTTGAGCCTTTACTTTTTCAATAATGTCTTACAATATTATTTTGATGATTTTTTTTTTAAGTACCCACATAGCACGACTTTTTGCTGTGCACGGAGAGAAAAATTAGGTGATAACTGCTTTGTTTCAAGTCGTTGGTCCAATTTTATTAAACAAGGCATTTGTAACTGGAGAGCACGGTAGATTTGACTTGGCTATCAAGTTAGGGCTATAATGTTCTCAAATAATACCGACAGACGGTTTGACCAATCAGCTTTGCTTGGCAGCGTGGCGCTATTCACACACGCATATTAATAGAATATTATATTTATTAATTTTTTCTAGGTTAGGTTTGATTTTTAAAAAAATTTCAAATATTAACATTTTTTTGATGATTTAAAGGAAATAATAAGGTCCACAATATAGTTTTTAAGCAATTCTGAATCCAAAGGTTTTTCAAATTAACTGAAAAATTATGTAAAAATAAAAAGAAACACTTTTTCAAGTTATGTTGTGTGTTGGATTTTCAGTTTTAGACACTTTTCTCGTTATACATAATTATAATAAAAAGTTAGGACATTGCGTAGTCGTATTTCAACATTTAAAGCGTACATTAATTATTCACTGTAAAAAAAAGTTCTAAATTAGAGCTGATTTCGGTATTAAAATCGAACCAAATTACGATTTAGTACAAAAATTGGTACTAAATTAGTACCTTTCTTTTTACAGTGTTTTTTACATTACTTTTGTGAACGCATTCATTAATAAGTATTTAATTATTTTGTCAGCAAACCATAACACACTTCGAATACGATAAATGACAAATTTGTAAGTTTCGAAGTGCAAAATTTTTATTTAAATATTTTACAAATAAATAAATTGGCATAATTTTTTTCTTGAATTCGCTATTGATATTAACATATTGATATTACTTGTTACACGAATAACCTCAACTGTTTAAATGAATGGAAATATCACTTTTTAATGGCACATTAATACTATTTGGGACCGCACAGTCAAAACTACCGTGCGACCAATTTTGCTTTAACTGTAGGCATCGTTACTTGAGTCACTCAAGTAGTTTTAACTTAAGTCTCCAGTCCACACAACCTAATTTTTCTCTCCGTGTGAGGTTACTGTAAGGATATCTGTAGGCTGTTATTTTTTATGTTTAATCACATCGCTCACAAAACTTTTCTCGTTCCTACAAATGCACCGACGTCACAGCAGACGCTACTTTTGATCCTCCAAAAATTTAATGGCCCAAAAAGTTAGGTTTCACTACGAGAAGCTTCGCCACGTCCATGCGTAGATGGCGCTAGTGTTCTTATTTTAAGAAAAGCGAAGTGTCCAACCTTAAGTATATTGCGCTATTAAAAAAAGAGTAAATTTGAAGATATATGTTCTTGATACGAATATCAGAAAACATGAATTATTTGGTAAATAATTTTTTCAAAAAAATTAATTATTATTAGCATGATACTATTGACTTAATGTAAAATAGAAATTAATTTAATAAAATCTGTAATATCATTTATTGTGTATACTTTGAATTGAATAGCATGGCTTCTTCACTTCAAGTATTCTTCAAATTAAACGCACAAAATATGTGCTATGTTAAAAAGAGTGCATGCTATTAAATCTATAGCGTAATAATTTATAGTATGTGCTATTAAATTAGCAGCAAATGACTTCGAACGATATTGAATATGCCGTTTGATGCGACAAACTAATATTTCATTGATTCAATAGCATTTTTTTCTCAGTGTATTTAGTAATTTAGTTATTTTATTTCATTTTTGGGAAAATAATTATAAGAAAAGTTTAGCACATTTTTGCTTAAATATAGATGGGTGAATCTCTCGAAAAGGACAAATGCTGAATTAAGAAAAAAAAAAAAAGTTCAAAACCACTGTTATGACTATTGCTATGTGAAGAGAAGGACCTAAATAAGTCTCTAAAATACGTTGTTACGATCTTTATGAACATTATTGTTTAAAAAATAATTGTTTAATATAAAAAAATTGTTTAATATTTTGTCACCGATACAATGATCGAATCCGTTTAAATCTTGTTACTCGAGGGTTTTTGGGGTCGCTAAACAAGAATCCGGTGTTAGTTTTTCAAAATTCAAAATGACAGATCCAATATGGCGGACGACAATTTCAAAAATCAGTCCAATTTACTTGAAAATGGTTATTCGGGGGTTTTCGGGGTCGCTGATTACGAATTTAAGGTCCGTTTTTAAAAATTCAAAATGGCGGACGACAGATTTAAACATCCATCCAATTTACTTGAAAATAGTTACTCAGGGGTTTTTGGGGTCGCTGATTACGAATCTGGAATCAGTTTTAAAAAATTCAAAATGTCGGACAATTATCTTTTAAATCTATTTAATTGGCTTTAATATCGTTAATTAGGGGGTTTCAATAACGGTGAACATAAATCTGAAGGTAACCCAAGTAACCATTTTCAAGTAAATTGGATTGATTTTTGAAATTGTAGTCCGCCATATTGGATCCGCCATTTTGAATTTTGAAAAACGGACCTCAGATTCGTAATCAGCGACCCCAAAAACCTCCGAGTAACCATTTTCAGGTCAATCGGATCGATTTTTTAAATTGTTTTCCACCATATAGGTTCCGCCATTTTGAATTTTTGAAAACGGACTTCAAATTCGTAATCAGAAGACGAAAATCTTGAAGGAACGATTTCGTTTGATTTTTTTAACATTATTATTCGATAATATTACATGTTCTTTTTTTTTGACATGGCCCCCTTTGACCCCCTGTAATTCCGAAAGGGGGCATATGCTCATCTTGAAATTTTGCAGGGATTATTGGGTCATCATTTGGCATAAAGAAAGTTTCAAAATTCGAGGTACGAAAAAGGTGCATTTTTTGCATGAGGCTTTATAATCGATGGATGTGACTAGCGATCACGGAGGGGAGTTTTTTTCCTTTAGGCGTAGCCAAAATTTATTGATTCTAATATAAAAATAATAAATTTTATAAAAAAAAGTAATAATAGTATTCGCGATATTTAAAAGAATATTCTAAAAATTATTAATAATATTTATTATTTATTTATCAAAAAACTAAATTTAAAGTGGTCACGGAGGGGAGTTTTTTTGTGTCGACGAACATTGCGAAACTGAAAATCTTTCTGACACTTATTGTTTTCATTTCTTTCATGATGTTGTGTACTGACCAAAACAACATCGTCACTGTAAACACTTTTGAATTCTTCATTTCTCAATTATCATTTTTTATTTTCATTTACTCATTATATTTGTAATTGGTCACGGAGGGGAGTTTACTTTGCGAACAAAACTTATTTAATTCTAGGAAAAAATATTTTACAAATATTCTGTTTTACACTTTATAAATCAATTATAAATAATGTAATTAGTAGATGTTACTAGACAAAAGATGTTTTCCTATTGCAGTATGAATGCAATAATTCTTCTTTAAATAAAACTTACTTCGCGAACGGTAACGGAGGGGAGTTTTTACACTATATAAACATGATTATATTCAATTATTTAAAATTGTCAATTTTTTTTTATAAAATCTTATTAAATTCTGTTGACTTCTATAATAAGGCCCGCAACATTTTCAATTATTATAATTATTTATTAAAAATAATGTCATGAACGTGTCATTTGTCCTTTTTGTGAGAATGACCCAGATACATAAATATTAAAAGATTTATCATTTTATTTTTAATACCTTACAATTTTATTTTATTACAAAACAATATGTAGAGTTTTTTTTAGTGATATTTATCTTTCTTTTCTTTTTAAATTTCATATACACACATATATATATATATATATACAGATTCAGATAAAATGTATCTGCACATTAGGTGATTGTCTGTTTCCTGTGTGTGATATTGATGTTCGACATCCGCACACCTTGACTGTAAATCGTTTTACTCGTTTCTTTCTGCCTATAGTAGTGCAAATATTTGATACTTTGACTTTTCCAACAAATTGCTACTTTTACTGATCTCTTCGCCTGTTTAGATTAAAATTCCTGCTGACTTTTACTTTGAAAAAGTTACATTTTACAACAAAGTGCAATACAACACATGCACGATGAGAATAGTTTTTATCAGCCAAGTGTTTTAAAAAGGGGAAAAAAAATTCTTAAAGAAACTATATTAGTTTCATATGAGTTAATTTTTTCGGTAATTGAAAGATTAATAAATAAAACACTACTTCGTTACCTATTTAAAATATTTTCAGTAAATAAAAATAATTATTTCATCAAGTCAAAAATTATTTCGTTTAGATAAATATTTATTTTTTATAATCAAATATTACTAATTTATTTGAACAAAAGAAATATTTTAAACATAATAATTGTGTATACCAATATATATGACTATTAAACATTAGAATTTAAATAAATTTACAAATCGTTATTGTTTCTCTCTATATAATGAAATCAATCTCTATATTGACTTCATAAAGTTTGATCGAAATAGTTGATTCTTGATATATAATCCAATATTCCATATCCATGAGGACAAGATGAATAAAGCTGTAGACAGTCGACCCCTTGTTCTCCCGCTTTCATGGCCTCGAAATAATCGTTATTCGGAAACGACCCATGAATCGGCCTAAAAAGAAAAAGAAAAACTTTTATTTTCACATTGAAATTAAAATAATTTTATTAAAATTTTCCAATTTAAAATATATTTTAGACACACAATTTATTTTTAATAGAAAAGAATTAGCACAAATTCTGTCTTTTCTTGTTAGCTATAGCATATAAATAGAAAAAAAATTTGTATTTTTTTAGCGAAAATAAAAAAAAAAAAAATTTATCTATAATTGAGATATCTATACAAATATTTATAATTTATGAAATAAGCCTAATATATAATGAGAAAAAAGGTTTGAGCTGACAACCAAATATTTCATTCAATATATGTGCAACTAAAATTTTTTGGTTGACACAACTAAACTTTAGTTGACAACAACCAAAGTTTGTTTCAGACGACTAAATAAGAAAATGAAAAAGAATTTGGTAGTCTCAACCAAAAAATTTTAGTTGCACATATATTAAATGAAATATTTGGTTGTCAGCTCAAACCTTTTTTCTCAGTGTATAGAAACAATAATGCAGACTATATACAACAAAAAAGTAGAACACACATTTGCAGATGTTAATTATTGATTTTAAAAAGGTCACATCAACCGAAAAATGCAAATATATTTTTATAAACTGATCATTTTATCTGAAAGTTCATAGGTCGAGGATTTATCTGCGCAAAAGAGGGGAATGAAAACCATAAAAACAAAATCTTTACGAGCGAGATTTTTTTCATACTTTCAAGGATTATGTCGCTTGCAGTCAATTTAAAATTAATATTCACAGATTAATGTCAAAAAAAAAAAATATTGATTTAATCTTAAGTTATTTCAGTATTAAACCAACGTCTCCTTTAATATTAATCATTATTGACCACGGTTTTACACCTTCAATTTTATTTATTATTAAATATACCTATATAATTCATATTTTATATTACAATTATAAATTTTTTATTAATTTATTAAAATTTAATGACACTTTTCTGCTCATTAATTTTTAAATTGTCGATATATAGACTTACACGTGAAATATATACTTACATTAATAATATATATATTTTTTTATTAAGAGCATTTGAACCTTCGTGACGTCACAAATCATGGCGCATGACACGCAAACTTCTCAGGTATGTGAAAAGCACAATTTTGAATATTTTTTAAAAAAACCTTTTGGAAAATGTTCAGAATAACATAGACTCTGTCTGTTATGTGCGGAAAATTCAAAATTTTGCGTATAAAACGTTTTTTAAACAATGTTAAGGTCACAAATCATGGCGCATGACACGCAAACTTCTCAGGTATGTGAAAAACACAATTTTGAATATTTTTAAAAAAAAACCTTTTGGAAAATGTTCAGAGAAACATAGACTATGTCTGTTATGTGCGAAAAATTCAAAATTTTGCGTAAAAAACGTTTTTTAAACAATGTTTAAGTTGGTTGTCACAAGTAAGGAAAAATACACGAATTGCTTATATGTAGGCATTGTTTAAAAAACGTTTTAAACGCAAAATTTTGAATTTTTCGCACATAACAGACAGAGCCAGTGTTATTCTGAATATTTTCCAAAAGGTTTTTTTAAAAAATATTCAAAATTGTGCTTTTCACATACCTGAGAAGTTTGCGTGTCATGCGCCATAATTTGTGACCTTAACATTGTTTAAAAAACGTTTTAAACGCAAAATTTTGAATTTTCCGCACATAACAGACAGAGTCTATGTTATTCTGAACATTTTCCAAAAGGTTTTTTTAAAAAATATTCAAAATTGTGCTTTTCACATACCTGAGAAGTTTGCGTGTCATGCGCCATGATTTGTGACGTCACGAAGGTTCAAATGCTCTTAAATATTTTAAGATTGTCGTTATTGATTTTTTTTTCCATTTATAAATGGAGGGGAAATTGGAATTTTTTAATAAAGTAAACTCATCTCTATAAATTGAATTATAAGGCATATATTTTATGAATAAAATTGTTGTGAACTCACGTCAGAAGTACTTCGAGAAGTTCACCCACTAAACCCTCTTCCTTTAATGGAATTTCAGTAGCTTCACATATGCTTCTCTTCAAGCAATCTCGTCCACTTAAACCTCTTCTGCAAAACAAATTCTTCACTATATAACTTGAAATTCAATTAATAATAATAATAATAATAATAATATACATATATATATATAGCTCAAATTAATTCTAAAAGCAAATATTATTTTTGTCGAATTCCAGCTATATATCATGTCAATTTTCCAAAAAATTCTAAAGGAAAATTAAAGTTTCAAATAAACAAAAGTTGTGAAGTGAAATGGATTTTTTTTCAGTTTACGACTGAACAAAGGATCTGCGACTTTGAAAAGAATGTAAAAAACGTTATTAAAACCGACAGTGAAGTTTTAAAACGTGCACACTTTATAATATGTATACTAAAAATTGATATATATATGTTACGGTCAAAGACCGAAATTGGTCATTCTCCGAGAATGACCGGTCAATGTCGACATTGCCAAAAATCGTTGGTCATTGTCGACATTGTCCTGAAAATTTTACCAATGCTTATAAATATTTGACAATGCCCAAGCATTGTTGACAATGACCGGTCATTGTCGACATTGCCTAGTCACGTTTGGGCAAAGTTGTTAATCGTAATAAACAGAAAGGAATAAAAGGAATTTATTAAAATTAAAATTTATTTAAAAGGATTTTGTAATTAATTTATTTATTGCAGCATGACAAGCTACCGTGGCATTTAGAATTGCATCTTTTGTCCTGTTTTAAGCCTCGTCGAAACGATCTTTAAAATTGTTGGAATCCATTTTTGCGCGCAGAAATCGAGTGTTTCTGTACCGACAATTAACGGCAAACTAATCACTATGAACTTCGTTTATTTTGATATGACTGTAATCAATACATTATTGATGGCTCGATCACAAATGAAATTCTATTAACTTTTTTTTATATCATTAACAGCGTATTCTGTGTCTACTGTTTTCAAAAATTATTTCCGAATAATTACGGAATTAATCATATTTTAAATGATTAATTAAAAATTAAACAATTTTAATAATAAAAATTTTAATTAATAATACATTTTAACAACTTTGTCCAACTTGTATCGGTCATTGTTGACATTGACCAAGAAGAACACATAATATGCATAATTTTGAACTTTGTTCGCAATTTTCAGGACAATGTCGACAATGACCAACGATTTTTGGCAATGTCGACATTGACCGGTCATTCTCGGAGAATGACCAATTTCGGTCTTTGACCGTAACATATATATATATAAAGCGAAAAAAAAGTTTTATTCGTAATAATTGCAAAACACGTTATACCCTCTATTTTTACTCTTTAAAGTTCATTAGGGTATAATTTTTTTTTTTTCTTAAAATTATGAAGTGCACAAAATGCATTTTGTGCAACTTTTTTTGCCGTATAGTTAGAGAAAACTTTAATTTTTTTTGTCACGAAAATCATTCTTTATCAAAAAGTATGTATAGGGGATTCCACGTGAAGTGATTAAGGTGAAAAACTGTTTCTTTTCAAACATACTCATGCTTAGGTTATTTTTTAAAAATAAATAATGAAATAAAACTTTTTTTCAATATCTGTTTTAATAGCTTTTTAAATGTCCTTTCAATTGGTAAAATTCATTTTTAAAAACAAAATTTCAACCAAAAAAAAAAGAAAATGAAAAATGAATTTGACTTTTTTTGTAAATTCTTAAATAAACATGCATGATTTATGTATTTTTTTGCTTTCCCGTCTAATACGTTTTCCCGCATAAGACGTGTTCTTGACACGGTCCCTTCAGAATCGTATTAACCGGGTTCTACTGTAGATGTAAAAATGTGCCTAGAATGTTTAATTCTTGAAAATTAACAATTTTTACTTACTAAAGCAAATTGAAAATAGTTTATTGATAATATAGCAATTATAATTATAAAACATTTGAAAATTTTCGTAATTTATTCAATATTCTGAAATTTGTTATTTTAAAATTTGAGCCAACTTTCCTATACAATTTGTTATATGTTTTAATATTACCTTTCAAATTCACTTTCAAAAAATTCATAAGCGATTTTCCGGTCTAACGAAATTTCAGTCTCTCGTCGACGACGACGACGATGAGAAGATTTCGAAAAGAAGTCTGTGAAAAATGACGCATTTGGCGGCGCTGCATATTGAAATTGAAAATTTTGCCCAAAGACTAAAGTTCTTCCAGGCAACGCTATTGGTACAGAAATTCCCACAAGTAGCTTTAAAAAAAAAGAAATTACAAAATTGAAAAATTAATAGAATTTTTTATTTTAAAAATATATTTTAATAAACTAATTTTGCGACACCTTGTATATATAAAGATATACCAGTAATTTTATATAAAATTGCGATTTTTTAAGATTTTGTAAAAAAGTAAATTTTACATTACAACTTTTTTAAAATCAGGCCACGTTAAATTAATTTTATTCCCTTAAATATAATATACGTACTTAAAAAATAATTTTATTTTTATCACTTTCAACTAGAAACATAGGTTAGCGAATTTCGCAATAGGTAAAAAGTGTCGAACATACACGGAAAAAAATTTTACAATGAGATTGAGCTATTTGAGAATATAATTAGTATAAGGAACGACACATATATAACTCTGTGAATAAGTTTCACTGCAGTAGCTGAATGTTTAGCCGATTTGGCTAAAATAAATTTAGGTTCAATCTTTCTGATCCGCAAAACCCGGGAACTTTTTCACGTGGGGTTTCAATCTCGAAAAGTGCGAATGTTTTTATTTCATTGGCTTTAAGTTTTTTGTCCAACCAATGACATGCAAACATTCACACTTTTCGAGATTGAAAATATATTATTTCAATATTTTTAGAATAAAGTTATAGAGTACGATTTCTAACAGTGTATGGGAGAGGAAAGTGGGAGGTGGAATATTGGAATTTGGAAGTCAAATGGAAAGTAGGAGGTAGAATGTGGGAAATTGGATGTAAAGTGGAAAGTAGAAGGTAGAAAGTGGGATGTGAAAAGTAGGAAGTGGGAACTGTGAGGTAAAGAAAATGGGAAGAGGAAAGTGGGATGGAAAAAGTCGGAAGTGAAGTGGAAGTAGGAGGTTGAAAGTGGGATGTGAAAAGTAGGAATTAAGAAATGGGAAAGTTACGCAATTGACCCTCAGAAAGCAATATTTTGTAATAAAATTTGAAGTTAAAAAAGTAGTAAATAAATGTTTCGTTCATTTGAACGTTCTGAACTTCAGGCACATAGAATATTTTCTTTTTCCAAAAAAAAAAAAACGAACAAAAAAAATAGTGAAAGAAGGTAACTATTTGCATTTAAAAGAGTTGTATCTAAATTGAACTGCTTTATCAGTAGCGTCTATCTTACGTTGATTTAATGTTCACCAACCCCTTGAAATCGTGCAGTGCAAGTTAATTATTGAGAAGCAATTGAACCCTTTTCAAGCTTTGAGTAAAAGAATCTAAAAAGCCCAATACAAAGAAAATTCATTTAATTTGTAAAAAAAAACTCGAGAGATTTTGAATCGCTTTTAAGGTGTAATTTTGAAAATCTCGCTCGTAGAAGAGACTATCGTAAAAAAATACTTTTCTAGAAAAAAGAAAGCTTAATAAGACGTCAACCATGAGAAGAAAGAGAAGAGGGTGAGGGGCGGGGGGTTGTAAGGATAAAAATAAAGTCTGATCGAAGACGAAAAAGTGAAATTACAAGGAGCAAGCTTTTCACTTTCGTCAAAAACTTTAACCCATAACCCATTCGCTGTATATATAGATTTTCTCTCATATTTTACAATTCTTTTTAAAAAAATCCAGCCTGCTTGCCTCAATTTATTTACCCCTCAGTTTGTGATATTATTTTGTCGCTGAAAAGTTTTTTTCATAATTTTTTTTCTCCGCTAAAAAATACAAAAAATTATTTTTTTATACTAAATATATATATATATATATATATATATATACAATTTTCTTGTAGATAGAGATGAAATATTTATCTTATATAAATTTTTTTATTTATGTTATACAACAAATGTTTATCAATTTTTTTCCCCACCATTTTGTATACCTTTAACATACTTATTTATTGCAAATAAGAAAATCTATACTTTTATAAAAAAATATTTATTTTTTGAAAACCGCAACATATTGAGAGAAGGAAAGAGATTTTATTTTCATAAAAGCTCTTTATATACTTGGAAAGGAATTGAATTTAAAACGATGAGATTATAAAGTTTAAAGAAAAAAAAATTTCTATTAAAATAGGATATGCGATTTTAAAAACTAAGATATTTTTAAGGGAAAAATTGTATATATACGGAACAGAAAATATATAGAGAGAAAACACATATATATATGCCTTAACAGACAAGTAGAATTATCATGAATGAAATATTAGATTTCTTTAAAAAATATTACAATAAAAAAGTTTGATATATATTCAAAGGAAGAAAACGATGCGTGGAAAATGGGATTGGATTAGAAGAACGTACATATATAATATCGTGCCATAGATTTTTGCTTTGAAAATTCAATGAAAAAAAAAAAAAAAGTTGCAAAGCAAAAGAATATGAATTTATAATCGAACAAAAAAAAATATCCATTAGAAAAACTGCGTATATTATTCTTGAGTGGAAAAATCAGTGAATGGTCAGGCGGGACAAAATATTGTTGAAAGCATGTATATATGCTTAAACGATACATTTATTAGGTTTATTGGATTCTAAATTTTTTCATTGTTAAAAATCTCTCTTCCTTTTATATACTGTATCTGATAATTACATATTTAATAATGCTATTTTCCAAGAGAGCGAATAAAAAGATGAAAAAACAAAAAAATTTATTTAAACAATTTGTATATATACAATTATGTATAACTTTTCTTTTAAAACGAATCATTATACAGAACGATTTACGAAAATGGTTTAATAAGCTTAGAAATAGTACTATACGATATTGTAAAAAAAAATTTGTGAGCCAAAAAAATTCCTGCAAGCAGCCAACATAGCTATTTTTTGATCATTTAAGCCATTTTTGAAATTGAAAATTTTTAAATTTTGCAGGTCAATTACATAACTTTTTCCGTATTCCACATTCCGGATTCCACATTACAGATCCTACATTCCATATTCCGTATTCCACTTTTCACATTCCAGATCCTACATTCCGTATTCCACTTTCCACATTACGTATTCCAAATTCAGGATCATACTTTCCGGATTCCACATTCCCGATCATACATTCCGGATTCCACTTTCCAGATCATACGTTCCGGATTCCACTTTCCACATTCTGGAAAATCGGTGTAGAAATCTCCCATGACCCAGAATACGAAATGTGGAAAGTGGAATCCGAAATGTGTGATCCGGAATGTGGAATCTGGAATGCAGAAAGTGAAATGCGAAATACGAAATGTGGAATCTGGAATACGGAATGTAAAATGTGGGATCTGAAATTTTGAAAGTGGAATCCGGAATATAGATCCCCCAGGTCTATGTAATAATTTTATTTCTTTGAATTTTCTTTCTAAAAAGAAATTCGTTAAAAATATTTAAATATAGTTTATTAACAAAGGTACTAATAATAATTATTATTATTATTAACGAATTACGGTAATTATAATATACAATCTTTTACTGATTTTAATTGAAATTTTTATGTCATTAAAATTAAATTTCAATAATAAAACGAATCTAGATGCATGAAAAAGGAAATGAGTGAATTGGTCAAATTTACTAAAATGATTAAGGGAAATTTTTGTTTTGCGATTGAAACAAATGCGAAAAAGTTTAAATTTGTCTAACAAAAGACTTTGCATACCTTGAAAATACCACCGTTAGGGTACACAATGGGTGGTGAATACAAAGTTTGCCTCTTGCTTCTCGCATCAACTCCTTTACTTCCGATTCGCCAAGCGCACTCTATGCTCAGTAAAATCACGATAACAACTTTGACATTCATTTTTATCAGCCTAGTTGAATCGCAATTCACTTGTAAAACAGGTAACAGAACATTCCTGCCAAATTCTCCTAAAAATAAAATTTGAATAGTTGAACATACTTTTCCCTACCTTGAACATGTTATATATATATATTCTAGGTAATGTTAAATAATTTTTCTTTTATTTCATTTTATTGTTTTTTAACCTTTTCTTTTTAATCATATTGACATTTTTTTATTAAGATAGAATTAAATTTGTCGAATGAGTAAAAGATGAGATTTTATTTTTAAATAATATTTATTCACTAATTATGACACGGTAGTGATACAAAAAGTAATAATGCATAACTTTATTTAAAATTAACGAATAATAATGAGGTTAAAACTCAGACGTATCGATAAATGTTATTAATATTTAATCGTTTTAACGCCATAAATTCGGTTCAAATTTAAAGTTGAATTTAAAATGATGAAATACATTTTTAGAAATTTAATTCAATTTTTATTCAAATAAGTAAAATAATATAATAATATAATAAAAATTGAATAATAGGGTCAGTTGGGGTAAATGGGGACAAGAGGTTTTGGAGCTTAATTTACAGTTTTAAAGTTAAATCTAAATAATAATTAATTTAAGTTAATTCTAAATAACATTTTATAATTAATTTTTGATTCTTAGTAATACTTAATAATCTTTTTTTGACAAAGAATTAGATGATCTTCCAAATAAAAAAAGAATTGACGGTTTATCTTTATTTCCTTAAATGTTATTAATTATTTAAATAATTTTTATTATTAATTATTAATTTAACACCCGTTTATCAAAAATAGTTCATATAGGGCTCATTGGATGCGGATTTTGATAAGCATTCTAATGGCGTTTTTAAAATTACTGTAATTGTATTTGTTCGTAAAATATTTTATTTTTTATTAATTTTTGTTACCTAGTTAATTAATTAATATTTCGAAAACAAAAAATAATGCCATATCAAAAATTTAACGATCGATTTATTATGACTTAAACAATATTCATGATTTTTTTCGCACTTCTAAATGAGGGAGAACATGTTTAAAAGTTATAAACAAATTTTATTTTTTAAACAAATTGTTTAAAAATTAATACTTTTTAAAAAAATAATTTTTTTCTAAAAGTTTAAGGTCTTCTGCTTAAAAAACATTTACAACATTTTTCTCTATTTTTAGTAGGAAAAAAGTTATAAGTAAAGCAAAAAAATATTGCTTAAATTTGTTATTGTAAATATCTCGAAAAATATTAAAAATTTCAAATTCAAAATTTGTACACTTATTTAGCATCACTATCACTACAATTTAGCGAATTTTGAGAAAAATCTGAGACATGACCCCGTATTCTCATATGAAATGCCTTATATATTTGCAGTTTATTTTGGAATATTCGACAAATTTTACAGAACTCAGTTCCGTAATTAATTATACAAGAAGTTTTGTATTTATTTTCACTATAACAGAAGCGGGGGGAATTTTTAGTCAAATAAAAATAATAATAATAATATATTTTTCAACAAAAAGAAATGGATTTTTTAAATATAGTTGATATTTAAGTGGAAAATTATTACTTTACCTGTTCGCCATATGGATTTTTCTACAAAGAATATTTGTAGACTAAAGTTTTACACCGCGTGACATATGTTTTCTTCATATTTTTGTAATTTGCCAACAGTTACTTGAAAGTAACAGAAAAGAGTAGTAAAGACGATGGTAGAGTACTGTAAATATAACTTTAATGTTGGATGTGGCACGAGTTTTTAATATTCTTTTGCGCTTTTTTTTCAGTAAAATTTTTCAGAGAGAGTTGTCGGTTACCCGCATATCTATAGCAGTATTTTTTAACACGTGTGCAAAGTATATGAACGTTGAACACAAAAAAACTTTAGCAATATAAGCTATATATATATATATATATATATATATATATGGTATATTTCTTGTCATCTCATCAAATTCACATTCAACATCCGTTCTCGCCTTAACGACTTCTCCTTCTAAACATTTTACATTTTCGATTCTCGCTAAATACAACGGCAAATAGAAGACAATTAGCTGTGCACTGGAGAATTTATGTACATATACATACACACACAAAAAAAAGTAGGTCGCACTCTCCCAAGAGAATGATAGACAGGCTTAAAAATAATAGCGTAACGCTCGGGGATATATGTATATTCTAGAATGTTAATCACAAATTATGTCGCTTTTCAACAAAGGGAAAAATGGATTATGATTTTCTCTAGTTTCGTGTCACTGGAGAATATATTTCGTTAAATGACCGAGATGAAACAATAAAGACATGGGTTCGCGATAGACTAATTATAAAAATTTACCTAACTAAACTATAATTAGTTGTAATTAACCATTTTTTTTGTTTTTCTTTTCTCAATAAAATAAAAATAACATTTTTTTTTAATAAGAATTTTATACCTGTATAACTGGATCAACAATATTTTGAAATATTTTTTAAAATAATTTTCATTAAAAAGTATTTTAAATAAATATTTAAATTTTATGATATTTAATCAATTTTGTGAAGTTTTAAAATGATATTTTCCAAAGTGGTCCACTCATGATATCCAAAGGAAAAGTAAAAATAGAATTTTGTAGAATTTCTGTTGTTGATTCAAAAAGTCTATACATATATGAAAGAATACAACAGAAGGAAACAAAATGAAAAAAAATGATTGACTTATTATATATAGTGTTTGAGATGTCAGCACTCTTAGGTCAGTACTGGACTTTAGAGAGAAAGAAGGAGAGAGAGAGAGAGAGAGAAATAGAGTCAATTTAATACTGACTTGCCAGCCAACAGTCCTAGTTATAAATTTCCACCTGGGCAAATAAGCAAACAGTGAACCCAACACTGCAATAAATTGAAAGTTAAACTGCGAATTTCGCGGCGAAGTGTGTGGAGCTACAAATTTCCAACCAGAATAGAAACAGTGAGCAGGACAAGTTTCTTGTGAAGGAAGACTGCAGTGTATGCAAGTTTTGGAAACAGAGTATAACAACAGTAGAGTTCTGCTCAAGCTTCTATATTCCTGGATCATTGTACAATGTATACACACGTAAATTGCAAATTCATGAGGATTTTCTTGTCTTTAAGAATCCCATTATATGCCTTCTCTCTTTCTCTCTCACCAGAATGATCCTCGAGATTAAATTCTTTATACAATTTTAATCCGTGTGCAAAGTTAACAAAAATTTAATTTATAAGAAATATTTTCTTTACTGGTGCCACAAAAAGAGTTGTTAAAAGTTAAAGTGTTACTTATATTTTAATAGTTTTAATTTAATGAATCTCATCTGGATAAGAAACAAATTTATTTAATTTTTGTTGCACGGAAAAACTTTATTTGAGAAATATTCCAAAAATTCGTTCAGAAATTGAGGATATGGGAATACAATTTAATAACAATAGTTAAAAAATGTAAATGGAATTATTTGTAATGCTTGTTTTTGAATAAGTAAATAAAAATTTCAAATGTCTTCATAAATTGTTTCGTAATTATCATATAAAGATCTGAATGAAGAGTTCTATCTCTGATTTCACACAAACTCAGACATCAGAAAGTAAGAACTCAAGAATAGTTCTGGAAAACTATGAGATCAAGTGAAAATAATTCAATGTGTGTGTGTGTGGGCTCGCTTTCTCACGCACATATATATATATATATAACATATCACGTGTTGCTTTCAATTTCTCTGATATACTAAATCTTCGGTTTCTTAACCACTTGTGAGAAGGAATAGTTTCATAAAAAATTAATTTTTTTATTATTTCAAATTGCAGTGCTTGCTGCGCATCAAGCGATTCCATTCCAGTTCTGGACTTTTTGCAAACAGAGAACCAGAAATCTTAATGTGACAAAGAATTAGAATACCTCTCTAGCGAATTGTATGATGCAAATGCTCCACGAAATTGGCGGAGTATTTGTGGAACAAGAGGTTGAGATGGAAATTTTGTCTCAAATATATAAAAAATGATGAAATATAATATAGTTAAATGATTAAAACAATAAGATTTATGTTTTTTTATGATGATTATTGTAAATAATTATAAAAATTTAATGGTTTTATTAATTTCAATCTATTACAGTTTATTTATCAACATTTGTCGATAAAATCAATGAAGCCGCACATTTTAGAAAGTAGGTGGCAGCACTTTTTTTTTCTTTTTCTTAAATTTTTCTAAAATTATTTTGAGTGTAATTCAGCATCCGCTGGACCAATCATAAAGTGCACTATACATTTTTTGTTCAGAACTTTCCTCTAACTACTTTGGCGATATTCCCGAACAATTATCTCGCGAATTTAATTTTTCGAAAATTTTTCCAAAACTATTTTCAGTGTAGCTCAGCATCCGCTGGACTAATCAAGAAGTGCGCCATACATTTTTTGTTTAGAACTGTCCTCTAACTACTTTGGCGATATTCCCGAACAATTATCTCTCGAATTTAATTTTTCTAAAATTTTTCCAAAATTATTTTGAGTGTAACTCAGCATCCGCTGGACCAATCATAAAGTCCACTATACATTTTTTGTTCAGAACTTTCCTCTAAACTACTTTGGCGATATGCCAATACAATTATCTCGTGAATTAAATTTTTCGGAAATTTTTCCAAAAGTATTTTGAGTGTAGCTCAGCATCCGCTGGACCAATCAATATTGCCCTATACATTTTTTGTTCAGAACTTTCTTCTAATGAAAGTTGTGGTATTCCCGAACGATTATCTCACAAATTTAATTTTTCGTAATTTTTTCGAAAATTATTTTAAGTGTAGCTCAGCATCTGCTGGACCAATCAATAAGTGCTCTTTACATTTTTTGTTCGATACTTTTTTCTAATGACAGTTATGGTATTCCGGAGCGATTATCTCGCAAATTTAATTTTTCAAAAATTATTTTGAGTGTAATTCAGCATCCGCTGGACCAATCATAAAGTTTATTTCCACGAATTTTTCATACATGTATAATTACATATTTAATTTTTCCCAAAGAAAATATACATAAATGTGCAGCGTAAATGTATAATCGTTTTTGAAATGCAAAAATAATCCCTTAGATGTCGCGTTGAAAGTTGTTATTAAGAGAGAAATCCTTAAGGAAATATGATTTGGGTAAATGACTTTAACGGTGATTCAATGCAGTCCGGATAACTTAGAATGCAGTCACCACCAGACCTTCCTAATCGTTCAGCTTCTTGATATAATTTGTTGACGCTCCGCTGACTCGAATAACCAGTCCTCGGTAAATCTTCCGATGGTCTGCACAAATCAAAGTAAATAGAGATTATTATTAATCTTAAACCAATAATCTTTCAGCAAATAAATTTTCAATAATTATATTTTTATCGATATGGTATGGTTTGCATATCGCATAAAATTTATTAAAAGAGTTTTATAATAACAAATTTTTTGAAATTTTTCGTGAATTAAAAATTTTTTTAAATCATTTTTTCATTACTTTAATTTTTTGAATTATAACAGTAATGAATGGATATAATTTAGATTATTAATTTTCATTGAATGCGAAATTACGACGATTCAATATTGAGCAATGATTTACTGTCTGTTTAAAAAAAAGCTTTGAACCGATAAATAATAATTATACAGTGGAATAAATAAATAAATAAATATATGTACATATATATATATATATATATATATATATTCAACGAATCTCGTTTAAGTAAAACGCTCGAATTCTGACTTCTGAGAACGTTCAAGTGGTATTGATCTTGTGATTACATTCAAGCTGTATTTGGTTCGGAAGTCTTGTATATAATGTCGAGGTCAGAAGCTTTAAGATCATTGAAGCTTAACGTTTTGCAAATATATATATATATATACACTGAAAATATCAAAAAAAAAATTGTACCAAAGAATTTTCCAACCAGATTTTCTAATATTTCTAACGAGAAAAAGTAGTAACATTTTATTCTGATTAGACTAATTAAAATTTGGATAAATTATGAACTGAATATAAAAAAAAGTCATCCTGTGATGAATTTTTTTTATTCTCACTGTAATTACGAAATCGGTAAATTTAATCGCCTTTATCCTACTCACATATAGTGACTATATACCATTCATTAAACTTTTCCAGGGAAAACAAAAAAAAAAAAAAAAAAAAAAACAACAACTTACGTAAGAAGCAGATGAATAATATCCTCAACAATGTCCTGACTGCTCCTTGCTAAGGGGGTCTCGGCAAGCTCACAAATTGTTCTTAAAAGGCACTCTCTTCCTTTTTCCCAACCAGTGCTACAGCAATGAATAATGAAAATAAAAATTTCTCCTTTATTTTGCTTCTATTTTATTAATAACGAAATTGTATAAGAATTAACTAAAATGTTGACAATTTTTATTAATAATAAGAAAAATTCAATCTCTAATTATATTATATATACCAATTTCTATTTGAATTTCTATTTTATTTAAACAAATTTAATAACCAATTAAATAACACTAAATTGTTTGATTACCTAATAATTTAATTGATTTATAAATGTACATGAATTCGTCTATAAATAAATGAATTTACATTACAAATTAAATTAAAATTATTATTATATTAATTTATTATTATTATTATAATTTAAACTTTGATTTGAATTTACACATGTTGCAGTAAATGATTGATATTTATATATAGGGGTTTATAATTCTTTTGTAATATCTGGCTTTTCTTTCCAATATGGAAAACTTGTATGCCTCAATGCAAAACGTCAATATTCGGGTAATAATGAGGAATTTCAGAAATGATTGAGCTGCTGAAGCGTTTTTCAATTGGTCTATTATTGCACATGCCACTAGCTTTATCCCAAGTAATTATCTTTGAAATGCCGTTCTTAGCTTAAGTTTCCTTTGATCGTAAGGGCTCATATTTAGTTGAACAAGAGGCACTCTGAGTGCCACTTAAATTCAAGGAATGCTTTTCCTTAAGCTATCATTAATTATCTCTTATATGCATTATACCTTAATTTAAATGACATTGTTTCATATACAAATCTATCAATATATATATATATATATATATATATATATATTAAATTAAATTGGTTCAATCGTAACAAACACCATTTTACGAAAAATAATCAAAAAAAGACATTAAATTAGGGGTTTTTTTTAATTTCATTGGATAAAAGCACTTCAAAGCACTACCAAAAAAATTTTTTGGACATAAATAAATATTTAGAACAATTAATATCTGAAAAAGTGTTTTAAAAAGAACTGAGACATTTTAGAAAAAACAGGATTTTCACAAATAAACACGTAGCTTCCACAAATGATATCGCATCAAGATCAAATTTTTCTTGACGTCTTTTGGTGTTAATTATCCTAAATTTTGAGGTTATGTTCGTTTCAACGCTCTGAATATAGCAGCAAGTCCCCCCTCCCTCCTCTCATTTCCCCTTCTCCGCCAAAATGGCCTAAATTTTAAGGTTATGTTCGTTTTAAGACTCTGAATGTAGCCGCAAGTCACCTCCCCTCCCCCGCCAGAAATAACCTAAATTTTGAGGTTATGTTCGTTTCAAGGCTCTGAATATAGCCGCAAGTCCTCCCTCCCTCCTCTCATTTCCCCTCCTCCGCCAAAAATGACTTGAATTTGAAGGTTATGTTCGTTTCAAGACTTTTTAATAATTTATTGGTTTTTAGGCAATTTCATTGAAATTATTTTTAAAAATAATTTCTTAATGTCGATTTTAATTTATTTAATTATTTATTTATTATTAATTTAATTAATTTATTAATTAAAATTTAATAATTTTAATTTTAATAATATTTATTCAGATTTCAATGAATTTGTAATAATAATTCTTTGAAATAGGTGGTTTAATTGGAAAAATAAGATCAATGGAAAATTAAAAAAAAATTATTAAAACAGGGGGGTTGGCGCGCGAAGCGCGCAGGTGGGCGTAGTATATATATATATATATATATATATATATATATATATATATATCAAATGGTGTTTGTTACGATTGAACCAATTTAATTTAATATACTATACTATTAAACATAATGGCTCTAAAATTGTAATGAATACAGCATATTAATAAATGCATTAATATATTATTATCATATGTTTTATTTAGCAATTTTAATTAAGTAATTTTTTTTTTAAATTATTATACTCTCTAAATTAGAATTTAGTTAAAAATCACGAACAAGGAAACCTCACGATTGATCACAGGCTTTGGGAAATGGTATATTTACATTCTCATGTAGAGGAACCTTAATGTAACACAATTTTGCTATTTTTAGCGGCCAACATAATGGATTTTTTTTACGAAAAATTATTTTTTGCTTTCGGGCATATATAATTAAAAATTTAATTTTTTTATTATATGGGGCATTCTATTTTAAAATTATATCCCTAGTAAACAATTGACAATATTATCAAATAAATATTTATTTGTAACAATTAATTATTATTTGTTTCAATTAAATTGTATTTATTTCAAATACAAAAATTATTGATTAAAATACATTTTATTTAATTCAAATAAAAATTACTCGGTTCAGGTAAATATTTATTTGATAATACCCAGATAGCACGTAAGCTTGCAACAACTTTGCTGCAAGTTTGCCACGCAATCTTGTCGCGCAATATTGACAAGCTTCCACAGCAAACTTGCCGCAAGCTTTAAATGTTCTACCCGACCGAAAACTTGCATGGTAAGCTTACTGAAAGATTGCAGTGTAAGGTTACTGCAAGATTGCACAATAAGATTATCGCAAGATTGCTCAGTAAGCTTGCACAGTAAACTTGTAGTAAGTTTGGTGCAAGGTTGACAAATAACCTTGCTTCGAACCTAAAAAAATTTTTTTTTAATGTTTCGCCTGAATTACATAATTTTATTATATAAATTATATTATATATTATTTATTATTTTTATTATTATTTATTATTATTATATAAATTTTGTAACATAAATTAAACGAAACATTTTTTTAGGTTTAAAGCAAGGTTATTTGTCAACCTTGCTACAAGCTTGCCGTGCAAGTTTACTGAACAATCTGCGATAATCTTCTTGTGCAATCTTCCCGTAACCTTATCTTGCAATCTTTCAGTAAGCTTACCATTTAAGCTTTCGGTCGGGTAGAACATTTAAAGCTTGTAGCAAGTTTGCCGTGGAAGGTTGTCAATATTGCGCGACAAAATTGCCGCAAGGTTGGTGTAAGCTTACGTGCTATCTGGGTAGTCAAGTATCCGATTATTTGAATCTAATAAATTTTTTTCAGTGATGTAGGTAGTTTCAAAAAATTTCAATAAACTTGTCCTTGACTTTATAAAGTCATTTATGATTAGTTTTACGTGACATAGAAGAAATTATTTTTTTTAATATTAAGAAATTAAAACTTTGTCTAAATTTAGAGAACCTAACAATTTTTCCATGATAAAAAATACTATAAAATGTTTTAAGCCGAAGTAAAAATTCAGCCAATATTTTACTAATAATAATTTATTTTTAATTAATTAAGATTTAGAGAGTAAATGTTCTTAATTTTACAAATTTATATATTCATATAGAAGTACTATGGATATATTTGATACGAAGTTGTGTCAGTTGAATAAGAAAACCGGCGAAGAGAAGATGAGAATATTAAGGGTATTTACTTATTATATACCTTTCCAGTAAGTGTTCGAGAGAGGAATATATATCTTGTAAGTCTAAATTGCGGCTTTGCCTAGCTGATACAATCAAGGGTTCGAATTGAGAGACATTCCATGGTAAAGCATAATTGAATTGGTATCCAGATGAGAATACTAGACCTCCTCTTTTGCTCATTTCGATAGGAGTGGAGCCTCCAAATGTTATCTGGACATAATAAAAAAAAGCCATTAAGTAAATTTATACAACCTAATAACAATAATAATATTAAAAGATAATACTAAATTGTATAATAAATTAGGTAAATTTTATTTTGATAAATTTATTAAAGTCTGCAAATATGTATTTAATTTTTTTTTCGCTTAATTAGAAAAAAAATAATAATTTATATTTAGATGGTTTAAAAATTTATCATTTAATTTATTCAGGATAAATATTTAATTTAATGTCTCAAATGATCAAAGTGATGAAATAATTTTACTTTGAAGTAAATATACGAGTACTTTAAGAAAGTTCTTATATAAAAAAAAAAACAAGTTGGTTAAAGCAGAAAGAGGAAAGTATTACATTTTATTTTTAAGGAAAAAATATCTCAGGATTACAGCAAACAAACTCAGACTCTAATTAAAGAACTAGTTACTGAATTCAGTGTTTACAAGAAGTTCTAATGAGATCCAACCCATCCTTGATTCATTACTCAATATTACTTTTGAGGTTTCTGTCAAAAGTTAATTTTTGTCGGTGATAATGTCGCATAAAGAGATTAAAACACTGACAAACACTTGTAAAGTTTCTTTTTTTAAAAAAGAAACTAAAAATTATTTATTTATGAATTTAATTTTTTTCTTTTAATTAAAATTCTGTATATATATATATTTGAAAGAAGAAAATATCACGGAGAAAAATGGGATTGTTGTGCAAACAATTTTTGAATTGTTGTCAGTAGATTTGTTGATATTACAATTTGAAATGTTAATATTACAATTCGGATTGTTGTCAGTACAAATGTATGTTGTTTTAACAACAATACGAAGTTTTTGTTGTCAGTTTTGTTCAGTTTGCAATTCCGTACAGCTGCAGAAGCAAACTTTTTTTATACCGATTTTAGGGTAAAAATTCTCCTTTTTTTAGTGTGATCCGAATTTGTTAAGCTGACAAGTTTATTATTCCATGTCACGTGGTCATCTTGAATTCTCGCAAACTGGCGTGCAGATTGTCGCGTCGTTTGCTTCTGGCACATGTGCCACTTTTGCTTTTATTATTAGTTTTTTTTTTAAATGACAAAGTGCTGTTAAATAATGAATCCGGTTAAAGTGAGAAATCTATTGCAAGTGTAGTGAAAGGATGAAGAGACAATTTCATCGTTTATCGGTAAGTTATACTCGGTTACTATTGAACATAACCTCACCTTAAAAAATACAAAATTTATGTTAAATATTATTTAACAACAATTTTCATCTCAAAATAATTTTTTGGTTTCAGGTCAAAGAATTTGATGCAGAAGTAGCATGTTCCACAGATTTTAATGCTAATGAAACTGGTGATATGACCTACGTAAATCTGCTATCGATTATTTTAGAAGGCGAAGAAACTGAACAAATTGTATCAGACTGATCAAAGCTTTGTTAATAAAACAAATTGTATTGCCGATTTAACAATTTAGATTTGTGATTTCAACTGTTCCATAACAATTTTCTTTGTTCGTCAAACAATTCTGTTTGTTCACCGAACAAACCACAACAATTCTTTTTTCTCCGTGATATTTACAAGAAAAAGAAGAGTAAAGAAATGGAATATATATATAATATATAATATATATAATCGCTAAAAGAAATTATAAAAACTTATAGTCTTTTCTAGAGGGAAGTATTCCCCAAAAGTAAAATTATTATTTCATGAAAAAGAATATATTTTGGATCGAATGGAAATGTCAAATTGACTTTCGGACAAGATAAATTGTCAAAAATTGATATATATATATATATATATAGCTTTATGCAAGAAATCCCTGAGACAGTGAAATATGATTTATAATCAAGCCAACAATCTTATCACGGCCCAGAAGAGAAAGCACCGCTCTGGAAATAATTGTCATCATAATTCTGTCAAGCAGACATTCATGAACCATAAAAAATGTCATAAAAAATGCGTAAAGTGTCGAAGAATTCTCTATACTTTCTCTCAAACATAAAATATGTATAATCTGATAGGAGATTTATTATAAAAATATCAAGTAAAGTTTTCTTGATATTATTAAAAAAAAAGATAGTATAGAGGAAACTCTCCTTATAAATGAATTTTTCTAATTAAAAAGACCTGCATCATGATCCACGATAAAATTCCTTTATTTAGTTGTTAAATAAAATTATAATTATTTCATTAGCATTTACATTTTCAACAAAAAATTAACGTTAATAAGTACCTGGAATAGTGTGTTCTTTGGAAATAGAAGAATAGGTTCACTTTTAGTTGCTCCTGTCGTCACGATTAATAAAAAAAGGATCGTTTCATTTATACTGAACATTACGTCAAAAGTGATTCAACCGAAACTTATTACTGTCTCGACGTATTTCTTCTTCCTCTTCTTCTTCTTCTTCTTCTTCTTTTTCTTCTTTAGACAGCAGTTCAAGTCAAATATTAACTCATTGGTCACTGGCCTGAACGAACAGTTCTGTTATCTTAAAAATTCATTACCAAGGTTAAAAGAATAAAAGTTTGAAATTATATGTAAAAAAAAAAATTCTATACTTAAAAAGTAAATATTGTCTTAAAAAGAATTTTATTTATACTTTCAGAGAAATCTTTTATTTGAAACAAATATAATATATTTGAGTTAAATAAACGTATATATTTGTCTCAGAGCTTATTATGCCATTTATTTGGCGTAAATACAATTTTTATTTCAATCAAATAAAAGTTTATTTGAAAAAAGTAAATATTTATTTGGCGCTGAGACAAATACCTATATATTATTTCTCTGGGTGTGGCTAAAAAATGTTGATGGTAAAACAACTTTTTCTATATTAAAAAGTAAAAGTTGCTCTTACGACAATAAAAATTTATCTATCTAAAAAACAAGATTTTCTAACTATAGAATTTAAAAAATAATAATATTAATTTTTACATTGTGACTTCTTCCTTATAAAAAAAGAACTCATGCGAAAAAAATTTACACCCACAGAAAGAAATACCTATATTTGTCTCAGAGCCAAAAATGATTTCCTCTTCAGGGAGTGAAAAAATAAACAATAAAAATTCAGCTATCAATTCATAAACATAATTATTATATGTAATTCTTTTACCTAATTTGCAAAAGATTTTTCTTGGTGCATAGAAATTTAAAAAAACACCTTTTTCACTATAATTAACTATAATAATTACACTTCAATTAAATTTGGAATTAAGCATGAAAGATAAATTTTACACAAGTTGCCTTAGGGGAAATAGCGCATAAACTTTTTAAATTCTTTTTAATAAACCCGATGATTAAATCTATGAACTTCTTAAGCGCATATATGAGTTCAAGAAAGTTTCATAAAGAAAACTTTTTAGTCTCTCTCCTCAAAACTTGTTTAATAAATTTAAATTATTTTTAAAAAAATCCAGTTTAATTAAAAATAATCGATAAATTAAATTTTTCTTATTACCAAAAAGAAGGAGAAGAAGAAGAGAAAAAAAATTAACAGGGGAAATAAGTAAAAAAGAGTGTTGAATAATAATTTTTTTTGGATGAAATTTTGATATGTTTCAAACAGATTTTAATGTATAGCGTTATATAGAAGGTTCATTGATGTGGTATAGAAAGGAAGATACCGAGCCGAAGAGGGCGTCCCTCATTTCCCTTGGAATTTCCGCAAAGCAGTTGAAAGACGGAAGTGGATCAGGATGCTTGTTATTCGCCACCAATCATTGGTCCCCTTCGTAGTCATCTTCAATACCGGAAACTGTCATGCACGATGAGACACCCGAAAATTGGTAACCATTCGACGAGCGCTTTGGAAATTGAAATAATGCCACATTGAATAATTTAATTAAATTCTCTTCCCTCGCTACATTTTCCGATTCCCGTGTATAAATCAAATTTAATTGCTAATTAATTTTCCACTATGTTTACAAAGTAAATAATTATTTATTTTTTTCTAAAAAGAAATGCAACTTTTTTTTATTTATTTGTTTTTCCATTATATTTAATTATTTATTTTTCCTAAAAGTAAGGAAATTTATTTATTTATAATTATATTGTAAATAATTAAAATGACTAGTAATACTTTAAAAAAGCACCTTTTCCAAATTTTTTATTTTTGTCCATTGCCGAATTACTTATAGGAATTTTTCATAATTCTAGACAATTAATTGTATGGATTTTTAAAAAAGTAATTTTTCTTAAATTTTAATAATAAAAAATAAAATAATGTATAACCTAAATAATATCAGGAAAAAAATTAAAGGACTTTAACAAAAATATTAAAGGTAACTTTCAGCCGTCCCTACGCAAAACCAAAATTATTATTTCATCAAAAAATCAATATCAACCAATTTAAACATTTTTTTGTCCGCCATTTTGTATTTAAAAACTAACATCAAATTTGAATTCAGCAACTTCAAAAACTATTGGACATTGTATTTGAGAATAATTTGAGTTCTTTCAGGCGTTTAATTCACGAAGTTATTTAAAAATGTTCGATTTTTGTACCATTTATCTACCATATTGGTATCGCCATTTTTAATTTTCGAAAAACGCTACTCGGCATTCGAAAGTATAGGAATGTACGAATTTTTTTAAACCTTAAAACATTAAAATCGGTTAAAACCATTTTTGTTTAGAAAGAATGTCCTTGTTGACATGTTATGTCCCTAAATAATATTTATAATTAACAGTTTGAAACATAATTTTCAACAAAAACAAATACATTTTTGCATATAACTTTATCAAAAAGTTTGATATCGCTTCCAATAGAGTAAATTGCATAGCGAGAGTAAAACTAAAATTTTTAATATCATTTTGAAAGAGAGTAACTTTAAAGAGCTATAACAAAGTTTCTATTGCAATTATATGGTTGTTTGACCTCTCTATGGTCCTAGAAGTCCCTGAATATCTTATAAGCTAGAGAGTCTTGTTATTGCAACATAACTATATATATTGAAGCTTTCATTCTATCACAACATGAACTTGAAGAAGCTCTCTCACTCTTCTTTTTATTTGCTGTTTCTTCCTTTTTATGACACACAAAACTTGAATATATAAAATTTTTCAATATATTATTGAAGTAACAAAAGTTGAGAGCAATAATAATATGATATTTAAATATTCATCTACACGATTTTCATATTGAACGTGATTTAAAATTGAAATTTGCTTTCAACAATTTTAAAAACTATATTTGTATTTTTCACATATTTGAAAATGACAAAGCTTATAAAATTTTTACTTATGGATAATGTAATATTTTTTCAATAAAAAATAAAATACTTATACACATTATTCTGTGATTTTACATATAGTAAAAGTAAACATATTCAATTTAATAAATGTAGAGGTATCAAATTTTCATTTCTCTAAAAAGTAAATTTTATTTAAAAAAATAATGTATTTAAAAAATTAATCCTTTTATTGTTTTTATAGTATATGTGAATTTTACAAATCTTTTATTAATTCCATATTGAAATTGGTGAATAACATTTGTATAGATTTAAAATCAACAAGGGGGTGGAGGTACTTGATAAGAGTTATTTATTATCGTAATAAATACTATTTTTGAAATTAATTTCCGATAAGTTTTTTTCTAGAGTACAATTTATTACCGGAAATACCTATTGTTAACCCATTCTCAAAGATCTGACCGCATTCTGTTTAACTAGTGAAGAGAAATTAATCTAGCTTCTATTTAGAATACGATTTCGAATGCTAATTAGAATTTCAGCTTTGCTACTTTACTAAAATGTCGGTAATCAAGGCTTTCGTAAATAGAAATCGTCTCAGAACCATCTGCTCATAATCGGAGAATTTCTGAATAAATAATTTTCATATATTAATATCACTTTAACAATCTCCAAATTAAACAATTTAATTATAATTTCGCATCATCTATTGTAACGCAAAATTTTATCACGTACAAATGACTTAAAAATAATAAATTTTGTAAATTAACAACACCAGGGTGGGAATCCAGCCATAATGACTAAAATATTGTAAATTATAAAAAAAATTTCTTTTGATACTCACTTCAATTTGTTTAAATAATAAATTCATGTATTAACAAACCAACTTGCCAAAGTCGTCAAATTAATAGTCGACTTGTAATAAATAAATTCGATTCTGATTTGTCCTTTCGTTCTGTTATGAAATCTTTCAAGAGGCACTGAGGATTCTCGCCGGGTCACAAAGACATTGAGGACATCACTATCTATCATTGAAATTAGAAGTTATCAAGGGAAGAACTTCCTGGTTTATATTTTTGGATGAGAGTATCGAATATTTAAGAACACCAAGAAGACGAAATTGCTGTTTTGTTAACGAACTATCATATCAATACTGGTAGTCAATTTCCTATGTACTTCTCGCATCAATCAATTTAACATCGGATAGTGTAGGGATCTGCGTTACCGACGACTGTGTCTCGATTATCGCTTGCGGGTATTATATTATTGAAAATTAATTGATCTCAACGACACCAAAAAGAGAGGCCATTTTACTCTCATTCTCATCCTGGTGTCAGTACAGTACATGTCGTGTTTTCCTCTATTCTTTTTTTTTGCAAACTAAATTTAAAATGTAATAAAATTCTAATTGTGAGACGAGGTGTCATCGTCAAAATGGCAGTGAGTCCATAATTATATATTATGAATTGTCTTTTGGTCTTCTGCCATTATTTTTTTTTTAATTTGAAGTAAATAATAATAAATAGTGTTATTGTTATAAATTTTGTCTATTTAATGGTGTTTATCCTTATCCCTCCTCTCCGCGGTCTATTGTTGCTGTAAAATAGCAATGGAATTCATGAGGTGGGTTTAGTTTTTCCAAATTAGAATTATAAAATTTACTTGTCGGGTTATTTAACTCTTTTTTTAGGTTTAGTGATTTTTTTATAAAATAACTTGGCGTCTTGGTAAAATTAATAATTAAAAAGTGTAGATAACGTTGATTGTCTTGAAAATATAATAATAAATTATATAAATGTCAAATAAAATCAATAAAAAATTAAATTTAACGTTAGACTATGTAAATCATTACAAAAGAAATAACAGGGTTGCAAACAATCATTAAAAAGTAAATGTATAAAAATTTTATTATAGTACTAACATGATATAAAATATTATTTTTACCATTATTTCTAATGATTATTTTTTTATTTTCATGGCGTAGTATGTCTTGAGAATTCTTTTGAGTAAAATTTTTCTTTATGACCTTAGCGCTCTTATGGATTAAACTAATTTTTCCAAGTATTGTAAACTATTTCCTTCAGTGTGTTGAAACTGAAAAACGCCTCGGGCATTTTAGAAATTTTCGTCTTGTAATATTATGAATGGAATTTACGCCAAACTCTCGAGCTCTTATCGTTATCATATATACTGTACCTTATTTCAAGTTGCCATCGGCTGTGTATTACAAGAGGGTGCAAGTACTAACACTAACACGATTTATAAAACGCAAAGAAGTTGAAATATCCATCTTCTGCACAACAAAGTCCAAATACCTTTTTAGACTTTATGCATTTTAAAGAAATTTCTCAGAATTTATGAAAATCTTCTTAGGTTTAAGAAGTAAAAAGTTAGTTCTCTAAATTTTTATTTAAAAAAAAATGTCAAAATAAATTGGATGAAAATGACAAATTGAGGAAAATGTAAATTAACTACGCTTACCTAAGTACATTTTAAAATAAAGGAAAAAAATCTGATATAGGGAATATTTTTAAAAATATGAAAAAATGTTTCAAAAATTAATGTGATATTAAATAAATAGAGAGATTCTACTGAACAGGAATTTAAAAAAAATTAAGATTGTTTTTAGAATGTAAAATTTTGATCCACGGAAGGTATTTTAAATAACACAAGTTTTATGTCATTTTTTTAATTTATTGCCAAGCAACGTTTCGATGACATGGTTTTGTCATCCTCTTCAGGCTGATAAAGAAATTTATACACCAATTAAAATAAAAATAAAAAACAACTAAGATACACAAAAACACAGTATTCACAATAAATTACATAAATAAGTCAATTACCAAGTATAAAATTAAAATTACATTTTTTGTAATTAGTCAAATGAATATGAAATTTTGTGTCTTATCATGGCAAGCGAATTTTCGAAACTAACAATAAATATTATAAGTTTGATGCGAATAATGACGATGACAGGGTGAATGAACTCAAATATAAACAATGCGACAAATAAAAGTGAAGACAAGTCATGAATCTAATCTTTCAATTATAGGAAAGTAAATTTTGTTTAAGCATAAAATATCATTTTTTCTCTTAATAGTATTTTTGTTATTTTTTATATGTAACATTTCAGAAAAACAGCATTTTTTGAAATCTGGTTCTCGATCAAGATTGTTTTTCATTCGATTTACAAAAAAAAGCAAGTAATTTTTTTATTTCATTTGCAATATATCACCATATATGTAACAAGTATTTTCGAAATTTAATTTACTGCCATATTTCATTCTGACCCAAAGATTGCTATCAAGTCAAAGAGTCCCAAAGGACAAAGAAGATTGTATTTCAAACAGGATCCATTGCGTCCAACTAGTTCAGCGTCAAATATATCCTGTGGCAGATTTTCCCTTTGAGATGATGATGGTCTATAAAACAAAACAATTTCCTTGATTTTCACATGTTTTTAATAAACATCTTTTTTTTTTATTATGTACTGCTTTAATTACTTATAAAAAAGATTTATCTCTTTTTTCCAAATATAAACCATAAAAATTGTAAAAAAAAACAATTTTTCACAAATCTATACATTTTTCCATTTTTAAAAATTTTTGTTTTCGCATATGTATTTTTTTCCATTCTAATATAACTTCAAAAAGTTGGAAAAGAAACTTTTTTTTTAATATGAAGAAAGTTTTTAAAGTTTTTAAATTTTTTATGAACAAACTTGGTTTTATGCTTGATTCTTGCTTTTGTCGATACACTCTTTAATCTTTACAAGATTTTCAAACAAAGGTTTTTGTCGAAAGTGACTTTTAGGAAAAGGCTCTTAAATTTTTTCTCATTTTCCTTCATTTTCTCTCGGTGAAAACAGTGAGCGCTTTGGCAACACACAGACATACATATACACACACCGGTAAGTTGCCAGGGGGCCCATTTTTTTTATTCATGCGTCCCTGACTCGAGATTTTCACTCCCACTGACGTTACTATTCGCTTTAACCAAATTTACTTTTCTTTGTGTACTTTACCTGACAATTTAGTTTGCCCCTCCCCATTTCTCCCTCCTCACCCCCTTTATACTGTCACCACCCAGTTTGTTTTTTGCACGCATTCACTCGGCCCTTGCCCATTTAAATTGAAAGTCTAATTTTACAAGTTTTAGAGAAATTTATCCCATGTGTATATATTTATTAAAAAAAAAAAATAACGTTTCAACGTTTAAAGTTGTTTTTTATTATTATTTTTGTAAAAGCATTCATTTTTAATTTTATTTTATTATTGCTCATAACTTAAAAAAAATGTTAAGACACCTTCTTTAATTTTGTAGAATTTTTTAAGACGCATCTTTTGAGATGTAAGCGAACATTCTATACTGATATTCTATCCAAAGTTATTGAATTTTTAAAAATTAAAGAAAAACGTTTTTTTGCCCATAACTTAAAAAAATGTATTGACACCAATATATATTTATCTCTAGTTATGTAGAGTTTTTCAAGACGCATCTTTTGACCTATTAGCGAATATCCTACTGTTATTTTATCCAGAGTTATTAACATTTTAAAATTAAAAAATTATGAAAAACCTGCCTTTTTTGCATTATTTATTAAATAGTGCAAGTAGTGGGGAAAGTGGGTGATTTCTCGAGAGTGAAGGTTGCTGCTCGAGCGCAGTGGGAGTAGTAATTACTTGAGAAAAATCATTCTTTCCTACGTTTCGCACACGACGTTTTCTCCAACGCCTCGCGAGAAAATGCATTTTTATTAATTAGGAAAAATTCCACGCGACTTTTTCGGAATTAGATCCTTTTCCGCATTAAGAGCCTCGTTTTGTACTTCAGATGGAGTTTAATCACTAATATCGTCATCGATATTAAAGTCCATCTTTCTTATCCTTTTTTTTGCTTAGGGGCTATTGGGAAATCTGTATACCTTGGCTTCCGCATGCCAAGGTTATGTGGGGTTGGTAAAAAAAAGGAGAACAATAAACAAAATAAGCTGGCGAACTATTACCAGCCCCGACCCACTAAAAACCCGTCAACTTTTCTTTTTCTAAAAACCCAGAACAAAACTGTCAACACTATTTTTTGTACTAAGCAACACTATGGTCATTTTCGTGAATTAGTGTGAGCACACTCAGAGTTAAAACTTTAATCACACAGTTCGTTCAAGTCACGTTAGATGTCACTAGTAATAAGTTCATTTATTTATTTCATTTCTTTAAATTACAAAGAAATCTAATCCTGCGTGCAGTCAAATCAGATCACTTATAGATCAAAGAAAAATTAAAAAAATATTACGATTTACTTTCCCCACGCTCGGCCGAGGAGTTAACAAATGTTTAACTTCCTCAATACTTTTCTAACCAAGAAAGTTGCACTTTCAAAGCACACGGAAAAATATTTTATATTAGAAAACAATAAAACTGGAAGCATAATTTAAAATTGTACTATAGTAAAGTGCGGCTATTCATGGACAATATTGTAAATCACTATAGTCACTGTTAATTCTGTAAATCAATTCTCAATATTTCTAAAATTCACATATACAGTATTCATAATCAAAAAAGTTTATAGTAATATTTAACAGTTAGTTCGAAAAAGTGAATTTTAATATTGACACTGTTAAAAATTGGTGAGTCATACATAAAAGAATAGAAATGGGGAAATGAAGAAGGAAAGAACGACAGATTTATTGAGGTTTTTAGTGAAATGGAGAACTAGAATACATTGAGACACACATTTATACATTCATCTCTACCTAACAGCCTAACTTAAAACTACCTATATACACCTAAATACGCATAATACATATAAACGCTCGCTCGCAACTACGCTGAGAGGTGAAGGCAGAATTTTCCTTATATACTAAACGGCAGAATTTTTCTGCGCTTGTGAGAAACGATGATGATATAATTGTCTCCCTAAAACAATTTTATTTTAAAATAATATGCAATGAACTATAATTAATTAGTATTATTTTTGCAATGATCAATTTTAGTATGAAGTTATCCAGGTGGAAAAGTTCCCGGTAGTGACTACCGGTACCGCTACATGTACAGTCACTACCGGTAGCGAATACCGCTAATTTTTACAGGAATCACAACCAAAATTTTTGTAATTAAATTAAAATAAATAAACAAGAAATTAAATACATTACAAGAAAGAAAAGAAATGTAATGCCATTATTTAAATCCAAGTTTTATTTGTATAAGGGTGATTCTCTCAAAAAGGACAAATCTCACTTTCACGGTAATTTGTTCAAAAATAATAAAATTGATTGAAATTATTAAAGATTCTGTTATTAAGATTTAACAATTTTCAATCGGATCACTAAAGAAAAATTCAAAAAAAGGCTAAATAACTGAAATATTGAATAAAATCTGATGTTACGGAGAGGAGTTTTAACACCACTTTTCATTAAATAATTTAGTTATTTGACCTTTTTTTGGAAATTTTCATTAGTGATTGAAAATTGTTAAATCTTATCGTATAGGTGGCAGATTTTTATTAATTGAAATTAATTTTATTATTTTTGAACAAAAACACCGTCTAAAATCGTGCACGTTTTGATTTGTCTGGTTAGGTTGTTCCCGCGCGGCACGTTCATTCTTCATTCGGGTGAATTCGTCAATTATCGGTCATCTACGAAGCCAGGGCCCACAAAGAATCAATAGTGGTCGATATTAAACTTTTAAAGTAAAAATTTTAATTTTTCACATCGATATACCTGCGGCTATGGTTTTAAGGTCTTTTCATATTTACTATGTTAAAATTCCCTAACTATTATTTTAATTCTTGATATTTTCAGTTACATTTCTTCATTAAGTACCCTATTAAAAATTACTTGTCTCAAATTTAATATCGACAAAAATTAATTTTTCTAAGATACTATATTAAATGTCATTTTCTTTCACTAGTAAGTATCCATATCATAATTTCAAATATTCAAATAATATTATGAATAACTATTAGCGAACCGTGAATAGCCTCCTTTTCATATCGAGTATGTCAAAATGTATTACCATTTTTATTGTCTTTTAATATAAAATGTTTTTCCGTGCAGGCGTTGGAGAAAAATTATCTTTAATTATGAACAATTTGGAGAATATTTAAAAACAAATCAATTGACCTATTACTGAAGAAAAAATTATTTAGATTTCGAAACATTGGAGTTAGGAAAATACCGAAATGCTATTTTTCAGCTGTTAAATGTTATTTTTCACTAAATTTATGTAAAAAATTATAGTTTTTTTATGAGTCATCATAGTTAAGGGATCTTTAAATGACATTTTTATTTAAATCAAATAATTCAACGATAAGATTGTTTAGACGATATTACACAAAAACATGAAAATTACCTCTTTTTGGAGAATTCTCGTATATATAATTTTCTAGAAATGACGAGTAGCGAGGTAAAATTGGAATAATAATTCATTGCAAGTCTTGAAATTCATTTCTACGTTTTCATTAAAACAAACGTTATACCATACCAGAATGGAGACGAGATTTCCGAGTATTATAACAGAAAAAATTACCTCTCATTTTGTAACTGTATTTTTATTTAATTATGTTTAATAAATTGCAAATGTATGTTTTGTTAAATATCAAAAAGTGAAAGAATTACAAATATTTTGATAAAATAGAATAAATATGAAAGAGAAAAAAAATGAAAAGTACCTAACGTAAATTAATGAAATTAAGAATAAATTTTTAATTAGCAACAAATATTTTACCGCACACTTTTTTAAGTAGAAAAATTATTCTTTTCATGCAAAATTCACGTTCAATTAAATAATATGCATTAAAAATTAATATAATTTCAAAGTATTCAAATAAAATATAAAAATTTATTATCAAGACAAATGATTTGAATTAATTGTAAAAATAAAAATATGTTGAAACAATTGCCATCACTCGCTTTATTGGAAGTAATTAGCGTAAATAATGTATTATATAAAACTAATTTTATATATACTATAATTAACACTTTGCATCGACATATATGTCTATCGCTGAAAATTTTTTTAAAGTATATGTAAATTGGTCCAAATCGAATTGGAAGAGAGCCAATCTCCGTTCCCCAATAGAATATGAATTTATTCAAATTTAGACGACTGCAATGGGGTTTTTTTAACATATGATTAAAATGTGATCGATATAAAATATATGTGTAAAAATATTAAAACTCTTAACTGAATATAATTAGAGTAATTACGATTAAATAATTGAATTAGTAGAGAATAAATTTTAAAAAACGATTATTTAGTAAATAATAATAAACGAGAGAAAAAATTGTGGAGATAATATGAAAAAACAGTAACGAAAAAATTAAATAATAAATGAAAATATAAGTTCGATTTGTTGGAAAAGAAAAATTAGTTACTGGACGTTTTTAATTAAATTTCAAGTCTTGTAATAAATAAAGACAATGAAGGAGACAATAATCCCATTTAGAAAGAAAGGAACTTCGAAACCAAACGGGATCTTCGAAAACCATTACTTTCACGAAAGATTATCTTTAAGGGAAGAGTAGGTTTTAGAAGATAATAATTCTCGTGGAAACTCACGTGAAAAGAACATGAAATACATCTCCCAAGACTCCATTGTGTCGCAGAGACTGTTCGGACGTTTCGCAGATTGACCTCAACAAGCATCCTCTTCCAGAAAATCCAACACTAAAAAAAATGTCATTTACTATATATACTTGTTATTTCACTTTACATTATACCTATGTTTTAGAACGTGTTAAATAGCTTTACACACAATTTATTAAAATGTGTGTAGTTTAGAGTGGTAAACTTACCGCAACTATAGTTTATACGTATTTTCCATATTCAATTTACCTCTTCACTTATATGGACATGTTTATTGGATTACATTGCAATTATTCGAACAGTGCTTCCATTCAATCTCAAAATTTATATTCACTTCTGTTAAATACATGGCAATGTTTAGTTTTCATTTGCATAACGACAATTTCAAATCAATGGAGGAAAATCTCCTCGTGATACTGTCAATTCTTTGTGTATCACAAAAATAACTGTGGTGATAAGTATTTCTTACAAATTTTTTATTATAAATTTAATAATAATTTAACTTTTAACGTGAAACAAAGTCTAGGCTTTTGTACAATAAAAAAACACAATTTCTTACAAATTTACCACATCAGGCAATATCATCAATTATTATTTCTGACACATGTGACTTCACAAACTTATTACAAATTAACAGGTTTACTAATGTTCACAAATCAATATTAGATTTGGTTTTTTGTAATAACTCAACAGATTTTGCTCTAAGTTTATCCGCAGACCTTATCTTACCAATTGATAACTATCATCCACCTTTGGTCTTATATATTATTGGAAATTCTACAGATTTTAATAACAACAGGCTGCATAACACTAATTCTGGTATATCTAATTATATTTTTAAATTTGCAAATTTCGGGGCCATTAATTCTTATATGAATAGAATTAATTGGAAAACAGAACTTCATGTCCCGGACATAAATTTTGCATTAAAAATTTTTTATAACCATTTATACACTGCAATAGATATGTTCGTCCCCATTAATTATTTGATTTTTTCTAATTTAAGATCACAATGTAAAACTCTTTCGAAAACTTGTTACACTACATATGTAACATTTTTTTGGAAACACATTAACTACACTCGTAAAACATCGCAATATCCTAAACACAATGTATCTTGGAGAAGAAACTAGTAATAATGATGCTGACATTAGTAACTTATTTGCAAAAGTGTTTAAATCAGTATACACATTACCTGCTATACAACCTCCCAAATATTTGAAAGTTTAATATTCGATATAACTTACAATTCTGTATCTATAGCATTATAATAGATGAACAACATGGATTTGTTAAAGCAAGGTCTGCCATAACTAACTTGGAAATTTTTTATTATTGAAGATAAGGGAGGGGGTGCAAATCGACGCAATTAATACAGATTTTTCTAAGGCATTTGACAGAATGGATCATGTGATTCTTGTGACAAGGCTAAGAAATCTTGGTTTTCCTGATAATTTACTGAATCTTATTAAAAGTTACTTAGAAAATAGATACCAATCTATACGTTTCAATGACAACTATTCTAATCCTTTTTTATCAACTTCTGATGTTCTCCAGGCATCAAACTTGCGTCCTCCTTTTATTTATCTTATTTATCAATGAAATAAAAATTATTTTCCAAAACTGCCTTTTCTTTTGTATGCAGATGATCTCAAATTATATAAAGTAATAATAACTGATGATGATTATGTTGGTTTACAATCAGATTTAAACAATCTTAGTATATGGTGTTCTGAAAACAACATATCTCTCAATATTAAAAAATGTTCTGCTTTCTCTTTTTTAAAAAATAAAAGTACGTTAATTTATCAATATACAGCTGGCAGAGATGAGATTCCAAGGGTGATCCAAGTTTGTGACCTGGGTGTTATAATCGATAGCACATTATCATTCAACATTCACATCTCAGATGTTATAAGTATAGAGCACTCAGATCACTTTGTTTTGTCATTAGAAATGCAACTTTCTTTCGTAATGAACGCACTCTCAAAATATTGTTTTTTACTTTTGTTATAAGTATATTACAATATGCATCAGTTATTTGGTTATCTTATTACACTTATTTATTAACAAGACTCGAGCGTGTTACAAACCGTTTTCTTCGATTTGCACCAAGACAGTTAAACTTGCCTTTCAATTACTTAAAACACCACTACGATGATTTACGAATTCGTTTATAAATATGCCTACAATTAGATCAAGATTCTTATACTCAGATTTAATTTTTTTGTTTAAATTGTTAAACGGCTATTCTAATTGCCCAACATTTCTGTCAATGATTAATTTGTCTGTACCAATCAGATCATCTAGATATACCTCACTATTCGCTGTAAAATTTTATAGAACAAATTATGCAAATAACTCTTTGGTAGTTAGATTAAGTAGGGAGGCAAACGCTGTTTCTGATACGCTAATTTTTTTTTAATCCGTCGTTACCTAGATTTATTTTCAGTCTACGACAACTACTGTATAATTTATTTTGTCTTTGTTTTATATCAAACATCATAGCTTAACCTACACTACACTAACCTTACACTACTCAACTTATATGGGCATTCATATGACTATCTATGTCACTATTATTAAGTACTTTGTACGAAAGAGTTTATTTGAAACCCGTTTATGTTTGAAATATATTTAAATAAATAAAATAATTGATTTTTTTGAGGGGTATTCAACTAAAAATTTCGGTGTCAAAATAATTCAAAATTATTTCATTGATTACACGATACTTCAGATAATTCTTGGTACTTCACATACTTCATAATAATTCAGGTAATTCATGGTAATTTCACTATACCTTCTTATTATTCACTTTACTTCATATAATTCAAGATAGGTTCAAATACTTAAAGATAATGCAGTATTATTTTATGATACTACAGATAATTCAGGTTCCTTTAAGATAATTCAAGATATTATAAAATATTCCAAGATAATTCTCAGTACTTCAAGATACCTTAAGGTATCTTATCCTTATCTTATCCTTCGGGATATTTCATGATACTTCACATAATTTAAGAAACTTCGGTTAATTCATTATACATCATACTTCAAGATAATTTAGGATATTTTAAAATATTTCAAGATAATTCACAGTACTTCAAGGTACTTCAGGATATTTCTCTATTCATCAGAGTATACAGTTTTTTTCATCAGATAATTTAAACTTTAATTAGTTAAAAATACTTCAAAGACTTCAAGATATTTGAAAATATTTCAAAAAATTCACAATACTTCAAGGAATTTCAGGATATTTCACGACACTTAAGATAAATCAAAGTATGTACTTTATATACTTTAAGGTAATGTGGAATATTTCCAGATACTTCAAATATTTCAAGATGATGCACGACATTTCTCAATACTTCAGATAATTCAGGATACTTCAATTAATTTAAAATACTTTAAATTTATCATTCTATAAAAATTACAATTTATGCAAATGAAGTTTTTGCATAATAGAAATTTTGTCACTTAAATATTTGAATAAATATATTAGTGTAAATTCTGTTGAATAATAATTATAAAAATTAGACAATTTAATGTACAAAAGGTCGGTTAATTAAAAATTCTGTCACCCACGAAGTTTTGTTATACATAATATAAAGATTCTACCAATTAAAAATTTGGATATGGGGTCAGACCATTATATTTCGACCAAAGTCATTGCGGCCTAATTTAAAAAAAAATTGATACTTGCAGTACTGATTCTTTATGATATGCAGAGAACGAAATAAAAAGAATTATTACAAAAATTTCTTTATTTTTCTCAAAATATGAGTTTAAAGTGGAGAAGGTCCGTAAAAATTGTCACTTTTTTAGCAATTATAAAATATATAAAAAAAACATATAATAATTGTTAAAAAGGTAAAAAGAATTATTCTTTCTTGTTTAGAATGAATTGATTTATTATTTTCTAATGATTAAATTAGTGAAAAAATTAAAATAATGGATAAAATATGTCTTTAAAGTTAGTCTGTCAAATAACCTAATTTTTCGATTTTTATCAGTTAATTACAATTAAGTGGAATTATTAAATTAAGTTTGAACTAACCTACCTACTTTCTATATTTTCATACTAAATATAAAAGAAATATTGAGTTGAAAGTTCTCAATTTCTGCATTTTTGCGAACTTTGCAACTGAATATCTCCATTAAAGAAAAATAAAAAAAATTGGCACTTGCACAGCAGCTAAATCGGATTGAAATCTACGCGCACCATAAATTCCGTTTTGGTCCCGAAACTATTTTAGGAGATATAGGCGATTAAAAATTGCACATTATTTTCAGGTTAAAACTGTACTTGCTTCTAACTTGAAGTTGGTCTACTCTCAGCAGTCGCGTTCAATGTTTAGATTTTGAAATTGATTTAACTTACTTAAATGTTTATTTTCGTGAATTATTTTCATAATTTATTAAAGTATAATTGATTGACATTCAAGACTGAATAATTGTATTTTGAATCACTTTTTCTTTTTAATTTATAATATTTGTATCTAACAGAGATTTTACAAAAATCACAAATAATTTTGAAAAGTATTTTAATTTGCGTTGTGACGAAATTGTTATAATTTATAGATTTATTTTTTCAACTTTATTAATAATATGTGTACGTACGCATGAAAAGGGACCACTTTGTCGATTACAATAAGGATGATTTTTGCGTGAACGTTAATGCAAATATCGCCCTTATGAAAGAATCTAAAGTGGTCCCTTTTCATGCGGACGTACACATATTAGCGAATTATTTTCTAATTTTGAAAAATATTTTAATTTTCGCCGTTATATCAATTTCAAAATCTAAACATTGAACGCGACTGCTGAGAGTAGACCAACTTCAAGTTAGAAGCAAGTACAGTTTTAACCTGAAAATAATGTGCAATTTTTAATCGCCTATATCTCCTAAAATAGTTTCGGGACCAAAACGGAATTTATGGTGCGCGTAGATTTCAATCCGATTTAGCTGCTGTGCAAGTGCCATTTTTTTTTATTTTTCTTTAATGGAGATATTCAGTTGCAAAGTTCGCAAAAATGCAGAAATTGAGAACTTTCAAATCAATATTTCTTTTATATTTAGTATGAAAATATAGAAAGTAGGTAGGTTAGTTCAAACTTAATTTAATAATTCCACTTAATTGTAATTAACTGATAAAAATCGAAAAATTAGGTTATTTGACAGACTAACTTTAAAGACATATTTTATCCATTATTTTAATTTTTTCACTAATTTAATCATTAGAAAATAATAAATCAATTCATTCTAAACAAGAAAGAATAATTCTTTTTACCTTTTTAACAATTATTATATGTTTTTTTTATATATTTTATAATTGCTAAAAAAGTGACAATTTTTACGGACCTTCTCCACTTTAAACTCATATTTTGAGAAAAATAAAGAAATTTTTGTAATAATTCTTTTTATTTCGTTCTCTGCATATCATAAAGAATCAGTACTGCAAGTATCAATTTTTTTTTTAAATTAGGCCGCAATGACTTTGGTCGAAATATAATGGTCTGACCCCATATCCAAATTTTTAATTGGTAGAATCTTTATATGTATAACAAAACATATTTTATCTATTTGAAACTTTTTTCTAAAATGTAATTTATTAGTACTAAAAAATGAAAACTGAAAATTTTTTTTTCGAAAATAAATTACTTTTTAATAAATATATCGTCCTTTTTCGGTCAAATATTGACGAAATTTTGTGAAATTTTTTAAGCATACACAATATACACAACAGAAGCCTACAAGCTATAAAAAATAAGAAAAATCACATTATTTATTTATTAAAAAATTTTAAAAGACGTCATTTACAAATAGAGGAATTTCACTTTTCAACACAAAAAAGTATGCGATGAATTTTCAAATTATGAAAACTTCTCGCGAGAAAGTTTTTCCTTTACTAATCAGGAAGTTTTTCCCACAATTTCAAACTGATTCGAATATAAATAAAGAAAATACGAGGAAAATAGCGAAACCGTACTTTCATTCGCAACGAGAATGTAAAAAGGCAGCCATGTTTGTCGTCGCAATGACACGCGCGCACACACACACACAGCAGCAACTAAGGCTCCCTCAAGTTGTTTACATATATGTGTGTGTGTGTGCGCGCGTGTCATTGCGACGACAAACATGGCTGCCTTTTTACATTCTCGTTGCGAATGAAAGTACGGTTTCGCTATTTTCCTCGTATTTTCTTTATTTATATTCGAATCAGTTTGAAATTGTGGGAAAAACTTCCTGATTAGTAAAGGAAAAACTTTCTCGCGAGAAGTTTTCATAATTTGAAAATTCATCGCATACTTTTTTGTGTTGAAAAGTGAAATTCCTCTATTTGTAAATGACGTCTTTTAAAATTTTTTAATAAATAAATAATGTGATTTTTCTTATTTTTTATAGCTTGTAGGCTTCTGTTGTGTATATTGTGTATGCTTAAAAAATTTCACAAAATTTCGTCAATATTTGACCGAAAAAGGACGATATATTTATTAAAAAGTAATTTATTTTCGAAAAAAAAATTTTTCAGTTTTCATTTTTTAGTACTAATAAATTACATTTTAGAAAAAAGTTTCAAATAGATAAAATATGTATTTTTTTCTTCTGCATAACCTAATATTTTTTAAATATTTTATTTATGAGTTTTAAAATTTGATGGTATAGTGGAGGGGCGGACAATACTTCTGCGTGAGTTCGAGCGAAGAATCGGTTCTACGATCCGGCTCCTCAATTGTAATTAACTGATAAAAATCGAAAAATTAGGTTATTTGACAGACTAACTTTAAAGACATATTTTATCCATTATTTTAATTTTTTCACTAATTTAATCATTAGAAAATAATAAATCAATTCATTCTAAACAAGAAAGAATAATTCTTTTTACCTTTTTAACAATTATTATATGTTTTTTTATATATTTTATAATTGCTAAAAAAGTGACAGATTTTTGGACCTTCTCTACTTTAAACTCATATTTTGAGAAAAATAAAGAAATTTTTGTAATAATTCTTTTTATTTCGTTCTCTGAATATCATAAAGAATCAGTACTGCAAGTATCAATTTTTTTTAAAATTAGGCCGCAACGACTTTGGTCGAAATATAATGGTCCTATGTACCATATGTACCTAACCTAACCTAACCCTATGTAAAAAATTCTGTTAATTAATAAATCTGCTAAATAAAAATTGGTTTAAATAAAAAGTCGATCATAAAAATTATGTAAAATTCAAGTTATTATAAGTTTTATTTTATTTATTTAATATACGGGACTAAAAAATGTGTTAGAAAAAATTTAGAATATTCTATTAAATGAGAATTTAGCATTGATTTTTTTCACATTCTTACCTTTTTTTATTTATTTAGATCTTAGCTTCGAGTAGTAGTTATATATATACGATCAGAGGGTATTTTTCTCTTTGTATATAAATAGCCCGTTATGTTAAATATTTTATATTTTGGAAAGTGGACCTTGAAACTTTTCAAAATTTTTCCCCCAATGGAATGGAATATTTAAGTTTATAAAGTATATAAAGAAAAGAAAAATTAGTTTTACCTTAAGAATTTATTTTCCATGAGTTCATAAATGGTTTTTCTGTCGATGCTCCTTTTTTTCCTTTGAGGATAGGATTCAGTTAAGGGGCCAAAATCAGTTAGGTTGTTTGGAAGACCGTAAGTGGCTTCGAAAAAGTAAGACAATGAAATTGAATTTTGTGGAGCTTCTAATGGTACAGCTAATGCAAAAAAGATCTGTCAAGATTCGACGATTTCTCATTAATTCCAAAGAAAGTAAAAATTTATTTATATATATTATATATATATATATATATATATAGGGTAAAATTTCGCAAATGATCCAATAGTAAAAAAATTAACATTGAATTCTTCAAAAAGTTGAACAATTATTGTAAAAGAGTGAAACAAATTTTGACCTATTTGTTTTCGAAAGATTTTTCCTGCTCTTTCGAATGGTGGAAAATTTTTTTCAAAAAAATTCAAAGTTTAATACAAATTTTAAAAAATTGCACTTTTTTTTTATTTCGAGATATTAATTAATTAATTAATGTTAATAAAAAATGAAATATTTTTACAAACAAATAAAGTTAGCGTAATTTTGAACTTACTAATTGAAAGCTTATAAAATTTTGTATCCAACAAGTCATATATGAAGTATTTTGGATTGATTGATTAAAAAATTTATCACTTGAGAAATTTTGAATCATATATTAATTTAAAAAACAATTAAGTAAATTAAAAATACCTACACCCATTGTACTAGTAGGTGGAAAAGTCAACGCTCTTATTGGTCGATGAAGAATATTCGCCATTTCTGAATTTTGCATTTTGCCACAAATTTTTAAAATATTTATAATTGTGTTAATTGTAATAAATCTGAAATGACAATACATTTTTTTTTTAAAATAGTTACCTTAAGTTTTGTTCTCAAATATTTGAAGGGTATTAAAAATATTTTATGTAAAAGTGTACTTCAATGAAAAAATTAATAAAAAAAGAAAGAAAAAGAAACAAATAATGAATAGTAGAAGATTTTAAACAATAGACATTTATAAAAATAAGAAAATTGTTTCCTGGAAAAAAGTTGAATAGAATTTTTCAAGATGAAAGAAATTTATAGAACGAAATTAAATTGCTATATGAGAACAAAATGAAATTTTGAAATTTTATCTTCATGGAAGACTTATTATAAAAAGTCAGTGATAAAAAAGAATCTTACGTAATTTGTCGTTGTAACATTTTTTTTTTTTTATTTCAAGAAAGACCTGTCATCAGAAGACTCGAAATTCTTGAACTGATCTTCTTTCAGAGACAAAGTCCAACCAGTATTCATTTCTCTCTAGTACAGTTAGAAGTGGTTTGTTGCGTTAAGTGACGCGTACATAGTAACATTTTGGTAATAATTAAATGGTTCTTTTTCTTATTATTATACTTTTAATTTATTTTTTTTCTTGTTTTTCTTAATTTATTGCATTCACAATAAAATAAAATATATAGTATATAGAAAAAGGTCAAAAGAAAAATTCAATTTCACTCGCTATTATGAAAAGTTGGTCGATCTCGTTTTTCTCTGCGTATATAACCTTCTGCAGTTTGTGTTCAGGATCTGGAACCACTGAGAAATATGATATCGGTGATCTTCTCAGGAAGAAAAGGCATTTGCTCTTTCCGAACCCCCGAGGCAGTGAGACTAAAGTTCAAGTACGTCTTTCATCTTATATTTTTATATAATGAATATCTTATATAGAATTGAATGTTGAACTTTTTCCGCAGATTTACCAATATTTTCAATTTTTTGTTGAATGATTGCCAATTTTCAATAAAGGAATTCTTTATCAATTTTTTTATAAACATTTACTATTTTTAGTAATTACATTGTTTCTTTTTTAAAAAAATAGCTAAAATCTGAATAATTTTAATATATCCTAATTATTGAATTATATATAGAAGAAAATTGGAATATATTCGATAATGTTTATTTATATTTTTAAATAAAAAATAAAAATTAAGAAAAAAAATATTGTGCAAGGTACTTTTTGGTTTGGGTCTACCAATGGAGGGCGAGGTATCCATGACTTTGGGTTACGTGTTGAAGTGCAACTACAATCTGCCATACAATTCATCCGGTTACAAACAGGAAGAATTTCGATACGAAAGGTCGGCAGATATAGCTTTATCAGAGCCAAGAAACGTGAAAGCGTCTCAAGGTACCAACAACATACCGATATGAAAAGTTTACATACACTTTTTTAAACTTTGAACGTAAAAGTTGCCCTGTTTTCATAGATCCTGGAGAAAATCCCTTTCGTCTTCCTTTGAACGCGCGTTGCATAAAGTATAAGCTTATATTCGTGGTTTAACTCGCTCGCGACCATTGTTATCCGCAAAAATATATATATATGTACGCAGGATAACAATATTGTCTCGTGTGCCAGCAAAAGCTTAGTATTCCACGAAAGAGTTATTTTCCCACTTTTATCTAAACTATTTTTACGCTAATCATTCACATTTATATCATTATATATTATAATATATGAAAGATTAGATTATTCAAATTATTTTCAATAAGCATTATTCAAAAAAAAATAAAAATTTAATCATTTTTATTCAGAATATTTATATGTACGGCAAAGAATTATCAAATTTATAAAGTCGAATATCAGTTTAAACAAAATTTTATAAAATATAGAATTTATATTGAACCGGATTTTCATTTAATTGAATTTATATATAGGATTGAACAGAGTTTACAATTTAATAAAAATTTTCGTAAATATACAGAATTTTAATCGAGGGATAAACAACTCAAAATTTCAGCATGCACCAACTTTAATATTTCAAAATAATTTAAAATATTTCATAAACTAAACGATATTTCAGATAATTTAAGATAATGCATGATATTTTACGATACTTCAGATAATTTAGGAATCTTTTAATATAATTCAGGATATATAAAAATATTTCAAGATAATTCACAGTACTTCAAGGTACTTTAGGATATTTATCTATTCTTCAGATTATTCAGATTTCTTCAGATAATTTAGAATACTTTAATTAGTTCAAAATACTTCAAAGGCTTCAAGATAATTCAGGATATTTAAAAATATTTCAAGATAATTTACAGTACTTTAAGGTATTTCAGGATATTTCACGATACTTAAGATAATTCAAAGAATGTACTTCAATTACTTTAAGGTAATGCGGGATATTTCCAGATACTTCAGATACTTTAAGATAATGCACGACATTTCTCGATACTTTAGATAATTAAGGATATTTTAAACATTTCAAGATAAAGTAGTATATGAAGTAAAATACTTGTTTATTTTAAGCCATTTATAATAGAGAGAAGATGTTTTTTTAAATTTTGTGGCCTATTGGCTTATATTTATTTAATTACATCAAAAGAGCCTCGGCAAAAAGTGCCCCTTTTTCGTACCTCGAATTTTGAAACTTTTTTTATGCCAAATTGTTACATATGATGACCCAATAATCCCTGCAAAATTTCAAGATGAGCATGTGCCCCCTTTCCGAAATACAGGGGGTCAAAGGGGGCCATGTCCAAAATTAGAATATGCAATATAATCGAATAATAATGTTAAAAAAAATCAGACCAAATGGTTCCCTTAAGATTTTCGTCTGCTGATTACGAATCTAAAGTCCGTTTTTAAAAATTCAAAATGGCGGATCCAATATGGCGGACGACATTTTTAAAAATCGATCCAATTGACGTGAAAATCGTTACTCAGGGGTGTTTGGGGTCTCTGATTACGAATCTAAAGTCCGTTTTTAAAAATTCAAAATGGCGGATCCAATATGGCGAACGACATTTTTGAAAATCGATCCAATTGACTTAAAACTTGTTACTCGGGGGTTTTTGGGGTCGCTGATTACGAATATGATGTCCGTTTTCACAAATCGATTACATCTTGCCTTCATTGGTTGGGATAATACTTCTTATCTTTGTTGATTGGAATATTACATCTTACTTTAGATGGTTTTGTAATTATTACATCTGGCCTTTGCAAGCTGAATTTAGCCTTAAATCTTGCCTTTATTCGTTATATTAGATCCGACATTTTGAATTTTTAAAAACGGACATCATATTCGTAATCAGCGACCCCAAAAACCCCCGAGTAACGATTTTCAAGTCAATTGGATTGATTTTCAAAAATGTCGTTCGCCATATTGGATCCGCCATTTTGAATTTTTAAAAACGGACTTTAGATTCGTAATCAGCGACCCCAAAAACCCCCGAGTAACGATTTTCAAGTCAATTGGATCGATTTTTAAAAATGTCGTCCGCCATATTGGATCCGCCATTTTGAATTTTTAAAAACGGACTTTAGATTCGTAATCAGCAGACGAAAATCTTAAGGGAACCATTTGTTCTGATTTTTTTTGACATTATTATTCGATTATATTGCATATTCTAATTTTGGACATGGCCCCCTTTGACCCCCTGTATTTCGGAAAGGGGGCACATGCTCATCTTGAAATTTTGCAGGGATTATTGGGTCATCATATGTAACCATTTGGCATAAAAAAAGTTTCAAAATTCGAGGTACGAAAAAGGGGCATTTTTTGCATGGGGCTTGCTGAGGCTCTTTTGACGCGTTTTGATACAGTATTCTGCATCCTCATCAGAAAAAACAAAACAAAATATCTGTAAAAAAAAGAGAATAGGTACATAGGATTTAACGAGAAACATATTAACAAAGTATTTAATGGTATGCATACATGTGCTTTCCGTAGAATATATTAGTTTTTATAGAAGGGTTAGGTGAATATACGAAAAATAAGGCAAGGTCTGTAGATAACATGGTGGGTGAAAAGAGAAGTTTACAAAAAAGAAGGGAGAAATTAGTCAATTAAATTTAAATATATGATACTTAAATTATCGACATCACTTCTAAAGTTTATGGAATTTTTTTCTTTCAAATGTATAAAACATTTCTAGAATTTTCCGTTTGTTTAAACTTTAAATCTGTTTCTGTGTCTAAAATTTTAACGTTATTTTGTGAGAAGTCAAAACAATGTTTTTGTTCTGTTGAATGTTTACATAGAGCGGTGGATTTACTTTTATTGGTTTCTTGATATTTATGTTCATAAATTCTTTTTTTTAGGTATCTGAAAGTTTGTCCGATGTAACAGAACTTACAGTTTTTACAATTTATTTTATATATTAAATTTGTTTTTTCAAATTTTAAGAAGCGGGTTTTAAGGGAGTTTAATTAAGTTTTCTTCTATTTTCTTCATGGATTTAAAAACAATAATAATATTGAAAGTTTTCAAATTCTTGTGAGGGTGTCTGCAAATTTATTTATATAAGGAACAGAGATGACTCTTGAAAAGTCAAAATGCTGATCTTTATTGCCCATATGGTGGTTAGATTCAAAATTCAAATAATTTCCCGACCAACTTGAGGTTATGTCAAGATTTCTACTATGTTTTTTCATATTCTTTTTTCAAAAAACCTCCCAGGTGGAAAAGTTCCCGGTAGTCACTACCGGTAATTCTTCCGGTACTACCGGTAGTTACTACCGGTAATTTTTCCGGTACTACCGGTAGTCACTACCGGTAATTTTTTTTACTACCGGTAGTCACTACCGGTAATTTTTTTTACTACCGGTAGTCATTACCGGTAATTTTTCCGGGAGTTACAATCAAAATTTGTTATTTGGTAATAAATTTTGATTGTAATTCCCAGAAAAATTACCGATAGTGACTACCGGTAGTAACAAAAAAATTACCGGTAGTGACTACTGGTAGTACTGGAAAAATTACCGGTAGTAACTACCGGTATAGTACCGGAAGAATTACCGGTAGTGACTACCGGTAGTACCGGAAGAATTACCGGTAGTGACTACCGGTAGTCCCGGAAAAATTACCGGTAGTGGCTACCGGTAGTCCCGGAAAAATTACCGGTAGTCTATGAAAAATTACTGGTAGTGACTACCGGTAGTGAATATTCCGGTAGCGGGAGCGGTAATGACTACCGGTAGTCACTACCGGGAACTTTTCCACCTGGGCTGGTATGTTTACCATAAAATACTTTGTTAATATATTTCTCGTTAAAACCTATGTATTCTCTTGTCTTTTTACAGATATATTTTTTTTTCTTATGAAGATGCAGAATACTGTATCGAAACGCGTTAAAATTTTGATGTAATTAAATAAATATAAGCCAATAGGCCACAAAATTTAAAAAACATTTTCTCTCTATTTCAAGATAAAATTGAATAATTTTCAAGATTTACATTACTTTAAGGTAATTTAAAAATTTCGCGATATTTCAGATAATTCAGATATTTCATCTACTTTAAAATATTTCAGGATAATTCAATACGAGCGTGTGTACCTTATTTTACAAGTTGTTTATTCCTTTATTTTAATTTTACTGAATTCTTATTTAACAGAACTTTTCTCACACACTGCAAAAAGAAGTATCTTATTATAAGACACATTGGAAGCCAGTTACGAAAAGCATCTTCCAATCCATTTTAAATCTTAGGAAACTAATGCATTTTAAGATATTTTTGATAACTTAGGAGCAAGTTGTAAAAAACATCTTAAAAAGGCGACCAAAACATCTTACAATAAGATACTTCATTTTGCAGTGCAGGAACAGATTTTTTAGAATATCCTGTTGATGTCCTAGGGATATCATTTGGTACAGGCAAGTGAGGATATCCTTGAGATGTGTTTATAGATATGTCCGTGGACGTCCTATGGAAGTTCTACACTAAAAAAAAATTATTTGATTTAAATAATCAATTACTTGACTATTATCAACTAAATATTTTTTTGTATCAAATAACACTGTACTTAAAAAAAGTACTTTTTTTTTACAAACTTGGCGCATAGTGCATTAACCTAATTTAAATAATCGGCTTTTTTTTACGCATTATCAAAATACAACATTTTTCCTAAAAATAAAAAAAAATTGACTTGAAACTCGTTAGTCGGGGGTTTTTGGGGTCGCTGATTACGAATTCGGTGTCAGTTTTTCAAAATTCAAAATGGCGGATACAATATGGCGGACTATTTTTTCAAAAATCGTTCGAATTTGCTTAAATCCGAACGATTTTCTTTTAAATCCTCCATATTGGTCAGCCATTTTGAATTTTGGAAAACTGACACTGAATTCGTAAACAGTGACCCCGAAAATCCCCGAGTAACGAGTTTCAAATAAATTTTATTCTTTTTGATTAGAAAAAATGTTGTATTTTGATAAAGGCCAAAAAACAAAATGGCGATTATTTTAAAAATTTGACACGATCTTGAAAAACGGCTAACGCCATTGAATTTAGCGTCCCCAAATTAGGTTGATACACTATATGCCAAGTTTGTTTATTTTTTGAACTAGCACAGTGTAATTATTATTTGAAACAATTAAATAGTATTTGTTTCAAATACAAAAATTATTGATTCAAATGTAGTTTATTTAATTCAAATAAAAATTATTTGGTCCAAGTAAATATTTATTTGATAATTGTCAAGCATAACTGATTACTTGAATCAAATAATTTTTTTTCAGTGTAGGGATATCCTAATTTCCTCGGACAAAATGATATCCTTAGGATGTCATGTGATTTTATTTTTTAATACCAAAAGTTAATTATTTATTATAATATTATTTTGTATATATATATATATAGGAGGATTATCAAGATGGAATTTGTATCGAATATTGGAGAAAGCATTTGAAACTTTTGGATCAGGAAAGGCATGTCTGCTACGTATGGTTTGTGAAGCTGCGGAAACACCTTTCAAAGAGGGCCACGGCCTCTTAGGGGAACTTGTGCACGTCGTCTTTACACCCTCGACAACTTTCGAGGAATACGAAATGTATGCGGATCGCGAATATCACGCAGCAGAACACATAGGACAGACGGCGAATGGAATGTGTAAATCATTCTACCCCGAGTGCTCCTTCAGTCCTCTGGATTATTTCACGAAAAAGATAAACTTCTCGAATGGAAATTGAAACCAGCTCAAGCTTCAACTCTTTTTACTCTTCTTCCATCTCACTTTTGTCGAAAACTCCAAATTTAATTAAACAACGATAAAAGAGCACTTTCTCCATGCAAATTGGTTATTGACAATCTGGAAAGGAAGTTTTAATTGAATTCCCTGCTTCGCTGATTTCTTCATTATATTAAGCACACAATGATTATATATATATTTTTTAACCTCTCTTCACATAAATACAAAGATTTTGTTTAATAGAAAAAAAATGTCCCTTCCCCCCCCCCCCCCGAATTTTCTTATAAATGTAAAAAATAAGTTTTTTTAAATTAACTTGTGAAAATCTTTGAAATGATAGTTTTCTAAAAGTGGAGCTAATAAAATTCTCACAAGTTTCGCATGGAATTTCTCAAGAAAATTCGTCTTATGAATTTTTTTTGAATTTTAAATTTTTCTAAAAAGTTTCAAGGGAAAAAATTAAAGACTTATTATTATTAGAGAGTTTTAAAAAAAATTTATTATTAAGAAAAAAAAAAATGTTAATATAGACATATATATTATTGCTCATATCTTGTCGTATATATAAAAATTGAAATATTTTAAGAATAGCGTGAGTTATTTAAATTTAAAACTGTGATTTCAGCTTTTTATCAGAATGTGTATAGAAACAAAGCATTGCATTTTGATTTTTCATGTAAACTTTATAGTCTCCGAGGCTTGAAATATTTCATAACTGAAGGCGAAACAAGGGAAGATGCAGAGTTTGCCTACGCCTTGACTCGTGAACTATTTCTCATCAAAGTTTTCTACCTTGTTAAAGTTGTCGCGCAATTTTAAGAATTTCATCCTTCAAAGGATCAATGTTGAGTCACGAAAAGAGTTGGAAAAATGTATATAACCAACGTTGGATGAAATAAAACTTTTAAAACTTTTTTTTTTTTTTTTTCTTTTTGAAAGAAAATTTTTTCTCCAAGAAATACATACTGTTAATATAATCAAAACTATAATCAAAAATAAAAGACGATTAAAAGAAAAAAGAAGAACTAAAAAATAATTTTACATTATATTTTTATCAGTTAAAATTAAAAAATTTTCCAAAATATTATATAGACTGTAAATGAAAATAAATTATAAAATAAAGAAACTTTAAATTTTTATTAACTTGAAAAATATTAAAAGTTGAAAAAGAATTTTTTTTATAAATTATTTTTAGAATAGTTATTGCTTGCCATTTCGAGAATTATTAAAAGCTTATTGAATTTTGAGCAAAATTATAACGATATCAAGTGAAAATTCCTTTTACCAGGAAGTCATTATTACATTTCAATATATTATTTCTCTCTTGCAAAAGGAAATTAAGGTTCCTTTACTTATCAACATTTTGTTGTAAGGTATTTAGCATCAAAGAGAAATGTTCCTTTGAGTCAAGTGTGAAATATATATATATATATATATATATATATATATATATATATATATATATATATATATATATTGTACTAAATCCAGACAGAAAGTTACGATTACTTCATATCCAATTTCGCAAGTTGCTTGATTTTAATACACTTCAAATAAAATATGCCAAGCAACCACGGAAAAGTTAAAAATTTTATCAACTACAAATTTTTCTACAACTATTTCAAAAAAAAATCGGACAAGTGCGAGTTACACTCGCACTGAAATCGAGGGTTCCGTACTCGAAGCGAACTTATTTGGTATAAAAACAAATGTTTAAAAAATATGTGTTGTATGACAACTAATATAAGTGATACAAAAAGGAACAATTTTCTTGAATTTTACAAAATTGTTCCTTTTTGTATCACTTATATTAGTTGTCATACAACACATATTTTTTAAACATTTGTTTTTATACCAAATAAGTTCGCTTCGAGTACGGAACCCTCGATTTCAGTGCGAGTGTAACTCGCACTTGACGATTTTATTTTTTAAAAAATATTTTACTAAAAAAATATAAGAAACATAATTTTATTTCAACTCGCAATATTTTTATTGTATTTACATTTTAAAAATATATTGAATATTAAATTTTATCTTTCTAAGTCAAAAAGAGATAAAACTTAAGATATTGATATAAGGCTAGTAGCTGCTTGTCAAGGAAAAATCGAAAGTTATCTAAAAAATAAAATTTGTTTATTAATTCCAGAAAAATCAACTCCAATCATCCTCGCTATATTTTTTTTGTAATCTACACGTAAAAATACGTCAAAATATATAAATTTGAATCACTGTAGAAAAACTTTTTTCGTTTTTTGCGGAAAAATACATTTTTTTCTGAAATTTATCATTTTTCTTCAAAAATTTGATAAAAATTGATCATCAACTCCAATCGCGCTTACATTTTTTCCCTGTATTTTTCACGCAAAAATTGAGTTTTACAGCAAGTAAGAACAGTCTGGATTGAATATTGTGTGCGCTAGGGAGAATAAATCATTTTTTTCTAAATTTTTGATTTTTCCTTGACAACGCTATGTAAATTAATCCGAATCAAGTTCGCTATAATTTTCCTGTAATTTTCACGTAAAAATACGTAAGTGTGTCAAATTTGAGCTCTTTATGTCAAAAGATGTGGCCGCTAGGGGGGGGGTACATACTCATTTTTAGGTATTTTTCGTAAAAATTCATGGTTTTTCCTTGACAACGCTATGATAATCAACTCCAATCATGCTCGCTATATTTTTCTTGTAATCTACACGTAAAAATACGTTAAAATATATAAATTTAATTTCCTTTAAATAAAATTTTGTTCGTTTTTGGTGGAAAAATACATTTTTTTCCTAAAATTGTCATTTTTTCTTGAAAAACTTGATAAAAAGTTAATCATCAACTCTAATCGTGACCGCTTTTTTTCCCCTGTATTTTTCCCGTAAAAATACATTTGTATACTAAATATGATCTGTCTGGGTTGAATATTGTGTGCGCTAGGGAGAATAAATTATTTTTTTCGAAATTTTTTATTTTTCCTTGACAACGCTATGTAAATTGATCCGAATCAACTTCGCTATAATTTTCCTGTAATTTTCACGTAAAAATACGTAAGTGTGTCAAATTTGAGCTCTTTATGTCAAAAGATGTGGCCGCTAGGGGGGGGGTACATAGTCATTTTTAGGCATTTTTCGTAAAAATTCATGGTTTTTCCTTGACAACGCTATGTTAATCAATTCCAATCAAGTTCGCTATAATTTTCCTGTAATCTACACGCGAAAATACATATGTGTACTAATTTTCAGCCCTCCAGATAAATTTATGTGGCCGCTAGGGGGGGGTACACGATTTCAAAAAAACCGATATTAATAGGGTTCCGAACCGAGTACGGAACCCTAAAAAGAAAGAAAAAAACAAAATAATTAAAGATATTTTTAATTATTAATACTTAACTTATTAATTAATCATACTTATATAATTATTACTTAATTTATTAACAATATTTAGTTAACACCCATAATAAACCCTAATAATATTTAATTAAGTATATAATAATTATAAAAAATTATTTAATATCTAAAGTGATATTAAAAATAATAATTATTAATAGAATTTCAAATGATAGTCTACTTTTTTTCCTTTTTGTTTTTTCATCGAATTCGAATATCTAGATATACAATTTTTTTACCATTGAATTTGTTCACAATTCGTCAATTTATTCTGTTTAAAAAGTGAGTGAAAAATCACTTTTTTTTGCAAAATCAAATTGTCGATTGTGCATATAGGTCTGTTTATTTTATTTATTTATTATTATTATTTTTTTTTTTTTTTTTTTTTGAAACAAACGTGTAGCCATTGATATGTAATTTGTCACGTATGAGATTTTCAGAAACTATTGTTCGAGTTTATAGTAGTACCGACAACCCGTGTACTTTGATTGAACGGAATCACCTACCTGATATTTACGACCACGATTAATTCATTGTTCAGATATCCTCATATACACTGTTGAATAGAATCTATTTTAATCAATTATTTCGATCGAAACGTTTCACCAAATTGAAGATTTGTCATTTCTTTTTCAAGATTTTTTATTTTTCTTTCGAATATTTATTACTTTACAAATTGTTTCTCTTTTTTTCATTTAGACAATGCTTTTCATTCGCACAATAGGAAATATTTATGTTAATTATGAATTAAATTAAATATAAATTCTTAATAATTATTAAAATTGAAAATACGATTTAATGTATTACTGTAGTATTATATATATATATATATATTTAAGGAAATTATCACTAGGAGATTACTTCCTTTGTAGCAATTTAATGCTAATGAATTTGTTAGTGCTTCTGTTAAGTGGCATTTGAAATTAGTTTTGCTGTTCGCTCTTGAGTAAAATTTTTTAAAAGTTAAATTTCAAGAGCAGATTATATGTATATTTTGCCTTCACGTTGAAAATGTGTTACTCTAACAAAATTGACGTCGTAAAGCAAATGATTTTGTTATTATTTTTACTTCATTATGAACATGGATTATCTCACAATTTGAGAACAAAACGTTACTTTGTTTATCCACCTCCTGGTAATTTAACCGTAACGAAAGTACAGGTAAGTGCCCAACCAATTTGTTCTTCTAATTTGAATATCAAGCTCATCAAGAATTTTCTCATTACTGTTAATTACTCTTTATGAACAAATTTTACCTTAGACAAATTTATTTTATAATTTCACAACAAAAATGAAGATTTTATTAAAACTTTCAATTTCAAAATTAAAAACTAAAACTTTATGTATCTAATTAAAATATGTTTAATAAAAATAATTTTTTTTTAAATTGGTGTAAAATTCACATTTACAATTTACAATTTTACATTTATTATTGTTTGGGCATGTTTTTTTTTTATTTTAGTTGATTTTTGGTCTGGGTTTACCAATGGAAGTCGATGTCAGTACGATTATCGGATATGTGATGAAATGTAATTACGCTTTGCCCTCCAACGCTTCGTACTTGACGAATCCATACATTCGGTATGCCAGATCGATGAAATATGGTGGAAAAGTATTGAAAAATTTTTCATCTTCCTTGAATGAAAAAGGTATGTTTTTTCATAAACCACTATATGCTATTGCGAGAAAAACAATCTCCATCTAGAAAAGAACTTTAATTTAATTTTTTTTTTATATTCATATATAGAAAAGGATATACAAATCCATAATTGCAATATATTCTCTTTTTCGAATTTTCATTTTTGTATTTAATTATTTATTATTATTATTATTATTATTATTATTATTATGAATAATTATTTTATTTCTATATCTTTTATTGAAAATGGTAAACATTAATTTTAAAATACTTTTTTCTTGATACGCAGACACTTTTTACAAAATCGTCCAAAACACCAAGGATCCTTATCTTATAAATTTCCTAAATTCAAAAGATTGTACGAATCCATACAAAAAACGGGATTAAAAAACGAAAAGTAGGAAAGTGACAGCTGCGACGTTGTGCTCCCTGCATGCTTCTGCCACCTAACGGCTACAGGACGTAATAAAGCTGTCATTATATTACTTTCCTACTTTTCGTTTTACAATCGCGTTTTATAAGGCGATAATTAAATGCCAAAAAATTTCAGAGACCGTTCGACACTCCTTAAGTATTATATATAAAATAATTACTTTATTTGTTTTTAAATTTATTTTATTAATAAAATGTATAAAAATTTTTAATTGAATTTATAATTTCTAAATTTATTTTTGATCAAATAGTTATCTGTTTAAAAAAAAGTGTTATTTTCAATAGATTTTTGGTAAATTATATTTACTTGAAATAAATTTGTTTATAAAAAAAATGCATCAATGGACATTTCAATTTTCAGAGGGGGGGGGGGGGGGGGGGAAGAAGAATTTTTTCGCAGATTTTTTTTTATGGAGATATTTGATTCGAAAGGATTTCTATACATATTTTGCAAAAGCACTCGGTTTCCATCAATAAAAATGCTTTCTTCTCTTTTATGTATTAATCTCAATACGCCTTTCGCAGACACATTAATCGAACCATGATTTCCCCTTGGGCCTGATTTGCGCTGGGGAAAAATACGGCTTACTGATGGGAAAAGCGTACGTTCTTTCCTTCTCTCTCTCTCTCTCTCTCTCTCTCTCTTTCCCTTTACATATTAAAAGGGTGCTTTTATTGTGTATTTGAGAACCTAAGCTCGGTCGAGCTTTACACATTGAATAGAGAGTCAAAAGCTGCGCGGCGCGATGCTTTATCAAATATCATATTTCATTTCAATATTTTTTTGCTAATCATCCTGTCTACTTTCTTTTTTTGTATAATGGAATTTATAATAAATTTGTCTTTTTTTTTTTGCTTACTTTAGATCGAGATCAATCATCTATTTCTGTCAAATCAATGACACGATATGAAATTTATCGATTTTTTGAAAGTGCCATTGATACTTTTCAATCGGGAAAGGCTTGTATATTGAGAGCTATTTGCGAATCAGCAGGGACATCATTGAACAAAAATTCTGGTCTTTTTGCTCAACTTTTACATACCTTTCTCACGTAAGACAATTCGAAATATGCTTTAAATTTAAATCATAACAAAAAAAAAAGTTTTTTGTTCAATCAAACAAAAATATTTTTAATAATTTTTAAATTTGAGTGTTTCAATCAAATTTGGGTGATTTAAAGTAAAATTTTCCTAATAAAAACTTTTTTTTATTGAATTGAAAAAAAAAATTCAGATTTTTTTTTAAATTTTTTATTCGACAAATTTGTATTTCAAAAAAAAAAAAATGTCAGCTTAAAATTTGCATAATATTCCAAAAGCAATTTGCATTTTGAGGTGTAAAAGCTCTTTATTTGGAATTGTAATTATTTTTCTGTGACTAATTGAGTACATTGAGAGAATGTTTAATGATGAAACATTAAAATTTAAAATGTACGCAAATTAATGATTATTTTCACGTATATTTCAATTTTTTTCAAAACATTTGTACAAGTTATTAAAATTTTCAAATATTTCGTATCTAATAAATATCATTAAAATTTTTAATATTTGTTAAATATTCAAATTGCTGTTTATAATATTATTATATTTATTGAATGCTTCCAGACCTTCTAGCACAATTGAGAAATTTGAAAATTCTTACGATCAAGAATATCATGCAGCCGAGATTATTGGCAAAAAAGAACCGAACAAATGTGAATATTTATTTCACGAGTGTGAAAATGACATTTTATCCCATTTTACCGAAGTTTTCTGAATGAATTCCATTCTTGGAAACGCAATTTCTCCAACATATATACATTCGCAGAACCTTTTGCTTAAGTGCTACATAAAATAAGATTTATTGCTCAAATTACTCCTTTGAGATTTAATTGCACTTACTTAGTCGGCAAGATTCACTCGGAACAAAAATTTTCACTTCATTTCACAATTACGTCATTGTCGCTCAAGTTTAATTGGAACTATGATCTCTCGCGAAATTTGAATATAAATATTTTACAAATAAAATATTTTCCTCTTTTATTAAAAATTTTATTTTCATTTCAATCATTTTCAATTTCATTTCAAAATATTATATTTAAATTATTTAAAAATATTTTTTAATTTATAACATGAAATCTCAATTTACAAATGCGATAATAGAATTGAAAAATAGTATAGAAAAAAAAATATTTTCTCCATTTATCGACTTTAACGAGGAAAATGTAAGAATTTGAAGAAAAAAAATTTTAATATTTTGAGAATTCATATAATACAATATTGCATAGTTTCCCTCTCTCTTTCTCTCTTTATTTCAATTCTTTAATTTATATCGTAGTGGAATACAATGAGAGGTTGATATTAAAAGTATATTCGGTAAAAAAAGAAGAACTTCGTATAACAAGTATACCCGCAACAGTACGTGACGCAGTTATCGGACGTTATTGGCAGTTTTGTCGTTCAATAACAGGTGCACATAAAGAGAAAATAGTCCGGTGAAAATTTATGAGAAGCTGCGAGCAAAAAAAAAAAGTCTAATAGAGGAATGTAACTCTATTCCAAAACTTTAATTTTCCCATTTTATCCGCCGTCCACAATCTGCTTTCATAGATTGACGATATAGCTTTTCGCGAACAATTGTACATTTTGTTCAGACAACCATCCATTCATTCTCTGAAACATACACCTGATTGCTGCACAATATGTCGATAATAAATTTATTATATAAAGGAGCAAAGATTCGATTCACTGTACACTGTATAAACTTCTCAGCGTTTAATTTTTGTTTTATTTTTTCTATAAGTATAGTCAAAAAAGATGTTTTTTTTACAAAACTTATTACGAACTTTATCGAACGAAATATTAAACTAAACTTATCACTAATCCAGATCCAGAAAATAGATCTCTACATTAAATCCATAAACTACGTCACTAAATTAGATCACTAATCTGCACGGAAAGAAAGTTTGTAGCAATATTTGATATTATGGTGTTACTTTTTAGTATATTTGGTTACAATTGCGGAACATTTTGGCATGATAACGATTTTCGATACTATTTTTAAGAATGATTGAGATTAAAATAAGAATATTTAATATAGTTATAAAGAAAATTTGATATAATATTTACGAAATCTGAAATCTTTTTATTGAAACACAAAAATGTCAAATTTTAATAAGCTCTTTATCAATTTTTCTAACCAAATATTTCAAATTTCGTAATTAGAATTGTATAAAATGATATAATTATTTGAGATTTTGATATATTTGATATGAAAATTGAAAAAGAAATATCAAAGTTAACGAGATTCGACGAAATTTGCCGAAGTTGAACGTTCGGAATTGCCCGATCCTCACCGAGTGGTAACGAAGACTAACGAAGCTCTTTAGACAAGCCCCTTTTTACCATTATCTTGATACAGACCTGAATTTCTTTTATATAATTAATTTCGAATAATTTACAATAAATCAGTAAAAAAAATTGTTCTTCAAAAAATAATAAAATATTTAATTATTTCCCAATAAATAATGATTTTTATTTATATTTGTAAACATGTTTTGATGTAATTTCACCTTTCTCATAAGCGGTGAAAAATATGTCGGGTTAGTATATAAGAATGGTCACATCAGTTTTTCACATGAACGTAAATTTGTATATGAAGCGTTATTCTGCGAATGTTATACGTATTATCGTTAGTATAGGTTAGGAATAAAAATAAGCCAATCGATGTAAAACAATGCGGTGTATGCGTGTGTGTGCATTTAAAAGTTCATATCCTCGTCTATCCACGAGATGAGAAAGAGATAAAACTTTGGCGTAGAATCTATTGGTGTTTCTGTCGTCATCTGTCACAACTGAACCACTTCGAATTTTTAGTATAGTTTTAACAAATTTCGAAATAATCTTTCTAAATTTTCATATAAATTTAGTAAATAATGAAGTGCGCGTCGGTTTAACTTACTTCTGGTTTTTCGTATAAATTTATCAATTTACGAAATAATAATTTCAATTTCTGGAATATATTTACTAAAAAGACTATTGGTAAAAATATACCGATTTTCGTTATCAAACCCAAATGTTCCGCGTTTGAAAAAGAAAATACTAAAATTTCCTATCAGATTTATCAAATATTGCTACTAAATTTCTTTCCGTGTGTCGATGACGTGTATACATGCAAATAAATTTTGAGCCCAATAATAAGACGGCATTGGCCTAAAATTTGTTTTTGGTGTTTTTTGGGGTCGCTGATTCCGAATTTGATGCCAGATTTACAAAAATTCAAAATGGCGGATTCAATATTGGATTCCATATTGATTCCGCCATTTTGGATTTTTAAAATTTGACTTTAGATTCGTATTCAGCGACCCCAAAAACCACCGAGTATCAATTTTTAATAAATTTTAATTAATTTTTGATATATTTTGAAAAATTGTTCGCCATATTGGCTCTGCCATTTTGAACATTTTAAATCTGACTTTAGAATCGTAATCAGCAACCTTAAATAAAATAGAAAACACATTTGCACAAATTTTGGTCTTTCAACCATTTACATTTACATTTGGCCATTTTTGGACTATTTATGAGCATTTGGCTTCGACTGCGAAGAGATTAATATTTTTTTGAAATTAATAGAGAATTTTTCTAACTATTTAATTTTGATTTTTGATGTCGATAGTAGTATAGTCAATAATAGTTGAACAATTTTTTTTTTGAATTCATAAAAATAGGTTATCTTTTGTTAGTATTAATAAAAGACAAATATTGTCAGATAAACCTTATAAAAATTTTAAAAGATTGATGATTAGTAGGAAAACCCAACTATAGTCAGACAATCTTTTTCTGAACTCTTTAACGTTGATTATCAGTAGTTTATTTATTTATTTATTTATTTATTACAGTAATAATATCTTCCCGCAGTCCTAACTGGACTATATATGGGATACAAAATAATAATAAAAGAAACAAACAATTTAAATCGATGGCATAAAAACTTTTCAATTATGTTACAAGTTATCTATGAACACGTAGATGATTAACGTAAGAATCGAGACATTTAAGAAAATCTGTTTTAGATGAAAAAAATAAATCAAAATCAGGATTCATATCATTATACATTTGGTTAATATGAAAACACGCAAAAAAAATAGGCGCGTTAAACATATATGCTGTACTACGTTTACGATTATAGAAAGGTAAAAAATTTCTAGAAGTTAACCTGGGCACTCTAAAATCGACCAAGTTTAGAAGAAAAGAGCAATCAATCTGAGAATTAATTATCTTCCACAGAAAAAGAAGCGATAGTATAATACGCCTTTCTTCCAAAGTAATAAGATTGAATCTTTCACACAATGACAACACATCTGTTGCCTGTGGCGGGTAAATATTATCATGTTTGAAGGCCAAAAACTTCAAAAATCTTTTTTGTATATACTCTATTTCATCAGAGTATTTCGCAAAGAAAGGATTCCAAATTTGTCAATTCTTTAAAAGATAGGTATCAATAATAGTACAAGACAGCTCGATTAAAAAAGTAACTAGGACGGATAAACTCCTAAGCATGGGCCAAACCTATTGCCAAGGTAAGTAAGCCTTAAGTCATATTTTCATTAATGCATACTTTTTTGAAATTCTTAGAATTCTGTTTATCACAATAGTAAACGTCAGTTCTAGCCAGATAACACGTTTTCAATTTTTTTTAAATATTCTATTACTCGTAAAAATTAATTTTAGTCAGTAAATTTTATTTCTGAGATCTTATATGTGTTGCTAATGAAAAAAACAATAATGGAAAAATACAATTCTTCTAAATTTTCAGATAAAAATAAAAACTCGTTAAAAAAAAAATGAAAAAATACATTTCAATTTCTTCGGGAATAATGTCCCATTTTTGTCTTTCTGGCATGTGTACAAACAATTTTTATATAAGAGAAATAAAAAAAAATGATTACTCAATTTTTTTTTCGTTATAGAAAACACTTTTTTCAGAGCAGTAAAAATTTAATGTTATCGTAAAAGTGGTCGTTTTATAAGGTCATCCTTCGGGTGATAATTCAATTTTAAGGTAGAATTACATTCTAAGACGTTGGACTAAGTGGGTCCAGGTTGGATGTTTAGAATGTTCAGTTGACACTTTACTATCCATGCAGCTGAAGCTCTTAAGACCTTGAGAAAGGTTCTCTTTTAGAGAAAAAAAAGGCTGTTTTTATTATCACTTCGATGTGTCGTTAGTAGTAATCTCGTTACGACTTTATTCCTTTTTCCTGTCGTTCATAGCTATTAAAAAAAACAGGAAACCTGTAACACATCTGTTCCTTGTTCACTTTGACAATTTAATTGTTTCAAAACTCAAACACGAATTTGTTCTCAAAACATTTTTTGAAATGCTTTCATTTAATAGTATATTATGTGGCAAGCACGTAAAGTAGTACTTTTTAGGTGAGGATGTAATTTTCAGTACGAGCTGTCGTTAGTGCGACGTAGGTGAGACGAAGGCGAGCTGTAGGTGAGATGAAGACGAGCCGAAGGCGAGTCGAGTCGAGCCGAAAGCGAGCCGAGTCGAACCGAAGTCGCACAGACAGCGAGTATTGAAATCATCCGAACCTAAAAATTACTACGTGCGAGCCACATACGCTATTTTTTTCGCCATTGTTATGAAAAAGTGAAACAATTTTAAAGAAAAAAAATAATAAAAATTGATAAATAAAATAAAAGCAAAAAAAAAAATTATGCAAAAATTAACAACTGCCTAAAAAAGACTTTATAGGGCAGTTTACTGCCTAAAAAAGACTTTATACGGCAGTTTGCTGCCTAAAAAAGTCTTTTTTAGGCAGTTGGCCCAAACTGCCTTAAAAAGTGCTACTTTATCTGCCCCAAACAGGCACAAAAAAGACACTTTTTCATGTCAATGGCGAAAAAAAAAAATTACGATATGTTTTTATAGAAATTTTTCCGTTAAAAATTTTTAATTAATTTTTTTTTTTTTTAGTAAAATGATTATTTTTTGCTCTACTTTATAAAAGATTTTTATTTTGCGTTAACTAATCAATTGTGGTGATTTAACAAACAGAGTTTTGTCATTTGCAAATAAAGAAGTATGAAAAGTCGAAATTAGTTTTATCGTGCAGATATTTTTAAATATAAGTTCAACTGGCAATATACCCCATCGGCTTTGAAAGCGTTTGAAATAAGTAGAAAAAGTATTTTTTTGTCGAGACCAAGTAACGAGTGGCTGCTTTCCTCGTGAACAGAGTTTTAATTAAACTCTAATAAAAGGTCCAACCATTACTAAGTGATTTATTCTTTTAAGAAGGTTTCAGTATTTAAAGTTTCATTTTTTGTCTTTTTATCAAGTTGAGTAAGATACGCCTTTAAAAATAATGAAAATTAAAAATAATTTAAACACTAAAATTCGACATTGTATACATATTATCGGATTTTTTTGTTTGTGCGTAAAGACATATAATTCTTTCATGTGAAAGGAATTTTTTAATCACGAGGAAAATTAATCTTATTTAAATTATTAACAAGTAAAACAGAAGTGTAAATTTGATTTTATGTTTTGTTAATTTTTATAAATATTCATTGTTTTTTTTATTATTATATTTATTCTATTTTTATTAATTCTATTTATTAAATACAAAAATAATTTTTAAATAAAGTTTTAGTTTCCGATGAGGACATTCGTTATATAGCTGAAAAAGTCAAATTTATTTTTGAATTACATTTTTTTTTGGTCAAAAAATTTCTTTTTCAAAAATGCATATTACCAATCGAAAGAGCATCAAAAAAAACTTTCAGAACTGAAATTAATAAAAAAAATTTATTTCGATATTTAAGAGAAACAAAAATAATTATATGAAAAAAGACATTTTTTCCTTTTTGATCACTTCACGTGAAATCCCCCATATGTACTCTAACGTTAATTTTAATTTATTTTTAATTTTTATTCTAAATTTAAATTATTTATTATTATATTTTTAATACAATCAACGTTATCTACACTTTTTAATTATTAATTTTGCCAAGACGCCAAGTTAGTTTGTAGAAAATAATATTTAAACCTATTAAAAAAAAATAGTTAAATAACCCGACAAGTAAATTTTATAATTCTAATTAGGAAAAACTAAAACCAGCTCAGGAATTCCATTGTTACTTTACAGCAACAATAGACCGCAGAGAGGGGGGATAAAGATAAAGATCATTAATTAGACAAAATTTATAACAATAACAAATATTTTTTAATATTCACTTCAAATTTTAGAAAAAAAAGTAAAATAATGTCAGAAGGCCGAAAGACAAGATTTATATTTTATTTATTCAATTATACTTTAATAATAATGAGATCAATTCTAAAGGAAACGACTCCTAATTCATTTATTGGGACTCACCGTCCATTTGACGAAATGGACACGAAAAAGAATAGAACACAACTTGACTTTACGGACACCAGGTTGAGAATGAGAATAAAATGGCTGCCGAGTCAAACTCGAAAGCGTCGCTAAACAGCGGCGGCCTCTCTTCTCGGTGTCATTGAGATCAATTAATTTTTAATAATATAATATCCGCGACCGATAATCGATATGCAGTCGTCGATAACGCAGATACCTGCACTATCCGATGTTAAATTGATTGACGCGAGAAGTCCATAGGAAATTGACTGCCAGTATTGATTTGATAGATCGTAAAAAACAGCAATTTGGTCTTCCAAGTGTTCATGAATATTCGGGACTCTCATCCAAATATATACACCAGGAAGCTCTTTCCTTGATAACTTTTAATTTCAATGATAGATAGTGATGTCTTCAACGTTTTTGTGACCCGGCAAGAATCCTCAATGACACGCGAGATTTTTCTTAACAGAATGAAAGGACAAATGAGAATCGAATTTATTTATTATAAGTCGACTATTAATCTGACGACTTTGGCAAGTTGATTTGTTAATACATGAATTTATTATTTAAACAAAATGAAGTAAGTATCATAAGAAAATATTTTTTATACTTTATAACATTTTACAGACATTATATAAATGGATTCCCACCCTGGTGTCGTTTATTTACAAAATTTATTATTTTTAAGTCATTTGTACGCGACAAAATGCCGCGTTACAGTATATAGCCTTAATTTTCTTAAAATTAATATTTCCTGAATTATCATGAACAAAAGAAAAATTAACCGGCATTTATTTACTTTTCTCATTAGCCCTTTTGCTCGTGCATCGTTTCGAATTTCTGTTTGATAACAAGACCGTTAGCACGTGCTAAGTCAAGAATAAATATTAATTATGAAGCAAGTGATGGGTACTAATGGAAAAAATCAATTTGTCCCGTTCCACGTCCCATTATTTTAGTTATAAATGTTAACAATAATTTGCAGCTAATGTCAAATAAAAAAATAAAATTCACGCATTTGTCATATCTCGATTCATAAAGACTATGAAGCTTGCGTTGAGTACCACGTGGATATTCTGTATTTGTATATTGAGCACTATCTGTGAACAGTTTTCCAATAACAATGTGACGTACATTGACAAAGGCGATCTTGCGTTAAAAAGCGATATAGCCGATGTGGTTTTGTCGCGAAAAAGAAGAACTTTGATTTATCCCAAGCCATCGACACTTTTGGTACGTAACTGATTGTTTCCGAAATATCCCTGTATCAATAATTTTTTTATTTTTGTTGTTTTTTATGTAGTTCAACCATTTTCACGGTTTTTTCAATTTAAAATTGAACGACGAAAAAAAACCATTTTTTTTTCTTTAATTGACAGCGGCGCTTTGTTTTGTATTTTGTTTTCATTTCGTGAAACTACGAAAAAAATGCGCCAATTATTAAAAACTTTTCTCTTCGTTTTCGATTCAAGCGATATTTACATCAATTTATCTACAGTTTTGTTAATCAATAAATATCCATGTGTTTAATTCGACATTTAGTTTTTGAAACATTTTTATTTTTAACATTCAAATATATGTATATAAAGGATATAGAACAATATAAAATAATCGATTTATACTTTTATGTCCATTGTTTCAATGTTCATCAGTGATTGCATTGAAAAGCCACATTGAAAGATAGAAAAGTTGTTTTAATTGCAGTGACAATTTATCAATTTTTTCAAATATATAGATTCTGAAAAATAAAATCTCTGTTAGTGGATTTCTGTCATTTTTTAAAAGAGAATATTCTTATTTTGAAAAGTTTGTTGTAAGAGGCTGTCAGAAATGGAATTTTTCTCTCAAAATTTAATTACTTTTTTTCGAATTCATATAAATAATATATAGTGTTTAAGGAAAAGTTAAATTTTTGTACCAGTGCAAGAGACACAAACTCTATGGCAAAAGTAGTTTGCAATTCAAAATTGGGAATCGGGTTCAAGTTAAGTCTATATCGTATCATAAATAATCCAAATCCCATATAGATGAGATGCAGAATGCTTAAAAGCCCAAGAACCCTTATGACGAAGTATGTTACTTAAACATGGGTGGGAGCGAGCTTCTCTATATACGTAATCTTTTCGTTAATTATTCGTAAAGCATAGATAACCGTAGCAAGAGCACCGTGAAATACCAACGAGAAATGTCTTTTAAATTATTCTATCAGCCTTGCTTATATACTGTCCTCATATGCTCTGCAGCACAAAGTTATCCAATTTCCTTCAGTTTTCTCCACACGGGCTTAACAAATAATTAAACACCATTTTGTGTCCAATCCAAATTTCACAAACAAGATACATTTAATGATTAAGATTTCATTTCCACTAATTCACATTATAATGAAGAAAATCTTTTTAATTCTTTCATTCAATTTCTTTGACCATTGATATTTGTTTTAACAATTTTTTTTTATTTTTTATCCGAGTTTTTTAAAATTTTCAATATAGGACAATTAAATAATTAACTATTTAAATATATAATTTCTAATTTTAATTTCTTCTATTCATAATTTACAGTTATACTCATTTCATTAATTCAATATTGTAAATTTAACTAAACCTGAAATATGGTATTCTTTACGAAAAAAAACATTTATTACTAAATTCCTTCGCATTAGCATAAGCTAATCCTAATCTACATCGCTGATCTAGATCATTAATCTAGATCATTAATCTAGATCATTAATCTAAATCATTAAACTAGATCAATAATCTAGATCACTAATCTAAATCATTAAACTAGATCAATAAAATATATCACTAAATTTGATCAATAAAAATTCTCTGTAAAGTACTCGAAAATATGCAAACATTTAAATAGAGATTGAAGTTTGTAATTATATTTATTTCAAAATCGAACAGTTATTACAAAGTTAAAATGGTTTTGGCAACCCAAAGTAAGATTCGAAAAGACGTAGATTGAAATTAGTTTTAATCGAAAATAATCAAACTCTTTATTATTGGTAAATATAACATTTTTCTACTCCACTTTTATATCTACAACTTGAACTTGATTCATTTCCGTTTTTAATTAGTTATTTTTTTATCCATTTTTCGTTGCTAATATTTTTCATTAAATGAAAGAAACATTTATAACGAAATTTGTTTGTGAATTTGTTTGATTAAAGTTTTCACTATATATATATATATATGTATATATATATATATATATATATATACCAGATAAGATTTTTGGGATAATAAGTTTGTATCTTAACAAGAATCTAAATAGGTATAATTTGAAAATTATTTTAACTATGTCAGCCCTCGTAGAAATCTTAGAATTTAACGAAATTAAGTGACTACTCGCTTTAGAACTCATAAAACGCTGGATTTGTTTTTACCGGGTTCTAAAAGTTGGTTTGTTTCGAATCCTATTTTATTGGACCGTAAGAATCTCATAAAGCTTTTTTCTAGATCAGATAAAATAAATGGGAATTGGAAAGGCTACACAGTGAAGGATAGACACAGTATCTAATCAATGCAAAAAAGCGTTTTTCAAGTAGAATCTTGTAGCGAAAATTAATTTATTGAGCACGATTTCCTTTTATTTTTATTTTATATACTTGAAAATTGACTTTTATTCTATTTTCGACAAATTTTTCGCCATAATGTATGTCTTCTAAGGTCAAAAATCATATTTTGACGATAATATTGTTTGTCTATTTAATCGATGAGATCCCAAGTGCGAAATCAACATGGCTTAATACTGGTTCAGAATTGGCGAAACTGGCAGTGAGTCTTGGCTGCCATTAGTGACCCAGTATTGTTAAAGTTTAAAAAAAATTGTTATTAGAAATTTGATTTGTTTCAACTTTGAAGAAACAATTTGTCAAAATAGATTAAACAATTCAGCCGTTGCGTTGTTGAGCCATTAATGGTCCAAGATTCATTGCATCATTAACAAAGAGTAGTTACTGTAAAAAATTCAACAATTCTGCCATTGATGCGCCACTATTGGGCCGAGATTCGTTTCATCATTGGCAAAAAGAATTTATTGTAAATTATAATTTCTTAGAATCAGTGCCAATATCAGCCCAATAATGGGACGAGTTGCCCGCCAATACTGGCCGAGTAACATTTGCCGTAGTTTGACAGACATTACTGGGCCAATGTTGGGCCGGATTGTCAGTACTGACATTTTGCACTTGGTGATGGAATAAATTAATTTTTTTGATTCTTTATTTAAGTAATTTGTTTTAGATTTAAATTCTAATTAAAAATAATCACTTGTTGCTTCGAGCACAGCTGATTTTTGGCATTGGAACTCCACTTCAACTTGGACGAGAAAGCGTTATAGTGGGAGTTTTTTCAAAAATCATATATAATTTACCCGTGAACTCTACGGATTTCACTGAGCCTGGAGTTCACTATGGCAGAACAGGTAAAAGTAGATGGAATATTTACAAAATAGTGCAAAAAGTAATGGAGAATTATGGATTTGGTGGTAAGGAGTGCATGCTCCGAGCAATATGCGAAGCAGCTTTTGCCCCTTTTAACTTACATTACGGCCTTTTAGGACAACTCGTACAAACTTTTCTCACGTAAGTATAATATCGATTTAAAAATATCTTTTAAAGAAAAAGAAAAATTCTATTAGTTCATTAAAAAAAAAAAAAATTATGACTAATTAATTTCAATATAATTATATTTTTTATATTATATTTTATATTTATATGAATTTAAATTATATTAAAAATATTAAAATACTTTTTTATTATTTTTGTGTATAGAAAATGGAAATATTCTTAAAGTATAATAAAAGAACAATATCTTTTTATGGAAAGTCAATTTTACATTAAATGTCTAAATTATCTCTTCTATAAAAATATATTTTTATCAAGAAATATTTTTGCAATTTTCAACATCAAAAGGTCAATAAATAAATGGACAATGGAATTTTTATGTGGATTTTCAATATATAAAATTCTTAAAATTTTATTTGTGTACCTTTGAAGAAGCCCATAATTCCTTTCATTATATATAGTCGTAACTTTTTTTATGATTCTATTATATGTGATTTTTGAGGAGGGAATGAAGAATTTAGCCGAATCGCTGAAAAACTTTCAGACCTTCAAGCACAAACGAGGATTACGAGGAATACGAGGACAGAGAATATCATGCGGCAGAACGACTGGGACAGCATTTGGGTGAAAACTGCCACGCCCTGTATCCAGAATGCGAGAGAAGCATTCTAGACGTATTTTCCAACGTGGACTTGTAAGAGAGTCGAGTAGAGAAAGAGAGAGAGATAGAGAGAGAGAGAGAGTAAAAGAGAGTAAAAGCCGACGGAATTGTGACCACATTTTCACTGGCAGCGTCGAAGCATCCTTGCGGGACGATGTCACCAGGTATATCTCGACTCTTTCCAACTTCTCATTTTGGTTCATGGAATTTCTCCCTGAGGATTCATTTGCCTCGCACAGGTCGACAGCGTGAACCACGCGAGTATCGTCTCGAAATCCGAAATTACACAATTTCATTGTTCACCTCAAGAACAAAAAATATTCACAGATTTTACTCCCGGGATATTTGCATTCAATTGTATATACATATATATAGTATTACAGTATTCGCAAATGATAAAAATAAAATTAACAGTGTTTGAAAAATTAAAAATAATTTACCCGTATAATTTCAGTAAAATAACGTTATAATATAATTAAAACAAGTATTGTTTGCGAAATTTGATTCAGTCTGTTTAAAAATATTCTGATTCATTAAAACCTATATGCTAAGTATATTGTTAAGTTCATTAAAGTAATATAATTCAAATACACTATAAATTGGAAATGCAATTCGTTTTACATTCTGATTTATTTTATCTTCCAAATATAGATTATACGCAGCTTTTACAATACAATGCCATATGTACAAACACGCCATCTATAATCAAGTTCATTTAATCTTTCAATATATTTGGTATATTTATTAGGGTAAGTCCAGGGGAGTTGGCCATAGTTTTTTTAAAGGCCTGTAAAAATAAGAAGAAAGTGATTTATGTAATAACTTTTATTGCTAATTGAACATTTAACTTACAAAAAATAATAGAAATGAGAAATTTTTTAAATGCAAACAATCTTAAAATTAATATTTTCTAAAAAACGCGTTTGGCCATCTCTCCCGGAATGTACGGGGGAGATGGCCAATACTTTAAAATAATTCTTTGGCTTTCCGCTTTATTAGAATTCTTAATTTAAAGTGATTAATACTTCTTTTCTTCTTCTGACCACTCTCTAAATCTGAATTAGTTAAAAATAACTAATTAATAGTAGAATCTTACTAATTCAAAAAGCAAAAAGTGAGTCACTAATAATTAGTAAAAACTTACTAATTCAAATAGTTATTTTGGTTTAACTAATTCAATTAGTAACTTTTTAATGCGGCTCCCGGGGGCGTAAATTACTAATTGATTAGTTAAAACTACTAATTGTTTACTAATTCATTAATCATTATACAATTTTAACGCCAAATCGTAAATAATCAATAAAAAATTATCAACTTATTCATACTAAAATTTAAAATTTTAAAAGTCGAGTTTCAAAGATAAAATTTTTCGCGTGTAGTTTCTTCATGATTGTATAAAAAATATTTTATTTTTAAAAGTCAGTTTTCATGGGTTAAATTGCATAATATTGGCAAAATTCATATAAAATTTTTTACGTTCTGGTGGTTCATTTGATATATTATTTCCGATTTTTTTTTAGTAAAGATTTTATTCAAATTTTCACTTTATAGTAATTTATTAATTTACTTAAAGACAGTTTAGATACATATACATAGTTACTTTTGGTGAAATAAAATTAATAAAAAAATTTTAACGGTTAGTTTATATCAAAAAATTTTTTGAAAAATAAATAATTTCAAAAGTAATATTTAAAGCACCAAACAAAATATTTTGAACATAGTACAAGCTATAGTATCACATAATACTAAAAAAACAAAAAAATATTTTAAAAAAAACCCATGGAAGATGACATACGTCATGAAAATAATAGAGGTTACGTTCAACTGACTAATTCATTTAGTAACTCGGGTGTAATAACTAATAGAATTAGTTAATTTGATTACTATTTTAAATTAGTAATGTTCAAATACTAATTTTTTACTATTTTATTAGTAAAACTTCCAAAAATAACTAATTCATTAGTTAAAATTTAATTTACTAAATGATTTAGTTAATTTTTTACTAATTCAGATTTAGAGAGCACATTTCGAACATTTATCATTAAATTCAGTGCAATTTTCATGAAGTCAAAGGTGACAATCATTGCACTGAATTCAGTCTTCGATAAGCGCTCTCTGTTTGTCTGTCTCACCAACACAACAAGTCTACAAGGTATTTTTTTGAGATATCAGAGTGGTTTCCAATTTATTTTTGTGTCCTGAAAACTATCCCGGGTTACAAAATTGCGTATCACGTCAGGATTTTGAGTAAAGTGTGGGTAAAGACTCCAAAACCCGTGTTTTTGAGGGTTTTCAGTATTTTTTTTCTCCTTAACCTGACGTGATAGAGACTTCTATATAGGCTTAAATAAAAGCTTTTATCTTACACTTTAAGACTCATATGCGCAAGGAAAAAAAATTTGAAATTTTGAAAAAAAAATTAGGTTGAAGTCACCTAAAAAGATTTTTGGGGTATTTACCCCCATTTTTTTCAAAATTTCAAATTTTTTTTTAATCCTGCGTAAATGAGTCTTAAAGTGTACGATCTAAGCTTTAATTTAAGCATATATAGAAGTGTCTAGCACGTCTGGTTAATGAATAAAAAAAAAATGAAAACCCTCAAAAACACTGTTTTTGGAGACTTTACCTCCACTTTATTCAAAATCTTGATGTGATACGCAATTTTGGAACCCGGAATCCGGTTCAGCACACAAAAATACATTGAAAACCACTCCGCTGTATATAAAAAAGTCTTACTTTGTAGACCTGTGTTATGATTGTTTATAAACGTTTTTAACATTTAATTACACAATAGAGATTATTATATCTGATCATATTTAAATTTGAAAATCTTTTTTGGAGTGTCTTGTTGTAATATATGTCATAAAAAATGTCATTTGCCACAGAATTAATGTTTTTTTAGCGAACACACGAATTTTAAGGGTGCCAATAACTTAAACAGTATGGCCATCTCACCTCGAAAAAACATGGCCATCTCTCCTAATGTCAGGAGACAAATTGACACAACTAAAATTTAAATAAATAAATAAATTTTTTGAATAAATATAAATTTATGACAAAGCTTGGGTCATGTACTTTACAAAAAAAACATGAAATTCGAAATTATTCTATAAAATAACATAACACCAGTGAGAAACGTAAACTCATCACTTTTTTTCCGAACTAGTCAAAACAACAAATCAGATTTTTACATACTTTTTCAATATTTTTCGTGAAGTTTTTTCTTTTAATTGTATTTTGCCACAAAACAAAGCGAACTAATCTTTAATAAGCGATATCTAGCAGCAAACTCTATAAAATATTTGAATTGGCCATCTCTCCCGCATGGCCAACTCCCCCGGACTTACCCTATACGTAATAAAGTTATTATTGCTTGTACCAATTTTTTTTAATTTCTATTGTTTTAAGTACAATATTTGTATTTTCATTTAAAACTATATACTATTGATTAAAACCAGCGTATTTTAAATTTTATATCAATTTAAATAATTTTTGTTTAAAGTCTTGTTTTGAAATTAAAAACTAATAAATAAATAAATGAATAAAAAACCTACAGCTAAAAACATTATCTGATCTGCTTAAATGTCGTTAAAGGTTTTAATATAATAACAATCTAAGTAAGGGAAACACTTTAAGTGATATATGTCTGATATGGTCAGACAGATAAGTAGAAAATACGCGCATAGCGAGACAATTTATTTTATGGTTACTAGAGGTGATTTAGAATTATTATTTAAAAAAATATTTTCTTTTTAACTGAAAAAATTTGTATATATTTTGTAAAATGAAAATGTTATTGAAAATATTTCTGCACGTATAGAAAAAGTTTGCTATGGCAGCGAACTATTTGTTGTCACATCAAATTACGTTAGCTAATATAGGGACAGCGAATAAATTTTGCTGTAGGGTCAAAAAAGTTTGCTGTGATTTAAATGGATTATAAACTGTTGTTAGATGTAAAAATTTAAAGTTAATACCTTAATAGTCGATGGCCCATATATGTCCAAAAAAAGTCGTTCCACCTTTGTGATTATGGACATATATGTCCACATTAAAAAAAAAATACTAAACATAATTCGATTTCAGTGTCAATGGATTTCGAGCTCGCTAAATCCAAATTTGAGGTCAGATTTAAAAAAATCAAAATGGCAGACCCAATATGGCGTCCAAAAATTTAAAATTTGACTAGATTTGCATAAAAATAGTTCCTTTACGGTTTTTGGGGTCGCTAAATCCAAATTTGAGGTCAAATTTAAAAAATTAAAAACAGCGGACCCAAAATGGCGGAAAAATTTAAAATCGAATCAATTCTAAATTTTTCCGTCACATTGGGTCCGCCATTTTGAATTTTTATAAATTTCACCTTAAATTTGGATTCAGCGACCCCAAAAACTTTTTAAAATATAAATAATCTCACAACATTATGATTAATTTAAAGGAAAACTGATAAGTTTTTTTTTAAGTTGGGTATTGGTCTGCACGGGAACTTTAACAACTGATAACAAACAGGAATTTACTATTGTTACTAAAATTACATCGATTCTGTAAACACAATTATTTTAAACAGTTTTGGTTTGTAAAACATTATAATTAATAAAGCCGCAGACTTTTGATTTCTCAAAAGAGGGAAATTAAAAAAAATCGTTTTAAGTCGTCGTTAGAATGATAAAATTATAAATGTCGAATTCAAGTATTTATATTACATGTGGGTCAAAAAATTTAAAATTGATAAATTTTTATTAATTGCACTCATATTTGGGACAGGGTTGTTATTGGCGACTCTAATAAACATTTTGTTGTCGGAATGGTAAAATTGTTAATTAAAAATTCAGAATAGCGGATTATTGATTACATTGAAATCTGGATGTTTTGTACATTTAATTTTTGTCAAGAGTTGTCGAATTATAAATTTCAAATTTAAATTGGTGGATTTCTATTTTGAATGGTCATAAAATTAAAAACTTAATAATTGTGATAGATTACTCTAATAAATATAAAATATTTTTTTGCGATTGCTAATATAATCAATGTTTTGTTGTAACGGATAAATAATCTATGGTTATATAGTTTGAAAAGAAAAATGTTGAAAACAATTGTGTTTATTTTTCAAACACTTTACTGTGCCCCTAGATTAAAGTTTCTAATTTAGAAAAAATGATGTTACATCGAAGTTTTCCCCGCATATAGTGTGCGCATTCGTGGCTTGAATTTCAATTTGAAAAATTTCAAGATGCAAAAACCTAGTGTTGTTTGAAAAGTGCATACGCCCTATTTTCTAGATTGCCTGAAACACTTGGAAAACGATAATAGCCCAGCTTCTTGGTGTAACGCAGCTTTAAAAAGCGTATAGCCCATTATCACGAAGAAGCGTGTATAAGTGTACAGGACGCTTAAAAGCTCAAGAGCATCCTATTACGGAAGCAGGCGTTAACTATGGAATAGCAAACTTCAACGAATATGATATTTCTTTAATTATTCACTAAAAGTATATATATATATAATATATATATTATTTTTTTTCTTACAACAACAAATTTTTAGTTTTACTAGAATTAAAAAAAAGTTCCAAAAATTTTTAAATAGACTATTTTTGATATTTAAAATTTATGAGATGATGCATACAAACACATCTCTGCGTAGTATTTTCATCTCTAATGGCTTGGTGCGATAGATTTCTTTTTACATTTTCTTTTTTTTCTTTTTCTTTTTTTTGTGCTCTCAATACGCATATATCGCTTGATTTCCAGCTGCGAGTACACGGAAAGTACTCAAGATAGGGAGAGAGCGCCTACCGATAAAGATTGCTTCGCTTAACACGTATCAGGCGCGCAAGGGGTAAATGTTGCACAGTAAAGTCTCTAAAAAGCAGAAGAAACATTTACTAAAAAGTCAGAGAGAGAGAGAGAGAAAGTACGAATTTTCTGTAGGGATTCCAGGTACTGGGCACTTAAGACGATTAAATTTATACTTACCTTCGTGCCCGTACATTTTAATCAGCCTCTTCACTTTTATCTCACAATTTTAGAACATTTCGCAAAAATTCTAATCATAAGAATATATATATATATATGTTAATTTTGTGGTTTTTCTTTTTTTTCGTAGCAGAAAAATGTTTCTTGGTATATAATAATAATAATAATTTTTTTTAAATTTTAAATAAATTTTTAAGTTTTTAATTAAATTTTTATAAATAAAATATATATTTATTCTTTTCGTTAAAATTACAAAAATACGTATATATATTTTTTTTATAAAACTAAAAACAAAAATGTTGAAAATTTGAAATGAAACAATAATATTTGAAAAGAAATTCATCGCAGTTCTTATATATGTGGACATCCTTTTGTTCTCCGTTGAGACTGTTTGTTCTTTTGGAAAACTTTAATATGTTGGACGAAATTTTCTGTTTTGAAAATTCAGACAACACTGTCTTCTCGTTTCGTCACAGCTAGACATGAAAAACTTTTGAAAGTAAACTTTTATTCTGCTGGCAAACGATTTGTACAAAGTTATATTCTGTCTATTCATTCTGTACACTCGATTCGAAGAGAGAGAGAGAGAGAGAGAGAGAGAGAGAGCGGAGCATCTACGTGTCGCTTGCAATGACTGTAAAGAAAATAGAAAATAAAAGTTTCGATTGAACTTCCAGATTTCATACAAAAGTATATAAATTATTTTTAACCATTATGAAAACTTTTGAAAATTTTAATTTATTTATAAACATTACTTATATTTACATTCTATATACATATATAATTGTTATATTTATTATATTTATATATTTTTAACATTTCAAAAAAATAAATTCTTTATTTTTTTACATCTATTTCCTTTTAAAACAACTTTTGACGATTTTTCGTTTTAAATCCAAATTCAGAGAGATATTGAAATAAAAACATTTCATATGATATTGATAGGATGTATAACACAAATATGAAATTGGTCTTGGGACAAAAATTTTGTAGAGAAAAAAAAATAACAGAGAAAAACTTTAGTTTCGATCAATTCATAAAAATTTTTTATAGAACACCATCAAAGTCGAAGTCCGAAAAATGACATTTCAACATAATCGTACGTGCAGTTTACGAGAGTCATATGTATGCTCTAGTGTTATCCGTTTCTTTGAACTAAAAATTCTGACTCGTTCCATATACAGGGCACATCGAGACGCGGAGTCAAAGGGGTCGAAGTGTTGTCTCCCATAAAAATGAAAAAAAAAATGGACAATTTTGATTCTACCTCACAAAAATAGTCGTAACTTTTAAAATATAACATCGTCATACTAGGTTTTTCTTTTGCACGTACGCGTGTAAGCTTTCGCAATTAAAGTCGTTTATGTTGTATATATTTTAGATCTAAAGCAAGGCATGTTTGTCCAATAAAAAACTGAGACACATTTGTAAATTCGATATAATCGTTTTAAAGGTAAATATTATTTTTATACATCTTTCAAAATCAATTCTTGCAAATAGCGAAAAATGTAGTAGGCAAATAATATCCAGTAATATTGTTATATCAAATAATAAATGACTTTATTATGTAAAAATAATGATATTAAATTTTTTTTTTAATATTATTAGCAATTTAGAAAATATATTCCTTTCTAAAACTAATTTCTCCTACTACTAATACCATAATTAAATAATAAATATAATAATCATTCTATCTGACTTTATATTTACATTACATTACATTTACTTTACATCTTTACATTAAGAAAGTTCTGCCTTTCATCAATGAGATTAAAATTACAGTCAAACAGGAAAGTTATGCCCGAATAAAATAGTAAAATTGTTCTTGTTACTGTTATCAATAACACTAAGATCCTTGAAATCGTTCCGTCTTACTGAATTCCACTTTTACTACTTATACTAAAATTGCAGTGAAACAGTAGAGTTGTGTATTACTAACAATGTATTTTACTACTGATATAAACTGACACCAAATTAGTTATGTATGACTGGAATTAACTTTTACTACTGGCTTTAAAGTTACAGACTATTTTGAAATTTATGTCTGACTAAAATTGACATTTACAACTAACACCAAAATAATAAGTCCCTTGGGACAGTTCTGTCTCATTCATTCTTACTTTTACTGCTTATTCTAAAATTACAGATAGGGAGGAAACTTATACCTGACTAAAATCTGATACCAACAAAATAAATTTCTGGAAACAATTCTGTTTGACTTTTTCTTATTCTTACTGCGGAATTTAAAGTCGCAAGTTTAAAACTTAAGTCGGACTAAAATTGTCTTTAACAACTGATGCCCAAAATAAAAAGTTCCATGGAACATATTTTCAGTGAGAATAAAAATAATTTCGACTTAGCACTTTATTATTATTCCGAGAAACAAAAAATAAAATTACAAATTCAATTTGGCTTTATCTTTAGAGACATGATTGTATCGAGTATGACAAGAACAGAGAAGAGGTGAAGAAAACAATCTGTTTCAAAGCATCGCATAACAGACAGACTAATTTGAAATATTTGAATTTAAGCAATACGGAACATGTTGCCTACAGCTCGCGTTGATTACTGTATACATGGTATACCCGATGGTGTTCACAGTTAGAGTGTTCTTAACTTATTTATACAGCAGATGCAGGTGCGCCACTATTCGCCAGCGAATGTATCCGTTATGTAGTCATAAATTGTAAAGGGACAGTGGGAGTAAATTGTTTCACAATCGCCCTCAAAGCCCAGTTGCTCTGCTCTGACGTACTCAATGGGCAGACCCTCGTCAGTGGTAGAAGATGGCCTGAAATTACACACCGTCATAAACATCGATCACTCACTCGATTCTAATTGATCTGTTAAACTCATCAACATACACCAGACGGACGGTAATTCAATTAGTTAACCAATAAATTTGCATACATAGACACTATCCTACACGCATAAATGAGTTCCTAGTCCATCATTTCTATTCTGACTCCTACATTCTACCTCGCTCGTTTCAATATCCGTTTTCATATTCACTCGATCCTCGCTGCTCTTCGTCGACAGCAAATGTATAAAAGGCTATCTATCAGACATCATTAACGATTTAAAGGTTAAAAGGAAATTTCCCTCCAGCTATGCGTCAATGTCTCGATTATACAAAGAAAACGGTTTTTTTTTTATCAGTAATATGATAATGCAAAATTTTTAAAATTAAACAAACGTCAGCAAAAATAATAATTCAACATTTCTGCAGATAGAGAAATTATATAATATAATTCCGACATTATTTTCTTTAAAAATTCCTAATTTTTTGGTAAATTAAAATTTTTTTAACCTAAATAAATATATTCATTTGATTGATGTTGGAAGATTATTAGGAATTTATAGAAGTCGAGATTCACAATAATTACACTTTGAATACATTAGATAGTTTTATTTTGAGACCACAAATACATATATTGATTTGTTAATCAAAATTAACAAAGATGAATTAATCAATTTACAATTAACAACAGAGCAAATCTTTAACTTTAAAATCCACCAGTATCCGTTTTCGAAACTGGCTTAAATTCTTTTTGGCCCATTCCGGTTCCGTATTCATTAACGTCCATCTAATTAATCATCCTTTCTTTTCACCTATCAACTTTTCCATTCTCGTCTAAAATACATGAGACATTTCATATGAGAATACGGGGTCATGTCTCTGATTTTTCTCAAAATTCGGTAAATTGTACTGATAGTGGTGCTAAATAAGAGTACAAATTTTGAATTTGAAATTTTTTTATATTTTTCGAGATATTTACAATAACAAATTTGAGCAATATTTATTTAATTTACTTATAACTTTTTTCCTACTAAAAATAGAGGAAAATATTGTAAATGTTTTTTACACGGAAGATCTTAAACTTTTAGAAAACAAATATTTTTTTAAAAAAATATTAATTTTTAAACAATTTATTTAAAAAATAAAATTTGTTTATAACTTTTAAACATGTTCTTCCTCATTTAGAATCGCGAAAAAAATCATGAATATTGTTTAAGTCATAATAAATCGATGGTTAAATTTTTGAGATGGCGTTATTTTTTGTTTTCGAGATATTAATTAATTAACTAACAAAATTTAAAAAATGAAATATTTCACGAACAAATAAAATTACAGTAATTTTAATAGCACCATTAGAATGCTTATCAAAATCCGCATCCAACGAGCCCTATATGAACTATTTCTGATAAACGGGTGTTAAATTAATAATTAATTACTAAAATTAAATTAAAATTTAATTTAATTTTTACTAGCGATGTATTCCTCGCTCGCTAACGCTCGCTCGGTTAAAATTGTACTTATTGTTGTTTACTTATTGTAGTTTATGTATATTATATATATAATTTATGTTTTAAATTGATATCTTATTAATATTGTATAAAATTTATCTTAAAATTGAAAAAAGATGTTACATAAAAATAGATTGTAAGATTTTCTAAAAGCAAGTATGCAAAGTATTTTGATTTATTTGAAAATAATTGAAAATAGATTTTTCAAGGACGGTGTCGAGGTCACGGGGTCGGTGTCGTTTTTCGAAATTTGTTAACTTAATATAATAGAAGATGTTTCGTTTTAAATTAAGAAATTAAAATTTTAAATTAAATTTTAATTTAATTTTAGTTATTAATTTCCTAAATTTAAGGAAATAGAGATAAATCGTCAATTCTTTTTTTGTTTGGAAGATCATCTAATTCTGTGTTAAATAAAATCAGTGTACATAGAATTTTTAATAAATCTAAATTATTAACAGATGATTATTGAAAATCGATGTTTCAGCATCCCACGACACAAGTTGGAAGAGGTTGCCTACCTATTCGGCATTGTATTTTTTAGTCTTTTTCTAAATAACATTTTATAATTAATTTTTGATTTTTAGTAATTTTTAATATTCTTTCTTTGACACTGAATTAGATGATTTTTCAAACAAAAAAAGTATTGACGTTTTATCTTCATTTCCTTAAATGTTATTAATTATTAATTTAACACCCACTGTAAAAAGAAAGTACTAAAACAGTACAGATTTTAGGTATCAAAATAGAACCAAATGACAATTTCGTACCTGAAGTTGGTATTAAATTAATACCTTTCTTTTTACTGTGCCCGTTTATCAGAAATAGTTCATATAAGGCTCGTTTGATGCGGATTTTGATAAACATTCTAATGGTGTTTTTAAAATTACTCTAATTTTATTTGTTCGTAAAATATTTCATTTTTTATTAACTTTTGTTAGTTAATTAATTAATATCTCGAAAACAAAAAAAAATTCAATCTCAAAAATTTAACCATCGATTTATTATGACTTAAACAATATTCATGATTTTTTTCGTGATTCTAAATGAGGGAGAACATGTTTAAAAGTTATAAACAAATTTTATTTTTTAAACAAATTGTTTAAAAATTAATATTTTTTTAAAAAAATATTTGTTTTCTAAAAGTTTAAGATCTTCCGCGTAAAAAACATTTTCAACATTTTTCTCTATTTTTAATAGGAAAAAAGTTATAAGTAAAGCAAAAAAATATTGCTGTAATTTGTTATTGTAAATAACACACATATATTCTACACTTCTTTTTCGTCTCATCCGTTCAATATCTACATTCATTTATACACTTACTACAATTCAAAAATAACACACTATTCCTTCCTATTCAAAATTTTCAACTCCTTTAAGTACTTTGGTACACCATTCCCAAATATATTCACTATCCTTCCTATTCTAACACATTTAAAAAAACCAAAATGTTTTGTGTCCAGACACAAAACATTTTCTCATTGAATAACGTTTAGTGTTTGGACACGAGACATAATTCTTTTTTAATGTTTCATGTTTAGTCACTAAAAGGAGAGAGTTATGCAAACGCGATTTTTGACAAAAATTACTTAAGAGCATTTGAACCTTCGTGACGTCACAAATCATGGCGCATGACACGCAAACTTCTCAGGTATGTGAAAAGCACAATTTTGAATATTTTTTAAAAAAACCTTTTGGAAAATATTCAGAATAACATAGACTCTGTCTGTTATGTGCGGAAAATTCAAAATTTTGCGTTTAAAACGTTTTTTAAACAATGTTAAGGTCACAAATCATGGCGCATGACACGCAAACTTCTCAGGTATGTGAAAAATACAATTTTGAATATTTTTTAAAAAAACCTTTTGGAAAATGTTCAGAGAAACATAGACTATGTCTGTTATGTGCGAAAAATTCAAAATTTTGCGTATAAAACGTTTTTTAAACAATGTTTAAGTTGGTTGTCACAAGTAAGGAAAAATACACGAATAGCTTATATGTAGGCATTGTTTAAAAAACGTTTTAAACGCAAAATTTTGAATTTTTCGCACATAACAGACAGAGTCTGTGTTATTCTGAATATTTTCCAAGAGGTTTTTTTAAAAAATATTCAAAATTGTGCTTTTCACATACCTGAGAAGTTTGCGTGTCATGCGCCATAATTTGTGACCTTAACATTGTTTAAAAAACGTTTTAAACACAAAATTTTGAATTTTCCGCACATAACAGACAGAGTCTATGTTATTCTGAACATTTTCCAAAAGGTTTTTTTAAAAAATATTCAAAATTGTGCTTTTCATATACCTGAGAAGTTTGCGTGTCATGCGCCATGATTTGTGACGTCACGAAGGTTCAAATGCTCTTAATATTATTTAATTTATAACAAAACAAGATGGCGGTCAATTCCTTTCAAACTTAATACTCATGAGTTTTTTAGGATGCTGATTCGGAATTTTATATTAGATTTAACGAGAAATGGCTGATCCAACATGACATTCATAAAATTCATAGAATTATTCTTTAAATTGTTATTTGCTAGATTTTGGGATCACTGAATCCAAATGTAATTTCAAAAATGAAAAAAAATAAAAGTTGCAGATCTAATATGGCGTAACAAGTGTTCATGAGAATATTTTACAATGAGAAAGTGGGTTATATCCAGTCAGGAAAACATTTTAAAAAAATTTTGAAGTGTCGTGTTTTTTCGAAATTTTTTGAAAATTTTTTTTTAAATTTGTTTAAACAAATGCAAAAAAAAATTTTTAACATTTGAGCCTAGTTGCATTGTATTTTTAGGACCTTGAACTATAGGAAACCATTATAAAATAATTTATTTTTTGGTCGATAGGTAACGCCGTTTTCTCAGATCTGGTCACATATAGGATTTCATGTAGATTCTGAAATATCTACCTAAGATTTCACATAGAATTATATATAAAGGAAACAATATAGGATTTCATATAGGAATTTTCAGTTGGGAAACTTCAGTTTATAAAAATTAAAAATTATTTAATTAAAAATCAAATAACATTACTGTAATTCATCTGAAAATAAATAATTTGTGCTTTGCATACATCTTCTCAGTTAGAGTCTCAACTTTTATAGTATTCAAGACTGATCTCAACTGTGAGAAAAAAAATTATCACCATCTGGCGGCGTAAGAGTGGAACTATGATGATCTACATCTATATTGAAATTTCCCATATAATTTCTTATATAATTTCCTACTTGGTATCTTAGATGGACAACTAAATAGTGAAATCCACACATGACATCCCATATGTATTCTTATATGATGAATTCTTACATGAGATCCTATGTAGTTGGTTTTGTAATTTTATAATGAGGATCCTTTACATTACTAGGTTAGGTTAGATATAAATCAGAGTTGCCAAATTAAAAGAAAATAGTCAACCAATGAGTGTACTGCGTTTAGCAGTTCTGACTTTCATCGAGACGAGAGAGGACGAGCAATCTCGAAGATACCCGAATGGTCAAAATGTCTTTTATTCTCTGTATTTAACAGTAAAATCTCTCAAAGGTACTAAAATGTCTTAAATGAAGATACTATTTTTACATTTCTTTTTACGGCTAACATTATAAAACACAAAAAGTGTTAAATTTAGCCTCGATAGACACAAACAATGCAATGCCTCAACTTTCTATTAAGGTTAAATGCATTAATTATGATATGTACTTTTCTTTTTACCATTTTATTTTATATGTGGTAATTCAATTAATTTAAGATTTATTAATTTATTGCACTGCAGTGATTAATAATTGTAAAATATTTTCCGAAATATTTATTCCATATTTTATTATCCAATTTTAGTTGGATAACTAATATTTATTTTAAATATTTGTAATTATTTTTCACAAATAAATAAAATTATTAGAACTCATTGAAAAGATATATTTTGTTTTAAATAAATGGATATTTAATTCAAATATATGTATATATATGAACTATGAGGCAATAAATCCGTCGAATCTTGACTATGTAATAAGTTAATAACATATTTTTATTATTAATTGCATTTAAGCCATGTCTTATCTTTTCGGAAAATCTTTTTGTTTATTTTGTCGTGTATGTAACAATAAAATTCCTCTCAGTTTTACAAGAAAGTTTTTTTTCGTTTAATTATTGTGATTATTTGGTTGTGCGTCAAAGCGACTCTGGAGTGGGATTACAAATAGCGACAGCGCTACGAAGATTTCGCTATGTAGCGATTCAAAGCTACATTCACTTTAAAAATTTTTTTAGATATCGAGTGACTCAAAAAAATGGTATCATTTTGATAGATTTAGATTGGTACAATTGTTTTTCTGTGTATTCTTTTTCTCATATTTGCTTTATTTTATAATTTAAACATTTTTTTTAGAATAAAAAATGTATCGAATTTATAAGGATTTCCCACGATGAAGAAATGAAGTAATTAAAAGAAATATCTAAAAGCTTGACAAATTTTTCAAGTGTAACACTTCAAATCTCAAAAGTTATAAAAAAGGCAATTCGAGGCAACGATAATAATTATTAATATTATTATATTAACACTTTTATTACTAAATTTAAACCTTAAATTTTTTTATAACTAATAATTATAAACTAAATAAAACATAATAATAATAAAGAAAAAAAGGTGATATTTATTTCCAATTTCTATCCTTACAAAAAATCAAGAAAATAATTCATCTTTATCCAATAATAATAAACTATTTACTTTTCTTTTTTATATTAATAATTAAATATTTATTGCATATTTTATAAAATATTTAATTAAATTTTATTGCAATATTTATTATCTGTTTCATAGGATTAAAAGTTTTTATTAGACATTGTATAAACTGGAAAAAAAATTTAATTAAAAAAATTTTGAAGATATAACCTCGGAAATAGAATTTTTGTTTTCACGCAAGGGTTCACTAAAAAAATGTATAGGGTATATTTTGTAAGTTAAAGAATTTTTCAGGAAATGAAAATTGAAATCAATTTATTAAAAAATAATTAATTAATTTAATTAAAAAAATTTATCAATTTTTAAATTTAGGCTTGTAAAGAATATCCTAATTTTAAATGTCATGTAATTATTATTTTTAATTCTTGCAATAAGATTAATTTTCTTAATTGTTATTTATATTAAATTAAATTTAAAAAAAATTTATTTCCTTTATAAATTATTTTAATATTAAACTATATAATTTATTTTTAAAGTTGTTATTTATTAAATTAATAGGTTATTTACAATATTAAAGTATAATTTATTTCAATAATAAAATTTTGATTCTCTCACTCGGTAGTATTTAATAATATAAGAAGATGATATCGATCATTCCGAGTCAAGGATTAAATAAAAACATTATTCTTTACGTTTCAATGGCACAGCCATCCTCTTCAGAAACTGAAAGTTTATTACAAAATATAAAAAAAAAAAAAAAAAAATTTACCGTATGTTCCTAATTTATATGAAAAAACGTCTTCAATGCTTAGTAATTATAATATTTTAACGATTCCTACAAATAATAATGCTATGAGTCATAATTTGATCAGAAAGGGTAAGGACAAAAACAAAAAAACAGAAGTAACTAATGTTGTTTATAAATTAAATTGCAAAAATTGTACCGCATCTTATGTTGGTGAAACAAAGAGAATGGTGGGGGTTCGCGTTAATGAACATAAAAAATCAAAAGTTGGTGTCACTTCTACTCATAGAGATTCTAAAAAGCATGATTTTGACTGGTATAACTTTTCAATTCTTGACAGAGAATCAAATGAAAACAAACGCTTGATATCCGAAATGATTCATATTAATCTGCAAAAAAATGCAATAAACAAAAAAGATGACACTCAAAATCTCAGTAATTGTTACTTCCATTTTCTCAATGACAGAAAATATTCATAACTTTTATCCCTGTCTAATAATACCTTGACGTTTCTCTATTTACATTATTGAAATAAGGTCAATGAACCGAATTTCACTCTACGCTTCTTTATACAACTTTGTAATTGATCAGTGTCTATTAGCAATCGTGTCAATTGAGACGTTTAATCACTTTTAAATTTACTTATTCAAAAAGAGTTTTTTTGAATAATGTTTTCATTTTTTTTAAAGGTAAATTTAGTCATTTAATTTTATTTTTTTTATAAGAAATATTTTTTTCTACAAATGTGTTAAAATTTAAAAAAATTTTTTTTTTTATATATTTTGTAATAAACTTTCAGTTTCTGAAGAGGATGGCTGTGCCATTGAAACGTAAAGAATAATGTTTTTATTTAATCCTTGACTCGGAATGATCGATATCATCTTCTTATATTATAATTTATTTCGTCACTAGTTAATTATTTCATTTGAAACTAACAGTTGGCAAACATGAAGTTGAAGAATTGATACCACCTTCATGTTGTATTTGTTTGCTACGTAGAGAAAATATTTTAGGAAATTGACATGAAATCTATATCAATGTCCTTATCTAGAGGGGTTATGTTTATATTGTCTTCTAAATTACCATCTTGCAGTTTAAGCTATGAAGAAACTGTCAACGGTATTTTATTTTGGTCATGATTTGGAACAAATTTCACTAAAAATATGTAAGTTTTTTATTCTAAATAACGAAAAGCGCTACATAGCGATTAACGCTATTAGTAATCCCACTGCTGGATACAGTGGACCGCAACATTTTCGAGTCCACTAGAGACATGTACTAATGATGCAATATTATGGCCTTACAATGTAGTATTTTGATAGTCTTCTATTCTCCCTCCTACACTTCGTTACTTTTTAACCTATGTATCTACTTCTTTCCTTCTAATTTCACTCAATCACATATTTACCAAAGGCTTTACCAACAGATCGTTAATTTCCTTGCTTTATCATTAATTTAATAAATTTATTTAATGCTAAAAATTTTAGCAATCTAGAAATTTTTGAAAACATCTATAGAAATCACATAAGTTTTCTTAGCGTAGCGAACAACAGGCTTACGTTTTAGCACAATTACTTGCTTGCATGGTAAGCTCACCGAAAGATTGTAATTTAAGGTTGCACAATAAGATTATCGCAAGATTTATCAGTAAGCTTGCACGATAAGTTTGTAGCAAGGTTGGTGCATGGTTGCCAAATAAGCTTACTTTAAAACTAAACAATTTTTTTTTAATGTTTCGTATTTTATTCCGTATTTTTTTTCTGATCAGACAATACGAAACAGATTCTAAAACCATTTTTGCAAATTTTCATTTAAAGATGCAGGGAAACTTTTATTTCACCTCACCTTTTTTTAACAAAATTTAAATAATTATACATTTAGATTTTAAGTTTAAAACACGTACTTGAATATGTAATTTATTATTTTAATATTTGTAGCTTGAGAAGTATTATTTGTTACCATAAAATATGTTCTAATGTTAACATTTAATAGGGACACAAAGCTGCTATATGATTGCCAAATTTGTTGCACCTGTAGCACTTCGTTCCTTTTCTTCGACTATGTTGACAGTCCTTATCTCTTTTTATTTTTCCTCTTCTGGACTTATAGTCTTATCCTGCATAACCAAAAATTTTAATTCATCTTAAGCAACGCTTTTACCTTTTGTATTTACCGATACGAATTATTTAGTCTTTACTGAAGGTACTGACCCGAGGCGAAATTTAAGACCAACTTTTTTAGAAGTAAAGTAGGGTTAAACAGAACCACTTTAGCTTCCTCAACTAGTCGCAAATTTCCCTTTTTTCCACGTTTAAATTCAAAGTAGGGTCTAAAAATTGATTAAAATATTAAAAATTTTGAAATTGCTCTAATTCTATTAATTTTGATTCCTCGTGGAGGAAGCTTTGTAGTCCTTTTATTTATAAAATTTTTAAAAATGGTGAAAACAAATTTTCCTCTATATAGACACATGTTATATGAGATCCTGATCAATTGTCCGGATGTATGTATGTATTTGTATGTGTGTGTGGATTGTTTTTGTGAACACGATATCTTTAACAGGTTTTAATGGATTTGGATAAAATTTGGTAGGCTTATTTAACACATTAATCTCTCAAAAATGACGAGAGAATTTTTAAAAATATCCCCAAAAAAAATTTTATCGTCTTTTTTTCAAAAATTTTTTTTAATTGAAAAAATTTTTAAATCGAAAAATTTAAGGTAATATATAATATAGTCGTCTTCCTTACGGTAATATGAATCGATTGATATATATATATATAAAGTATAGATTTGATTGAAATTTAAAGAATTAATGAAAGTTAAAAAATAAAAAATTCACATTTTAGGTAAAAAATGTTGTGTTTTTTTAAATTCAAGTTGATGAATAAAATAATTGTATTCCTTGCATTGAAACGAATCGATTTTTGAATATATAAAGTATATGTTACACCCAAAATTAATTAAAATTTTCTTAATTTTTCAAAAAATTTAATTAATTTAAAACAGTTTTCAACTCGAATTTTTTTAAATCAATCAATTGAATTGGAAAAATTCATAGCTTCCTCCACGAGGAAGCAAAATGTTTATGAAATAAATATAAAGGACCCCCTCCTTTTTTTAAAACGCTTCAAAATATGTTAATTTCTATTTTTAAAGGGTAATGATTAAAGTATCTCATTTTCAAAAAAAGGAACAGAATCCTAAGAATTTTTGTGTTTTCTAAATATGTGTTTGAATTTTCCATAAAATTTAAAGTCTATTTTATCTCCTAAAGAATAAATGACCTTTTCCCTTTAAATTTCCAAGGCTTTCTTTAATCATATTTTCTATTTTTGTTTTTGAATCTTTCCTCAGGTTTGATGTTCCTCTCTCCTCTAATGATACTTCTTTATTACCTACTTACTTCTTCTGTTTGTTTAATTATGTCCTTCTGTAACTCTGTATATGTTACATGTGTAATCTGATCTAATGCGTGTAGCATTTCAATAATTCTATCACCCTGTTTTTCATAGTCAACTCTAAGCAGCGCGGTTAAGTTAGTGAGTGTTTGTTGGATAATTTTTTCATCAATTTTTGCATCTTCTGTTATTTTCTTTAATGTATGAGTCATTCGATCCACTACAAATAAGAGCTTTTTGCAGAAATTGTCTACTATTTCAATTATTTCTTCTATTTTGATGTCTTGTTTCTCCAGTTTGTCTAAAACTATAAATTCACTACGTTTATACATATGTGCGATACATCTTTATAAAGAATCAAGTTTGCTTGTTTGAAAAACAATAATTATCGTTACTTTGGATGAAAAGTTATTAAAATTACCTTCTTTAAGTACTTCAATTGACGAAACGTCTTCTTCCTTTATTTTCAATTCACCTTTTATATCTAGCTCTTTTTCCTCACTTACCTCTACATCGTTATCTGTCTCTTTATCCGCCTGTAAAAATAATTTTAATTATACTTGTAAGAGTACTAAATAATTTAATATCCAAATTCAGAAATCGGACCTATTCCTCTATCTACCTACCTCATATCCTTCTTCTAAAAACCCCTCCTCACCAACTGTAGATAAATCAGCAAGTCAACTCTTTGAAAAAGTCCTTGGCATTATAGCCGGTTGATTATGCGAAATTTTCTTCTTCATCCATTTTTTAAGAGCCTTCCATTCTCCAGTAGTTATCTTTCCTGCATCTAGACATTGAGACAAATAATTTTTATTTATTATAATTATCCTAAAGGATTGTTATAGTCAAAATAGTTTTACATTCGACTATTTCAGGATATGTCTTCTTTTAGAAAACAAAAATTACCTGTATAATAAAGAACACATTCTTTCACTTGGAGTGTTATATCCTTTCCTTCTATTAATATTGTAATATCGTCATTTGGATGCTTTCTATTCAATCCAAACATTAAATTTAAGTTTTGCCACAGTTTATCTAAGAAGCAATCATCTATAATAACACAGTAAATTATGAAAATTCGCAATTTGGCATTGCAACAATAGCGTTGGATTTTATTTTAATACCCCAGGTGGAAAAGTTCCCGGTAGTGACTATCGGTAGTCATTACCGCTCCCGCTACCGGAATATTCACTACCGGTAATCACTACCGGTAATTCTTCTGGTACTACCGGTAGTCACTGCCGGTAATTTTTTCGTTACTACCGGTAGTCCCGGAAAAATTACAGGTAGTGAATATTCCGGTAGCGGGAGCGGTAATGACTACCGGTAGTCACTTCCGGGAACTTTTCCACCTGGGACATCACAATTTTTTTAAAAATTGATAACGTTTTAAAAAATTTTATATTTAGGACAAAAATCTCTACGATGGACATAGTTTTAATAAAATACACGAAAGCAATAAGGAGAAAGACAAATTTTCCTCTTTGTCACATTCATTCCGGCATCTATTCCTCTCTTCGTCTTACTAACATCGACCTTTCATTCAACAGGTCCATTCTTGTTCAATCACGTGACTTTTATTTTTCTTAAAATTATAATTATTTTAATAATATCTTCTTTATAAAACTTTAATCATCTTTAAATTTCATTTAAGTATTATTCTTTAAAACACATCTTTCATATTTAAATGCAAGCACTTATTTCATTAAAAATACGTATTCCTCAAAACATTTTACTTTATATCCTAACTCTTTTTCACTATATGCATATCTTACTAATATATTTTACTCACCACATTTGTCTGTTTTCTTGGACATTTTACTCTCCATTATTTTTATTAATCGTCAAGACAAATTTCAGATTTTTTCGACTCAAGTTTTTCTCACCAAACAAACACAAATTTTCACTTTTTTTATTTTTCCAACGCTGTGGAATTGTAAATAATGTTTTTCAACTCACTGGGCTTATAACCTGTTGGTAAGACAGGAATTTAGATAATAGTCATAGGGAAAAACAAGTGTTTCTTTCATTTTAAAAATTCGAAAATAGCGATTTTTGATTAAAAAAAAAATTTTATAATCAAAATATATTTTTAAATATTTTAGAAATATTGGTTTTTTGAAAAAGAACATTTTGTTTTAATTTTAGAGTGGCCAAGATTTTTCAAAAACGACTTTGGTCATCGCTTTTATGATTATGAAACAAATGAAACAAAATAAAACAAAATTTCAAATAATGTCCTTTTTCAAAAATTTAGTACCTCTAAAATATTTTAAAATATTTTTCAATTATAAAATTCTATTAAATTATTTAAATAGATATATTTTAATATGAGGGGCTGATAGAAAAAGTTCATTAAAAATATTGAGAGCAAAAATAGATTGGAATATTTTGATTAATTAATCTACTTAGTAAACACTGTGAGAAACGATTGATTGCGAATTAACACTTCATTAGTAAGAGTATTTTTGCTAATTTATATTAGTTACTGTTACCATTTAATTAGTTAGCCTAACCATTTCGTTAGTATGGTAACTAATTAAATAGTTATTCCAACCAACTAATTAGATAGGCCAACTAATAAAAATAGTAACCACAACTACTAAATTAGCAGCAGTATAGTTTACTAACTAAAAATGATAACATCAACCAATCTTTTCTCTCAGTGAAGAAATTTACACTTTTTTGTAGAAATTTTAGGTTTAGAATATTTATTTAAATAATAATTGTAAAAAAAAATTCATGAACATCTCAACCCACTTTTGTTATCAACTTTTCAAATAAAATGTTTCTTTTTTTAAAAAAAAAACTTGTAAAATGAAAACAAATTTTCAAATATCACTATGTATTCCCTTATGACTAGTCGTAACTCCATCAACAGTATTATTACTTACACGCTTGTAACGTCTGTTTACACGAATTGATATATAATAAGCTCACAGAAGTACCACGCTTCACGACTTGGAGTGTACAGAAATGCAGTCAAGTACAATTTGACAAAAATATAACTCACAAAGAGCAGACTGGTGGCGCTTAGCTTTTTTTTCATTCATGAAAGGAAAGATTATCGAATGCATCAATATTTCAAAAAAATGTTTTCGTCTCTATTACGATTAGTGGGTGGATTCATGTTTACAAGCATAAATAAAAGAAAATCCTTATATTCATGAGGTTTTTGCATAAAAAATTTCTCAAAATGAGAAGTATTATCCGCTTCTAAATGCCCTTGACATTTTACTTTAAAAATGATCATATTTTTCTATATGAAAAAGAGGATTTATTTTCCTAATTAGAATGGAAATCAACCGAAAGATTACTATTCAATTGAGATGCTTTCATATGTCCGACTCTCCAGCAGTACTATAAACGCGTTCTTTGATGTGATTTACAAATTTTATATCGCTACCAACATTAAAATCCGTTTATTAAAATGTTTTTCCTTTATACTTCAACTTTAAAGGATAAGAGCAAAAAATATCTACTTTTCTCCTTTTTATTACGCTACCAAAGTAGCACGTAATATCACCGCCTCAAGGTCATATTAAATATAATACACTGAAAGACTTTTCATTTCAAAAATTAATATAATGTATTTCAAATTGGAGACATTTGTATTTTTGTACTGTTAGAAATTAGTACGTTTCATCTCAGATGAAATAAAAATTTCTTTATTTCAAAAGCCTTTAGCGGCAAAACAACAACAGCAGATATTTTTTTTCTGCCTTTTTACAACGTTTGTATTGCCAATAGCTAGTACTCGATTGATTCACATAGGTTTCTGGCACTTTTAAAAATGATTAAAAAAAAACATTTGTGCCGATCTATAAAAAAACTAATTTCTTCTCAGCACAGTGTACAGGTGTCTCCTCATTTTGCTATTCGCATAAAATCAACGTACGGAGTTACCACGCACTTGACATTTGTCAGATTTGATTCATTAGTTTTTTTGTCAAAAGTTACTCAAAGATGTCCACAAGCGAACCATGACCACATTCGAACCTCTTACCCTCCCAGTAATAAGTGAGGAATTCAAAAGAAATGAAAAATTTTAACTTTTCATTGAAAAGGATAAATTATCAATTTTTTTTAATTCCGTTTCTATCTAACTCAATTTCTAATAAATTCAGATTTAATATTTCTCAAATTCTTTAATTCTTTTAAATTCCAAAATACTGAATAAGTAATTCGGACTAAATATTTCAATTATATCTGAAACTCAATTCCAATCAATTCCGTATTGATATTTCACTAACTTTTTACTTCCATTGAATTCCATAATATTCTGAAATATAAGTACGTTTGAAATAAAATATCTACAGTTCTGTTGATACGGCTGCGCGGAACAGTTGTTTGGCTCCCACGATGAAAATCGAAAATTCAAATCTTCGGACCGTCAAAATTTATCTGTACAAAATTTTGAAACGGAATTGAAAAGAATTTTAATGGCATTATTTTCGAGTACCCAAGATGGATACAAAAGAATTGAACAGAAACGAAATTCAGAAGAATGAAAAATTTTTAATTCTTTTCAATTCCTCGCTTTTTACTGGGTTACAAAAACAGAGATGTCCCCATTTTGAAATATTTTAGATTAATTTTTTAAATGAAAAGTCTTTCAATGTATTGAGATAATATTAGGCACTTGAATGTTTTATTATTTAAGTTTAAAAATCTATTAATACTTATTAATGTATAAGAATAATTCTTCTGAAATACGTTCTCTATATAAATGTTTCTGAGAATAGAAATTAACCAAATTGAAAATAAATTTCTCCTTTGTAATGATCTTTGTATAAATTTAGAATAGTGTTATTGATTCTATAATATAGATTAATTATTTGACCAAAAGTATTTTAGAATTGTTAATTATAAATTCCATAAAGCCAATGGAACATTCTATTTATAAGCTCGTGGATGTAATTCCAGCGTTGGATTATTGTTATACTCTCTAAATCTGAATTAGTAAAAATGTTTACTAATTTAAATTAGTGACTCACTTTCTGCTTTAGAATTAGTTAAATTTTACTAATTTTTAGTAAAAGTTACTAATAATTAGTAAAATTTTACTAATTGAGAAGCAAAAAGTGAGTCACTAATTCAAATTAGTAAACCTTTTTACTAATTCAGATTTAGAGAGTATGTTTTATGTTCCTGTGAAGGAGAACTATTGTTGAAATTTGGTACTATTTGTGCCCTTATTAATGGTTGAAGACTGTTAGTCTAGTCTTAAATCAAGACCCTTTCACAGAAAAAACTTAGTCTCATTTTGATATGCAGCAAAAATGAGTCAATGCCAAACGACATAGACAGTGGCACCACCAACCTGACTTATTTTTGCTGCATATCAAAATGAGTAGCATACGCTATCATTTTGAGTTCAGGTTTTTTCTGTGTTAAGTAGCCTCTAATTATTTACATTAAAAAAACAAAAAAGTTATAATTGGTTTTAGGAAAGTTTTTTCTGATTGACTTAGAGGATGTTTATGCACTTTTTAAGTATTGAAGATTGTTTATTGGGTATTAAATTAATAGCCCTTAAATAGTCTTTAATTATTTGATAATTAAAAAAATTTTTTGTTGATTTTCGAAAAGAATTTTGTTGTTATGCTCGATGTGAGTGCTATTTGTCACCTTTTTGAAGGTTAAATAGTGAGCATGAGAAAGAGTGTGTTTTTATCTTATTTTTTCATTTGTACATGATAAAAAGCAACAGTAGGTACTTTATTTTTATCTTCTTACTTTTTATGCCATTAATGGACTTTTTTGGACGTGGTAGATGAAAAATTTAGTTTTAGAAGAACATATTTTTTCGCGAAAACTATGGGAGCAATTAAATTCGGGATAGGGCACATAAAGAGCCTTTAATTTTTAGGGTAAGTTGTTGGTAAAAATTAGTTATATTGTTTGCATTGACCCTATTTAAATATATATATATATAAGATGTCCTGATGTTTTTTTAAATAATGACTACGACGCTTTTGTGAAAAGTGAACATACTGTTGATAATTATTTTACATTCAACAAAGTCTTACGTTAACGTGATGTGCATCAAATCACCGATGAGACCATTGTGTTGATGCAGAGGTTCTCGTGACGTTTCACAAATATATCTCAAGAGACATTGCTTACCAGGAAATCCCAATCTGTAATGTAAAAGACGATCGATCAGAATCTCTGATTGGTTTAATAATAACTTACGAAAAAAGAGATATTATTTCTAAAAATTTATATGAGGATATAAAATACCACGATTTTTTGAATTATAAATTTAGATATTTTTTTTTAAGACAACATGTGTGAAAATATTTTGTCGATAATGAAACCACTATGGTTTTTTTTTCAAATTTTTCCCCTTCATAAATTGTTCTATATGTCAGACAGACCCTAAAAAAGAAAGTAACATGACTAATATTCTAGGGGATAAAATATTATTTTACCAAATATATCCTTAGTTTTTTCTTTGTTTTTTTTTAAGTAAAAATACAATAACGAAATAAGGATCTTTTTGAAAAGTTTTGAGTATCTACTAAAAAGAAACGATCTTTCCGATAAATTCAGTGAAGGACCTGTCTGTGATAGAGGAGAGCTGTGCGGCAAAACTAAAAGTAGAGTTTTGAAAGAACACAAAGACTTTAACTAAGTGTCTCGTACTTATATAGCTATGAAGCGAGCATCGAGTACTTTAAGAAATTTCTAAGTAAACAATCCTAAGAGAATTTCCCTTTGCGCCGATCACTACTGAAAACTCTTTAGTAACATGAACGTTTTATTGTGGCTTTCAAAACTTCCGGATATATATATATATATATATATATATATATATATAATAATAAAGCATTGAAGTAACATTATCCAAATTTATTCATGTCGAAATTCATCTTTATTCTTCGAAGTATAAAATGAAAATTGAATAAAATTATTGTTCTTAATTCAAAATATTGACAAAACTTTCTCTTCCTTTATTTCCAGTACAGAAATATTGTCCTTCTTTTATTTAAAAGAAGACTATAGTCAGGGCCTCCCTAGTTTTCCCTGTTTGACAAAAATGTAAATGAATTAGGTTTTTAACATTACATTTTGTAAAAAAAATATATAAACAATCTTTATACTAGCGCTTTAATAATTTTTTGATTTTAAGAGTTTCACCGCTGTACTTATTATTTATAACGAGAGTAAGAAATATCTTTATTGAATATAATTTTTGCAATCTCTCATAAGTCTGCGGAAAATTAAGTTCACTTATAAATTTCTGTGAATATATTCTGCCCATTAGTACATTATATATTATTCCTCCTCTTTACCACACATAATCCCATTTAGTGCTTTACTTCAATTTCAAAAGTTGGTAGAGTACCCCAACAATATGGAGAGATGGGATATAATCATTCAGGTACACAAATTGATATGGAATGAAGTGGCTGCAAGAGCAGAGTCAACAAATTCAGCAGAATGTGGATGAGCTTTGAACAAAGGAAATTCAAATTAAATATATGTCAATAAAAAAAAAATTTAATTTATTTTTAATAATATTCGTTATTCTTTTTTATTCATATATATTATAAAAGTTATAATTAGAAAAAAAAAGATTGCGTATATACATCGAACAGAAATCCAATTAACAGAAATTTGCAACATAATCAACAGAATTCGCTTGAAATTCTAATCATAAGGGGGTTTTAGAATTGCCAATTACAAAGCCAGTCTCGAAGATTTGAAATTCTAAATAGAATATTCTGAATAGATTGGATGTTGAATTTCTGTTTTTTCTTTTCTTTTATAATTAAATTCAAATTTCATAAATCAACAAATATGTTTTTTATTTTGATAAAGTAGAAAAAAAGCAAATTCTGAAAATTCATTAAAGTTTAACAAAATTTTCAAAAAATTATCCAACGCTTATATTATTAGATTCAAAATTTTGAATATTAATTTTTTTACATTTTCTTAAATTATAGATCAGTTTCAAACGGTTTGCACCACTTTTGTCAACTTTGAAAAATAAAAATCGACATTTTAAAAATATGGGTTTTTCAATTTGTTTTTCTTTATAAATATCAAATATTACAAAAATTTGTCTTTAACATATTACCTGTAAGTTTCATTGTGGAACCGCCATAGGTTTTCGAACAAAAAATAGGAAAATGACGATATAAAAAATTACCCCATGGTTTGCAAGATTTTAGCAAGGTTAAAAAATCCGTCCCTCACAACACAAGGATATTCAGGATATCCCTGGGACGTCCTGGGGATATCCATTTGCTTTTGGCGATTCGGATATCCCTAAGATATCCTCTGGATATCCATGGACATCTCTAAGATATCCCAGGGATATCCAAACCGCCGAAAAAATATCGATATCCCCAGGACGTCCCAAGGATATCCTGAATATCCTTTTGTTGTGAGGGGTTAATTAAAATTTTTTTTCCTATGGTTCGCATGATTTTAGCAATGGTCTATAAGTAAAAATAATGTTAATTGTACCATGGAAAATAGACATGAGCAATGTTTATTGAGATTTTTGCCAAGGTTTAAACAATGGGTCTAGTCGTTCTTACCTTGGTAATCGATTTCGCCCATGGTTTTTATGATTTTATCCATGGTTCGATTTCCACGCGGGGTGGAATTCACCTGAACTAATTAAACTGTTGGTTTTAAATAAATTTTTTTCTGAGTGTAAATACAGCAAAAACTTTAAAAATCGTGAATTAGAAAAGAAGTACTCAACGTAATAATAAACATAGGTACAAATGAAATTAAACGTCTACGTTCATTGTTTATAGTTGAATTATAACAAAAGCTAAATAAACTTTGCATATACACGTGTGTTGTGTGAATTGGGATGTCTCAAATGTACACTTGTATATATATATATTTGAGGTTCTTGGAGATGAAATTGCTTGTAGGATGAAGCTTGGGAGAGGCGAAGCGATTTCAATTGTTAATTGTAGGGACAGTGTATGCCTGAGATCTTGGTGTGCATTGACCTTAACGTTCCCTAATATGCAAATTCAGCTGCCACAACGAATTTGAATCTTCACCACATGTACAGATATGATGCACACATACACATGGCAACATGTTCAAATATATATACAGTCACACATATTTTAGATAAACGTGCACAGATGCAACTGTCATCGTGCGAGCCGAGTTGTTAGCCCCAGCAAGCCCCGCAAGGAAAACGAGAGATCGACAGATGAAATGTAACATCAGAAGCACTAATCTTATTCAAGTTTCAAACTGCAGAAGGGTTTTCCCAATCCTAATGTTACGCCATTGCCCTTTCAGCAGAATTACTAACTTCTCTAGTTAATATCTCATCGTGATTATACACTTCATAGAGGGAGGAAATTGTATTACCTCAACTCTCTGTTTAAGCAAAGCCTAATGGACAAAGGACTGCGTTATCAGCACTTCGATGAGTTTCGCTACTTAATTTTCTGACCAACTCTGTTCGAAATTACCCATTTTCACGATACATGATCCTTCAGATATATATGTATACATTTATGTATCAAGCTTCGAGGTATTAATAATTCTCTATATTAAATTGTATCAGAAAGATTTTAATTTATTTTCCTTTTCTTGATGATAATTTCCCTATTTTGTTATACTCAATTAAATTTCTTAATAATTCACTATAAAAAACCCCAAATGTTGTATGTACTCTCTGTAATTTGAATCAGTGAGATTTCACTAATAAAATAGTTGAAATTTAGCAACAGAATCACTTCAGTAAGATTTCCACTAAAATTCAGTCACATTTCACTGAAAATTAGTCGAATTATTACTGATATATACAGTCAAATCTGCATTATCATTAATGGGTAAAACAGATTTGACTATTTCAATCAACTTTAGAAGAAATCTTACTCAAGTGCACGGAGTGAAATGTTAAGTCAATTTTACTATAATGGCAGTTAAATCTGCTAAACAGAATCGCTAGTTTTGGACGGACTGAACTTGTAATAGGAATACTAAACGACAATATGGTAAGGTAGGAATATAATAGTATATTCTACCTTACCGACAATCTTACTAAACGGGCGTTGTAAATCCTACTCAACATCTCGTTGGCGATACTGTCCGAGTAGTAAATACCCTTTAAAGATTTTACTAAACGTGTTTAGTCGTATGGATTAAAACTTTTCTCTCCGTGTGATTATAAGTTGTTTAATTCCAATTATTTCATCAGTGAAATCTCACTGATACAAATTCAGAAAATACTTATGCAGTAGTTATGATGATTTCATAGAAAAACTAAAACAAAACCATTCTTGTTTAGTTTAAAATGTTAGATCTCTATTTACATCTGTTAGTTCTAAACAAATACTTGATTTTTTTAACCGATTATATAACTCTGAATTAAAAAATCTAATATATACAAAAAAGGGTTTTATTTAAATATTTTTGTTAAATGTAATCAAAATATCACTTACGTTTTATGGAAATGAAAAAAAGTTTTGAACTCTAAAAATACATATTGTAATAGGAAAAGTTCTAGTTTACTTAAAATATCGATTGATTCGATTGAAATACAGTGTATAAATTTTGTTTTCTTTTGCAATTTTCCAAACGAATAATTTACATTTGTTTATAAATTAAAACAAATATTGACATTCACTCGTTCCATATATTTGCGAATGAATCAAAAACTAGTTTTTTCCTCTAACAATACTTTATATAAATGTAGAAAAGGACTTAAAATTTTATTGTTGTTAAAAAAGAAACATTGTAAGTAATAAAAAGAATAACAAAATTTTTGACATTTTTGTGATTCAACGATTCAAGGTATTTAATTATAAAGTTGAAGTTTACGTGATATTTAGGATCATGAAGGAATTGAAACTATAGATGGTTACTTTGTTTCTTTTTCTGTTTGGAAATATTTCATAGAAATTATTATGTACTTTTACAGAAAATAAAAAACTGAAGAGGAACCAAATTAAGATCAAAACGTCTTACAGAAAAAGAAACCAAATAAATATCTAGTTTCAATTCTGGCATATGTTCCTATAAATACCACGAAAACTTCAACTTTCTACTATAATAAAAAGAATACCTAAAATATTTTAAAAAAATATTATTTCTGAACAATCTATTTGAATCAAATAATTTTTCTGTATTTGAAACAAATATTTAATTAATTCAAACAATAATTTTATATTTGAACATTAGCTGTAACAAACATTTTCCTTCAAACACAACGGGTTCTATCTGACTGAAAATATCAGAATATGAAAAATATATATGAAAAAATTACCTACCCCCTACCTGCTATGTATAATATTTTACATAAAATCCTTTTCTAAATTGCTTGTACCTATATTACATTGCATTATCTTACCTTATATACCTAAAAAGATTCACTGGAAATGAAAAAAAGTAGAAAAAAATTTACCCCTCTCAGAAGAATAGAAGAAATGACCTGAAAATGGGTAAAACACTATATTTTTTCTAGTCTTAGTTCTTCGCGCGAATGGTTTCAACAAAATCAGCCCATTTACAGTTTATCTTCCTCAAGAGTAATAGGTATATCGTTCATAGTGCAGAATACTAACGATTCGAACTTAGACTCCAATACAGCGTATATCGTTTTGCGATTTATTGAGTGTCGTTGACCTGCAAACCGTTTGTCCCGATGTTGACGGCTCTCCACGCTCGATTGAAATTCCGTGATGTTATTGGGTAATTCATAATTGGCCTCGAAGAAGAACGCAACGGAAATCGATTTTGTCGACACAGGATCGTCCAGGGGAATGGCGAGGGCGAAAAAGAGCTACAACACATACCAAATGAGAAGCAGAAAATGATTAACGATTTTAATTAAAACTGAATATGATAATGTAATTTAGAGTATATATATATATATAAAAAATATCGATCTCTCTGGAACAGAGTATATGTATATATATATATGAGAGATTCTTTTTCAATCGCCCCAGCCCAAAAAGTCAATGTTCTGGGATTGGCTTCATACTTTGGTAAATTGTTGTCCTATATGATAGTAATAAATCCCTAAAATATAAACTAATTAAAAAAATATTTGTAGAAAGTAGAGGGGGTTGAAGTTTTGACGTTAAGGGTAACATTGTCATTTTCAAATCCGTTTAACTATGACAAAAGTTAATGGATTTTAATTTATCTATAATGAATTTTATTGCATTTTTCACGTACTTTTCAAAAATGTATACAAAATTTAAAAAAAAAAATTTTTGACCCCTTTTTTTTCAAAATCAACCCTTATTTTTCGATTTTCACCCCTTCGGGAATTTTTTTTTGTTTTTTTTTTATTTTCATTGGAAAGCTGAGGTTTTTTCCCATAAGCTATGTAAATATGAAAATGGGACAACAATAATTTTGTGAGAAACATAATATTAAATTAGGCGGTGCCTATCTAAATCCTCAAAGATGATCTCCAGGTACATCCCTTATCGGCACCGCCTACTTTAATATTCTGTTACTCACAAAATTATTGTTGTCCCATTTTCATATTTACATAGCTCATCGGAAAAAACCTCAGCTTTCCAATGAAAATAAAAAAAAAAAAAATACCCGAAGGGGTGAAAATCGAAAAATAAGGGTTGATTTTGAAAAAAAGGGGTTAAAAATTTTTTTTTTTAAATTTCGTATACATTTTTGAAAAGTACGTGAAAAATGCAATAAAATTCATTATAGATAAATTAAAATCCATTAACTTTTGTCATAGTTAAACGGATTTGAAAATGACAATGTTACCCTTAACGTCAAAACTTCAACCCCCTCTACTTTCTACAAATATTTTTTTAATGAGTTTATATTTTAGGGATTTATTACTATCATATAGGACAACAATTTACCAAAGTATGAAGCCAATCCCAGAACATTGACTTTTTGGGCTGGGGCGATTGAAAAAGAATCTCTCATATATATATATCGAGAGAGATCGATATTTTTTCGCATCTTGTTGTTAAAGGGTGTATTTTTAAGTGAAAAAGGCGTTTTCTAGATTTTTTTCTGAAAAACAAAGGATTGTAACATGTGTTGCTTTTCCTATAACTAAAATCAAGTAAACATATTTAAAATTTTTGTGACCTGCGAGCCTGGTCTCCAAAAGGCAGTCGGAAGGGTCTTTTATGGCTTTTGATTGCAAAATTAAAAATTGTTGGAATTTAAAAAATAATTGTATAAATATTATATTTGCAATGTACAGATTAAAACAATTACAACAATATAAAATTTTTTTCAAATACTATAAAGATTAGAGTTTGTACATATGTAAAACATGAAATTATATAACTTTTCCAAAAGCAAATTTTAATATTTAGACCTAAAAATTTATATCATTTGAATCGTCAAAATCTGCAAATGGTAAATTTAATATTTAAAAAATTATTTCTTTGGATTTAAATATTTTTTATTTTGCGCCAAAATACCATAAAATCTAAACGACCCTAAAATGGATAAAAAAAATTTAGTTGTCAATACACATGTTTCTTCAAATTTAAAGGAAATTGCAAGAGAAAGCTTATTTATTGAAACGGAAAATAATATACGCCTCCTTTTATAGTTTTCTGCGCGTAAAGGGCCCAAATTCGTCCTGAAAAATATCGATCTCTCCTGGAACAGAGTATATATATATAATATACCTTGTAACGCGGCATTTTGTCGCGTACAAATGACTTAAAAATAGTAAATTTAAATAAATTTTGTAAATAAACGACACCAGGGTGGGAATCCAGCCATAATGTCTGTAAAATATTATAAATTAAAAAAATTGTTTTCTTATGATACGCACTTCATTTTGTTTAAATAATAAATTCACGTATTAACAAACCAACTTGTCAAAGTCGTCAAATTAATAGTCGACTTGTAATAAATAAATTCGATTCTGATTTGTCCTTTCGTTCTGTTATGAAAACTCTCACGAGGCACTGAGAATTCTCGCCAGGTCACAAAACCGTTGAGGACATCACTATATCTATCATTGAAATTAGAAGTCATCAAGGGAAGAGCTTCCTGGTGTATATATTTGGATGAGAGTCACGAATATTCAAGAACACCAGGAAGACGAAAATGCTGTTTTGTTGACGATCTGTCAAATCAATACTGGCAGTCAATTTCCTATGGACTTCTCGCTTCAATCAATTTAACATCGGATAGTGCAGGTATCTGCGTTATCGACGACTGCATATCGATTATCGGTCGCTGGTATTATATTATTGAAAATTAATTGATCTCAATGACACCGAGAAGAGAGGCCGCTGTTTAGCGACGCTTTTGAGTTTGACTCGTCAGTCATTTTAATCTCATTCTCATCCTGATGTCAGTGCAGTATAGTTAGCTTTCCTCTATATTATTTTTCGTGAAACTACACGGAGAGAAATCTGCTGCGATTTGCGCATGAGCAAGTCCATAGGAATATAGCATGGACACTTCCAAGCAAAAACTATAAGATTCCATCTGAATATCAGGTGAGACTCATACAATAATACCTCGCTCACTTAGGATTTTTGCTTGAAAGCGTCTGTTACTATATTCCTAAGGACATGCTCATGCGTAAATCGCACCAGATTTCTCTCCGTGTAAATTAAAAATATAACAAAATTCTAATTGTGAGACGAGACTTCATCGTCGTCGTCAAAATGGCGGTGAGTCCCCAATTATTATTTGTGAGTCGTTTTCCTTCTGAATCGATCTCATAATTATTTAAAAATGAATAAAATAAAATTGAATCTTGTTAGTTGGCTTTCTGCCACTTCCATAAATTTAATAAATTTGAAGTGATAATTAATAAATAGTGTTATTGTAATAAATTTTGTCTAATTAATGGTGTTTATCCTTATTCGCCCCTCTCCGTGGTCTATTGTTGCTGTAAAGTAACAATGGAATTCCTGAGATGATTTTAGTTTTTCCTAATTAGAATTATAAAATTTACTTGTTGGATTAATTAACTATTTTTTTAGGTTTAGTTATTTTCCATAAAATAACTTGGCGTCTTGGCAAAATTAATAATTAAAAAGTTTAGATAACGAAGATTGTCTTGAAAATGCAATAAAAAATAATTTAAAATTAAAATATATTAAAATCTACGTTATAACCTATATATTATAACCTATATATATTAATGCTAAATGGAAGTGCTTGAAATTTCACATAACTGCTTTGTATGAGAGGCTTATAGCATCATGCAATGTGTGTTCCGTCTGATTTACCGCCTACGACGTTTACCTGCTAACTTCGATGCGACTTGTTGCACCGATGTTCTCTTGAATACGAAATGTCACGTTAACTTATAATCATCATCAATTTTCATTGCTTAAATAGTAAAAATATTTTTAAAAACTTAATTTTTTGATCATATTTATTTTGCAAAAAATTCTATTTTTATATTCATTCAATTGCGAACTCACTAAAAAATTAGTTAATAAAATAAAAGACATCATACAAAAAAATGTTGACAGTAAACTGTTTTTGTGTTAATACTAAAGCGATACGCGCATTTTTTTTAGAAGCAGTAAGCATAATGAAAATAATCTTGAAAAAAATAAAGATCGCTTCAAATTGCAAAATATGTTTATTTTCAATATTATATTTGAAAATTTTGACAATACCTCGCTCTCTAAATATTTTTTAAAATACAATATATGTATATATATATATATTAATACAAAAATGTAAATTTTCTATGCGACAAGTTTTCTTTAGCAGCAAAATTTATGATCGTGTGTTTACTAAAACACAAAACAAAAGTGTTATTTAGTTTATTGCGACTGTAGACGCATAATTTCTCCGTGTATTTTTGCGACTCGCATTTACCAACTGCGCCCTTACTTTTTCTACTCAGCCTTTCCTTAATTGTAAGCTAGAATTGGGCACTAACTCCGAGAGCTAAAAAATAATGAATAAATAAATTATAATATAAAGGCTTTCTTAAAATTTGCAAAAAAAAATCCCGAAGTTTTAAATAAAAATATTTTTCACAAAAATTTTATAAAATATAAAAAAACATATAAATGAATATAAATAAAAATAATATATTAAGAAATATATGTAAATAAATATAAATAAATAAAAGCAATTAAAAAGAAATATTTGCAGAATAAATATATTGAGAAATAAATTTCTATATTCTCAAATGTTTCATTTTATGACAAATAATATAGATACATAGTGACAAGTTAGTAAATGTATATAGGAAACTTAACAATTGAATTTCAGGAATTGTGAGAGGTTTGACACATTGATGGGATTTATATCGAATTCAAGTACTAATAGCTTAACCGCAGACCTTAACACGGCCTCGATCTCTCCGGAAACTATTAAGGCACCTGGATATTGCAAGAGCAGACTCTGTAACCAAAACCAAATTGTACTCAGCATCACGAGGACCAGTTTTCATTAGCATAGTTCGAAACCCTTCTTCTTCATCAGTGTGCATCTGATAAAGTTCAATGTGGAATGACCACACAACCGCAATCAGCATTTAAGTGCTCTTTTATCTAATTCCCAACAAAAGGAATCCCAGACAATGATAAAATATATCACTGCTAAAGCGGGTAGAAAATCCTTCTTTTTGTTAACATTCCCTTGACGGAGGAGGGGCAAAAGAGAGAGTGAGAGAGCGAGAGAGAGAGAGAAAGCGAAACGTACTTCAAAATCCTTTTTCCAATCCTTTCCTTTCTGCACTCTGCCTCGTTATATAATCTCGATAAAGCACCTGAGAAATCTTTTCATTTCTTTTTTAAAATAAAAAAAAAACTTTTCATTATATGTATATACCAACATTTTGCTGCATTTTAATTTTTTATTTGATAAATTTTTCAAAAATTGTATATATATTTATAATAATTAATATAATTTATAAAAAATGATGTATTATTCGAAAAAAAATAGTTATTAAATACTATATTTATTATTACAAATATATTTTTAATAAAAATTGCGAGAGTAATGTCATTTATATAAGATTTCAAGGAGAGGGTAATATAATTTAAAACCGTGTTAATCTGGCATCTGTTGAATCGGAATGAGATTGCGTTATAAATAATACATACAATCAATAAATCCAGATGACATACTTCCAACAAATAGAAATATTACTCAACTATTTTTCCATTTTTTAAACATTAATGTAACTATTTATTTTTTATATTCGTGAATCGTTTCCTAAACTATCGAATTACATAAGAAATTAATATAAATGTTTCTTAATTTTATAAATTTATTTCGATAATATAATTTAAAGGCATATATGCATAAACAAAGAAATGATTTAATTTTCACGTTAAAAAATTTTTATGGAATACTCTATGAGACTTTGAAAAATAAAGGTCGTGATCTCGTGGTTTAAAACTTGCTGTCGGCAGACAGTGTTAGTTTATTGATGTTGAGGAGATTTGCAAATTCGACAAATAAGGAAAAAAAAGTATGAAAAAATTAAATTATAATACAAATTTCAAAAATTGTAATAAACTAATAAAGATTTATAAAATACCAAAACAAAGTAAAAAAAAAATACTTAACATTGTTAAGAATAATACACATTTAAAATATTGATAATAATTGTAAAAAAATAATTAAAAATACATATTACAAAAAATAATAATCGTAAAACGATAAAATAATAATATAAAAATATATATATAATATTTATTGATAATATAAAAAAAGTCACATAAATTTTAATTTCTTTTCTTTAGCAAAGTTTATTACCTTTCTTAACAGTATTTCTACAATAAAAGGGTCCATATATATTTTACGAGAATGTGAGTTGAAATTCTTATCGTGGCTGAAGTTCAAAAATTTATGATCCTTCTCTCTGAGATTTGAATATGAGATAAGCAGAGATGCTTTACTGAATAAGCTGACCTAAGCCGAAAATATACACCAGTGTCCATCACTTATAGTTTGACACCTCGGATAAAAATTGACAAAAAAAAACCTTGGAATGGATTTAGCAAGTTATCACAAAAAAAAATTTTTGATATTTTTTTTTGTGAATTTCAATTCAACCCCATTTTCAAAAACCATGTTAATTGCTCTGTATAATATTATTTTTCGCCCATGGATCAAGAGTAAAATAAAATATAGAATAAAAGTGGAATTGTGTAAAATTGATAAAAAGAGATGCGTCAAATTAAAAAAAAAAAAACAAAAGAATTGAAATGTATGATAACATTTTTGTAAATTAAACAAATACATTAAATTAAATTTCAAAATGAATATTAAAAATACCAGAATTAAAAATTGAAATAATATTTGATAAATGTAAAATAATAAAATCACAATATCTCTTTACGCACAAAAATCATAAAAACCAGCATCAAGGTGTAAATATTATAAATATATATTATATTGCGCGACAAACTCTTTAATTATTTTTCGATATTAAAATGATAGAGTGAAAATGTATATATGCGATAAAATTTCATATTGTACATCAAACGTGTTATTAAATTAACTGACCCCCATTTCGCTCTCTTCCGGAAAGGACAAAGCTCTGATGTTCCGGTGCACTGCATTCGCAAGCGAGCTTTTCAAAACATCTGCTCTGGAGGACATTAAAGTTGCCATTATCAGTTTTATTAAAAGCAGCTTCATTCTATAACAATTTATAAAATAATACAACATTACATATAATTCATCAAAGCATAAAATATTGCTTTCTGATATATGTACATATATACAGTATCACTCAGTAGATTTTGCCCACCTTAAAGAATTTTAGGCGTTGCAAAAAGTTTTCTATTTTTGTTTCTAATAAAGATAAAACAATAAACAATGACTTTTTTTAAAGCTTATATTCTCTACTATTAGAATTCTGGTTATTAAACATACAGAAAAATTGCGATTTTTGTACCAAAATTGCCCCAGTTGATGATGTATAAAACAAAATGATGTAAAAGCAAAAAAAATCAATTTTTTTGGGTTTCTAGACCAGAAAGTCCCCTTAAATATTCTACTATATAACTTACACAGTCTTCAAAAGATACCTTTCAAGAGTTTGTAAAAAAAATTTTAAGTAGATATATTTAATATTTTATTTTTTATGATGATTTTTCTCGATGGGATACAAAAAAACCCCAATGTGCCAAGTATGCTACTCAGAAGAAGTGTGCCAAACAAAGGTTAATAACACAGGCCAACAGTGATTTTGGTGCGGCAAATGTCAGACCTGTTTTTGATATGTTTTTTCATGCTGAACACAAATCCGTAAACGAAAAGTTCCTATCAGCTCTAGTTTTTGAGAAAAATGGGTTTTAAATGTTCAAAAATCGCGTTTTTGGCTAACTTTGAGTACCTCTAGCATTGAAATAAAAGGTTTCCTTCCACTTGGGCTTAAATTGAGGCTTAATGTTTCAACTATTATCCCCAAAAATGACCTATGTTGCACCATAATCTTAAAGTCATTTGTTATTATTTTTGATTCGCAAATATTAATTTTGTAAAAGTTTGAGCGCGTACCTCTAGCAAAGAAAAAAGGATCATAGAACCTTTTATTTGAATTTAAAATAAAGTTTGAACTTTAGACTACAAGCCCTAAAAATTATATTATTCACTAATGACCTCAAAATTTTTGGTAACTAGTATTTAACTACTGTACTTATTTGGTAATATTTGAATAACTCTAGTCAATAAAATCAAAGTTCAACCTTCTTGTTGAGCTTAAATTCAATTTATCCCTTGACTGTAGTTCATAAAAATTACATTGCTGCACCTTAACCTCAAGGACTAGATGTACGCGCTCAAACTTTTACAAAATTAATATTTGGGAATCAAAAATGGATAACAAATGACTTTGAGGTTATGGTGCAAGATAGGTCATTTTTGGGGATAATAGTTAAAACATTAATCTTCAAATTAAGCCCAAGTGGAAGGTTCTACGACCATTTGTTTAAGTGTTAGAGATACTAAAAGTTAGCCAAAAACGCCATTTTTGAACATTTTAAACCCGTTTTTCTCAAAAACTAGAGCTGATAGGATATTTTCGTTTACGGATTCGTGTTCGGCATGAAAAAACCTATTAGAAACAGGTCTGACATTAGCCGCAACAAAAAAGTTTGCTAATTTTGTTGGCCTGTGTAATTAACCTGCTAGTTTCAATATCGAAATATTATAAAAAATTATAATAGAAATATTTTTAAGAAAAAGCTTATTTCTCCAACTTGAAATTCTATTCTATTAAAAAGAAAGGTATACATGTGCTTCGTAATTCTCAGGGGGATGAGAAAAAAAAAGTACATAGAGAAGAGAAAAATAGGACGAAGGGGGGGATGGAGAGATGAAGAAGAATTGGTGTTCGTGTATATAGAAGAGAATTGAGGTCAATGAGAGTGAATTAGGGTGAATTAAAATAAATCTCCGTGTTTGGGGTTGAATTGAGGGGAACAGAAGTTACGAGAACTAAGCATTGTATTCACAGATAAATGAAGGAGAAAATTAACAAAAGCAGAAGCAAGGATCCATCAGCTAATTATAATTTTAAAGTGCACTAAAATTAATTAAATTATACAAGTTGAAAATTATTTCATACAATTTTTATTAGGTAATTTTATTGTATAATTAAATTCCTCTGTACGAAACTTACTATATATAATAAATGTCATTTACCAATAAATCAATGGGAATTAATTTCAAAATTTAATTCTAATTACATTTAAATTACAATAGAATGTACAAAGTTAATAAATACAATAGAATTTGATAAATTTTGTGTAATTAATTGAAACTAATTTATTGACTACCACGCGGGGTAGAAAAGAGATAAAATTCTTTCTAAATGGAAACTTTAAAAGAAGTAGATAACTTTCATAATAACGTTTTTTTTTTTTTATTTCAGTTCTTTCTTTTTTTTGAAAAATCCTTCAATTTGAATAATTACCTTTTTTATTTTAATGAACCTAATTAACTGAGATCATAGGGAAGTTTTTCAACCATGTGGAAAGCTCCTGTCAGCATCTAATGACAGGGACAAAGAGAAGAAATCAGTTGGACAAAGAGCTAAAACGATATTTCAATTCTCATTCTTTCAACTTTTTTTTTCAACGCGCGTTATCCACACATATACAGAGAGAGCGACCGAGAGAAGATAGAAATGGGGATTGAAAGAGGGTTGATTGTAACTGGTCGAGAAGACTCGGAGAGAAATTGCATTTTCCCTGGCACACGAACACTGTTATACGTTATTTGATTAAAAAAAGAAAACGATTCCTATTGGAAAAAATTATTTATCAAAGTCATGCCAGATTTGAGCGCAAGCAAACTCACTATTTGAATGCTTATCTTACTTATATATAGTTATGATTAATTTCCATTTTTGATTTTTGATGAAATACTATATTTTTATTTTTAAAAAAACCACTCAAAAAAAAAATTTAATGTTCAAAAAGACAAGGAATATTAAATTTTCAATAATATATCAAGAGAAAAAAAAATATAAAAATAATTGAAAAATAAATAAAAATTATTCTCATTTTTTCTCAATTCAAAAATTCTTTGAAAATAATTCAAAAATTCTTTTATACATTTTCAATAATATAAAGTAATTGTAAAAAATGTAACAAAAAAATAAAAATGGAAAAATTTTGAAAAAACATTACAAAAATCTTCAACTATTTTATTGGAAATTTTCTAAGAAATTTGTTTGAGAAAATATTGCATAAATTTTTCAGTTGAATGATATTTTCTTTCAGTCATAATTCATTCTGCGTAAATATCATCCATTTACAAGAAGGGAGGGAAATTGTTCTATTTTATATATATGAAACTATGATGTTTTTCCAAGTTTATAAATCTATGACCCTGGTAACATAAAATGCACGAGTCACGAACTATATATACATGTAAATTATTCTCTTTTATGGGAGTTTTGCATTTCATTTTTTTTTTCTTTTTTTTACAGAATTGTTAAAATACGGTCACGATAAAATCGAACATTTTTATGAAATCCGATAAAACAAATCACAGATTTATATCTCGCGAGTCTGCTTAGATATCTCTATTTCCAGGCAACTGCTTCAGAATTTGATAGCTCAAAGGAAATGTCGCTTGAACTTCTTTTCCTGCGACTGAATACATTAAAGAACAAATTTTGAGACCTTATAGACAGAAAAGCTGATTGAACATTCAAATGACATGTCTTAGAGGATCTTTTTAAGAAGAAAAAAAAACCTTTAAAAATCATGTTCAATTCTTTTCATAGAAAATCTCTGACAAAATATGATTCAACACACTGAAAATGAATGGGAATGAAGAGTTAAAATAAATTTCAAATAGAATAAAAATTCAATATGAAAAAAAGGTAAAAAAAAGTATACTGAAAATGTAGCATCAAAATTAAAAAAATATATGAAACTAAAAAATTCAAAAGAACAGATGAAATGATACGTATATGAACATAGCCATCATAATTTTTAATAATTTATAGATTGACAAAAATATTACGTTCATTTGAACGCTCAGAACTGTTGGCTCATTTTTTGTTAAAAAAACTTAATGAATTAAAATACTTATTGCTTAAGATACACTAAAAAAAAATTTATTTCACTCAAATAATCGCGGTTACTTGGCTATTATGAAATAAATATTTATTTGATCAAATCATTTTTATTTGAGTTAATTAAGTGGTATTTGTTTTAAAAACAGAAATTATTGGTTCAAATACAGTTTATTTAATTCAAAAAAAATTATTTGGTTCAAGTAAAAATTATTGTTTGATAATAGTCAAGAAACCGATTATTTGAATCAAATAAATTTTTAACCAGTATAATCATATTCTTCAATTTAATATTTCGTTTTTAAAAATATTATTTTCATTTAAGAATAAATAAATATATATTCATTTAATAAGAAAATATTTTCTTTGCGGTTTATGATGAAAATGTATAATACAGTTTATAAATATAAATAATGAATTAGAAAAATTAAATAAAAAAAATAATAATAAAAAATCATAAATTCTTGAAAGAACTAACGAGTGTGTTATACTGACATCATTTATGGCAATTAAAACCCAATTAAAATAAATCTAATAATAGTAAACACTTGCTTTTAACGTGTTAACACTTTTTTTGTCGCTTGTAATTAGTAGATGTTTTTTAAAGAGACATTTTAAATGTACTTACTTTGATGTCAGAGGTAATTTCATCTTCGTAGATTAGTTTCTGAGACATAAAACGGCAAGAGTACACCATCAACTGATGAGAAAGAAGGCTCAAAAGGTTAAGAATGGATTACTAATTGAAAAATTTACTTTTTTACTTCACACGATAATGTTACCGTTATTTAAAGAAACTTTTTCTCTCGAGATATAATACAATATAACTTTCATACCCAAAAAACCAGTTTCATTAAGATACAATTTTTCAATATTTATGCCAATTTTTATAACAAAATTAGTATGTAACAGCTTTCCTAAATTTTCTCAAAATATTCTTCAAAATTCACAATTTTTAGGGTTCCGCTTATGCAGTGAACCAAAACGGAACCCTTATGGTTTCACTCATATGTCCATCCACAAAATACTGTCCCCCCCCCCTAAAATCTAACCATTTTAACGGATTACACGGAGAAAAAAGATTTCTTTTATAAAGTAACTTTTACTACTTTCAGAGTAAAACTGGACCAACTCGAAGTTTCTGCGCATCTCTGGCAATTTTTACTCCAAAAATAGTAAAATTTACTCTAGAAATAGTAAAACTTACTACGGAAACAGTAAAATTTACTACAGAAATAATAAATTTTACTATTTTTGGAGTAAAAATTGCCAGAGATGCGCAGAAACTTCGAGTTGGTCCAGTTTTACTCTGAAAGTAGTAGAAATTACTTTTTCTTTTTTTCCGTGTAGGCTCAAACATAGTATACATACGTATTTTTGTGAGTAGATTAAAGAAAATTATAGCGATCACGATAGGAATTAAATTTAATATAGTTATAGTACAAAAACTCGAAATTTCGGAAAAAAGTAGGTGTATTTTGTGCTAGAATTTGCAATGAAATCGTCTGTCTAAGAAAAATTAAATTTTTTTGGGGATCTTTTCATGGTTATGATTGCTATTTTGTTGGTTAAAGGTGTCTTCCTCTACTCCGATCTGGGTGTCAATTTTTTTCTACACTTTTAGGTATGTTTTGTGATAGAAGTTGCAATGAAATCGTCTGTCTAAGAAAAATTAAATTTGTGTGGGAACATTTTTATGGTTACACGGAGAGAAATAGATGGTACGGGGTACTATCTAGATAGTACCAGGTACCATATTTGATCTTACATATGTGACGCTCCACGAGAAAAGGGACCTATCGCGACAAAAAATTAATTTCCAGTTTTATATGCGAATCGATAGTATTTGAGTTGCTCTTTCATATAGAAATGTCAAAAATAATGTTTTTCTAATTACTTTTTTTGTAATAAAGCTTTAAACATGACCCTGTCAATCGCGTTCCAGCACGGACTACGTAAAACCATCCCCACCACCACTACACTAGTATACTTGTTGTATCCGTGAGACGTAGGAACGATGTAGTAGTAAGGTAGTGGGGCTGATTTTCGCTGGCGCGTCTCAGCCAATCAGAACGTTCGACTTTAAACGCCTTTCCTGTATAATTCTGTTTTGTCGCGATAGGTCCCTTTTCTCGTGGAGCGTCACATATACGGACAGCAATCTAGATTCTATCAGTTACTATCCAGATTGTATGGAGTAACATCTTGATTGAAGTGGATAACATAACTATACTTTTTGTAACATCTTTGATAGTACCGAGTAGCATAATGATAGTACCGGATAACATCTACTTTTTACCATCTTAAGATCATAAGTTCTTACCATCTATTTCTCTCCGTGTATGGTTGCCTTTTTGTTGGTGAAAGGTGTCTTCCTCTACTCCAATCTGGGTGTCAATTTTTTTCTACACTTTTAGGTGTATTTTGTGATAGAATTTGCAATTAAATCGTCTGTTTAAGAAAAATTGAATGTTTTTGGGAACATTTTTATGGATATGGTTGCCTTTTAGGTTGTAAAAGGTGCCTTCCTCTAATCCAATCAGGCAACATTAAAGCACATTTCGTCATAGAAAAAATGACAAAAAAATTCAATTTTTCTTAGGCAGACTATTTTATTGCAATTTCTTGCACAAAATACACCGAAAAGTGTAGAAAAAAATTGACACCCAGATCCGAGTAGAGGAAGACACCTATTAGCACCATTAAAGCACGTTTCGTCAAAAAAAAGAGAGAAAAAAATTCAATTTTTTTTAGGCAGACAATTTTATTGCAATTTCTTGCACAACATACACCGAAAAGTGTAGAAAAAAATAAGCAGCCAAGTCCGAGTAGAAGAAGACACCTATTAGCACCATTAAAGCACTTTTCGTCAAAAAAAATGTGACAAAAAAATTTAATTTTTCTTAGGCAGACTATTTTATTGCAATTTCTTGCACAAAATACAACGAAAAGTCTAGAAAAAAATTAGCAGCCCGATCCGAGTAGAGGAAGACAACTTTTAGCACCATTAAAGCACGTTTCGTCTTAGAAAAAGTGACAAGAAAATTCCATTTTTCTTAGGCAGACTAATTTATTGCAATTTCTTGCACAAAATACACCGAAAAGTGTAGCAAAAAATTAGCAGCCAGATCCGAGTAGAGGAAGACACCTATTAGCACCATTAAAACACTTTTCGTCAGAGAAAAAGAAAAAAAAACATTCAATTTTTGTTAGGCAAACTACTTTATTGCAATTTCTTACACAAAATACAACGAAAAGTCTAGAAAAATTTAGCAGCCCGATCCGAGTAGAGGAAGACACCTTTTAGCACCATTAAAGCACGTTTCGTCTTAGAAAAAGTGACAAGAAAATTCCATTTTTCTTAGGCAGACTATTTTATTGCAATTTCTTGCACAAAATACACCGAAAAGTGTAGAAAAAAATTAGCCTTTTAGGTTGTAAAAGGTGCCTTCCTCTAATCCAATTTCTACAATTTAAGATGTATTTTGTTGTAGAATTTGCAATGAATTCGTCTATCTAAGAAAAATTGAATTTTTTGTGGAATTTTTTTATGGTTATGGATTGATTTAACAGGAACTTTTTTTTGAGTGTAGGGTATCTGTCGGAAATATTGAAACAGCCTTTTAGGACACTGGTTAGTTTCTTTGAACACTAATCATATCAAAAATAAGGAAATCTAGTCAGTACCCTATCAGTCCCACATTTTAATTTCTGCACGAATGGTGCATTGTTTCTACTTTGTATAAATAATTTTACCTAAAATTTTTTGTCTTACAATTCATCTACACATATTAAATAGAATTTTTAAAGTTTGGAACAAAAAATATTATTTTTGTAATTTCGATAAAAATCATAAATTTTATTGTTCAGTTAGTTATCTAATGTTAAATAGATTTTTATTTTATTTGATAATCTGATGAATGAAAAAGCACAATGCTGAGGAAGACAATAATTTCTCTTTGAGTATATAGGAAGTGCTTCGTTAGTGAATCAATTAAATAAACTTCGAAGGTACTGTCCAAATGATTCAACGTTACAATTTCCCTTTGTGATTATCTTGCGACTTTGTTGTACCGATTGTAAAGGTCCTTTTGATTTAACCTTTGTGAACTTCCTTCAGTCGCATAGAGAAAACTGAGAATCCACAGACAACATTCAGATTTTTCAAAAAAATTACTAATAATAATAATAATAATAATAATAATAATAATAATAATAATAATAATAATAGTAATAATAATAATAATAAGAATTATTATTATTATTATTATTATTATTTTTTTTTTTTTTATAATTATTGTATCATTTTAATTAATATTTTCTTATTTTGTGCATTAGGGGTCAATTATATAAATCGTATAATCGTTTTCCACCTTTAATGAAATTCAATTGTTTTTCACCGAAAATTCAATTACATTTTAAAAAGTCATTTTTTTAAAGAAAACATTAACCTTCATTAAAATTAAAAATTGGTAAATTTTGATAAATTAATTAATATTTTTGTGCTATCAATATTTTCGACTAAAAATTATTTCAAACTGTTATTAATTCGTTTAATAACGAATCGGCGCACTACAATTGGTCAAAAGTGTCTAATTTAAGTTTAGAGAGTAAAATTGAATTTATCTGATAATTAGTTATTTTTAACTAATACAGATTTAGAGATAATTTTGATTTTTCAAATGTATGAGGGTTGTTTTTTATTTTAAAACTTTATTGATTATAATTTTAAATATTAAAATCAAATAATAAATATAAATGTATAAATATATTTTTCGCTATAGCAAATGGATTTCATGGGAAACATTTGTATTGAGAAATTTGTATTTCAAGAAGGTATAAAGAAAAAGAAAAATAGGAAGAACTAAAAAGAAGAAAAAGTAAAAACTTGTATGGAGGAAAGGAAATGAGAAATAAAATTGGTGAAGGTGAAGGTTGAAGTGTCTGTCGGAAAACCACATAACATATTGTTAGTAACTGAGTAGCCCTTCTGGTTTTCTTGTGTACCTTTATATATTTATATATATGTAGTTCGATATATTTCTTATCGCCAGAAACCTAGGGACTGTATTTCACACAACAGTGTATTGTTAATATACACATCACGTAGTTTTACGATAGGTTTCCTCAAGTTGGACGATGCTGATCGGACAAGGAGTTCAATCCCATATTTTAAGGGATAATCTTCTTTTCTGTCCCCTTATGGCTCGTTTAACACGACCAGTCCCTACCGCATACTTTCTATATCAGATCAGCTCGGTCAGCCCTGATATTTTACAAAAAGGACATATTCTCAATTATTCGACACTCTTCCAATCGAGCCTTCAAGAGTGCTATTTTTATTTTCAAACTTGCGACGACTATTCATTATTCGTGAAAAATAGATACAAAAAAACGAACAGTTAAAAAAAAGTATGGGGAAAATATAGGAGTATGGAAGGCAAAACTATTTAAATTTCTCCAATTTTTTTTTTTCTAAAATTTTAAACTTTTGGCAAAAACCCGTTAAAAAATAGGAATTTATTTTTTTTTTAAATTAGTTTTTTCATCAAATTTCTCAAGTTTCAAAGTTTTAAAAAAGTGTGGGGAAAGTATGGGGAAGTATGGGAGGAGTATGGATGCGAAAATTATTTAATTTTTTTAAAAATTAACTTTTTTCGTCGAATTTTTGAAAATTCTAATTTTTGGCAAAGTCCTTTTAAAAAAGAAGAAAATTTTTTTTTAAACTTAGTGTTTTTCGTCAAATTTCTCAAATTTAAAAGTTTTGAAAAAGTATGGGGAAAGTATGAGATGCGGAAATTATCATTTTTCTTCAAAAATTCGCTTTTCTTGTCGAATTTTTAAAAATTTTAAACTTTTGGCAAAGTCCTTTAAAAAAAAGAAAATACTTTCCCCATACTTTTTAAAAACTTTGAAATTTGAGAAATTTTACGGAAAAAACTAAGTTTAAAAAAAATTCTTTTTTTAAAAGGACTTTGCCAAAAAGTTTGAAATTTTTAAAAATTTGACAAAAAAGCGAATTTTTAAAAAAAAATGATAATTTACGCATCCTATACTCCTCCCATACTTTCCCAATACTTTTTCAAAACTTTTAAATTTGATAAATTTGACGAAAAAAACTAAGTTTAAAAAAAAATTTTTTCTTTTTTAAAAGAACTTTGCCAAAAATTTGAAATTTTCAAAAATTCGACGAAAAAAAGTTAATTATTGAAAAAATTAAATGATTTCCGCATCCATACTCCTCCCATACTTCCCCATACTTTTCCCATACTTTTTTAAAACTTTGAAACTTGAGAAATTTGATGAAAAAACTTTTTTAAAAAAAATAAATTCCTTTTTTTAAAAAGGTTTTTGCCAAAAGTTTAAAATTTTAGAAAAAAAAAATTTGGAAAAATTTAAAAAGTTTTTCCTCTTATACTCCTATATTTTCCCCATACTTTTTCAAAACTTGGAAATTTGAGAGAAAATACTAAGTTTTTAAAAAAAAATAATTTCCTTTTTTCTAAAGGTACTTAGCGAAAAGTTTGAAACTTTAAATCAAAATCAATTAAAAATCCAATAATTATCCAAAATTTTCAATGTAAAATTTAATTATTTACCAAGTTTTCAATTTAAAATGAATTAAAATTCAATTATTTTCTAAAATTTCTATTCAAAATTAATTATCCAAATTTTCAATCAAAAATGAACTTAAATTAAATTATTATCCACAATTTCAATTAAAATTCAATTATTTCCCAAAATTTTCAATTCAAAATGAACTGAAATTCAATTATTTTCCAAATTTAAATTCAAATAAAATTTCATTATTCTCAAAAATTTGAATTCAAAATTAATAGAATTTTCAATAATTTGAATTTAAAAGCATCTAAAATTTATTTATTTTTAAAATTTTCCATCGAAAATTTTTTTTTTGAAATTTAATAATTTCAATTATAACTCTAAGGAAATTCAATTATTTTTAACTATTTTTAATAATATTCTTTCAAATTTCAACTATCTGAAACCATTTTTTAATTAAAAATGATTTTCAAATTATTGTATTTTGTCCGCATTTTCTAATAAATTTTTAGTGAAATCATCTAAAATTTTGATTACAAAACACTTAAAAGTTTCAATTAGTTTCAAAAATCTCAATTTTAAATCTATGCGTTTCTTTCGCCACCTGTCGGAACGTACAGAGTACTACCGCTGAACTTGCAACAACTCCCAGCCCCATTTTAGTCAAGCACATGCATGGGAGATTGGCCTCCTGTAGTCTATTCTCCATGTTTATTCGATTCGTTCAAAATGTGGTACACGGGGATTTTTGGGGTCGCTGAATCCAAATTTGATGTCAGATTTAAAAAATTCAAAATGGCGGGCCCAATACGGCGGAAAATTATTAAATTGACTCGATTCGTTCAACAATCGGTACACGGGGGTTTTTGAACAAATCGAATCAATTTTAAAATTTTTCGCCATACTGGGCCCGCCATTTTTAATTTTTTAAATCTGACCTCAAATTTGAATTTAGCGACTCCAAAAACCCTATAACGGAACCATCAAAAAAATTTTATAAATTTTTATAATTGTTAAAAAAGCCATTAGGCCAAATAAAATATCACCATCTTATAATTCTAAGGGAATCTCGACTCATGGAATTAACTTCATTAGTAAAACTGATGAGGTCGTGACCAGTGTCCTCTTATGCGACCATATAATTCTGGTCAAAATAAAAAAATTATTATAAAACTATTAATATAAAGATTTCCTTTAATTGTTATGTAATATATTTTTTTACAATTTTTCCAATGCGCTTGATATATTGTTTCTTCTTTTTTATAATGAATTCTTGTTTAATGAAATTAATTGTCCTTTAATTTTTCTTAAAGTATACCAGGTGAAAAGTATGCTTTTATCGACTCTCGTAAAACTTGAATTTTCTCACGATTATCCGTAAACGGTAAGGTCGATTTGGCACGTTCCATTTCCGGATTCAGTAGAATCCAGACAAACTCATTTTTATGATGTAATATATAAAAGAAAGAAAAATTAATTAAAGTACGCTGTAATCGTTCTTCGGTTAAAAGAAATATGAAATGAAACCTATGTATTTTCTAAATTCATTACTTTCCCATATCTTTGAATTAGCGTTATTACTTGAATATTATTTTATGTTTCATACCTATAATATTATATAACTGTCGTAAAACATTTTACTAAATTTATATAATATACGATATATAAAATAATCATACATTATTTTTTTTCACAAAAAAATCAATTTACGGATAATAGAGATCTTTATATGTAGAGTAGAAGCACGTTACTCGGGGATTTTTGGTGTCGCTGATTACAAATCTGATATTAGTTTTTCAAATTTCAAAAAATAATTATGTCCTCTTCCACATCACCCATGAGGTGGAACATTAGACGCGCTCCTTAACGTGCTTCCCCATTGCACAGTTTATTCAATTACAAATTGAAATTAATTTTTTTCAATATGTAATTAAGGTCAATATGTGCATTAGGCCTATCCACACCTCAGAACAAAATATATTACAGAAATAGTTGAAAGATTTTCAATATTGCCAAAATATTTTTGTACTGTGGGAGACCTGAAAGAAAAACATATTTATTACGATTTATTATTAAAACCTGAAATATAAAAATTATTATTAGTAACCTTAAACGCAGAAAAACATTGATTAGTAAAACACAAAAAAATGTATTATTAGTAACCAGTAAGAAAAAGACATTCATTAATAAAACATGTAAGAAAAAACATTAATCATTATAACATGTAAAAAAAATTAATTATTAGTAACCAGTAAGAAAAACACATTCATTAGTAAAATATGTAAGAAAAGAACATTCATTATTAAAACATGTGATGAATTGTAAAATTGTTAAAAAATATTTTTTTCATTTTTTTTTTTGAACCTAAAATCATATTTCATTATGAAAAATAAGTAATTTTTAACAATTTTACAAGTTTTTTTAATTTTCAAAAATGCAAAAAATGCTGCGCGCGGTGTTTAAATGTTTATTTAAACCTATAAAACTTATCCGCCCACTATAAATTTTTTTGCAAAATCTTCTTAGTATTTCCAGGTATGTTTAAAAAAAATTAAAAAAATATCATATCCAAATTAAAAAATACTTAATTTGTTTAGAAAAAATTGATATTTTTTTAATAAAAAATGAAAAAAAAAATTTTTTGTTAACATTATTGGCGATTCAAACAGCTACACTAGCGCCACAGTTGAACTAACGTAAGCGTGACTCGCTCTAAAGCAGTCTCTGTTTTGACAGTTTATTTCAAATTATTTAATTATTCTGATATTTTTATTGCGTTTGTAAAATAATTTTTAAGCGTTAAATAAAAAAATAATTTAAAACACATGGAGTGCTACAGAGCGAGCCACGCTTAAGTTAGTTCAACTGTGGCGCTAGTGTAGCTGTTTCAATCGCCAATTGTAAAGTAAAAGAAAAACTGAAACTTTTATTTTCTTATCAAAAATTGAAAAAATCCATTTTTTTCGAGTTATCAGCCATTGAAAACAGGTCTACATTGAAGAAACTGAAATTTTAAAAATTCATAACTCGAAAATTTTTCAAAAAAATAAATAAATACGTATATCTTTTTTTTCACTACAGAACAAGAAAAAATATATTTGGCCGAATTTAAAGGGTCAACGGAAATCTCACGTGATTTTGCCCATATATAATACATTCCACTCAAATGCAGATTTTAAGCCTAGTTTTACTTTTTTTCATAAAATTTAAAAATTACATACTAGTTTTTAAATTTTACTTTATTTTTGTATAATGTACTATATTATATTTCGATACAAAAAATAATCTTTCAGTGTTGATAAATGTAAATGTAATTTTTGTTTGAATTATTCAAAGATCTTTCGCGGTCATTTTGTTATTTAAAATTTACACTTACGGGGGCCCTAAGCACTTAGCTCTTTTGAAATTTAGAATAAAAAATTAGACAACTTCATATCAAAAACTGACGAAAATTTTATTACAACGTATAATAAAACACTTTTTAAAACAAATGTATTTTGTGTACCTTTAATTCAATATATATTTAAATTAATAATACTGTTTTTAACAGCAGTAAACTTGTATTTTTACAAGATTACCTAGGAGCGAGAAAAATTAAAATTCTGCCTATGTGAAAAATTCCGAAAAAATTATTATTTATTATTAACAAATTCTATTACAAATTATGTAAAAAACACAATGAATATTAGCGAAAAGAATTGAGTAATTTGCAATTGTGTCATATTAAAGTCCAAAAAATATATTAAAAGTAAGATCTTTTTTTATATAAAAAATCAGTCTTTTCAGATTATAAACGAAATACAGAATGGGCCTCTTACCCGCTTCATTGTCTTTGACAAAGATATTTTTCACTATATAACCAAAACGAAAAATAAAGTGTAAGCATTTGAATAACACTAATTTATTATTATTAATTTATAATCGATGGAATTATAATTAAAATAAACTATTTTCATGTTAATACTGATGCGCCATGTTGATTTTCTGAAACCAGCTGTTCAACATAGTCATGGCAGGGCTGAGCTATCTTGGTGCGTAAGCTTTGAAATAGTTATTCTTTACCAATGTAGATGGCATTATAGGGTTAATGTTCTCTTTGCTGAATTATGATAAGGAGAAATGAGATTATAAAAAGAAGAATAATACAAATTGCATTGCGATTAATCGAGAACCAGAAGTCTGTATAGAAAAATGCAAACAATTTTAATTATATTGAAAAAATTGATGTTTTTGTTTATTTATTTTGAAATAAATGATTGAAATGAGTGCGTGACATCATTGCAATTAAAAATTCGAAAAAAAATTAAGCCTTACAAAAATTTGGGAGCCCTTGTCAAAACGGGGCCTTAAGCAGCTACTTATTTTGCATGCATTTATAAATTCGGCCCTGTATTTTTGAATATGTATATTTTAATTTTTCTGATGAATTTGTAACAGATTTACTAAAATTTCTAATTTCTATTCTATTTATAGAAATTTCTTATATATATTTTTTTCAGTTATAAAAATATTATTTAAGTATAGTTAAAACTAAAATTGACTGTTAAAAGCTTATAAAATTCTTAGTACATCAACTGATATGTGTCTAACATTTACTAATGGGAAAAATTAAATTTTTTATGTCTCGACAGAGTGTTAATTAGTCTCAGAAGTTGAAGTATTTTTAAACAATTTTACTACCTCTAAACACTGTTATTCCAAGAGCGAAACAATGAACAGGTAATTATTTTCAAAATGTTATCTGTGTATTAGTAGGGTGATTAGTAATACGCGTTCAATATTTAGCCAAACCGATTTAAATTAAATTTGTGGGGGGACTCTCAATTTATTTTGAAAACTTTCTTGTAGATTTCGAGATGAAAGAAATAGGTTTTTTGAAAAAATTCTTAGTGGGTGGGTATTGTTTGCCAGCCATTTTGGAAATTTTTGCAACTTCTCAATGTAAACAGAAAGAATTAACAAAAAGCATACTTCCGTTTTATGAAAGAATTTGATTGGTCGTCTACAGAAGAAATTCCCTAGAAATCAACAGGTTTTAAAAAAATGTGAATTAAAAACAGAAAGTTTTTAATTTTCAAAAATTATCAAAAATAAATAAGTGGTTAAAAAAGTGTATTAAAAAAAGTGCCCTAGTAGAAATTTGTCCTAGCTATTTTAAAGGAACTGCCTAGTCGCGCTGGAGTCTGTCTAGTTACTTGACTGACCAGCTAGCTAAAAACTCGAATGTCATGTCACGCTTTTTTCATCAAGTTATTATCCAGCCCAACTTGATAATTATTTATCAATAGGACTTTTGAAAAACTAGTCAAATTAATTCTTTTAAATATTTCGAAATTCATTTAATAATAAGATTTAATGTAGTAAACACGTTTATTTTATGTAATTAAAAAAAATATTCCAATTATCAACAAAAATTATTATAAGAAAATATATTGCACTAAATATAGTAATTCGTTATAAAAATGTAATTTTTCATTCACAATTAAACTGGATTTAAAAAAAAAATTTACATAAGTAAAACGATTGAAGCAACATCTTGACCTGAACTGTTAACAACACTGAAACAATTATAATTTTTATATTAATATGAATGTCATAACATAAACCTTAAAACACTTCTCGCAGTTTCAACGAAAAAATCTTGGGGCTACCGGGGAGCGAACACGGGTCCGCTGGGCGGGAACGAAAGAAACGCACGCTTTACGCAACTCGGCCGTTCTGATCAGTGATATTAGAATAAATGCTTGACGTATTTCACTGTACCTAATAATATTATGAATTTGTGCATATTATTTTTATTATTTTCTAGGCAAATAAACATTTTAGATGTTTATTTGATTTTAAATGATTTACTTATAATTTAATTTAAACATTAGACAATTATAAAAAACTAATTACTAATTTTTTTTATTTATTATCCTCAAAAATTATATGTAAAATTTTATAAATAAAATTATTTTAATAAATTAATAATTATTGATATAATATAATATTATTATTATTATTATTATTATTATTATTATTATTATTATTATTATTATTATTATTATTATTATATTATTATAATATACTCAAACAGAAAAATAATATTCTACTATATTTGTAAAATTTGTCTGAAAATAATAATAATTGTTTAATCATTTTTTTTTAAAAACTAAAAACACTTTTTATTCAAGGTAATATTATTTTCATAATAATTTAATTTATTGCAATTATTTTATTATAATTTAATAAATTTTATTATTTTAAAAAAGCGCGCGCTATTTTGTCTTGGGCCAATCAAGTGATTTCAACTAAATATAGGTTATGTTCGTTTCTGATTCATGACAGCTGGCAAACATTTACAACAAATAATATTTTGCAAGTGTATATTTATTGCAATAAGATAAGTTATGCAAAAAATATATATGTGGAACAATAATTTACAGTGATTTTCATAAAATGAATATTGATTTAGATGCTCTGGAAAGCAAAGTTCATTTTTTCTTAAATTCAATTTTTTCGACCACCGAGATATTTCGATACATTTTCATGTGTTTTGTATGCACTGTCTTTTTTTGAGAAAGGAATATTAATATTATTATTATTAATTTTTATAAACAAGTTGTAATTTTTTTAAATCAAGCAAGCGAAATGTCAATACACAAAATCCTAGCATAGCTGTCCAGTTACTAGACTTATTGAAGCGCCACCGCCATGACAAGGATATGAATTTAATTTCGAGCAGCACTGGACAGTGCCATTAAAAAAACTGGATAGCTTTGAGTCGTGGAATTATCAAGTTCAACTTGAATTTCTTTCAAAAAGCACTGATCAGTAACTTCACAGTTATTTATCAGTTCAGCTAGAATCAGCGTCCGCGAGAAAAACTGTCAAGTAACTTGAGTCAATCTAGTGCATCCACGACAAATTTCTACTAGGGTGAAAGAAAATTTTGGAAGTGAAAAGAAACTTGTTCTGAGGTAAGTAGAAAAAAAATAACAACATTTGTCAGGTTAAGTAGGGTTAACTTGTTTGTTTACTTTTTTTATTTTACAGTTATTGTATTCAAATTGTTAATATTTAAATGTAATGGAAAAAACTTAACTACTAAAAAGTAAAAATAATAAATTATAAGTCATTTTTCTTAAAACTATTAAAAATTGTTTAAAAAAAAATTAGACAATAAATTTTTTTTAAATTGTCCGTCAACAGCTGTTATCTGGTGACGTGTTTCGTTAAACAACAAATTTTTTTTTCCTTTATAAAATTTTTTTTTCAAGAAATTATGTTTATTATTATCAGAAAAAGTAATAATTAGTTAATTAATTATTTAATTTTGCTTTCTATTTTAGCCAATATTCAATTTAAATAAATAAATTGATAAGTCTTAAAAAAAGTCATCAGTATTTTTTTTAAATGATATTAATTTATACTACAGTCGAATCTCCCATAAGTTAATTTTCCCCTATCACGTACCCCCTCTACCTAAAAAAAACTTTAGTCATTACACATGCGCATAGACTATTTTAAATGTACACAAATATGTTGAATTTGACAAACTGTCAAAAAAGATTTTTTAATTGAAAAAAATTTAATTAAAAAAAATACTAATTTAAAAATTTTTTCTTAAATGGGAGGATATTTCTTTAAAAGAATTACAGAAGGAGCATTGTGATAATCCCGATCACAACAATAACTGTGATCTAATTCTAGAACCTCAAAATAAAAAATCAAGGTTTTTATAAAATTAAAAACAATAAGATAACTTGATAAAAATTAAAGTTTTATGTTTTATGTATGTCTACGATGTTTAACAATGTTCTTCTAAAACGTGTAATTAACATCTTGTTCCACTACCTAGAATAAAAACATTCGATTCATGTTTAAAAGAATTTTCTTTTAATTTAATTGAATTTTGATTTTTTTAATTTAATTTAATTATTAAATAATTGTTTCACTGATGTAGCTGCATCATTTACGAATATTAATTCCTTAATAATATTTCCAATTAACTCAAATAATATTTTATCATGAATAAAATTCTGTCCATGATTTATAAAATTAATAAAAGTAGTTAAAAGAATAATACAAGTATGTACCGACAATGTTTTTCACAGTCAACTAAACTTATATTAAATTAAATATTCAAACATTTCTAATAACTCATTTACTTCACAAGACTTCAAACATATATTTTGAAATTGACCGCCATGCGCAATAGGTCACTGCGCAACTATTTCTCCTTACGCGGCAATTCTCTCATAATGGCGCACTCACACCTTTTTTGGCTGCCTGCCTGCCTACAGGTTACCATGGCAACGCACGGGTGTGAGTGAGACAGAAAATTTGAATATTCAAATTTTTAAATTTTCTGTCGCACTCACTCTCATGCGTTGCCATGGTAACCTGCAGGCAGTCAAAAAGGTGTGAGAGCGCCTTAAGTTAACCCCCCACCAGAATTAACTTATGGGAGATTCGACTGTACTCAAAAAAATGCTCGTCAACAGCTGCCATCTTGTGGCGCTTATCATTAAACAACACAAATTTTATTATTATCCTTAACAAAAAATGTTTTTTTCGTCAAATTTTTTCACTAAATGTAATAAATATTCTAGTTTTATTTGATTAATTAAATTAAATTAATAATTAATTTTATTTTCTATTTTATCTAATATGTAATTGAATAAAATAAATTGGTACGTGATAAAAAAAATCAGAAGTATTTTTTTCTAAAATTAATTTAATTTCAAATTCTCAAAAAAAATGCTCCCCAACAGCTGCCATCTTGTGTCGCTTCTCATTAAACAATACAAATTCCGGTATAACTCTAAACAAAAAAATTTTTTTTCAGTTAAATTTTTCCCCCTTAAAAGTAATAAATATTCCAGTTTTATTTGATTAATAAAATTAATTATAAAATCAATTTTTAAATTGACTTCAGAATAAATTTCTTTTGCTATGTGCAAAAAAATTGTAATAATTCAGTAAAAAAAAGTAATTAAGTAAGTAATTAAATAAAAATAATAATTAATTTTTTTTCTATTTTATCTAATATGTAATTGAACAAAATAAATTGGTACGTGATAAAAAAAATCAGCAGTATTTTTTTCTAAAATTAATTTAATTTTAAATTCATTTTTCTACTGAAAAAATTAAATTTTTTTTCAAAAACTAAAAATTGTAAATTTGTTTATAATTGAAAACTAGACGCGAGGCCTAACGAAAACTTTTTTTAATCTCTTTAGAATGCATCACTTAATTTAAAATGTAGAATAAATAATTTCACCTGTTTCCACTTTTGCATGCTTCTCGCACTTTCAGGACTTAACAAATTGAGCCAGTTGGAAATACAACTCCACAATCTCAAATTGTAATGTTTCGAATTTTCATCTCTGAAATTTTTCTGTAGAAGGCTAAGATGACTTTCAAGAAATTTAACGAATTTATTTTGTTGAGAAACGGTGATTTTTCTAATACGCCTATTAACATTATTTTCATCCACTACAAAAATATAAAAATTTATAAAATATCATAATAAATATTAATAACTAAAGAATAATTGATGATAACAAATTACTTACTGTTTAATAACTTTTCAAGTTTTATTTCGTTATGTCACAAAAAAAAATGAGCATCGGTTTTGATAAAAAAAATTTTAAAATCTATCTCTCTTGATAAAAAAAACTAAGATGAATTTTTAAAAAAATTTAATTTGTGATGAAAAGCGCTCACAGATGGCAGCATTAAAAAAGCTTTCTTTTAAAACAATTTTAAATAACTATTATAATTTCTGTAAAAATTCATTAAATAATAACTAAATTTTTAATTTTAAAAAATTAATATCTATAATAATTTATTTAAAAATTGTTTACATAATAATTAAATGTTGTATTCATATGTAATGAAATAAAGTAAAATAAATTGCAAAATGAGAAAACTTACATTTAAAAAAATTTTATTTGATTAAAATAATACAAACTACTTAAAAATATTTATGTAGTTCAAATGTTTTTTAATTTGGATCCAAACAATAAGTACTTGCAACTATTAATTTATTTATTTCAATCAAATATTTCGTTTTTTTGAAAAACTACATTAAAAAGTAAAATTAAATTAAACAGCATATCCCTATTATTTTTTTACCTTCAAACAACGCATAATACCTTCAAAACAACCTACTAATTAAATCTAAACAGCATTAGAATAAGAACAATCAATTTTATTCCATTTTATTAGATAGAATGGTTTCCTGGAAAATGAAAAAATCCCTTACAAAGTCACAAAAAATTAAACAGCATGTCTCCATTACTTTTTTACCTTAAAACATCACAAATTACCTTCAAAAAAACATACCAATTGAACCTAAATTGCAAGAGAATAAGAACAATCAATTTTATTCCATTTTTTAGATAGAATGTTTTCCTGGAAAATGAAAAAATCGCTTACAAAGTCAAATAAAGTTAAACAGCATTTTCATCATTATTTTTTTACCTTTAAACAACACATAGTACCTTCAAAAAAACCTACTAATTGAACCTAAATTGCAAGAGAATAAGAACAGTCAGTTTTATTCTATTCTTCTAGATAGAATGTTTTCCTGGAAAATGAAAAAATCCCTTACAAAGTCAATAAAAGTTAATCAGCATGTCTCCATTACTTTTTTACCTTAAAACATCACAAATTACCTTCAAAAAAACATACCAATTGAACCTAAATTGCAAGAGAATAAGAACAATCAATTTTATTCCATTTTTTAGATAGAATGTTTTCCTGGAAAATGAAAAAATCGCTTACAAAGTCAAATAAAGTTAAACAGCATTTTCATCATTATTTTTTTACCTTTAAACAACACATAGTACCTTCAAAAAAACCTACTAATTGAACCTAAATTGCAAGAGAATAAGAACAGTCAGTTTTATTCTATTCTTCTAGATAGAATGTTTTCCTGGAAAATGAAAAAATCCCTTACAAAGTCAATAAAAGTTCATCAGCATGTCGCCATTATTTTTTTACCTTAAAACATCACATATAACCTTTAAAAAAACCTACCAATTGAACTTAAATTGCATGAGAAAAAGAACAATCAATTTTATTCAATTTTTTTTATGTAGAATGTTTTCCTAGAAAATGAAAAAATCCCTTATACAAAGTCAAATAAAGTTTTACAGCATTTCACCATTATTTTTTCACCTTAAAACATCACATATTAATTTTAAAAAACCTACCAATTGAACCTAAGTTGAAAGAAAATAGGAACCATCAATTTTATTCCATTTTTTTAGATAGAATGTTTTCCTGGAAAATGAAAAAATCCCTTACAAAGTCAAATAAAGTTAAACAACATGTCGCTATTATTTTTTTACCTTAAAACATCACATATAACCTTAAAAAAAACCTACGAATTGAACCTAAACTCTCTAAATTTGAATTAGCGAAAATTTCACTGTTTGAATCAGCGAATAAAGTTTTCACTGCAAATCAGCGGTTACAGCTAATAAAATAGCGAAACACGAATCGGCGAACGTCGGTCATTTTCGTCGGAACACAGTAAACTTGGTTGTATCTTTTTCTATTGCAACGTTTTGATGGTCTCATTTTTTGATGCAAAAAATTTAATCAATTTATATCAATCATGGCCGAATTGAATCGACTCAAAATTAAACGAATTTTTTTCAGATATTTTGGTAATAGTACAATTGCGGAGACCATTTCACTATTTAATTTGAACATGAAAATAACAGAAAATCAAAGACAATGTGCAATTCGATAATTAAAAAGTGACAGCTTATAAACATAACCTAAAATGCATGAGAAAAAATTTGTCGATAAAATCAATATAGCCGAGCTTTTTAGAAGGTAGATGGCAGTTTTGCTTTTTATAAAAACGATTCAAAAAAAATTTAAAGAAAGAAAATAGATGAGTGCTGCCATCTACCTTCTAAAAAGCTCGGCTATATTGATTTTATCGACAAATTTTTTCTCATGCATTTTAGGTTATGTTTATAAGCTGTCACTTTTTAATTATCGAATTGCACATTGTCTTTGATTTTCTGTTATTTTAATATTGAAATTAAATAGTGAAATGGTCTCTGCAATTGTACTATTACCAAAATATCTGAAAAAAATTCCTTTAATTTTGAGTCGATTCAATTCGGCCATGATTGATATAAATTGATTAAATTTTTTGCATCAAAAAATGAGACCGTTTCGTGTATCATTTCTAAAAATGATACACAAAACGATCTCTTTTTGATATAACTTATGTGCATCAAAACGTTACAAAGATTTGATGCAATTTTTGGTCTCAATTTGATACTTTTAGGAAAACTGTGAAGATAAAATTATTTTTAAAATGGAGTATTCCGCTGATTGAAATAGTTGTTAGTCGCTAATTCGCAGCTGCATACTTATAGCTTTTTCAATCAGCGACTATTCGCTGCCAATCAGCGGATTTTAGCTGATTCAAATTTAGAGAGAATTGCATGAGAATAAGAACAATCAATTTTATTCCATTTTGCTTCCTCGTGGAGGAAGCTTTGTAGTCCTTTCGTTTATAAAACTTTTCAAAGTGGCGGAAACAAATTTTTTTCTTTATAGAAACATGTGATATGAGATCCTAATCAATTGTCCGGATGTATGTGTGTGTGTGTGGATCTCTTTTTTGTTTAGAAGATAACTTTAACAGGTTTTAATGGATTTAGATAAAATTTAGTAGGCTCATTTATCATATTAATATCTCAAATCTGACCAAAGGATTTTGAAAAATACTCCAAAAAAAAATTTTATGGTCTTTTTTCCAAAAATTTTTATTTAATCGAAAAAATTTTTAAATAGAAAAATTTAAGGTTATATATAATAAAATCGTATTCTTTACGTCAAGCCGAATCGATCAATTTATATAAAGTATTCAATTGAGGTAAATTTAAAGAATTAATGAATGTTAAAAAATCAAAAATTCACATTTTGGCTATAAAAATTTGAGATTTTTTAAATTGAAGTTTATATATGAAATAATTGTATTCCTTACGTCCTTACATAAAAAGGGTCTTCCTCTACTCGGATCAGGGTGTCAATTTTTTTCTACACTTTTCGGTGAATTTTATGCAAGAATATGCAATAAAATCTTCTGCCTAAGAAAAATTAAATTTTTTTGGTAAGTTTTTTATGCTGTTGGATGCGATTTTGTTTATAAAAAGGGTCTTCCTCTACACGGATCTGGGTGTCAATTTTTTTCTACACTTTTCGGTGTATTTTGTGCAAGAATATGCAATAAAATCTTCTGCCAAAGAAAAATTAAATTTTTTTGGTAAGTTTTTTATGCTTTTGGATGCATTTTTGGTCATAAAAAGGGTCTTCCTCTACTCGGATCAGGGTGTCAATTTTTTTCTACACTTTTCGGTGTATTCTGTGCAAGAATATGCAATAAAATCTTCTGCCTAAGAAAAATTAAATTTTTTTGGTAAGTTTTTTATGCTGTTGGATGCGATTTTGTTTATAAAAAGGGTCTTCCTCTACACGGATCTGGGTGTCAATTTTTTTCTACACTTTTCGGTGTATTTTGTGCAAGAATATGAAATAAAATCTTCTGCCTAAGAAAAACTGAATTTTTTGGTAAGTTTTTTTTGCTTTTGGATGCGTTTTTGGTCATAAAAAGGGTCTTCCTCTACTCGGATCTGGATGTCAATTATTTTCTACACTTTTCGGTGTATTCTGTGCATGAATATGCACTAAAATCGTCTGCCTAAAAAAAATTGAATTTTTTTGGGAAGTTTTTTATGCTGTTATCGTCTGCAATAAAATCGTCTGCCGAAGAAAAATTGAATTTTTTGGGAAGATTTTTATGCTTTTGGATGCATTTTTGGTCATAAAAATGGTCTTCCTCTACTCGAATTTGGGTGTCAATGTTTTTCTACTCTTTTCGGTGTATTCTGTGCATAAATATGCAATAAAATTGTCTGCCTAAGAAAAATTAAATTTTTTTGGTAAGTTTTTTATGCTTTTGGATGCATTTTTGGTCATAAAAAGGGTCTTCCTCTACTCGGATCAGGGTGTCAATTTTTTTCTACACTTTTCGGTGTATTTTGTGCAAGAATATGCAATAAAATCTTCTGCCTAAGAAAAATTGAATTTTTTTAGTAAGTTTTTTATGCTTTTGGATGCGTTTTTGGTCATAACGAGGGTCTTTCTCGACTCCGATGTAGGTGTCAATTTTTTTCTACACTTTTCGGTGTATTTTGTGCAAGAATATGAAATAAAATCTTCTGCCTAAGAAAAACTGAATTTTTTGGTAAGTTTTTTTTGCTTTTGGATGCGTTTTTGGTCATAAAAAGGGTCTTCCTCTACTCGGATCTGGATGTCAATTTTTTTCTACACTTTTCGGTGTATTCTGTGCATGAATATGCAATAAAATCGTCTGCCTAAGAAAAACTGAATTTTTTTGGTAAGTTTTTTATGCTGTTGGATGCGATTTTAGTCATAAAAACGGTCTTCCTCTACTCGGATTTGGGTGTCAATTTTTTTCTACACTTTTCGGTGTATTCTGTGCATAAATATGCAATAAAATTGTCTGCCTAAGAAAAATTGAATTTTTTTGGTAAGTTTTTTATGCTTTTGGATGCGTTTTTGGTCATAAAAATGGTCTTCCTCTACTAGGATCTGGGTGTCAATTTTTTTCTACACTTTTCGGTGTATTTTGTGCAAGAATATGAAATAAAATCTTCTGCCTAAGAAAAACTGAATTTTTTGGTAAGTTTTTTTTGCTTTTGGATGCGTTTTTGGTCATAAAAAGGGTCTTCCTCTACTCGGATCTGGATGTCAATTATTTTCTACACTTTTCGGTGTATTCTGTGCATGAATATGCACTAAAATCGTCTGCCTAAAAAAAATTGAATTTTTTTGGGAAGTTTTTTATGCTGTTATCGTCTGCAATAAAATCGTCTGCCGAAGAAAAATTGAATTTTTTGGGAAGATTTTTATGCTTTTGGATGCATTTTTGGTCATAAAAATGGTCTTCCTCTACTCGAATTTGGGTGTCAATGTTTTTCTACTCTTTTCGGTGTATTCTGTGCATAAATATGCAATAAAATTGTCTGCCTAAGAAAAATTAAATTTTTTTGGTAAGTTTTTTATGCTTTTGGATGCATTTTTGGTCATAAAAAGGGTCTTCCTCTACTCGGATCAGGGTGTCAATTTTTTTCTACACTTTTCGGTGTATTTTGTGCAAGAATATGCAATAAAATCTTCTGCCTAAGAAAAATTGAATTTTTTTAGTAAGTTTTTTATGCTTTTGGATGCGTTTTTGGTCATAACGAGGGTCTTTCTCGACTCCGATGTAGGTGTCAATTTTTTTCTACACTTTTCGGTGTATTTTGTGCAAGAATATAAAATAAAATCTTCTGCCTAAGAAAAACTGAATTTTTTGGTAAGTTTTTTTTGCTTTTGGATGCGTTTTTGGTCATAAAAAGGGTCTTCCTCTACTCGGATCTGGATGTCAATTTTTTTCTACACTTTTCGGTGTATTCTGTGCATGAATATGCAATAAAATCGTCTGCCTAAGAAAAACTGAATTTTTTTGGTAAGTTTTTTATGCTGTTGGATGCGATTTTAGTCATAAAAACGGTCTTCCTCTACTCGGATTTGGGTGTCAATTTTTTTCTACACTTTTCGGTGTATTCTGTGCATAAATATGCAAGAAAATTGTCTGCCTAAGAAAAATTGAATTTTTTTGGTAAGTTTTTTATGCTTTTGGATGCGTTTTTGGTCATAAAAATGGTCTTCCTCTACTAGGATCTGGGTGTCAATTTTTTTCTACACTTTTCGGTGTATTTTGTGCAAGAATATGAAATAAAATCTTCTGCCTAAGAAAAACTGAATTTTTTGGTAAGTTTTTTTTGCTTTTGGATGCGTTTTTGGTCATAAAAAGGGTCTTCCTCTACTCGGATCTGGATGTCAATTATTTTCTACACTTTTCGGTGTATTCTGTGCATGAATATGCACTAAAATCGTCTGCCTAAAAAAAATTGAATTTTTTTGGGAAGTTTTTTATGCTGTTATCGTCTGCAATAAAATCGTCTGCCGAAGAAAAATTGAATTTTTTGGGAAGATTTTTATGCTTTTGGATGCATTTTTGGTCATAAAAAGGGTCTTCCTCTACTCGAATCAGGGTGTCAATTTTTTTCTACACTTTTCGGTGTATTTTGTGCAAGAATATGCAATAAAATCTTCTGCCTAAGAAAAATTGAATTTTTTTAGTAAGTTTTTTATGCTTTTGGATGCGTTTTTGGTCATAACGAGGGTCTTTCTCGACTCCGATGTAGGTGTCAATTTTTTTCTACACTTTTCGGTGTATTTTGTGCAAGAATATGAAATAAAATCTTCTGCCTAAGAAAAACTGAATTTTTTGGTAAGTTTTTTTTGCTTTTGGATGCGTTTTTGGTCATAACGAGGGTCTTTCTCGACTCCGATGTAGGTGTCAATTTTTTTCTACACTTTTCGGTGTATTTTGTGCAAGAATATGAAATAAAATCTTCTGCCTAAGAAAAACTGAATTTTTATGGTAAGTTTTTTATGCTGTTATCGTCTGCAATAAAATCGTCTGCCGAAGAAAAATTGAATTTTTTGGGAAGATTTTTCTGCTTTTGGATGCATTTTTGGTCATAAAAATGGTCTTCTTCTACTCGGATTTGGGTGTCAATTTTTTTCTACACTTTTCGGTGTATTTTGTGCACGAATATGCAATAAAATCGTCTGCCTAAGAAAAATTGAATTTTTTTGGTAAGTTTTTTATGCTGTTGGATGCGTTTTTGGTCATAAAAATGGTCTTCCTCTACTCGGATCTGGGTGTCAATTTTTTTCTACACTTTTCGGTGTATTTTGTGCACGAATATGCAATAAAATCGTCTGCCTAAGAAAAATTGAATTTTTTTGGTAAGTTTTTTATGCTGTTGGATGCGTTTTTGGTCATAAAAATAGTCTTCCTCTACTCGGATCTGGGTGTCAATTTTTTTCTACACTTTTCGGTGTATTTTGTGCAAGAATATGCAATAAAATCTTCTGCCTAAGAAAAATTGAATTTTTTTAGTAAGTTTTTTATGCTTTTGGATGCGTTTTTGGTCATAACGAGGGTCTTTCTCGACTCCGATGTAGGTGTCAATTTTTTTCTACACTTTTCGGTGTATTTTGTGCAAGAATATGAAATAAAATCTTCTGCCTAAAAAAAACTGAATTTTTTGGTAAGTTTTTTTTGCTTTTGGATGCGTTTTTGGTCATAAAAAGGGTCTTCCTCTACTCGGATCTGGGTGTCAATTTTTTTCTACACTTTTCGGTGTATTTTGTGCAAGAATATGCAATAAAATCTTCTGCCTAAGCAAAATTGAATTTTTTTAGTAAGTTTTTTATGCTTTTGGATGCGTTTTTGGTCATAAAAAGGGTCTTCCTCTACTCGGATCTGGGTGTCAATTTTTTTCTACACTTTTCGGTGTATTTTGTGCAAGAATATGCAATAAAATCTTCTGCCTAAGAAAAATTGAATTTTTTTAGTAAGTTTTTTATGCTTTTGGATGCGTTTTTGGTCATAAAAAGGGTCTTCCTCTACTCGGATCTGGGTGTCAATTTTTTTCTACACTTTTCGGTGTATTTTGTGCAAGAATATGCAATAAAATCTTCTGCCTAAGAAAAATTGAATTTTTTTAGTAAGTTTTTTATGCTTTTGGATGCGTTTTTGGTCATAAAAAGGGTCTTCCTCTACTCGGATCTGGGTGTCAATTTTTTTCTACACTTTTCGGTGTATTTTGTGCAAGAATATGCAATAAAATCTTCTGCCTAAGAAAAATTGAATTTTTTTAGTAAGTTTTTTATGCTTTTGGATGCGTTTTTGGTCATAACGAGGGTCTTTCTCGACTCCGATGTAGGTGTCAATTTTTTTCTACACTTTTCGGTGTATTTTGTGCAAGAATATGCAATAAAATATTCTGCCTAAGCAAAATTGAATTTATTTAGTAAGTTTTTTATGCTTTTGGATGCGTTTTTGGTCATAACGAGGGTCTTTCTCGACTCCGATGTAGGTGTCAATTTTTTTCTACACTTTTCGGTGTATTTTGTGCAAGAATATGCAATAAAATATTCTGCCTAAGCAAAATTGAATTTATTTAGTAAGTTTTTTATGCTTTTGGATGCGTTTTTGGTCATAACGAGGGTCTTTCTCGACTCCGATGTAGGTGTCAATTTTTTTCTACACTTTTCGGTGTATTTTGTGCAAGAATATGAAATAAAATCGTCTGCCTAAGAAAAACTGAATTTTTTTTGTAAGTTTTTTATGCTGTTGGATGCGATTTTAGTCATAAAAACGGTCTTCCTCTACTCGGATTTGGGTGTCAATTTTTTTCTACACTTTTCGGTGTATTCTGTGCATAAATATGCAATAAAATTATCTGCCTAAGAAAAATTGAATTTTTTTGGTAAGTTTTTTATGCTGTTGGATGCGATTTTAGTCATAAAAACGGTCTTCCTCTACTCGGATTTGGGTGTCAATTTTTTTCTACACTTTTCGGTGTATTGTGTGCATAAATATGCAATAAAATTGTCTGCCTAAGAAAAATTGAATTTTTTTGGTAAGTTTTTTATGCTTTTGGATGCGTTTTTGGTCATAAAAATGGTCTTCCTCTACTAGGATCTGGGTGTCAATTTTTTTCTACACTTTTCGGTGTATTTTGTGCAAGAATATGCAATAAAATCGTCTGCCTAAGAAAAATTGAATTTTTTTGGTAAGTTTTTTATGCTGTTGGATGCGTTTTTGGTCATAAAAATGGTCTTCCTCTACTCGGATCTGGGTGTCAATTTTTTTCTACACTTTTCGGTGTATTTTGTGCAAGAATATGCAATAAAATCTTCTGCCTAAGAAAAATTGAATTTTTTTAGTAAGTTTTTTATGCTTTTGGATGCGTTTTTGGTCATAAAAAGGGTCTTCCTCTACTCGGATCTGGGTGTCAATTTTTTTCTACACTTTTCGGTGTATTTTGTGCAAGAATATGCAATAAAATCTTCTGCCTAAGAAAAATTGAATTTTTTTAGTAAGTTTTTTATGCTTTTGGATGCGTTTTTGGTCATAAAAAGGGTCTTCCTCTACTCGGATCTGGGTTTCAATTTTTTTCTACACTTTTCGGTGTATTTTGTGCAAGAATATGCAATAAAATCTTCTGCCTAAGAAAAATTGAATTTTTTTAGTAAGTTTTTTATGCTTTTGGATGCGTTTTTGGTCATAACGATGGTCTTTCTCGACTCCGATGTAGGTGTCAATTTTTTTCTACACTTTTCGGTGTATTTTGTGCAAGAATATGCAATAAAATCTTCTGCCTAAGCAAAATTGAATTTTTTTAGTAAGTTTTTTATGCTTTTGGATGCGTTTTTGGTCATAAAAAGGGTCTTCCTCTACTCGGATCTGGGTGTCAATTTTTTTCTACACTTTTCGGTGTATTCTGTGCATAAATATGCAATAAAATCTTCTGCCTAAGAAAAATTGAATTTTTTTAGTAAGTTTTTTATGCTTTTGGATGCGTTTTCGGTCATAAAAAGGGTCTTCCTCTACTCGGATCTGGGTGTCAATTTTTTTCTACACTTTTCGGTGTATTTTGTGCAAGAATATGCAATAAAATCTTTTGCCTAAGAAAAATTGAATTTTTTTAGTAAGTTTTTTATGCTTTTGGATGCGTTTTTGGTCATAACGAGGGTCTTTCTCGACTCCGATGTAGGTGTCAATTTTTTTCTACACTTTTCGGTGTATTTTGTGCAAGAATATGCAATAAAATCTTCTGCCTAAGCAAAATTGAATTTTTTTAGTAAGTTTTTTATGCTTTTGGATGCGTTTTTGGTCATAAAAAGGGTCTTCCTCTACTCGGATCTGGGTGTCAATTTTTTTCTACACTTTTCGGTGTATTTTGTGCAAGAATATGCAATAAAATCTTCTGCCTAAGAAAAATTGAATTTTTTTAGTAAGTTTTTTATGCTTTTGGATGCGTATTTGGTCATAAAAAGGGTCTTCCTCTACTCGGATCTGGGTGTCAATTTTTTTCTACACTTTTCGGTGTATTCTGTTCATGAATATGCAATAAAATCGTCTGCCTAAGAAAAACTGAATTTTTTTGGTAAGTTTTTTATGCTGTTGGATGCGATTTTAGTCATAAAAACGGTCTTCCTCTACTCGGATTTGGGTGTCAATTTTTTTCTACACTTTTCGGTGTATTCTGTGCATAAATATGCAATAAAATTGTCTGCCTAAGAAAAATTGAATTTTTTTGGTAAGTTTTTTATGCTTTTGGATGCGTTTTTGGTCATAAAAATGGTCTTCCTCTACTCGGATCTGGGTGTCAATTTTTTTCTACACTTTTCGGTGTATTTTGTGCAAGAATATGCAATAAAATCTTCTGCCTAAGAAAAATTGAATTTTTTTAGTAAGTTTTTTATGCTTTTGGATGCGTTTTTGGTCATAACGAGGGTCTTTCTCGACTCCGATGTAGGTGTCAATTTTTTTCTACACTTTTCGGTGTATTTTGTGCAAGAATATGCAATAAAATCTTCTGCCTAAGCAAAATTGAATTTTTTTAGTAAGTTTTTTATGCTTTTGGATGCGTTTTTGGTCATAACGAGGGTCTTTCTCGACTCCGATGTAGGTGTCAATTTTTTTCTACACTTTTCGGTGTATTTTGTGCAAGAATATGAAATAAAATCTTCTGCCTAAGAAAAACTGAATTTTTTGGTAAGTTTTTTTTGCTTTTGGATGCGTTTTTGGTCATAAAAAGGGTCTTCCTCTACACGGATCTGGATGTCAATTTTTTTCTACACTTTTCGGTGTATTCTGTGCATGAATATGCAATAAAATTGTCTGCCTAAGAAAAACTGAATTTTTTTGGTAAGTTTTTTATGCTGTTGGATGCGATTTTGGTCATAAAAAGGGTCTTCCTCTACTCGGATTTGGGTGTCAATTTTTTTCTACACTTTTCGGTGTATTCTGTGCATAAATATGCAATAAAATCTGTCTGCCTAAGAAAAATTGAATTTTTTTGGTAAGTTTTTTATGCTTTTGGATGCGTTTTTGGTCATAAAAAGGGTCTTCCTCTACTCGGATCTGGGTGTCAATTTTTTTCTACACTTTTCGGTGTATTTTGTGCAAGAATATGCAATAAAATCTTCTGCCTAAGAAAAACTGAATTTTTTTAGTAAGTTTTTTATGCTTTTGGATGCGTTTTTGGTCATAAAAAGGGTCTTTCTCGACTCCGATGTAGGTGTCAATTTTTTTCTACACTTTTCGGTGTATTTTGTGCATGAATATGCAATAAAATTGTCTGCCTAAGAAAAATTGAATTTTTTTGGTAAGTTTTTTATGCTTTTGGATGCGTTTTTGGTCATAAAAATGGTCTTCCTCTACTCGGATCTGGGTGTCAATTTTTTTCTACACTTTTCGGTGTATTTTGTGCAAGAATATGCAATAAAATCTTCTGCCTAAGAAAAATTGAATTTTTTTAGTAAGTTTTTTATGCTTTTGGATGCGTTTTTGGTCATAAAAAGGGTCTTCCTCTACTCGGATCTGGGTGTCAATTTTTTTCTACACTTTTCGGTGTATTTTGTGCAAGAATATGCAATAAAATCTTCTGCCTAAGAAAAATTGAATTTTTTTGGTAAGTTTTTTATGCTTTTGGATGCGTTTTTGGTCATAAAGAGGGTCTTCCTCGACTCGGATCTGGGTGTCAATTTTTTTCTACACTTTTCGGTGTATTTTGTGCAAGAATATGCAATAAAATCTTCTGCCTAAGCAAAATTGAATTTTTTTGGTAAGTTTTTTATGCTTTTGGATGCGTTTTTGGTCATAAAAAGGGTCTTCCTCTACTCGGATCTGGGTGTCAATTTTTTTCTACACTTTTCGGTGTATTTTGTGCAAGAATATGCAATAAAATCTTCTGCCTAAGAAAAATTGAATTTTTTTGGTAAGTTTTTTATGCTTTTGGATGCGTTTTTGGTCATAAAAAGGGTCTTCCTCTACTCGGATCTGGGTGTCAATTTTTTTCTACACTTTTCGGTGTATTTTGTGCAAGAATATGCAATAAAATCTTCTGCCTAAGAAAAATTGAATTTTTTTGGTAAGTTTTTTATGCTTTTGGATGCGTTTTTGGTCATAAAAAGGGTCTTCCTCTACTCGGATCTGGGTGTCAATTTTTTTCTACACTTTTCGGTGTATTTTGTGCAAGAATATGCAATAAAATCTGTCTGCCTAAGAAAAATTGAATTTTTTTGGTAAGTTTTTTATGCTTTTGGATGCGTTTTTGGTCATAAAAAGGGTCTTCCTCTACTCGGATCTGGGTGTCAATTTTTTTCTACACTTTTCGGTGTATTTTGTGCAAGAATATGCAATAAAATCTTCTGCCTAAGAAAAATTGAATTTTTTTGGTAAGTTTTTTATGCTTTTGGATGCGTTTTTGGTCATAAAAAGGGTCTTCCTCTACTCGGATCTGGGTGTCAATTTTTTTCTACACTTTTCGGTGTATTTTGTGCAAGAATATGCAATAAAATCTTCTGCCTAAGAAAAATTGAATTTTTTTGGTAAGTTTTTTATGCTTTTGGATGCGTTTTTGGTCATAAAAAGGGTCTTCCTCTACTCGGATCTGGGTGTCAATTTTTTTCTACACTTTTCGGTGTATTTTGTGCAAGAATATGCAATAAAATCTTCTGCCTAAGAAAAATTGAATTTTTTTGGTAAGTTTTTTATGCTTTTGGATGCGTTTTTGGTCATAAAAAGGGTCTTCCTCTACTCGGATCTGGGTGTCAATTTTTTTCTACACTTTTCGGTGTATTTTGTGCAAGAATATGCAATAAAATCTTCTGCCTAAGAAAAATTGAATTTTTTTGGTAAGTTTTTTATGCTTTTGGATGCGTTTTTGGTCATAAAAAGGGTCTTCCTCTACTCGGATCTGGGTGTCAATTTTTTTCTACACTTTTCGGTGTATTTTGTGCAAGAATATGCAATAAAATCTTCTGCCTAAGAAAAATTGAATTTTTTTGGTAAGTTTTTTATGCTTTTGGATGCGTTTTTGGTCATAAAAAGGGTCTTCCTCTACTCGGATCTGGGTGTCAATTTTTTTCTACACTTTTCGGTGTATTCTGTGCAAGAATATGCAATAAAATCGTCTGCCTAAAGAAAAGAATTGGAAGTTTTTGCGTACGTCTGCAAAAAACGCTGCCGAAGAAAAAGATTTTGGGTTTATGCTTTTGGATGCGTTTTTGGTCATAAAAAGGGTCTTCCTCTACTCGGATCTGGGTGTCAATTTTTTTCTACACTTTTCGGTGTATTTTGTGCAAGAATATGCAATAAAATCTTCTGCCTAAGAAAAATTGAATTTTTTTGGTAAGTTTTTTATGCTTTTGGATGCGTTTTTGGTCATAAAGAGGGTCTTCCTCTACTCGGATCTGGGTGTCAATTTTTTTCTACACTTTTTGGTGTATTTTGTGCAAGAATATGCAATAAAATCTTCTGCCTAAGAAAAATTCAATTTTTTGGTAAGTTTTTTATGCTTTTGGATGCGTTTTTGGTCATAAAAAGGGTCTTCCTCTACTCGGATCTGGGTGTCAATTTTTTTCTACACTTTTCGGTGTATTCTGTGCAAGAATATGCAATAAAATCTTCTGCCTAAGAAAAATTGAATTTTTTTGGTAAGTTTTTTATGCTGTTATCGTCTGCAATAAAATCGTCTGCCGAAGAAAAATTGAATTTTTTGGGAAGATTTTTCTGCTTTTGGATGCATTTTTGGTCATAAAAAGGGTCTTCCTCTACTCGGATCTGGGTGTCAATTTTTTTCTACACTTTTCGGTGTATTTTGTGCAAGAATATGCAATAAAATCTTCTGCCTAAGAAAAATTGAATTTTTTTGGTAAGTTTTTTATGCTTTTGGATGCGTTTTTGGTCATAAAAAGGGTCTTCCTCTACTCGGATCTGGGTGTCAATTTTTTTCTACACTTTTCGGTGTATTTTGTGCAAGAATATGCAATAAAATCTTCTGCCTAAGAAAAATTGAATTTTTTTGGTAAGTTTTTTATGCTTTTGGATGCGTTTTTGGTCATAAAAAGGGTCTTCCTCTACTCGGATCTGGGTGTCAATTTTTTTCTACACTTTTCGGTGTATTTTGTGCAAGAATATGCAATAAAATCTTCTGCCTAAGAAAAATTGAATTTTTTTGGTAAGTTTTTTATGCTTTTGGATGCGTTTTTGGTCATAAAAAGGGTCTTCCTCTACTCGGATCTGGGTGTCAATTTTTTTCTACACTTTTCGGTGTATTTTGTGCAAGAATATGCAATAAAATCTTCTGCCTAAGAAAAATTGAATTTTTTTGGTAAGTTTTTTATGCTTTTGGATGCGTTTTTGGTCATAAAAAGGGTCTTCCTCTACTCGGATCTGGGTGTCAATTTTTTTCTACACTTTTCGGTGTATTTTGTGCAAGAATATGCAATAAAATCTTCTGCCTAAGAAAAATTGAATTTTTTTGGTAAGTTTTTTATGCTTTTGGATGCGTTTTTGGTCATAAAAAGGGTCTTCCTCTACTCGGATCTGGGTGTCAATTTTTTTCTACACTTTTCGGTGTATTTTGTGCAAGAATATGCAATAAAATCTTCTGCCTAAGAAAAATTGAATTTTTTTGGTAAGTTTTTTATGCTTTTGGATGCGTTTTTGGTCATAAAAAGGGTCTTCCTCTACTCGGATCTGGGTGTCAATTTTTTTCTACACTTTTCGGTGTATTTTGTGCAAGAATATGCAATAAAATCTTCTGCCTAAGAAAAATTGAATTTTTTTGGTAAGTTTTTTATGCTTTTGGATGCGTTTTTGGTCATAAAAAGGGTCTTCCTCTACTCGGATCTGGGTGTCAATTTTTTTCTACACTTTTCGGTGTATTTTGTGCAAGAATATGCAATAAAATCTTCTGCCTAAGAAAAATTGAATTTTTTTGGTAAGTTTTTTATGCTTTTGGATGCGTTTTTGGTCATAAAAAGGGTCTTCCTCTACTCGGATCTGGGTGTCAATTTTTTTCTACACTTTTCGGTGTATTTTGTGCAAGAATATGCAATAAAATCTTCTGCCTAAGAAAAATTGAATTTTTTTGGTAAGTTTTTTATGCTTTTGGATGCGTTTTTGGTCATAAAAAGGGTCTTCCTCTACTCGGATCTGGGTGTCAATTTTTTTCTACACTTTTCGGTGTATTTTGTGCAAGAATATGCAATAAAATCTTCTGCCTAAGAAAAATTGAATTTTTTTGGTAAGTTTTTTATGCTTTTGGATGCGTTTTTGGTCATAAAAAGGGTCTTCCTCTACTCGGATCTGGGTGTCAATTTTTTTCTACACTTTTCGGTGTATTTTGTGCAAGAATATGCAATAAAATCTTCTGCCTAAGAAAAATTGAATTTTTTTGGTAAGTTTTTTATGCTTTTGGATGCGTTTTTGGTCATAAAAAGGGTCTTCCTCTACTCGGATCTGGGTGTCAATTTTTTTCTACACTTTTCGGTGTATTTTGTGCAAGAATATGCAATAAAATCTTCTGCCTAAGAAAAATTGAATTTTTTTGGTAAGTTTTTTATGCTTTTGGATGCGTTTTTGGTCATAAAAAGGGTCTTCCTCTACTCGGATCTGGGTGTCAATTTTTTTCTACACTTTTCGGTGTATTTTGTGCAAGAATATGCAATAAAATCTTCTGCCTAAGAAAAATTGAATTTTTTTGGTAAGTTTTTTATGCTTTTGGATGCGTTTTTGGTCATAAAAAGGGTCTTCCTCTACTCGGATCTGGGTGTCAATTTTTTTCTACACTTTTCGGTGTATTTTGTGCAAGAATATGCAATAAAATCTTCTGCCTAAGAAAAATTGAATTTTTTTGGTAAGTTTTTTATGCTTTTGGATGCGTTTTTGGTCATAAAAAGGGTCTTCCTCTACTCGGATCTGGGTGTCAATTTTTTTCTACACTTTTCGGTGTATTTTGTGCAAGAATATGCAATAAAATCTTCTGCCTAAGAAAAATTGAATTTTTTTGGTAAGTTTTTTATGCTTTTGGATGCGTTTTTGGTCATAAAAAGGGTCTTCCTCTACTCGGATCTGGGTGTCAATTTTTTTCTACACTTTTCGGTGTATTTTGTGCAAGAATATGCAATAAAATCTTCTGCCTAAGAAAAATTGAATTTTTTTGGTAAGTTTTTTATGCTTTTGGATGCGTTTTTGGTCATAAAAAGGGTCTTCCTCTACTCGGATCTGGGTGTCAATTTTTTTCTACACTTTTCGGTGTATTTTGTGCAAGAATATGCAATAAAATCTTCTGCCTAAGAAAAATTGAATTTTTTTGGTAAGTTTTTTATGCTTTTGGATGCGTTTTTGGTCATAAAAAGGGTCTTCCTCTACTCGGATCTGGGTGTCAATTTTTTTCTACACTTTTCGGTGTATTTTGTGCAAGAATATGCAATAAAATCTTCTGCCTAAGAAAAATTGAATTTTTTTGGTAAGTTTTTTATGCTTTTGGATGCGTTTTTGGTCATAAAAAGGGTCTTCCTCTACTCGGATCTGGGTGTCAATTTTTTTCTACACTTTTCGGTGTATTTTGTGCAAGAATATGCAATAAAATCTTCTGCCTAAGAAAAATTGAATTTTTTTGGTAAGTTTTTTATGCTTTTGGATGCGTTTTTGGTCATAAAAAGGGTCTTCCTCTACTCGGATCTGGGTGTCAATTTTTTTCTACACTTTTCGGTGTATTTTGTGCAAGAATATGCAATAAAATCTTCTGCCTAAGAAAAATTGAATTTTTTTGGTAAGTTTTTTATGCTTTTGGATGCGTTTTTGGTCATAAAAAGGGTCTTCCTCTACTCGGATCTGGGTGTCAATTTTTTTCTACACTTTTCGGTGTATTTTGTGCAAGAATATGCAATAAAATCTTCTGCCTAAGAAAAATTGAATTTTTTTGGTAAGTTTTTTATGCTTTTGGATGCGTTTTTGGTCATAAAAAGGGTCTTCCTCTACTCGGATCTGGGTGTCAATTTTTTTCTACACTTTTCGGTGTATTTTGTGCAAGAATATGCAATAAAATCTTCTGCCTAAGAAAAATTGAATTTTTTTGGTAAGTTTTTTATGCTTTTGGATGCGTTTTTGGTCATAAAAAGGGTCTTCCTCTACTCGGATCTGGGTGTCAATTTTTTTCTACACTTTTCGGTGTATTTTGTGCAAGAATATGCAATAAAATCTTCTGCCTAAGAAAAATTGAATTTTTTTGGTAAGTTTTTTATGCTTTTGGATGCGTTTTTGGTCATAAAAAGGGTCTTCCTCTACTCGGATCTGGGTGTCAATTTTTTTCTACACTTTTCGGTGTATTTTGTGCAAGAATATGCAATAAAATCTTCTGCCTAAGAAAAATTGAATTTTTTTGGTAAGTTTTTTATGCTTTTGGATGCGTTTTTGGTCATAAAAAGGGTCTTCCTCTACTCGGATCTGGGTGTCAATTTTTTTCTACACTTTTCGGTGTATTTTGTGCAAGAATATGCAATAAAATCTTCTGCCTAAGAAAAATTGAATTTTTTTGGTAAGTTTTTTATGCTTTTGGATGCGTTTTTGGTCATAAAAAGGGTCTTCCTCTACTCGGATCTGGGTGTCAATTTTTTTCTACACTTTTCGGTGTATTTTGTGCAAGAATATGCAATAAAATCTTCTGCCTAAGAAAAATTGAATTTTTTTGGTAAGTTTTTTATGCTTTTGGATGCGTTTTTGGTCATAAAAAGGGTCTTCCTCTACTCGGATCTGGGTGTCAATTTTTTTCTACACTTTTCGGTGTATTTTGTGCAAGAATATGCAATAAAATCTTCTGCCTAAGAAAAATTGAATTTTTTTGGTAAGTTTTTTATGCTTTTGGATGCGTTTTTGGTCATAAAAAGGGTCTTCCTCTACTCGGATCTGGGTGTCAATTTTTTTCTACACTTTTCGGTGTATTTTGTGCAAGAATATGCAATAAAATCTTCTGCCTAAGAAAAATTGAATTTTTTTGGTAAGTTTTTTATGCTTTTGGATGCGTTTTTGGTCATAAAAAGGGTCTTCCTCTACTCGGATCTGGGTGTCAATTTTTTTCTACACTTTTCGGTGTATTTTGTGCAAGAATATGCAATAAAATCTTCTGCCTAAGAAAAATTGAATTTTTTTGGTAAGTTTTTTATGCTTTTGGATGCGTTTTTGGTCATAAAAAGGGTCTTCCTCTACTCGGATCTGGGTGTCAATTTTTTTCTACACTTTTCGGTGTATTTTGTGCAAGAATATGCAATAAAATCTTCTGCCTAAGAAAAATTGAATTTTTTTGGTAAGTTTTTTATGCTTTTGGATGCGTTTTTGGTCATAAAAAGGGTCTTCCTCTACTCGGATCTGGGTGTCAATTTTTTTCTACACTTTTCGGTGTATTTTGTGCAAGAATATGCAATAAAATCTTCTGCCTAAGAAAAATTGAATTTTTTTGGTAAGTTTTTTATGCTTTTGGATGCGTTTTTGGTCATAAAAAGGGTCTTCCTCTACTCGGATCTGGGTGTCAATTTTTTTCTACACTTTTCGGTGTATTTTGTGCAAGAATATGCAATAAAATCTTCTGCCTAAGAAAAATTGAATTTTTTTGGTAAGTTTTTTATGCTTTTGGATGCGTTTTTGGTCATAAAAAGGGTCTTCCTCTACTCGGATCTGGGTGTCAATTTTTTTCTACACTTTTCGGTGTATTTTGTGCAAGAATATGCAATAAAATCTTCTGCCTAAGAAAAATTGAATTTTTTTGGTAAGTTTTTTATGCTTTTGGATGCGTTTTTGGTCATAAAAAGGGTCTTCCTCTACTCGGATCTGGGTGTCAATTTTTTTCTACACTTTTCGGTGTATTTTGTGCAAGAATATGCAATAAAATCTTCTGCCTAAGAAAAATTGAATTTTTTTGGTAAGTTTTTTATGCTTTTGGATGCGTTTTTGGTCATAAAAAGGGTCTTCCTCTACTCGGATCTGGGTGTCAATTTTTTTCTACACTTTTCGGTGTATTTTGTGCAAGAATATGCAATAAAATCTTCTGCCTAAGAAAAATTGAATTTTTTTGGTAAGTTTTTTATGCTTTTGGATGCGTTTTTGGTCATAAAAAGGGTCTTCCTCTACTCGGATCTGGGTGTCAATTTTTTTCTACACTTTTCGGTGTATTTTGTGCAAGAATATGCAATAAAATCTTCTGCCTAAGAAAAATTGAATTTTTTTGGTAAGTTTTTTATGCTTTTGGATGCGTTTTTGGTCATAAAAAGGGTCTTCCTCTACTCGGATCTGGGTGTCAATTTTTTTCTACACTTTTCGGTGTATTTTGTGCAAGAATATGCAATAAAATCTTCTGCCTAAGAAAAATTGAATTTTTTTGGTAAGTTTTTTATGCTTTTGGATGCGTTTTTGGTCATAAAAAGGGTCTTCCTCTACTCGGATCTGGGTGTCAATTTTTTTCTACACTTTTCGGTGTATTTTGTGCAAGAATATGCAATAAAATCTTCTGCCTAAGAAAAATTGAATTTTTTTGGTAAGTTTTTTATGCTTTTGGATGCGTTTTTGGTCATAAAAAGGGTCTTCCTCTACTCGGATCTGGGTGTCAATTTTTTTCTACACTTTTCGGTGTATTTTGTGCAAGAATATGCAATAAAATCTTCTGCCTAAGAAAAATTGAATTTTTTTGGTAAGTTTTTTATGCTTTTGGATGCGTTTTTGGTCATAAAAAGGGTCTTCCTCTACTCGGATCTGGGTGTCAATTTTTTTCTACACTTTTCGGTGTATTTTGTGCAAGAATATGCAATAAAATCTTCTGCCTAAGAAAAATTGAATTTTTTTGGTAAGTTTTTTATGCTTTTGGATGCGTTTTTGGTCATAAAAAGGGTCTTCCTCTACTCGGATCTGGGTGTCAATTTTTTTCTACACTTTTCGGTGTATTTTGTGCAAGAATATGCAATAAAATCTTCTGCCTAAGAAAAATTGAATTTTTTTGGTAAGTTTTTTATGCTTTTGGATGCGTTTTTGGTCATAAAAAGGGTCTTCCTCTACTCGGATCTGGGTGTCAATTTTTTTCTACACTTTTCGGTGTATTTTGTGCAAGAATATGCAATAAAATCTTCTGCCTAAGAAAAATTGAATTTTTTTGGTAAGTTTTTTATGCTTTTGGATGCGTTTTTGGTCATAAAAAGGGTCTTCCTCTACTCGGATCTGGGTGTCAATTTTTTTCTACACTTTTCGGTGTATTTTGTGCAAGAATATGCAATAAAATCTTCTGCCTAAGAAAAATTGAATTTTTTTGGTAAGTTTTTTATGCTTTTGGATGCGTTTTTGGTCATAAAAAGGGTCTTCCTCTACTCGGATCTGGGTGTCAATTTTTTTCTACACTTTTCGGTGTATTTTGTGCAAGAATATGCAATAAAATCTTCTGCCTAAGAAAAATTGAATTTTTTTGGTAAGTTTTTTATGCTTTTGGATGCGTTTTTGGTCATAAAAAGGGTCTTCCTCTACTCGGATCTGGGTGTCAATTTTTTTCTACACTTTTCGGTGTATTTTGTGCAAGAATATGCAATAAAATCTTCTGCCTAAGAAAAATTGAATTTTTTTGGTAAGTTTTTTATGCTTTTGGATGCGTTTTTGGTCATAAAAAGGGTCTTCCTCTACTCGGATCTGGGTGTCAATTTTTTTCTACACTTTTCGGTGTATTTTGTGCAAGAATATGCAATAAAATCTTCTGCCTAAGAAAAATTGAATTTTTTTGGTAAGTTTTTTATGCTTTTGGATGCGTTTTTGGTCATAAAAAGGGTCTTCCTCTACTCGGATCTGGGTGTCAATTTTTTTCTACACTTTTCGGTGTATTTTGTGCAAGAATATGCAATAAAATCTTCTGCCTAAGAAAAATTGAATTTTTTTGGTAAGTTTTTTATGCTTTTGGATGCGTTTTTGGTCATAAAAAGGGTCTTCCTCTACTCGGATCTGGGTGTCAATTTTTTTCTACACTTTTCGGTGTATTTTGTGCAAGAATATGCAATAAAATCTTCTGCCTAAGAAAAATTGAATTTTTTTGGTAAGTTTTTTATGCTTTTGGATGCGTTTTTGGTCATAAAAAGGGTCTTCCTCTACTCGGATCTGGGTGTCAATTTTTTTCTACACTTTTCGGTGTATTTTGTGCAAGAATATGCAATAAAATCTTCTGCCTAAGAAAAATTGAATTTTTTTGGTAAGTTTTTTATGCTTTTGGATGCGTTTTTGGTCATAAAAAGGGTCTTCCTCTACTCGGATCTGGGTGTCAATTTTTTTCTACACTTTTCGGTGTATTTTGTGCAAGAATATGCAATAAAATCTTCTGCCTAAGAAAAATTGAATTTTTTTGGTAAGTTTTTTATGCTTTTGGATGCGTTTTTGGTCATAAAAAGGGTCTTCCTCTACTCGGATCTGGGTGTCAATTTTTTTCTACACTTTTCGGTGTATTTTGTGCAAGAATATGCAATAAAATCTTCTGCCTAAGAAAAATTGAATTTTTTTGGTAAGTTTTTTATGCTTTTGGATGCGTTTTTGGTCATAAAAAGGGTCTTCCTCTACTCGGATCTGGGTGTCAATTTTTTTCTACACTTTTCGGTGTATTTTGTGCAAGAATATGCAATAAAATCTTCTGCCTAAGAAAAATTGAATTTTTTTGGTAAGTTTTTTATGCTTTTGGATGCGTTTTTGGTCATAAAAAGGGTCTTCCTCTACTCGGATCTGGGTGTCAATTTTTTTCTACACTTTTCGGTGTATTTTGTGCAAGAATATGCAATAAAATCTTCTGCCTAAGAAAAATTGAATTTTTTTGGTAAGTTTTTTATGCTTTTGGATGCGTTTTTGGTCATAAAAAGGGTCTTCCTCTACTCGGATCTGGGTGTCAATTTTTTTCTACACTTTTCGGTGTATTTTGTGCAAGAATATGCAATAAAATCTTCTGCCTAAGAAAAATTGAATTTTTTTGGTAAGTTTTTTATGCTTTTGGATGCGTTTTTGGTCATAAAAAGGGTCTTCCTCTACTCGGATCTGGGTGTCAATTTTTTTCTACACTTTTCGGTGTATTCTGTGCAAGAATATGCAATAAAATCGTCTGCCTAAGAAAAACTGAATTTTTTTGGTAAGTTTTTTATGCTGTTGGATGCGATTTTAGTCATAAAAACGGTCTTCCTCTACTCCGATGTAGGTGTCAATTTTTTTCTACACTTTTCGGTGTATTTTGTGCAAGAATATGCAATAAAATCTTCTGCCTAAGAAAAATTGAATTTTTTGGTAAGTTTTTTATGCTTTTGGATGCGTTTTTGGTCATAAAGAGGGTCTTCCTCGACTCGGATGTAGGTGTCAATTTTTTTCTACACTTTTCGGTGTATTTTGTGCAAGAATATGAAATAAAATCTTCTGCCTAAGAAAAACTGAATTTTTTGGTAAGTTTTTTTTGCTTTTGGATGCGTTTTTGGTCATAAAAAGGGTCTTCCTCTACTCGGATCTGGATGTCAATTTTTTTCTACACTTTTCGGTGTATTCTGTGCATGAATATGCAATAAAATCGTCTGCCTAAGAAAAACTGAATTTTTTTGGTAAGTTTTTTATGCTGTTGGATGCGATTTTAGTCATAAAAACGGTCTTCCTCTACTCGGATTTGGGTGTCAATTTTTTTCTACACTTTTCGGTGTATTTTGTGCAAGAATATGCAATAAAATCTTCTGCCTAAGAAAAATTGAATTTTTTTAGTAAGTTTTTTATGCTTTTGGATGCGTTTTTGGTCATAAAAAGGGTCTTCCTCTACTCGGATCTGGGTGTCAATTTTTTTCTACACTTTTCGGTGTATTTTGTGCAAGAATATGCAATAAAATCTTCTGCCTAAGAAAAATTGAATTTTTTTAGTAAGTTTTTTATGCTTTTGGATGCGTTTTTGGTCATAACGAGGGTCTTTCTCGACTCCGATGTAGGTGTCAATTTTTTTCTACACTTTTCGGTGTATTTTGTGCAAGAATATGCAATAAAATCTTCTGCCTAAGAAAAATTGAATTTTTTGGGAAGTTTTTTATGCTTTTGATGCTTTTTTGGTCATAAAAACGGTCTTCCTCTACTCGGATCTGGGTGTCAATTTTTTTCTACACTTTTCGGTGTATTCTGTGCATGAATATGCACTAAAATTGTCTGCCTAAAAATATTGAATTTTTTGGGAAGTTTTTTATGCTTTTGATTCTTTTTTGGTCATAAAAAGGGTCTTCCTCTACTCGGATTTGGGTGTCAATTTTTTTCTACACTTTTCGGTGTATTCTGTGCATGAATATGCAATAAAATCGTCTGCTTAAGAAAAATTGAATTTTTTGGTAAGTTTTTTATGCTTTTGATGCTTTTTTGGTCATAAAAAGGGTCTTCCTCTACTCGGATTTGGGTGTCAATTTTTTTTTACACTTTTCGGTGTATTCTGTGCATGAATATGCAATAAAATCTTCTGCCTAAGAAAAACTGAATTTTTTTGGTAAGTTTTTTATGCTTTTGGATGCATTTTTGGTCATAAAAAGGATCTTCCTCTACTCGGATCTGGGTGTCAATTTTTTTCTACACTTTTCGGTGTATTCTGTGCATGAATATGCACTAAAATCGTCTGCCTAAAAAAAATTGAATTTTTTTGGGAAGTTTTTTATGCTGTTATCGTCTGCAATAAAATCGTCTGCCGAAGAAAAATTGAATTTTTTGGGAAGATTTTTCTGCTTTTGGATGCATTTTTGGTCATAAAAATGGTCTTCCTCTACTCGGATCTGGGTGTCAATTTTTTTCTACACTTTTCGGTGTATTCTGTGCATGAATATGCACTAAAATTGTCTGCCTAAAAATATTGAATTTTTTGGGAAGTTTTTTATGCTTTTGATGCTTTTTTGGTCATAAAAAGGGTCTTCCTCTACTCGGATTTGGGTGTCAATTTTTTTCTACACTTTTCGGTGTATTCTGTGCATGAATATGCAATAAAATCGTCTGCTTAAGAAAAATTGAATTTTTTGGTAAGTTTTTTATGCTTTTGATGCTTTTTTGGTCATAAAAAGGGTCTTCCTCTACTCGGATTTGGGTGTCAATTTTTTTCTACACTTTTCGGTGTATTCTGTGCATGAATATGCAATAAAATCTTCTGCCTAAGAAAAACTGAATTTTTTTGGTAAGTTTTTTATGCTTTTGGATGCATTTTTGGTCATAAAAATGGTCTTCCTCTACTCGGATCTGGGTGTCAATTTTTTTCTACACTTTTTGGTGTATTTTGTGCAAGAATATGCAATAAAATCTTCTGCCTAAGAAAAATTGAATTTTTTTAGTAAGTTTTTTATGCTTTTGGATGCGTTTTTGGTCATAACGAGGGTCTTTCTCGACTCCGATGTAGGTGTCAATTTTTTTCTACACTTTTCGGTGTATTTTGTGCAAGAATATGAAATAAAATCTTCTGCCTAAGAAAAACTGAATTTTTTGGTAAGTTTTTTTTGCTTTTGGATGCGTTTTTGGTCATAAAAAGGGTCTTCCTCTACTCGGATCTGGATGTCAATTTTTTTCTACACTTTTCGGTGTATTCTGTGCATGAATATGCACTAAAATCGTTTGCCTAAAAAAAATTGATTTTTTTGGGAAGTTTTTTATGCTTTTGATGCTTTTTTGGTCATAAAAAGGGTCTTCCTCTACTCTTATTTGGGTGTCAATTTTTTTCTACACTTTTCGGTGTATTCTGTGCATAAATATGCAATAAAATTGTCTGCCTAAGAAAAATTGAATTTTTTTGGTAAGTTTTTTATGCTGTTGGATGCGTTTTTGGTCATAAAAATGGTCTTCCTCTACTCGGATCTGGGTGTCAATTTTTTTCTACACTTTTCGGTGTATTTTGTGCAAGAATATGCAATAAAATCTTCTGCCTAAGAAAAATTGAATTTTTTGGGAAGTTTTTTATGCTTTTGATGCTTTTTTGGTCATAAAAACGGTCTTCCTCTACTCGGATCTGGGTGTCAATTTTTTTCTACACTTTTCGGTGTATTCTGTGCATGAATATGCACTAAAATCGTCTGCCTAAGAAAAATTGAATTTTTTGGGAAGTTTTTTATGCTTTTGATGCTTTTTTGGTCATAAAAAGGGTCTTCCTCTACTCGGATTTGGGTGTCAATTTTTTTCTACACTTTTCGGTGTATTCTGTGCATGAATATGCAATAAAATCGTCTGCCTAAGAAAAATTGAATTTTTTTAGTAAGTTTTTTATGCTTTTGGATGCGTTTTTGGTCATAAAAACGGTCTTCCTCTACTCGGATCTGGGTGTCAATTTTTTTCTACACTTTTCGGTGTATTCTGTGCATGAATATGCACTAAAATCGTCTGCCTAAAAAAAATTGAATTTTTTGGGAAGTTTTTTATGCTTTTGATGCTTTTTTGGTCATAAAAAGGGTCTTCCTCTACTCTTATTTGGGTGTCAATTTTTTTCTACACTTTTCGGTGTATTCTGTGCATAAATATGCAATAAAATTGTCTGCCTAAGAAAAATTGAATTTTTTTGGTAAGTTTTTTATGCTGTTGGATGCGTTTTTGGTCATAAAAATGGTCTTCCTCTACTCGGATCTGGGTGTCAATTTTTTTCTACACTTTTCGGTGTATTTTGTGCAAGAATATGCAATAAAATCTTCTGCCTAAGAAAAATTGAATTTTTTGGGAAGTTTTTTATGCTTTTGATGCTTTTTTGGTCATAAAAACGGTCTTCCTCTACTCGGATCTGGGTGTCAATTTTTTTCTACACTTTTCGGTGTATTCTGTGCATGAATATGCACTAAAATCGTCTGCCTAAGAAAAATTGAATTTTTTGGGAAGTTTTTTATGCTTTTGATGCTTTTTTGGTCATAAAAAGGGTCTTCCTCTACTCGGATTTGGGTGTCAATTTTTTTCTACACTTTTCGGTGTATTCTGTGCATGAATATGCAATAAAATCGTCTGCCTAAGAAAAATTAAATTTTTTTAGTAAGTTTTTTATGCTTTTGGATGCGTTTTTGGTCATAAAAACGGTCTTCCTCTACTCGGATCTGGGTGTCAATTTTTTTCTACACTTTTCGGTGTATTCTGTGCATGAATATGCACTAAAATCGTCTGCCTAAAAAAAATTGAATTTTTTGGGAAGTTTTTTATGCTTTTGATGCTTTTTTGGTCATAAAAAGGGTCTTCCTCTACTCGGATTTGGGTGTCAATTTTTTTCTACACTTTTCGGTGTATTCTGTGCATGAATATGCAATAAAATCGTCTGCCTAAGAAAAATTGAATTTTTTGCTTCCTCTGGAGGAAGCTATGTAGTCCTTCAAATTATGAAATTATTAGAAATGCACCAAACAAATTTTTTTCTATTTATAAATGTCATATATAAGTCTCTGATCAATTGTCCGGATGTATGTATGTGTGTGTGTGTGTATGTGTGTGGATCCATTTTTTTGTGAACACGATAACTTTAATACGTTTTAACGGATTTGGCTAAAATTTGGTACGTATATTTGTCACATCAATATCTCAAAATGGACACAATGATTTTAGAAAATACCCACAAAAAAATTTTTTTTGGCATTTTTTCAAAAAAATCGATTTTAATCGAAAAAATTTATTGAAAGCAAAATTAAAGGCAATACATAGTAAAATCGTATTCCTCATATCAAGACGAATCGATTGGTATATATAAAGTTTATATTTCATTGAAATTTAAAGAATAAATTAAAAAATTCAAAATTCAAAAATTCATATTTTAGTTAAAAAAGTTTTTGTGAACACGATATCGTTAATACGTTTTAACGGATTTGGCTAAAATTCGGTATGTACATTTGTCACATTAATATCTCAAAATGAATACAACAATTTTAGAAAGTACCCCCTAAAAAAAAATTTTTTTTTACTTTTTTTCAAAAAATCGATTTTAATAAAAAAATTGTTTCAAAGCTAAAATAAAGCAATACATATAATAATCTTATTCCTTACGTCAAAGGAAACTGATTGGTATATATATAAAGTTTAGATTTCATTTAAATTTAAAGAATAAATCTTTAAGGAAGAATTCCATTATTCTTCTGATCTTTTAAAAAATTTCACCTCGTAGAGGATGTAGAAAAAGTTTTTCATTTATATTATATTAATTAAACTTAATAAAATCTTTGTATTCATTCCGTCATTCATTCACATTTTCTTAGTACTTGAATTTTCTCATTATTATTAGATTATATATACATATATATCTTTACTTTGATAATTAGGGTTCTCGAAGGTTTCTACCTGAAATTTTTGTTGTCAAAACAGGTTTTGGTTGAGGGTTCATAAGATGGTCGATGACCTTTTAAATACTGTAATGAAAGGGGTCGCTGAAACCGTATATGACCATGAAAATTTTTTTTGACGACCCGTTTTCCCGCAACCACCCCCTTGCACCTACTCACGGGGGTTGGAGTTTCAAAAAAAAAAATCGAGTAGTGTGTCAATTCCAATGTTTTTTGGGTCGCTTAATCCGAAAAATACCACTAAAAACAAATCCTTAACCCCCTACAACCCCTGGGAGGGGGTTGGAATTTCATTGTTCACGAAAATTCGAGTACGGTGTTTAATCCTATGTTTTTTGGGACGCTGAAACCGAAAAACGCCACCAAAAACAAGTCATTTCCTCCCTTAACCCCCTACAACCCCCTGAGAAGGGGTTGGAATTTCAATTTTTACAAAAAGTCGAGTACGGTATCTATTCCTATGTTTTTTTGGTCGCTGAAATCAAAAAACACCAACAAAAACACATTCTTTACCCTTTTAACCCCCTACAACTCCTGGAGGGGGTTGGAATTTCATTTTTCACGAAAAGTCGAGTACGGTGTCTAATCTTATATTTTTGGGTCGCTGAAACCAAAAAACATCACCAACAATAAAGTTTTCTAGAAAGTTACCTATGATTACACAAATACGCACCTATAATGTCTTAAGGAAATTTATTTTTCTACACTTAGCGCCGTGAAAAATAATATTCCAACCCCCTCCCAGGGGTTCTAGCGGGTTAAGGGGGTAAAGAATTTGTTTTTGGTGCACAGAAAAAACCTGAATTCAAATTGAGTATAGATTCTATACTCAATTTGATTCGCAACAAAAATGAAACTGGTTGTCTCATTTCGAGTTCTAAGGTAAAAGTATCAAAATGAAACAGGCAAGTTTCATTTTGAGAAAAAGAAAAATGGAAAAATATTGTGAAATAACGAATAATTTTGCACAAAAACATGAAATATAATAATTACAAAGAAGTAAATAACACGCTAGACTTAATATATTTTATTAAAAATTGCTTGTAATCGCGTAATAAAATAATAAAGGAAATATGTTTTTAGGTTAGAAAAATGAAAACATGTGTTTTGACAACAGGAACGGTACTGCCAACTTAAATAATAGCGGTAAATTTAAAAACTTATGATATTAATTATTATCTACGTAAATAATAATAAATAATTTTTATTTAAAAACTTCTAAATATTCGTACTGGTCAAAATAATCTTTCTGGTGTTGTTGAAATATTAGAAACAATAATTGAAATACAAAATTACTCTGCTTATGATGCCAACTTAGAAATCTGAAATTCCAGCCAATATCATTTTGAATAACATGAAGTTTGTCCCATACTCATTTCGATACCCAAAAGAAAATGAGTTGCAACAAAAATGAGTCCAAGTTTTTTCTGTGTGGTGTTTTTTGATTTCAGCGCCCCAAGAAACGTAGGATTAGACACCGAACTTGACTTTTTGTGAAATTTAAAATTTTAACCCCCTCCCAGAGGGTTGTACGGGGTTAAGGAAAGAAAGGATTTGTTTTTAATGGTGTTTTTGGGATGAAGCGACCCAAAAAACATTGGAATAGACACCATACTCAATTTTTTTTTAATTTGAAACTCCAACCCCCGTGAGTAGGTGCAAGGGGTGGTTGCGGGAAAATGGGTCGTCAAAAAAATTGTTCATGGTCATATTCGGTTTCAGCGACCCCAAAAACATAGGAATATGGGGTTGTGTTTTTTGGGACCTGAATTTTTTTTTGTGCCTGTGTTATTATTGGAGCAATATATGATCGTAATCGTGAACTTCTGAGGAAAACGAATATGTCAAAATAAATTAAACAGTGTTTATATTTAAAAATTTTATAATTTTTTTGAAAAACTCATTAAGCGTCATAAAATAATATTGTCATTAAGCCCGAGAACGTCATACAGGCCCACGCTGTAATTGACTTACTCGAGGTCTGAGCCCGGGACAGGCCGATAGAGTGAGGATATACCACTTCCCTTTTCAGGACCCAATCCGTGATCGCTCGATTCGTCCTAACAGTCTTGGGTTGAGGGAAATTTTTTTATTATTGTATATGCGATATAGATGATAACCGTTTAATCCCAGTGAGTGGAAGTGGTGTATTCATACTTAACTTACCAACACCTATCCCCGAGGACGCCACTCAGGCCTACCGTAATATCTGCCACTCGCGAGAACTTAATATAGGCCCAGATTGGTAGAGTGGGGGTATAACACTTCTCCTCAATGGAGTGAAACGGCTACTGCTGATGTAAGATAAACATAGAGCAACCGACTACCGTTTCAACAACATTGTAGTAGTGTTGCTAAAAAAAGATTCTAATAGTCTCAGGTAACTTAACTTGATTATTATAAAGTTTATAATATTTTTCTGCAATTTGTCGATCAATAACTTACTGCAGGTGTTGAATGTTCTTATATTATATTAGTCTTTTTCATTTTTGTATTGGGCCCAAAAAATATATTCCTATTTTTGTATAGTATTAATAATTATATATGTATTTTGAAGATATATGGGCAAATCCACAGAACCGGCCGATTTCATGTTACTCACATATTTTTCTATTTTAGAAGTATTATATTAATTATTTTCATACTTCAACCATTTTGTAATATCTCTGAGAACCTATTGAAATAAGAAAATTGAATAAATGTGAACCTTCTAGTCTTTTATAAAAAATAAAATCGAATTAAGTAACTTAAAAAATGAAATTTACGGTGTTACTCCAGGTATAAATTTTAATTCTTATAGGTATAACTTGTTCGGCATAGATCCGAACAATTCCAAACTGTGGTGAATTATAGTTTACTTATTGAAGAATGTTTTGAAAGTAATAAAAAATATGTGCTCTTAAATAAAAAGAAATGATAGTCGTTGAAAGTAGCGTTACTCATTATTTTATAATAATGAAATGTCTATACATTTTTGTAAATATCTTTTGCGGCGATTATTCGATTTGAATTTTTCAAATTGGAGCTTATTGCTTGTGAACAGACGAACAAATGTATGTATCATAGAATAGAGTGCAATCAGAATTAAAGAAAATATTCCAATAATTATCACTCTATGTTTAAGCGTGAACCATTTTCAACTTAGCCTTTTTTCAGTAGCACAACTACAGGATAAAATATGATGAGATGAAAACATGTGTGATTATATAAAGACATTATTATAATTCTTGTATGCAAACGCCAAATTATATTTTCAATTTATAACGTCTAAAAATTAAAAATAAAAAAAAATTTATCGAAATTTAACTAGTTAATCGTGAAAAATGAATTATCCTTTCATTTGTTTTATTTTCAAAGTTATATCAAAATCGATGTCAATAATGTCAGTTTGTTGGTTAAAATAGTTAATATCAAAATTAGTAAGTAAACAATTTAATTTACAGAAATAAAAAATTAAATGCTAATAAATAAAATATATAATAAAATATGATAAAATATAAATAATTTATTTTTGATAATTAAAAAATTAATTATTTGTATTTTATCATATTTTATTATTCAAAATGTTTTGCACATATTTCAAATAATATATAAAAAAAAACAAAGAAATGCCATTTTTAATTATAATTTCCAGAAGAAAAATAATATTTTCGTTTTTGGCTTTTAACTCAAACGGCATTAAAATAAAATGAATCACGCAAGAAGATAATTGTTCTTGAATATATTTTAAAGAAAGTAAACCATAAATAAAAGGTGTGCTTGCTATTTGGAAAATTTTCATCTTGATAAGTAAAAATCGGCCGGTTCTGTGGATTTGCCCATATATGGATATTGCATGATATTGGTATTGAAGATATTTGTTTCTTTTGGCTGTCTTAAATGATTTATATAAAAAATACTTCAATCCATTTAGTTTTTTTGGTATTAAATAACATTGGCATTAAAGATATTACGATTTTGAGGATAAAGAAAGATATTGGATAACATTAGTATTGAATATATTTTAATAATGCAACAAAAATATTGATTGTTTTATAATAGTGGAAGCTGTCTTTTGGAAAAATTTTTTGGTATTGGGTAATTTTGGCATTAAAGATATTTGGATTTTGAGGATAATAAAATATGATATTGGATAACATTGGCATTGAATATATTTCGATATTGAAAAAAAAATATTGACTGTTTGAGAATAGAGGATGCTGGCTTTTGGAAAAGTATTTAAATAGATAGAAAGAGGTTTGAATATTGTTTTAAGGGTTAAAGTTGTTTTATGGGTTAAATAATAGTTTGTGAGTTGAATATTGATTTGAATATTAATAAAAAGTGCAGAGGAAAATAAGTTCAATAATAATCATTATCGAAAATGATGTAATGTGGAAAAAGATTAAACAACGCTAATTCACGTTCATAAAAGACTATCATTGTTGCATTAGTTAGCTGAATTATAGTTAATGCAATATTTTATAGGTGAAACACATGTAAGTAAATTTTTTAAAGCAATAAACTAAAATAAACGATTTGTTTTGAAAATTGGCTTTATCAATAGTTTAAAAGTTGAAGAAGGATACCATGTCGAATATAGAAGAGTATTTTATTTTAAGTAATGAAGATTTTAAAATTATTGAAAATGTAAATGAAATGTTAAATGATATGCACATGTATAAATTTCAAGAATTATCAAAAAATGATTCAAATTCTTTTTTCATTATGCAAAGTACTTTGTATTTACAAATGCTTGATTAATTTGTTCCAATTAGAGAAAGAGTTAAACATATTCAAATAGTTTTTAGCGGTAATAACAATTCTGGTCATTGGATTTGTGTTTATTACGATGGAGTAAGACTTTATATTTTTGATAGCCTTAATGCAGGGTGTTTGAATATTCACCAAATAGATTATTTAATTAGATTGTTCCCTTTTAAACCAACAGAATTTTTTGTAGATGTTGATCAACAACCGATTGGTACAGTTAAGTGTAAAGTATAATGCAATAGCATTTGCAACATCTGTATTGGTTAACAGTGTAAATTAAAAGATTAATTTATGAAACTGATAATAATATAATGAGCAAGCATTTGATATCATTTTTTGAAAACAATTAATTAAATAATTTTCCGGCAGTTAGAATGTCTAATATTAGGATTTCGATTTGTAGAGAATGATTGGAATTGTCTTTTCATAAATCGAGCTAAAGAAGTTCAAAATGGTGAACTAAACCTTTCATATTTTTTGAAGACTTTTCCCAGTAAAAATGACAACAGAGTTCTGTCTACTGAAACTGAGAATGAAAAGAAAATACCCAAAGAAAAAAGTTTGTCCTGTAAGATGAAGAAATTATCTACAGAAATTGAAGAGGGATTTACATGTTGATGTAAATTCAGTATGCACAACAGAAAATAATAAGAAAATAATTTCTAGTCTTATTGTTAGGGAAAATGTTGATCCTATGACATATCCTACAATGTTTCCTTATGGTGATCCTGGATGGACTGTTAACCTTAAGCATACTCAAGGTACTTGTAATTTTATTCATTTACAATTTTATATGTATCGTCTTTCATAGAGAAGAAAAAAGCGTGGATTGACACATGTGCGTTTAACTATTTGTTTACGTACACAAATTTGCGATTCAGAAACTTTAAATAAAATGATATGTGCTGAAATCACAGACGAAATAAAGAATCCAGAACTTTCTAACATTGTAAAGCGATTTTAAGTTCATGGGCCTTGTGGTAAACAAAATAGGAATTCACCCTGCATGGATCCTGAGATGGGTCATTTAAATGTATTGCTGACAATTCGACGATCGTAGCATTGTATAATCTTTATTTGAGTACAAAATTTAAAGGTCATATTGACTGGGCAATAATAGGTATTATATTATTATAACACCATAATGTTGAAATAGTAATACAGTAACGATTACAAAAATAATATTATTATTTTTGTGAGATCAAAATTCCAAAAAGTGTCAGTCAAATAAAAATAAATTTTTAATTTTTCATAAAAAATTTCAGATATCTCGCGCGTTTACGCGCGTTTCTTTTAGCTAGTTAAACTTAATAATTGTTTACAGTAATTAACTTAATTAATATTATAATTAGTTTTGTTATAGGGACCGTCCATATACCACGTGGACAATTTTTTACAGATTTTTGACCCCCCCCTCCCCCCTTGTGGACACCAAAATGCATTGGATCGTGGACAATTTTATACATTTTTAAACCCCCCCTCCTCCGCGAAAGGTGGAAAAAGATATATTTTTTGAAATCATTTATCATATTTTAAAAATAATATGTATATAAATTATTAATTTATTGCTTCCTCCAAGAGGAAGCAAATCTTTTGCTTTGCGCAATGAGGAAGCAAAATGTTCATGAAATGAACATAAACTTCTTTTATAAAAAGGGACCCCCATCTTGTTTGGTAAGTTCTTTATGCTGTTGGATGCGTTTTTAGTCATAAAAAGGGTCTTCCTCTACTCGGATTTGGGTTTCAATTTTTTTCTACACTTTTCGGTGTATTCTGTGCATGAATATGCAATAAAATCGTCTGCCTAAGAAAAATTGAATTTTTTTGGTAAGTTTTTTATGCTTCTGGATGCGTTTTTGGTCATAAAGAGGGTCTTCCTCTACTCGGATCTGGATGTCAATTTTTTTCTACACTTTTCGGTGTATTCTGTGCATGAATATGCAATAAAATCGTCTGCCTAAGAAAAATTGAATTTTTTTGGTAAGTTTTTTATGCTGTTGGATGCGTTTTTGGTCATAAAAAGGGTCTTCCTCTACTCGGATCTGAGTGTCAATTTTTTTCTACACTTTTCGGTGTATTTTGTGCAAGAATATGCAATAAAATCTTTTGCCTAAGAAAAATTAAATTTTTTGGTAAGTTTTTTATGCTTTTGGATGCATTTTTGGTCATAATAAGGGTCTTCCTCTACTCGGATCTGGGTGTGAATTTTTTTCTACACTTTTCGGTGTATTCTGTGCAAGAATATGCAATAAAATCTTCTGCCTAAGAAAAATTGAATTTTTTTAGTAAGTTTTTTATGCTTTTGGATGCGTTTTTGGTCATAAAGAGGGTCTTCCTCTACTCGGATCTGGGTGTCAATTTTTTTCTACACTTTTCGGTGTATTTTGTGCATGAATATGCAATAAAATCGTCTGCCTAAGAAAAATTGATTTTTTTTGGTAAGTTTTTTATGCTTTTGGATGAGTTTTTGGTAATAAAAACGGTCTTCCTCTACTCGGATCTGGGTGTCAATTTTTTTCTACACTTTTCGGTGTATTCTGTGCAAGAATATGCAATAAAATCTTCTGCCTAAGAAAAATTGAATTTTTTTAGAAAGTTTTTTATGCTTTTTATGCTTATCTGACCAAAGGATTTTGAAAAATAATCAAAAAAAAAAATTTTATGGTCTTTTTTCCAAAAATTTTTTTTTTAATCGAAAAAATGTTTAAATAGAAAAATTTAAGGTTATATATAATAAAATCGTATTCTTTACGTCAAGACGAATCGATAGATATATAGAGTATACATTTGAGGTAAATTTAAAGAATTAATGAAATTTAAAAAATCAAAAATTCCCTTTTTGTCAATAAAATTGTGCTTTCTCCACGAGGAAGCAAATTTTTTTGCTGATCGTAAAGAGGAAGCAATATTTTCATGTAATGAACATCTGAATTTACAACTTGTTTTTAGATTGAATGTTTTCCTGGTAAATGAAGATATCACTTACAAAGTCAAATAATGTTAAAAAAACATGTCGCCATTATTTTTTTACTTTAAAACATGACATATAACTTTTAAAAAAAACCTACCAATTGAACCTAAATTGCATGAGAATAAGAAATATGATCAGTCAATTTTATTCCATTTTTTTAGGTAGAATGTTTTCCTGGAAAATGAAAAAATCCCTTAGAAAGTCAAATACAGTTAAACAGCATGTCTGTATTATTATTTTTATACCTTAAAAAATTAAGTAGTACTTTTAAAAGCACTACCAATTGAACCTAAATTACAAGAGAATAAGAACAATCAAATTTATTCCATTTTTTTAGATAGAATGTTTTCCTGGAAAATAAAAAATCCCTTACAATGTCAAATAAAGTTAAATTTGAAGAAAAAAAATGTTTTTTATAAAATTAATTTGTTTTAGAAAGAGACTTAATCAAAAGTTTGAAATTTGAGAAATTTAACAAAAAAAGTAAATTTTGGCATTTAAGCAGCCCACACAGCACTGAAAGTTTCGTAAACATTTATTAAATCTTTAACTGCAATGTTCGGAATGTTTAATTGCAAACTTGAGTAAAGGTTGCATAAATATTAAAATGTCCGCCATGAATAAATGTCTATTAGAATAGTTGAGTAAACATTTAAATTAAATATTCGTTAAATCTTTATCAGGAAAGCTGAGTAAACATTTAAATTAAATATTCCTTAAATGTTCATCAGGATAGTTGAATAAACATTGAAATTAAATGTTCGTTAATTGTTTAGTTCAAAAGTTGAATAAACATTGAAATTAAATGTTCGTTAAATGTTTAGCAGGTAAGTTGACTAAATAATTAAATTAAACATTTGTTTAAGTTTTATCGCAAAAGTGGACTGAAAATTTAATTTAAATATTCAGTCAATTTTTGCGACGAACATTTTCTGAAAATTTTAATTACATTTTCAGAAAATAAAAATAAATAATATTTAAGAAGTATTAATAATAATAATAATAATAATAATAATAATAATAATAATAATTATAATAATAGATTATTATTATTATTGTTGTATTAATTTATATTAATAGTTATTAATTATTATTATTAATTGTTAGTTATTAAATCGGGGGACAATAAAAAAAATTTATTTTTTGGGAATAAAAATAAAATAAATAAGTTTCAACATCGTTGCTCTGCTTTGATGCTTTGTTTCACACTGAATCAAGTATTGCATGCTTGATAAACAACAATTTTTGAAAACAAATTGGGGTGTGCTGGGGATTGAAAAAATGATTTTATAATTAATTTTATTAATCAAATAAAACTAGAATATTTATTACTTTTAAGAAGAAAAAATTTGACGGAAAAAAAATTTTTTTGTTCAGAGTTATAACGGAATTTGTATTGTTTAATGAGAAGCGACACAAGATGGCAGCTGTTGGGGAGCATTTTTTTGAGAATTTGAAATTAAATTAATTTTAGAAAAAAATACTTCTGATTTTTTTTATCACGTACCAATTTATTTTGTTCACTTACATATTAAATAAAAATAATAAAATAGAAAATAAAATAAATTATTAATTTAATTTAATTAATCAAATAAAACAAGAATATTTATTACATTTAGTGAAAAAAATTTGACGAAAAAAACATTTTTTGTTAACGATATTAATGATAAGCGCCACAAGATGGCAGCTGTTGACGAGCATTTTTTTGAGTAGTATAAATTAATATCATTTAAAAAAAATACTGATGACTTTTTTTAAGACTTATCAATTTATTTATTTAAATTGAATATTGGCTAAAATAGAAAGCAAAATTAAATAATTAATTAATTAATTATTACTTTTTCTAATAATAATAAACCTAATTTCTTGAAAAAAAATTTTATAAAGGAAAAAAAAAATTTGTTGTTTAACAAAACACGTCACCAGATGACAGCTGTTGACGGACAATTTAAAAAAAAAATTTATTGTCTAATTTTTTTTAAACAATTTTTAATAATTTTAAGAAAAATGACTTATAATTTATTATTTTTACTTTTTAGTAGTTAAGTTTTTTCCATTACATTTAAATATATATTAACAATTTGAATACAATAACTGTAAAATAAAAAAAGTAAACAAACAAGTTAACCCCACTTAACCTGACAAATGTTATTTTTTTTTCTACTTACCTCAGAACAAGTTTCTTTTCATTTCCAAAATTTTCTTTCACTTTTTTTAATCCACTTTTTTAACCACTTATTTATTTTTGATAATTTTTGAAAATTAAAAACTTTCTGTTTTTAATTCATATTTTTTTAAAACCTGTTGATTTCTAGGGAATTTCTTCTGTAGACGACCAATCAAATTATTTCATAAAACGGAAGTATGCTTTTTGTTAATTCTTTCTGTTTACATTGAGAAGTTGCAAAAATTTCCAAAATGGCTGGCAAACAATACCCACCCACTAAGAATTTTTTCAAAATCCCATTTCTTTCATCTCGAAATCTACAAGAAAGTTTTCAAAATAAATTGAGAGTCCCCCCACAAATTCAATTTAAATCGGTTTGGCCAAATATTGAACGCGTATTACTAATCACCCATCCAGTATACACTGGAAAAAAATTCGATTTAAATAATCGGTTACTTGACTATTATCAAATAAATTTTTACTTGAACTAAATAATTTTTATTTAAATTAAATAAATTATATTTGAACCAATAATTTCTGTATTTGAAACAAAAATACCGTACTCAAATATAATAATTATTTAATTCAAATAAATATTTATTTGACAATACACAGTCAAGTAACCAATTATAAATTTTTTTCAGTTTATAATAAATATGTCTAATATTTTTATATTAATTTGAAAATTGATTTTTACAAAATGAAAAATATGAATTTGACATATGATATGGATTTAATAGAAAATTGTATGTAATATATATTATAGGGAATACGGAAGTAAATATAGAGTAAAAGGAAGAGCATATTAGTATATATATAATTTACGTTGTCGATAGAGTGCATAAGTGATAGGAAATTGCCTTTGGAATTTCAGAGCTCGATTTCCACTGCACTTGTTCATTTTTTGGAACGTTTTATGCTTATCCTTCCAAGTGAGAGTAAAGAACATCTCTTCTGCCGTGTCGAGGCAAATTCGATCCATTGGATTTCCCGAGGGTAGCGGAATGGGGGTACTAAATCAATCATTCACATTCGCTTAATAGGTCTCGAATGCACACCCTATATACATATAAACAACAACACTAAATTAATGTCATAATTCACAACCAACTTATTTCTTTATCTTGCCAAATACAATAATAATTTTTCTTATTTAAATTCAATTCCTTTTTTTCAACTTTAAACAATTCTTAAAATTAATTTTACAATATTTTCTTATCCTTTTTTTCTAAAAAAGCCAATTTTAATGAAATTAGTTTTCTAAAAAATTTGTTTCTAACAAGTTTTGATTCCTAAAAAAAATTTTTCTAATAAAGTTCAATTTTTAAAAAATATTTTTAAATTTTTCTAAAAGTAATAATTTATTATTGAAATATTTCTATTAAAATGTTGAAATGCTTTTATTATAATTTGCAGTCACTTTTATTAAACATTTATGTTATTGCCAACACTTCTAAGATAATTTAGAATATCATCTTTGTTAATTTTAATTGTTAATTTTTGTTAATTTGAAACTTTTTTAAATTAAAATGACACAATAAATTTTGACACAATGAATTTTGAGTTTATAATAAAGAACTGATAAGACTTCTCCGAAGTTGCTGGCGAATAACAAAAAACAATTTATATTACATTTTAAGTTGAACTGCAATATCAATTTCTGTTATTATAAATTTTAGTAGACTTTGTTAGAAAAAAAAAACAAATTAGAAATTGAAGTTAGAAAAAAAAATTTTAGCAAAAAAAAAAATTTTTAATTATTTTTTAGAAAAAGTGTACCCCAACCATTAGTTCCATATATTGTCAAATTATACGTATTTCAAGAAATCAATTAATCACAATTCTCTTTGACGAATTTTTAATTTCAGATCTTTTTCGCTGTGGCAATACCAATAGACATACCAGATAAATCAATTTCAGTTTCATTTTACTTTGAAGCAAACTACGCACTTCCTGGTGATAAAAATTCCAGTTATTACGACGAATATTATCAAAAAAGAAATATCGATAGAAGTTTAGCTTATAATATTGTGAAAAGAAAATTCGAAAGGTTTAATTTATTTAATGAAATATTTAAAATAATAAATCAATTTTACACAATTATCGTTATTTCGCGAGAACTAATAAAAAGTAACAATAACATTAAATAATTAAATAACAATAATAAATAATAAAATACTTAAGTTATTATTCTCTGCACTAACATAATATTTATTTATTTCTATTATATTTCCTTTGAAAGAAAGTGAATTATTGAAACTTTCTATAATTAAAAGTTTTTTCAATAATTTAATATATAATATGATGTATTCCACGCCAAAGTGTAAGTCCATTTGCAATTGCATCTCCGATTTTTTTGAGATTTTTTTTTCTTTTAGTACTAATTGAGACTAGCTTCCATGAATTTTTTCAAATTTTTTTAACAATCCGTTTTCGAGTTATGGAATTTTGAAAATTGGAGAATTTTCATGACTTCTAATTTTTGAATGCTCATAACTTCCTTAAAAATGCATCAATTTTAAAAGTCTTTTTTTAAAATGGGTGTTTTTAAACGTACTTTTCAAAAAAAAAATCGAAATTTTTTTTAAACGATATAGGGTCAACTGGGGTAAATCCGAACGCTTTTAGTAAGTTTCAACAATAACATAAGTTTTTTCTTTAAAAAAAAAATACTTCCGGTATTCTGGTGCATGAAGTTGTTACTTTACTTCCATAGAACAATTTTATGGGGTAGAAAAAATTTTTGATAAATTACAATCGCAGGAAACTTAGCGTTCGTATTTACCTCGATACTTTGCAACTTTCCTAAAATATGGGGGTAAATACGAACGCCACTGTATTTCAGAAAAATCTTAGGGAAAATAAATTTAAAGTATTGCAATTGTTAAACTTATATAAAAACTCAAAAAAAATACGATAATAAACCTATTATGTAATAATGCATCATATATAAATACAAAAATCAAACAGGTTAAAAATTAAAATGTATTACACAATTAAAACCTTCAATAACTTTATCAAATCATAACGGATTTTTGCAAAACTTGGTACAGAAAGTATTTTGGAGTGATTGAATGTAAATACAAAAATAAAAGTCAAATTTTTTAAATTCAAAATGGCGGACTTTCCTAAAACTTATTTTTAAAAATGATCAAAAATTCGTAATCAGCGACCCTGAAACCCCTCGAGTAACAATTTTCGAGCGAATCCAATGAATTTTTTAATTCTCGTCCGCCATTTTGAATTTTGAAAAACTGACTTCAAATTGGTAATTAGCGACCCCAAAAACCGTAGAATACCAAATTTTATTAAGATCCTGAAAAACTTTTTTCAACAAACCATTTGGCAAAAAACTTGAAACACTCCTTCGAGAGAACAGAGATTAAGTTTCTGCTTATTAATTACTAACGAGGATACGTATAGAAAGAAAAACTTTTTTCTATGTACTTTTATAATGTTAAAATAATAGTGTAATCAAATAAAAACAATTTTGTGTGGCTTTGATGTAAAAAAAAATTATTAAAAATACCGTTCGGATTTACCCCAGTTTTCCAATTTTCTTGGGTAAATACGAACGGTCTGATATTATTAATAAAATTTTACAGAAGGCAAAAATCAAATATAGTTTCTGTTCTAGTATTCATAACAAACAATTATAAATAATAAAATGAATTTTTAGCTTCTTTTTCTTCAAATACGAGACAAAATACTGAAAGAGTGTCATCTTTGATTTTCAATCTTTTTTGCAATACTTGTTATCTTTGTTTATGCTGTTGCTAATTAACAAACAAAAAATGGGATAATACTTAGAATCTCTTCAAGAGGATCTGAGGTAAAAATTCTCATATCGAACTTATTTTTAAAAATTTTAATTAAGCTGAAATAATTAGCGTTCGGATTTACCCCCCGTTCGGATTTACCCCGACTGACCCTAACTATCAAATTTTTGAAGTTTAATGAAAAAAAGTCATTTCTCTCATTTGACATACTAATCGACTTTTATCAAAATTTTTTCAAAAATAGTACTTCTTTTTACGAAACTTTTAAGCCTAGTCCGATAATGGGCAAACAATTTTTACAATATTTTCGGAATTTTTCAAAAATTTTTGAATTTTTTAAAAATATTTTTGGTTTTTTTTTATACTACTTACTTTTATGTATTTTGATGCTCTGATTACAAAAATCATAATGACAATACCCAAAAATTTGATTTTTATTGATGCATTTTTAAGGAAGTTATGAGCATTCAAAAATTAGAAATCATGAAAATTCTCCAATTTTCAAAATTCCATAACTCGAAAACGGGTTGCTAAAAAAATTTGAAAAAATTCATGGAAGCTAGTTTCAATTAGTACTAAAAGAAAAAAAAAATCTCAAAAAAATCGGAGATGCAATTGTAGATGGACTTACACTTTGGCGTGGAATACATCATATTATATATATATAATGTAAAAGTTTTTTATCAACTTTTTATAATTAATTTTTGAATAATATAAATATTTTCTCTTTAGTGTGGGATTTCCGGGTAAAGCATGTCTATTACGTACAATTTGTGAAGTTGCGGAAAAGCCAATAAATGAAAATGGATTAATTGGAGATATTTTACACATCCTTTTTACGTGAGTGAAGAGTTTTGCGTATAATTTTTTTTTAATCTGAAAATTTCATCTAAATTAAAATGAATTTGAAGAGATTATAAAATACTACATCTGAAATTCTCGTTCTAGTATTTATTAAAAGCTTTTGAAATATTGAATTTTGAATATTTTGGTATAAATGAATACGAATGAAAAAAAATTAATTAAAAAGAAATAATAGATATTAAAAAAAAAAAATAAAAAATTGAAATAATTTAATTTTATTCTTCAATTTAAATTTACAGAAAAATGTAATTTACAAAAAAAAAAAAAACATATATAGGGTCAGTTGGGGTAAATGGGGACAAAATCGATATTTTTGACAAATTACCCCATTTACCCCAACTGACCCTATTTATATAAGTAAATATTTTAATAATATGATAATATGTCATTTGGAAATTAATTGTTTAAAAATTGATTTTGATAATCACTTTTGTGTAATAATATGGATAAAAAATCACTTCCTTGTTTAAACTATTTATGTACATAATCGATTGTACTTCAAACATTCCCGAATTATTTTCTTTTCATGTGAAAAGTAAATTTTTCTCTCTGTTTTGTATGTTCTTCATTAACAGAACAAATTATTTACTTGCAATGTACACAAATTTTCTATACTTTATTTACGTAAACAAAAAAAATGAGTAACTATTTACATAAAAACTGTAAATAAACATATATTATGACCATTAAAAAAAAACTTTTTGGTAAATAATATTTATCCTCAAAATCAATTTCACGTACCTATTTCTAAAATATTATTTACATTCATTTTTATTTTATTTACAATTATTTTTCAACCTTTTTTTATATTATATAATAAGTATGAAATAATTCTTTCAGGCCTTCCAGTTCACGTGATGAAAATTTGCCAAATGAAATAAAAGAAGCTGAATTTATAAAAAATTGCCATAAATATAATGAACAATGTCCTGTTAGTTTATTAGATAAAATAAGTTACTATTTGTAAAATTGAAAATTTTTTAAGTTTCTCCATTAAAATTTTTCATCAATTTTTTATTGTAATGTAAATAAAATAATAATTGCAAATATTGTTGAAATTTATGAAAAATCTATTTTATTATATGTACATAAAACATGATTTTTTATAATATAATAAATAAAATGATTAATAAATCCATTTTTTAGGGGTGAGTGGGGAGTTGTGCTCCAAGTTTTGTTTTTCGATCAAAACTATTAGGGTCAGTTGAGGTAAATGGGGACAAAATTGATATTTTCACAAATTACGTAAGTTCCTTCCTTAAAAAGGTAATATTTGCGGGTTTATTTTTTTTAAGTTGTTATTTACGTTCCCAGGATTAATTTTATGCAGCAGAAAAAAATTTAGATAAGCTATAAACGCATGAAACTGACTGTCCCCATTCACCCCAAAATTTAGAAAATTTCATAAAATTTGGGGTAAATGGGGACAGCATAGTTTCTAAAAAAGTTTTAAGAAAGAAGTTTCCTGATGAATATTACTGTGTTAAGGGATGAAAAAACTTGAAAAAAATTTGTAGTAGATATATAATAGTTGAACAGATTAAAATTTTTTTATTTAAAATTTTTTTTTTTCATTTTAGTATTTTGTCTCGCATTTGAAAAAAATAGACTTTAAAATCATTACAAATTTTTTTCTTATTCTATATGACTCCCATAACAGAAATTCACTTGAATGTTTGATTTTTGCTAATTTGGTAAATAATGACAAGCTATCCCCATTTACCCCAAAAATTGGAAAACTCAGGGTAAATGGGGACAGTTTGTCATTATTTACCAAATTAACAAAAATCAAAAATTCAAGTGAATTTCTGTTATAGGAGTCATAAGGAATAAGAAAAAAATTTGGTATGATTTTTAAGTCTGTTTTCTTTGAAATGCTCGACAAAATACTGAAACAGTTTGACTTTGATTTTCAAGTTTTTATGCATTGAGTGATAACTTGAATTATCTTGCCACCAATTGTCAAGATAAAAGCTTGGCAATACTCAAAACCTCTTGCAGATGATATGAGGTTAAAATATTGACGTTGAACTTAATTTTAAAACTGTAAATTAAGCTCCAAAACCTCTTGTCCCCATTTACCCCAACTAACCATACATAATTTTTTTTTACTATTCTAATATAGAACTTTTACTACACGTAAAAATACAATTTTTGGCATAATTGATTAATTAAATTCAAAAAGGAAATAGAAATTTCGCTTGTTCTTCGAAAATACTGGTTTTATGATTTTTCAAAAACAGTGGGGAGCTGCGCTCCACCGTTGAAAATTGAAGAAAATGACATATTTTTTAGAATATTCTTTATTTAAATTATGAAATGTGAAAAAAGTAAGATAACATACATAGAATAAAGTAATAGATAAGATAAAGATTAATTTTATATAATTTAGATAAAATTATATTATTTTAAGGGGGGTATGGTATTTAATTTTTTTTCTTGCATTATTATTTTTTTAAATGAATGTGTTTGACCTTTTGCGGACATTTCTGAATGTTTTCTGATGTCATTAATGTGTATGTATAAGTTTTGGGGTCGTTGATTACGAATCTGAAGTCTGATTTCAAAAATTGTCAAAATTTAAAATTGCGCTTTTCTCGAAATGACGTTTTTGAAGTCCATGTGATCACGATATCTCAAAATCTACTGAACCAATCTTTTTAACATTTGGCACAGTTCTTCTTAACTAAATTTCCCAGGTAACTACGAGATACTTTTTTTTAATAATTATTAATTATACAGTAAAAAATGCATCGATTTTTTCAGCGAAAATCGAGTTTTTTGGTTTAAAGTGCTGCGAAAAAAAAAAAACCTCTTGTAGTTACCTCGAAAAAAATCAACCTTAAACAACAAAACTTTTTTTTTATTTAGATGATCCTGTTGCGAGTTACGTTGAACACCGCAAATCCATTTTTTACGAGGCGCCTGAAGAGATTTACTGCCACTATTGCAATTTGCAATATTTTTCACTGAGAATTTAGGAAAATATACTTCAAATATTGTATTAATATCTGGAAATTAAGTTAATAAATTAACTATACCCCACCCACCTTAAAAATAATTGCATGAAACTAGATAATTAATTTCATTTACAGTGGATACAGATGTAAAAAGTCTCGTTATACTAAAGAACAATAATTAAATGTTCAAAACATTCTAATTATTCATAAAAATAATAGAAAATAAAAATAGAGAGTGCGTATTAGAAATAAAAACTGTTAAATATGATGTGAGGTACAACTCAACTACGTGTTGTTTTAAGGTAAAAAAATAATAGAGACATGCTGATTAATTTTATTTAAATTTGTGAGGTATTTTTTCATTTTCCAGGAAAACATTCTATTTAAAAAAAGGAATAAAATTCATTATTCTTAGTCTATTGCAATTTAGGTTCAATTGGTTGGTTTTTGTGAAGGTTTTAGTTGTGGTTTTTAGGTAAAAAAATTATAGAGACATGCTGATTAATTTTATTTGAATTTGTATGAAATTTTTTCATTTTCCAGGAAAACATTCTATTTAAATAAATGGAATAAAATTCATTATTCTTATTTTACTGCAATTTAGGTTTAATTGGTTGGTTTCTTTTTGAAGGTTTTAGTTGTTTCTTTAAAGTAAAAAAATAATAGAGACATGCTGATTAATATTATTTGAATTTGTAAGGATTTTTTCATTTTCCAGGAAAACATTCTATCCCAAAAAATGGAATAAAATTCATTATTCTTAGTCTTTTGCAATTTAGGTTCAATTGGTAGGTTTTTTTAAAGGTTTTCCTTATTGTTTTTAAGCAAAAAAATAATAGAGACATGCTGATTAATTTTATTTGATTTTGTAAGGAATTTTTCCATTTTCCACGAAAACATTCTATCCCAAAACAAGGAGGGGGTCCTTTATGTTTATTTCATAAACATTATGCTTCCTCATTGTGTGAAGCAAAAAATTCGCTTCCTCGTGAAGGAAGTAATGAATTTGTCCAATTCAATTGATTGATTTAAAAAATTTCGAGGTAAAAATGTTTTAAATTAATTAAATTTTTTGAAAAATAAAGAAAATTTTCATTAATTTTGAGTGTAACATAAACTTTATATATACGAATCGATTCGTTTTAATGCAAGGAATACAATTATTTTATTCATCAACTTGAATTTAAAAAAAACACAAAATTTTTTAGCTAAAATATGAATTTTCGATTTTTCAATTTTTATTAATTCTCAAATTTTAAATCAAATCTATACTTTATATATACCAACCAATTCGTTTCAATGCAGGGAATAAAATTATTTCATATATAAACATGAATTTAAATAAACACATCATTTTTTAGCTAAAATGAGAATTTTTGATTTTTTAACTTTCTTTAATTCTTTAAATTTCAATCAAATCTATACTTTATATATATCAATCGATTCATCTTGACATAAAGAAGACGATTATATTATATATTACCTTAAATTTTTCGATTTAAAAATTTTTTCAATTAAAAAAAAATTTTTGGAAAAAAGACGATAAAATTTTTTTTTTGGGGTATTTTTAAAAATCCTCTCGTCATTTTTGAGAGATTAATGTGTTAAATAAGCCTACCAAATTTTATCCAAATCCATTAAAACCTGTTAAAGATATCGTGTTCACAAAAACGATCCACACACACATACACATACACACACACACACACATACACACACACATACATACATCCGGACAATTGATCAGGATCTCATATAACATGTTTCTATATAGAGGAAAATTTGTTTTCACCATTTTTAAAAAGTTTATAAACGAAAGGACTACATAGCTTCCTCCACGAGGAAGCAAAATGGAATAAAATTGATTATTCTTAGTCTATTGCAATTTAGGTTTAATTAGTTGGTTTTTGTGAAGGTTTTAGTTGTTTTTTTGAGGTAAAAAAATAATAGACACATGTTGATTAATTTTATTTGAATTTGAAAGGAATTTTTTCATTTTTCAGGAAAACATTCTATCCCAAAAAATGGAATAAAATTGATTATTCTTAGTCTATTGCAATTTAGGTTCAATTAGTTGGTTTTTGTGAAGGTTTTAGTTGTTCTTTTTCGGTAAAAAAATTATAGAGACATGCTGATTAATTTTTTTTGAATTTGTAAGGAATTTTTTCATTTTCCAGGAAAACATTCTATTTAAAAAATGGAATAAAATTGATTATTCTTAGTCTTTTGCAATTGAGGTTCAATTAGTTGGTTTTTGTGAAGGTTTTAGTTGTTCTTTTTAGGTAAAAAAATTATAGAGACATGCTGATTAATTTTTTTTGAATTTGTAAGGAATTTTTTCATTTTCCAGGAAAACATTCTATTTAAAAAAATGGAATAAAATTGATTATTCTTAGTCTTTGGCAATTGAGGTTCAATTAGTTGGTTTTTGTGAAGGTTTTAGTTGTTCTTTTTAGGTAAAAAAATTATAGAGACATGCTGATTAATTTTTTTTGAATTTGTAAGGAATTTTTTCATTTTCCAGGAAAACATTCTATTTAAAAAATCGGACAAGTGCGAGTTACACTCGCACTGAAATCGAGGGTTCCGTACTCGAAGCGAACTTATTTGGTATAAAAACAAATGTTTAAAAAATATGTGTTGTATGACAAATAATATAAGTGATACAAAAAGGAACAATTTTGTAAAATTCAAGAAAATTGTTCCTCTTCGTATCACTTATATTAGTTGTCATACAACACATATTTTTTAAACATTTGTTTTTATACCAAATAAGTTCGCTTCGAGTACGGAACCCTCGATTTCAGTGCGAGTGTAACTCGCACTTGTCCGATTTTATTTTTTAAAAAATATTTTACTAAAAAAATATAAGAATCATAATTTTATTTCAACTCGCAATATTTTTATTGTATTTACATTTTAAAAATATATTGAATATTAAATTTTATCTTTCTAAGTCAAAAAGAGATAAAACTTAAGATATTGATATAAGGCTAGTAGCTGCTTGTCAAGGAAAAATCGAAAGTTATCTAAAAAGTAAAATTTGTTTATTAATTCCAGAAAAATCAACTCCAATCATCCTCGCTATATTTTTTTTGTAATCTACACGTAAAAATACGTCAAAATATATAAATTTGAATCACTGTAGAAAAACTTTTTTCGTTTTTTGCGGAAAAATACATTTTTTTCTGAAATTTATCATTTTTCTTCAAAAATTTGATAAAAATTGATCATCAACTCCAATCGCGCTTACATTTTTTCCCTGTATTTTTCACGCAAAAATTGAGTTTTACAGCAAGTATGAACAGTCTGGATTGAATATTGTGTGCGCTAGGGAGAATAAATTATTTTTTTCGAAATTTTTGATTTTTCCTTGACAACGCTATGTAAATTGATCCGAATCAAGTTCGCTATAAGTTTCCTGTAATTTTTACGTAAAAATACGTAAGTGTGTCAAATTTGAGCTCTTTATGTCAAAAGATGTGGCCGCTAGGGGGGGGGGTACATAGTCATTTTTAGGCATTTTTCGTAAAAATTCATGGTTTTTCCTTGACAACGCTATGTTAATCAATTCCAATCAAGTTCGCTATAATTTTCCTGTAATCTACACGCGAAAATACATATGTGTACTAATTTTCAGCCCTCCAGATAAATTTATGTGGCCGCTAGGGGGGGGGGTACATGATTTCAAAAAAACCGATATTAATAGGGTTCCGAACCGAGTACGGAACCCCAAAAATGGAATAAAATTCATTATTCTTAGTCTATTGCAATTGACGTTCAATTGGTAGGTTTTTTTAAAGGTTTTAGTTGTGGTTTTAAGGTAAAAAAATTATAGAGACATGCTGATTAATTTTATTTGAATTTGTATGAAATTTTTTCATTTTCCAGGAAAACATTCTATCCCAAAAAATGGAATAAAATTCATTATTCTTAGTCTATTGCAATTCAGGTTCAATTGGTAGGTTTTTTGAAGGTTTTAGTTGTTCTTTTTAGGTAAAAAAATTATAGAGACATGCTGATTAATTTTTTTTTAATTTGTAAGATATTTTTTCATTTTCCAGGAAAACATTCTATTTAAAAAAATGGAATAAAATTAATAATTCTTAGTCTACTGCAATTTAGGTTCAATTGGTTGGTTTTTGTGAAGGTTTTAGTTGTTTTTTAAGGTAAAAAAATTATAGAGACATGCTGATTAATTTTTTTTAAATTTGTAAGGAATTTTTTCATTTTCCAGGAAAACATTTTATTTAAAAAAATGGAATAAAATTGATTATTCTTAGTCTGCTTCAATTTAGGTTCAATTGGTAGGTTTTTTTGAAGGTTTTAGTTGTTCTTTTTAGGTAAAAAAATCATAGAGACATGCTGATTAATTTTTTTTGATTTTGTAAGTAATTTTTTCATTTTCCAGGAAAACATTCTATCCCAAAAAATGGAATAAAATTGATTATTCTTAGTCTACTGCAATTTAGGTTCAATTGGTATGTTTTTTTTAAGATTATACGTGTTGTTTTAAGATCATTTGAACCTTTGTGACGTCACAAATCATGGCGCATGACACGCAAACTTCTCAGGTATGTGAAAAGCACAATTTTGAATATTTTAAAAAAAAAATCTTTTGGAAAATGTTCAGAATAACATAGACTCAGTCTGTTATGTGCGGAAAATTCAAAATTTTGCGTTTAAATCTTTTTTTAAACAATTTTTAAGTTGGTTATCACAAGTATGGAAAAATACACGAATTCCTTATATGTAGGCCATTTTTTGAAAGACCAGGATAAATTAATTTTATTATAAATAATAATTGAAATTGTTTATTACTAATTAAACAATAAATTGTTGTTGTTTGTTTACTTTTTTTAAAGAAAAACATACAAAAATGCAGTTTTTTCCTAATTTTGATATTTGAAAATTTCAAAGTTGTGAAAAATATTTGTTTAAAAATTGAATTATTCTTATAATTATTCTTATAAATTATAAATTTGTTCAGGAACTGAGGATATGAGAATAATTTAAGAAATCTTATTTATATTTTCTTTGAAAAATTCTAAGCAGTATTTCTATAAGAATTGTAGAGAAATTCAAGACAACTTCCTAAACTCACTACAGAAAGTCTTGAACTTGTTTTAGAATAAATTTTTACGTTTGCTAGAAAAAAAATTTACTTTGGGAGGACTCGATCCCACGTCCTCGAGAGTCCAAAAACTCCGCTTTACATCTCTCAGCAACCTTAGCAGCTTATGGTATTATGCATTGGAAACGTATTTAACGCAACCGATCCCTGTCTAGTGCTTGGTTACTGTACTGTGTCTTCTAAAACAGTTCAAGAAACTTTCAACGCCCAGTGACTGAGATATTCCGATCGCGGCATTAACAAGAAGTCTTCCAATGTCATAATAAAAATACAAGTATTTTCTTGAATGATTTTTGTATTTTTCTGTAAATTTTTTAGAATTTTTCTCATATCCTCAGTTCCTGAACAAATTCAGGAATGATTCTTGAACAAAGTTGTTCCGTGTATTTTTTACAAAATTGAGATGAATAATTTAGAAAGCTGTCAAAAAAATGCTTTCTTATATGTGCTTTTTGAAAAAAGTAAATAAACAACAATTTATTGTTTAATTAGTAATAAACAATTTTAATTATTATTTATAATAAAATTAATTTAAATATTTGATAAATTACATGAGAATTTTTCAATTTTTATCCTGGTCTTTCCAAAAATGGCCTACATATAAGCAATTCGTGTGTTTTTCCTTACTTGTGACAACCAACTTAAACATTGTTTAAAAAACGTTTTAAACGCAAAATTTTGAATTTTTCGCACATAACAGACAGAGTCTATGTTATTCTGAACATTTTCCAAAAGGTTTTTTTAAAAAATATTCAAAATTGTGCTTTTCACATACCTGAGAAGTTTGCGTGTTATGCGCCATGATTTGTGACGTCACGAAGGTTCAAATGCTCTTAAGTTAAATTTACCAATATTTTCGTCAGTTTAAGATGTTATCAGTTGTTTTTTGCGGAGAAAATAATCCGACCCTTAATTTGGTGGTTGTTGGCTTTAATATGATTTTAGACAAGCTAGAGAAGTCTATCGAATCGTTGACTAAGAAAAAAAGAAATTCAGTAAAAGAAAACATTTTGCAAGCTTTGAAAGTGGGACTTGCAAAGCTCGACAAACACTATAATAAGAGTAACTGTATATATTATGCAGTCTTGATCTTAGACCCTAGATTTAAATGAGAGACATTTGATTTGACTAGCTGGGGACAACAATTGAAGAGTGCATCTTTGAAAATGTTTAAATCTATTTTTAAAACTCAGTACTACATGCCTAAAAAGAAGGTAAGAAACTATAATGATTTACAATTTTATGATATTACTAAAATCAAACAATTTATTAATCCATTTATAATAAAAAAACTAGTTATATTATTACACTTTATTTTTCAATGCTTTTGTATATACATATACATATATATTATATAAATAAATAAATGGATTTCGATTAATTATAAAATACATTAAATAAGTTCATGAAATTTAACTTGGTAACCAATATGTTATGTCGAACAATTTAGTGTTGCTTTCAAATAAAAAGTTATAAAACAGTTTTTATAACATCGACTGCTTAGATACATCTCTAATTGAAGTTTATTCCACAATCTCGCTTCTCTAACAATGAAAGATCGTTGCATTTTACAAGTATTATGTTGAGGTATCTATAAAGTAGATCTTCATTTTCGAAGCCTACTATGTATACTTTCATTGGGGTTTCTGAACTCGAAAAAATGATATAAATATTCTGGAATCTTACTATTGAAAATATTACAGAGAAGAGTACCAATAAAGAACTGTATTCTAGTGGCAACGCTCAGAAACCCTGATTTAACTCTGTATAAAGATATATGTTCATATTTAGGCAAATCATACAAAGTATATTTCACGAAAAATATAGCTAAACCTTTTGAAACTGACTTAAGGGGAGTCACAACCTTCATTTTGAATCATTACATTTTAATGATCGTAGGAAGATATTTTTTTTCTTGCATAATTTGGGCTCTAAAAACATACATGATGATCAAAAAAATAAAATTTTAATTTTAGACCATTTTAGAAATAAATTTTTTTTAAAAATTAATATTAATTTAAATATCTATCTTATTTCTCAATTTTAACTATTTTTCATCGCCAATTTTTTTCCACACTTTTTTAATAATTCTTAAGATTTTATTTTTTAAATAAATTAATTAAAATTTAATAATTTTTTTCATAAATTTTAACATTTTTAGAGTAAAAAACATTCAGAACTTTTTTTTGCAGGATCAATAGTACAAAAGTTATAAGAAAAAGAAAAAAATGTTACAACAATTTTTTAATGCAAATATCTCTAAAAATATTTAAAAAATTTAATTCAAAATTTACCTACTTATTTAACACCAAAATGTTTCTCAAAACTCAAAAGTTAAGGAAAATCTGAGTCATCATATGTCGTTCTCATATGAAACGCCTTATATCCCAAAATACATGGGGATTACTCATTTTAGATGTATCTCAAAATGTTAATAAATGTCTAGTATTAACGGGAGATATTGTTAACATTTATTTTATTTTATTGAACATCCAAAAAATATAATGCCGGCTGAAAAAACTTGTACAAGAAAATGTACAAGTTCTTGTACATGTTCAAGTAATGTTCTTGAACAAGTTTAGCATCAGGGATGTACCAGAACTTGTACAAGATCTTGGACAAGAAAATGTACATGTTCTTGTACATAATTTTTTGTGCAGGTTTCATGTACATTTTCTTGTACCAGATGTGGAAGACGTTCTTGTACATGTTCATTTATGTCTTTTAAATTAAAAATTAAAAACTTTAAAGGCTGCGCAGTAGTTTTCTTAAGCCTTTACAACAGCGCAATAATTTTTACCATGCATAAGTGAAGAGTCTTAATAATTATAACTTATTAAAATTTCAAATTTTTTTTCAAAAACATTTTTAAACAAATGTTCTTGTATGTACAAAAACATAAACGTGTTCATGTAAAAGTACTTTTACATGAATCCTGCACCAAAATAATGTACAAGAACATGTACATTTTCTTGTACAAGTATATTTTCTTATCCAGGATCTTGTACAAGTTTTGGTACAAGAACATGTCTCAATTCCGGATGCTGAACTTGTTCAAGAGCATTACTTGAACATGTACAAGAAAATGTAGAAGTTTATTAATGAACATGCACAAGAACTTGTATATTTTCTTTTACAAGTTTTTTCAGCATATCAATACACAAGACCCTAAAGATTGTACATTCCAAACGTCAAATCTCCAGATATTTTTTCATAAGGGGCCATCCATAAAGCATGTGATACATTTTTTCGAAATTTTAACCCCCCCCCCCCCTCTTCCTTGTGATGCTTTCTCAATTTACGATTAACATGTAGTGTAATAATTGCTGACCGCCCTACCACCTAAGGCATCACATGCTTTATGGATGGCCCCTTAAAGATATTAATGAAAAGCATCAAAAATCGTCTGAAGTTACCCAACATGTATTACTACTGGGTCAAACCACTAAAAGTGGTTGCTGGCTTATTTTTAAAAAGTCTAGTTTTAATATTATCTGAAGTTAGATGAATTTCTGATTGTGAGTTTATTGGTGATAATATTATCATGTAAATTTTATTTTCTTTAAATTTATTATTAATGCAAAGGAGGAGGTTCACGATGTGATTTCGTAGCCTTAAATGTTGCACTTTTTTTGGAAACGCTATTGTTCAAAAACTACGAAATATTACATATTACTATTTACCGGAAACATAAATCAATTTATTCTACATCAAAAAATGATGGAATTATTATATAAATATTTTATTTTAAGGTGGTTATTCGAATTTGAAAATTTGTTTAGTAAAAAAAATTTCACAATTTTTCGAAGCTTATAACTTTTTTTTTGGTATTTCAAAAAATATGGGGCTTTGCATTTATATTTTAATATTGATACCTATAATTTACCTGCTCTGAAAATTTAGTGAGAGTATTTTGCTTTGTTTCGAAATTAATAAATTTGAAACTTTGTCAATTAAAAGGGTTTGTTCTATGACTTGAAGTTGACAAAAAATATCACATTTCTTTTTAAGGTTACAAAATCACATCGTGAACCTCCTACTTTGAATTAATATTAATTTCAAAGGAAATAAAATTTACACGATAATATTATCACCAATAAACTTAGAAATTCATCTAGTTTAAGATAATATTAAAACTAAATTTTTTAGAAATAAGCCAGCAACCACTTTCAGATGATTTTCAGTGGTTTGATCCTACTAATAACATTACAAATTCCATAAAGCACTTGAAGATAGATAGAGAACGTTACAATTCACACTTTAATCAACTCTCACATCTAATGAACTAAATATTTGCAATTTCTGAAAATAGAAATGAGTAGATTTACTATTCTTTAATATGTAACGCCGTTATTATCAACATAAACATTCTTTTTCATTAACCCTTTTAGGCCCAAATTAATTTAAGATGATCTACATTTTTTTAAACGCTGTAAACATGTTGGTATACTCTGTTTCAGGAGAGATCGATTTTTTTGAGGACGAATTTGGGCCCTTTACGCGCAGAAAACTATAAAAGGAGGCGTATATTATTTTTTGTTTCAGCGAATAAGCTTTCTCTTTCAATTTTTTTTAAACTTGATTGATTTTAGTCATAGGAAAAGCAACACATGTTACAATCGTTTTCTTATAATAGGCTATAATTTATTGAAAAAAATCTAGGAAACGCCTTTTTCATTTAAAAGTACACCCATTTACAACAAGATGCGCAGAAAAATATCGATCTCTCCTGGAACAGAGTATAGGGTTTTCTTTTCCTTTTATGTTTAAAAAAATTTTTTTTAATTAGTTATTTTTCTTTGGTACGCAATTTTTTTCACATCTGCACTCGACTAACAACTGACTGTTTGTAATAAAAAGCAAGCAACAACCCAGTGTGTGCACGTTACGTAACAGTTCTAGAACAAAAAGTGTAACTTGTTCTAGCACAAGTGTTACTATTTTGTCACAGAACCCACTCTGCTATCTCAAAAAAATACCTTGTAGAATTGTGTTATTTTCAAAAAAAAATTGTCATAAAATAAAATCAAAGAAGTGCAAGTTACACTCGCACTGAAATCGAGGGTTCCATATACGTAGCGAACTTATCTCGTATATATTTACAAAATATAAGTTTTGTATGTCAAATAATCATACAAAACTTATATTTTTTTAACGTTTGCTTTTATACCAAATAAGTTCACTACGTTACGCTACGAGTGTAACTTTCACTTGTCTGATTTTATTTTTATTAGTTTAAAACCTCTTCTTTTATGTCCTTTTTTGACCCGGCAGATCAATTTATTTTTTTAGTAATTGTACCTTAAGAACTATTATTTGTTAGGTACACTGAAATATATGTTCTAACGCTGACTTCTAATAGGGACACAAAGCTGCTATATGATAATAATTTCTATTTTAGTTTTTGATTCATTCTTCAAGTTTGATGTTCCTCTCTCCTCTAATAATACTTCTTTATTAGATACTTACTTCTTTTATGTCTTTTTGTGACCCAGTATATATTACATGTGCAATCTTATCTAATGCGTCTAGCATTTCAATAATTCTATTACCCTGTTTCTCATAGTCAAATCTAAGCAGGGCGATTAAGTTAGTGAGTGTTTGTTGGATAACTATCTCATTTACTTTCATTTTCGCGTCTTCTATTATTTGCTTTACTGTATTATTCATTATCTCTATAGTAAATAGGAGCGTTTCGCTCAATTTCTCTATGGTTTTCATAATTTCTTCAATTTTCTTGTCTTGTTCCACCAGTATGTCTAAAACTATAAAATCATTACGTTTATTGATATGCGACCCATCTTTAAGGAAACCATGCCCGCGTAAAAATGAAAGTATGGGCAAAGTATGGGATAGTATGGGTAAAATATGGATTTTAGACATACTTTAGTTTACACAATAAAGTATAAGATGCGAAAATAATTAATTTTTCTCAAAAACTTACTTTTTTCGCTATATTTCTCAACTTTCAAACCTTTGGCAAGATCACAGTTTTCCTAAAAGTATCAAATTGAGACCAAAAATTGCATCAAATCTTTGCAACGTTTTGATGCACATAAGTTATATCAAAAAGAGATCGTTTTGTGTATCATTTTTGGAAATGATACACGAAACAGTCTCATTTTTTGATGCAAAAAATTTAATCAATTTATATCAATCATGGCCGTATTAAATCGACTCAAAATTAAACGAATTTTTTTCAGATATTTTGGTAATAGTACAATTGCGGAGACCATTTCACTATTTAATTTGAAAATGAAAATAACAGAAAATCAAAGACAATGTGCAATTCGATAATTAAAAAGTGACAGCTTATAAACATAACCTAAAATGCATGAGAAAAAATTTGTCGATAAAATCAATATAGCCGAGCATTTTAGAAGGTAGATGGCAGTTTTGCTTTTTATAAAAACGATTCAGAAAAAATTTAAAGAAAGAAAATAGATGAGTGCTGCCATCTACCTTCTAAAAAGCTCGGCTATATTGATTTTATCGACAAATTTTTTCTCATGTATTTTAGGTTATGTTTATAAGTTGTTACTTTTTAATTATCGAATTGCACATTGTCTTTGATTTTCTGTTATTTTCATTTTCAAATTAAATAGTGAAATGGTCTCCGCAATTGTACTATTACCAAAATATCTGAAAAAAATTCGTTTAATTTTGAGTCGATTCAATTCGGCCATGATTGATATAAATTGATTAAATTTTATGCATCAAAAAATGAGACCGTTTCGTGTATCATTTCTAAAAATGATACACAAAACGATCTCTTTTTGATATAACTTATGTGCATTAAAACGTTGCAATAGAAAAAGATACAACCAAGTTTACTATGATTTTATTAAAAAAAAAATTTTTTTTAAACTTATTTTTTTTTGTCAAATTTCTTACATTTCAAAGTTTTGCAAAAGTATGGGAAGAATATGGGATGCAAAAATAATTAATTTTTTTTTAATTTACTTTTTTTCGTTAAATTTTCTATACTTTTGCAAAACTTTGAAATTTAAGAAATTTGAAGAAAACAAATTAGTTTTTTAAAAGAATTATTTTTTTTATAGACTTTGACAAAAGTTTGAAATTTGAGAAATTTGACGAAAAGAAGTAAATTTTTGAGAAGAATTAATTATTTTTGCATCCTATACTCTTCTCATACTTTGCTAAAAGTATGGGAAATGATCGTAATCCATACTTTCCTATAATTTGCCCATACTTTCATTTTTATGCGGGCAAAGCTTGTTTGGAAAATTACAGTATTTACATTACATTTAACATTATTTTGGATGCAAAATTATTGAAATTACCTTCTTCATGTATTTCAATTGTCGAAATGTCTTTTTCTTTTATTTTGAATTCTCCTTTTGTATCTGCTTCTTTTTCCTTATTTACCTCTCCATTGTCATCTATCCATTCATCACCCTGTAAAAATAATTTTAATTACAACTGTAATATGTACTACTAATTCAAATTAATAAAGAATATTAGACAGAACTACTAAAAATGTAAATAGGTATATTCTAAATGTAACAGATTGAATTCAATTCTATGAACTATACATTTTCACCATGCCGATAATAATTGAGATCACACGTCAGAATTTAATTTCCGAATTCAGAAATCCGCTCTATTCATCTATATCCTTTTCTTGGACTCAATAAACGGTCCAATTAGAGAAAAATGAACCTCCCAATTCTCTCTTGTATAAGGTTTCTTTCACATTTATTTGTTTTTATCTATCTACCTACCTCATATCCTTTCTTTAGAGACACCTCTTCATCTACCTCAACATTTGTAGATAAATTATCAAGTGTACTCTCTACAAAAGTCCTTGGCATTATAGGAGGTTGATTTTGCAAATTTTTTTTCTCTATCCATTTTTGAAGAGCCTTCCATTCTCCAATACTTATCATTTCTGATTCTAGAGATTGAAACAGATAAATTTTATTAATTATAATTATTCTAAAGGATTTTTATAGTCAAAATAGTTTTACATTTGACCACTTGAGGACATATCCTTTTTTAGAAAACAAAACATACCTGTATGATAAATATAACATTCAACGACTTCAAGTGTTATGTTTTCTCCTTCTACTGATACTATAATTTTGGCGTTTGGATGCCTTCTATTAAATCCAAACATTAAATTTAGGTTACACCACAACTTCTCCAATAATAATTCATCTGTAATAATACAGTAAATTATGAGAATTCGCAGTTTGGCATTAAAATAATAGCGTTGGATTTTATTTTAATATATAAAAATTTACTTTTGAGTTTAATTGATTATTTGACATTTTAATATCTCTAAGATGAAAATGTAGTTTTAATAAAATACAAAAAGGCGATTGAAAGAGAAAAAAGAAAGACATATGCTCCCTTTTTCACTTTCATTTTGGCGTCTATTCTCGTGATGCATTCGAGCTAGACTTCACGAGAAAAACCTAAACGATCACGTACTTGTTCAATTGTTAAAAAATTATTGTTAGGTGTTGTTTAGTTTGGACAGATTCTCGTTAAGGACGTTGGAGTATTAATATTGTTTCCCCTAGGACTGAAAATATTCCAAAAAGACATTTTACTGCGGCCCTGCATGGGGAAAAAATAGTTTTTTTTCTAAAAAATGATTTACTACAATTTACTGAATAATTATAATAAAGTTTAGTTAACCACTTGAGCATCATGGCGTTCCAACTGGCGTCACAAGTGGCGGTGGCAGAAGCGTCAAAAATGCGTAAATGGGGTTCCTATTTGAATTCAATTTGTAAACTCCGTAGACGTATTTAAATAACCAAAACGTATCTTTCATATTTTTTGAGATCAAGAAAGACGACTGCGCCAGGAAAAAATTATTTTTTTAAACGTTCAAATGGATTTTTTGAATTTTAAAATCAACAGTTTCAGTACTTTTTGCGAAAGGCGTTCTAATATTTTTTCGACTTTAATAAGCGAAAAACCATTTGAATGTGGCATTTTTGTGGCACAGTCTTCTTGACCTCAAAAAATATGAAAGATATGTTTTGGTTATTAAAATATGTCTACATCCAACTGAAAAAATCAGTCTAGTTTTTCCACACGGAAATCCATGAGGAGATTTGAAACAATCCACATTTAAATCCACATGTAAATTTCTTCATTTTCTTTATTTTGAAATATTTTCAAAAATGAACATCAAATTCGAATTCTGAATTTTCACTCACTATTTTCCGCATTTTTAAAGAGGTTCTCTTTCATATTTTGTGTATATTAAAAATATATAAAAATTCATGCGGAAATCCACATGGAAATCCAGACGGATTCCATGTGGATATTTTGAAATCTCCAAACGAATTTCCGCATGGAAAATAAGTGTGAAAATCCAGACGGAATTTTTCAGCTGGGCAGACTTTACAAATTGGATACAAGTAGGAACGCCATTTATGCATTTTTGACGCTTCTGTTACCGCCACACGTGACGCCAATGAGAGTAAAAATGTTATTTTTTAGTGTTTAAAAAAATAATTATAATAAATTTTAGTTTTTTATTGAAATGATTTTCGAGAGTGCAAATAAACCAGTTTTACAAGTACATAAGTAATCATTTTATGTAGAAAATACTTACGGTTTTGTAAAAAATGTGAGGGTAAGAGCACACCCTACCGGAAGGCTGGTACTGGATTGGTACTGGGAAATTGGAACTGAGATCTCAGTACCAACTCAGTACTAATTTGGTGCATTTTGGTACTGAAATGGAACTGGGAAATTTACCTGCGAAAAGGGTCGAGTTACCGTTAATACCCTCATAAAAGTGAAAAGCGACTAGCTTTTTCAATATGTTTAAACTAAAACTTTATATTTTTTTCAATATTATATTTGTTTTTCATGGATTTATATTATTTTCATACATTATTATGCATATGATATTTCCTTTGTCAGCTAAATTCAAAAATGATGTCCATTTTTTTATCAAACTTAAGGTATACGAGATAAATTATAACTTTTTTAAATGTAATTATTTTATGATAAATTTTAGATATTCATAATCTGGAAATATTAACGAATCTGAATATATATTTTTTAAAGTTGAGTTATTAAAATTACAAATTTTTTAAGCAATAAAACTCGGGTTAAAATTTTAATCCTTCAACAAAGGACCTAGGGGTCTATTGTTCAAGGAGGGATTGCAATATAATTTTCAAACTTAACAGAAATTTTCTACAAACTATTATGTTTTTTTTTTGCTGTTTTACACGTATATCGTGAGAGACGGTTTGTTGATCTTATATACCTTTAAAACTATTGTTAAAGTACTTTAAAAATGTCTTCTTATGGGTTATCAGGTAGTGGTACTGAAGTGGAACTCAAGCCAAGTCCAATTCAGTACCATTCCAGTACCACTCTTTCGGTAGGGCATTATCAAACGCTGGCTCTATATACCTAGGTTAACGTAAACTGATATCCAAAACTATAGCTACGCGAAGTGTAAATACACTTCATCCTCGTCATGAAAATTGGCGCAAAATGCAAAAATACAAATTCAAAGATATACAATAAAAAAATAGTAATAGACGAAGTGTATTGGTAATATGCAATGGTTTTTTTAATTACATTTTGAGAATTTAAAACTTAATAAAATTTATTTTAATTTAATTAATTAGAAATTTTCATACAGTAATAATTTTAATAAATTTATTTTAACCAACGTATTTGGGGGCCATGTACAAATTACGTAAGGTTTCTTTTTTGGTATTTTGACCTCACCTCCCCACATGTAAGGCACTATTGCAAACGTCTTTAGTACCATACTTTTGATGGTCCTAAGGAATAGCTACAGACTAAAAATAAAATAAAATTGATAATATCGTTATTAATTAATTAAAATTAATTGAATTGAGTATTTGAAAAGTCAGATATTTTTAGAGGATTGATGATTTATATTGTAATACTTAATTAATTTCGGTGAATGAAAAGAAAATAGGACAATAAAATAAGAATAATAATTGCTTTTCTTTATAAAACTTGTTTTATTTTCCTTTCAATACAGTAGCATAAGGAAGATTTTACAATAGAATTATTTTATTCATTTTTATCAACACATTGATTAACATTAACTGAATTTTTAAATTTTAATAACGAGAAATAATTAAAAAAGAAGCAAGACTTTTTCTTTAGTAAAAATTTCAGTCTAATGCAATTAAATTAAACAAATAATAATAGTTAATGGGAAGAAAAATTAAAACAGAACCAAGATATTTATGTGGTGCAAATTTCAGTCTAACGCATTTAAATTAAACAAATATTAAAAATAGTTAATAGGAAGAACAATTACAACAGAACCAACACTTTTTCTTTGGTGCAGATTTCAGATTGACACAATTAAAGTGATACCACTAAAGACAACTTTCGCATACAATACTCATTTCTGTATCAGAAGATACTTTACATACTTCGCAAAGCCATTTCTTACTTTTTAATTTAATTTCAACAGTTTTCATTAAACCCTGATATGCAGTTTTAGTCATATAAGGTATTAATAGTTCTAAATCAACTTCTTCGTCGTAAATCGAGTGCTTTATAAATTCTGGTCGCATTTCAAGGTCTGTTTCTTCAACTAAATAATCGCCATTTAAAGCTGCAGTTAACTGGGCTTTCGATATTAAACTTAAAATAACAATTTAAATAACAACTTAAAATAACACCAACTTTTTCTGTTTCTTTAAGAAGTCTAAATGAAGTTAGAATTTTTACTTGACGATTTTTCCTTAATCCAATTGCGACTGTAGTTTCACTATGTTTTGGACGTCCACGTCTTTTGATAGTAGTTGGCCATTTAATATCATCTAAAGCATCTTTTTCTAAAGCTTCTTCAAAATTTCTACAGTATCACGCAAACATTGAAGCCCAATTGCAAAGTAATCCAAAAGCTTTTTGGAGTCATATAAATAAGTCTAAGAAAAAACCACGTATACCTGATCAACTTCATTATAAAGATATTGTTTTGAGTGATCCACAAAGTGTCGTTAATGGTTTTGCAACCCACTTTGCTTCAGTTTACAATCCCTCTACTTTTAATAATGACCTCCTAAATTTTTACATAAATCCAAATTCTTCTTTACTTTATCAATTATCTAGCAACGAATTATTATAAGCTATAAAATCTCTTAAACCAAAGTTAACATCAGGTACTGACGAAATTCCTAGCTTTATCTTAAAAGATTGCAGTTTTATATTGAGTGACATCTTATGTCAAATGTTTAATAGAATATTACAAACAGGTTACTTTCCAGAAATCTGGAAATATACTAAAGTGGTTCCAGTTTATAAGAGTGATAATGTTGAAAATATCCTAAATTATTGACCTATCTTTATTATTTCTAATTTTGCAAAAATTTTTGAAAAGTCAATTCTTAAAACCTTAACCAATGCTTTTTCTTATGTTGTTTCCCCTAACGAACACGGTTGCATTGCAAAACGATCAACTTGCACTAACCTTCTGTCTTTAATTAATTTTATAAATCAAGCTTTGCAATCGGGCTCTCAGGTCGACGTTATTTACACAGATTTCTCTAAAGCTTTCGATAAAGTTGATCATGAAATTTTATTTTCTAAATTATTAGATTTACATTTGCCTAGTAACGTTATTAAAACGCTCTTTTCTTATCTAACTAATCGTAATTGTTTTGTTCAATATGCTGGTTTCTCTTCCCCCCCTTTTACCCCTACTTCTGGAGTACCGCAGGGTTCTACACTTGGATCAATCCTTTTTACAATTTATATTAATGACGTCGTCGAAATTATTGTAAATAATTCACTTTTTGTTGACGATTTAAAAATTTATTCAGTTATTAAGTCTGATGCAGATTGTCGTACTTTACAAAAAACATTATTAGTTTGCTCCAATGGTGTAATATAAATAAATTTGATCTTAACCCGTCTAAATGTTACGTTGTAACATTCGCTATTTCTAATAATGTCTTGCTTTTTGATTACAAGGCTTCCGATGATTTGATTCCTAGGAAAAATATTATTCGTGATTTAGTAATTACTTTCTCATCCAATCTATCCTTCTCTAACCATATACAAATAATTTATAAAGAAGCGTCCAGATCTTTGGGTTACCTTATTCGATCAACCAAACATATTAAGTCAGCTGACATTTTAATTCTTTTATTTAATACGATCATTAGATCTAAAATCGAATATTTAGCCTTACTTTAGGACCCCATCTATGATAAAGATATTTTAATGTTTAAAGGTCTACAAAAACGATTTTTAAAATATTGCAATTTTCAGAAATATAATTTTTATCCGCCTAGAGGGTCGGATTATCTGGAGCTTTGTACCAAATATAACGTTGTTACATTGAAAGAAAGACTAACAATCGCCAAATGTAAATTTATATATGCTTTATTAAATTATAAAATCGATTGTTCTGAATTACTTTATATAATTAATTTGAGAGTACCTCGCAAAACCAGTAGAAAGTGGTTACCTTTTAATTTACCGAGGCCTACTTCATCTATAGGTTTTATTTCACCAATGTACGTCATGTGTAATGAATTAAATGAGATTTGTAGTAATGCGCAATCTGACTTTGATTTTTTCAACACAAATATTAGTACCTTTGCTAAACTTATTGTCACCTACATGTTACAGAAAAGATAGGATCACCTCTTTGAGTTTTGTTTAATATTTTACCTTTTTTTGTTCTTTAAACTGTTTCTTTTTTATCCTTTTTTTCTACATTAACTAATACTATTTGGTTATTACTGTATTTTTTATTTTTTTTTTAAATTATATGTTTTTATTTTTATTATCCTTTCATAAATTAATGTATACACATAGTGCCGAAAATGATATTCTTACGGCTGTATTCTTTGGTACAAATAAAAAAAAAAATCAGAATGAACTTTATGTACTGCTATCAAAATACCATTTTCTACAATATAGTCGGCTAAAGTATAATTCGGTGAGGTGTCAGAAGAAATGTGTAATTCAGCACAACTAGTCACAATATTATCTAACTTATTCAAATCTAACATTGCAGCTCCTTTAGTTTTATAGTTTATTGCATATTCTTTTTCATTGGCTTCATTGATTAAATTTTGCTCTACACTTTCGCTAATTTTCTCAGGATACGCGAATAAGGATACGTTCAAGTCCTTTCTCCAATATTCATCCAATTGCTTTAATAATTTTATTTTCTCGTAGTGTCTTTCGTCTGAGCACAAGCCTGTCAATGTTTTAGTTCGAGGACCTTTAATCACAGGAGGAATTTGTTTTACCTCATTATTGTTCTCTTCTATATTAATTACATTATCACAGTTGGTTTCGGTATTTCTAAAATGGTCACGCATAACTCTTTGATTATTTAAATAATATTCTTTGGTGAATCTTTCGTTACATAACAATTTATCAAAAAGAGACAATTTTTCCAATCTTCTTATGACGAAAATATGTCTACAAGACACGATACGATCTACGATCCTCATAACTCTTCAATCACGGTAATTTTTTTGCTGAGTTCCATTTGTTCTTTTATATAGTTATACCAATTTTTTTTGCAAAAATTCAATGTACTCAGATGCTACTCCGTAATCTTTGACTGACTTTTTCAAAACTTGATCAGCAGCTTTGTGATCTTTGTTGTATCTATGACAATTGAGCCATATCATAAAACTGTGAATAAATAATGTTATATTGCTGTTTTTCTTTACAGTTTGGTTAATTTTACCATTTATGCTTTCCAACTTATTGTTAGTAATATGTCCAGCATTTCCTACTGTCATGTTGTGAACAGTCCACTCAGACTTTATGGAGTGCCAAATCTTATTAAAATATTCTAAAACTGACTCAGGGACGAATTCACAAAATGAGCTATAAATTTCATCATAATCTTCCGGAGATTTACTATAAAGTAGTTTAGAGAGAAATTCTAATGACAAGTTTCGTTCACTAGAGGTTTTTTTCATTTTTTCTACTGTTATTTGCCGCCCAAAAGTTTTCAATGTATGCCAAATACAAATGTATAAAACAGTCTCATCAATAAATACTATATATGGCCATGCTGCCACAGTTTCTCTCATGTTGGGTGTAGAAAAATATCGGCTTCATCGTGTAGAATATGAACGTTAGCTCCTACAAGTATTTAAAAAAATGTTAATGAAATTTTTATTTATATATATATGATGTATTCCACGCCAAAGTGTAAGTCCATCTGCAATTGTATCTCCGATTTTTTTTCTTTTAGTACTAATTGAGACTAGCATCCATGAATTTTTTCAAATTTTTTTAGCAAGCCGTTTTCGAGTTATGGAACTATCAAATTTTTGAGTTTTAATGAAAAAAAGTCATTTCTCTCATTTGACGTACTGATCGAATTTTATCAAAATTTTAAAAAAAACTACTTCTTTTTATGAAACTTTTAAGCCTAGTCCGATAATAGGCAAACAATTTTTACAAATTTTTTTTTGGGAATTTTTCAAAAATTTTTGAATTTTAAATATTTTAAAAATATTTTTAGTTTTTTTTATACTACGTACTTTAATGTATTTTGATGCGCTGGTTACGAAAATCATAGTGACAATACCCAAAAATTTGATTTTTATGATGAAAACGACTTGCTAAAAAAATTTGAAAAAATTCGTGGATGCTAGTCTCTATTAGTACTAAAAGAAAAAAAATCGGAGACGGACTTACACTTTGGTGTGGAATACATCATAGTCATATATATATATATATATTTATTTATCCGAGATCCCTTTTAACTCTTTCCTAATTTTACTTTGATTATTTCCCAAGTCTTTATAAGTTAGTCGCTTTCCTGTTTCATCATAAATCTTTTGCTAAATTAGTTCTTATTGCATCCTAATTTTATTAACTCTTTCACCTCCTCTCGTTTTTCCCCTTGAGTCGTCTGACTGGTGCTTGATGTTCATACACTGTCTGAAAATTATAATCATAAAACATATTCTGTTAATTAAAAATTAATGTAAAAAAATATATTTACAGTATTACCTGAGAGAGATCATGGCTGCTGTGATCCATATTAACACTTGTAACAACGAGTTCGTTACCATCCTCAAATGCACGTAATTTAATATGGACATGACAATCCACTTTCGTAGTACTAAAAAATTAAAAAGTCATAAATAAATTAAGCTCTTAATGTAACTAATGTTTATTTGAGCCTGAATTAAAATTACGTGTAATAAAACAACAAATTGAATTACCCTTTGTCTTTCAAACCTTTACTCGTGCAAGTAAACGGAACTCCTCCTGCTATGCATGCTAAATGCAATTCATAATACCTTATTTCAGGATTAAGTTTTTTTTCAAAAATTTTTGGGCTAAAAAGGTTTTTTTTACATTTTATATATTTTACCAGTAGTATCAGGAGATACTAATTTAAGTAAATACTTACGGGTGAATAATTATCTATAATGTAACATGTCACTTATTTTAAAAACTTTCACATTATAATAACTACGCTAGCCGGACTTACGTTCTCAAAGCAAAAAAAATTATGAACATTTCCTTCTTTTGTTCATTTTATAATATTTCAAATTGAAGACGTAATATATGGCCTAAAATTTGTATATTTTCACAAAATTTAAAGGGCACACTACTAACCGAAGCAACGCCTGCGACGGTCACTTTCGGTACTATTGATTATTTTTCACAATTTTGACAATTTATCAGGCTTTCCGTCGGTAATTCATCATCTGTATCACGATAGTACCGAAAGTGACCTAAGCAGGCGTCGGTATAAGGAAAGCAATTAGTAGTTTGCCCTTTAAATTTTCTGAAAATATACAAATTTTAGGCCAAATTCAATTCGGAATATTATAAAATGAACAAAAGAAAAATTAAATGTTCATAATTTGATAATGTAATAATAATTCTCCAACAACCTTAAAACGAGAAATTTGTTTACATTCGTATACTTACTGAAAAAGTAACTTTTAATCCGAAAAGATTTAAACATTTTAGTTAATAAATAATAATATTATGCAAAATATTTATTGCTTTCTTATTAATTTATTTTTAATTTTTATAGTGAAATGATGGTAAGTTTGTTTGTCTGTGAGTTTTAAATGTGAATATGGTAATTAGGTGTCATCTATCGGATATTTATATTAACTTATTCTTATTATATATAAGGTAGAAATTATATAAGAAGGTACCGGCATCATACCCGAGCGGCATGATACGACCTAATTTTTCGGAAAATATGTACGAACTGATTTGTGCAATATCGTACATAAATTGACTGCAGTTAATATAATTTCTACTTTATCACATAAGATAAGAATAAGTTAATAGAATTATCCGATAGATGACACCTAATAACCATCTTTACAATTAATCTAAATAATCATAATTATTAATTTATAGGTTATTTATTGTTTTATGTAATCAATTGCTTTAAAATGTACAAAAAGATTTCTTCAATTGAAAAATATTTACAATTTTTTTAGACATACTAAGAGTTAATAGTTATAAATAAGTAGTCAAATATTATGTACCTAAAAGAACTCAAGCAAAAATTTATTTCTAACCCTGATAGTGACTACATTGACCAATACTGACTGGACAACATTCCAGATTCTACATTCCAGATTCTACATTCCAGATTCTACATTCCAGATTCTACATTCCAGATTCTACATTCCAGATTCTATATTCCAGATTCTACATTCCAGATTCTACATTCCAGATTCTACATTCCAGATTCTACATTCCAGATTCTACATTCCAGATTCTACATTCCAGATTCTACATTCCAGATTCTACATTCCAGATTCTACATTCCAGATTCTACATTCCAGATTCTACATTCCAGATTCTACATTCCAGATTCTACATTCCAGATTCTACATTCCAGATTCTACATTCCAGATTCTACATTCCAGATTCTACATTCCAGATTCTACATTCCAGATTCTACATTCCAGATTCTACATTCCAGATTCTACATTCCAGATTCTACATTCCAGATTCTACATTCCAGATTCTACATTCCAGATTCTACATTCCAGATTCTACATTCCAGATTCTACATTCCAGATTCTACATTCCAGATTCTACATTCCAGATTCTACATTCCAGATTCTACATTCCAGATTCTACATTCCAGATTCTACATTCCAGATTCTACATTCCAGATTCTACATTCCAGATTCTACATTCCAGATTCTACATTCCAGATTCTACATTCCAGATTCTACATTCCAGATTCTACATTCCAGATTCTACATTCCAGATTCTACATTCCAGATTCTACATTCCAGATTCTACATTCCAGATTCTACATTCCAGATTCTACATTCCAGATTCTACATTCCAGATTCTACATTCCAGATTCTACATTCCAGATTCTACATTCCAGATTCTACATTCCAGATTCTACATTCCAGATTCTACATTCCAGATTCTACATTCCAGATTCTACATTCCAGATTCTACATTCCAGATTCTACATTCCAGATTCTACATTCCAGATTCTACATTCCAGATTCTACATTCCAGATTCTACATTCCAGATTCTACATTCCAGATTCTACATTCCAGATTCTACATTCCAGATTCTACATTCCAGATTCTACATTCCAGATTCTACATTCCAGATTCTACATTCCAGATTCTACATTCCAGATTCTACATTCCAGATTCTACATTCCAGATTCTACATTCCAGATTCTACATTCCAGATTCTACATTCCAGATTCTACATTCCAGATTCTACATTCCAGATTCTACATTCCAGATTCTACATTCCAGATTCTACATTCCAGATTCTACATTCCAGATTCTACATTCCAGATTCTACATTCCAGATTCTACATTCCAGATTCTACATTCCAGATTCTACATTCCAGATTCTACATTCCAGATTCTACATTCCAGATTCTACATTCCAGATTCTACATTCCAGATTCTACATTCCAGATTCTACATTCCAGATTCTACATTCCAGATTCTACATTATAAAAAAATATTTTTTAGGCAAAAAATTATAGAATTTTTCATTTTAAAAAATTATTTCTTTAAAAATCGTTTATATAAACGTTGCGTACTTCAGCTTCGTTGAAAACGGTTCTGTACTATCTTCAATATCCGAGATTAAATTTATATTAAATTTTCGATCTTTATAAGATTTCTATTCTTTTACTTTGACATGCCGCTTATTGTGCTATGGTGTTCTGTCATTAAAAAACATCAAAAGTTTTTCTTTTATAATCTTTTTTATACATTTTGCTTCCTCGTGGAGGAAGCTATGTAGTCCTTTCTTTTATAAACTTTTTAAAAATGGTGAAAACAAATTTTCCTCTATATAGAAACATGTTATATGAGATCCTGATCAATTGTCCGGATGTATGTATGTGTGTGTGTATGTGTGTGTGTGTGTATGTGTGTGGATCGTTTTTGTGAACACGATATCTTTAACAGGTTTTAATGGATTTTGATAAAATTTGGTAGGCTTATTTAACACATTAATCTCTCAAAAATGACGAGAGGATTTTTAAAAATACCCCAAAAAAAAAATTTTATCGTCTTTTTTCCAAAAATTTTTTTTTAATTGAAAAAATTTTTAAATCGAAAAATTTAAGGTAATATATAATATAATAGTCTTCTTTATGTCAAGATGAATCGATTGATATATATATAAAGTATAGATCTGATTGAAATTTAAAGAATTAAAGAAAGTTAAAAAATCAAAAATTCTCATTTTAGCTAAAAAATGATGTGTTTATTTAAATTCATGTTTATACAATATGAAATAATTTTATTCCCTGCATTGAAACGAATTGGTTGGTATATATAAAGTATAGATTTGATTTAAAATTTGAGAATTAATAAAAATTGAAAAATCAAAAATTCATATTTTAGCTAAAAAATTTTGTGTTTTTTTTAAATTCAAGTTGATGAATAAAATAATTGTATTCCTTGCATTAAAACGAATCGATTCGTATATATAAAGTTTATGTTACACTCAAAATTAATTAAAATTTTCTTTATTTTTCAAAAAATTTAATTAATTTAAACCATTTTTAACTCGAAATTTTTTAAATCAATCAATTGAATTGGACAAATTCATTGCTTCCTTCACGAGGAAGCGAATTTTTTGCTTCACACAATGAGGAAGCATAATGTTTATGAAATAAACATAAAGGACCCCCTCCTTGTTTATATTAAGAAAAATTCATAAATTCGGTCTTGATCATATTGATATATTTTTAAATTCAATTTTCTGTTATTTTGTTATAGTTTTTCTTATACATATAACATATTTATAGGTTAGGATGTGATAATACCTTTTTCTTATCATCAAAGCAATTTTAAATACCAAGTTTAAAATTCTTTTTAAATAATGTTTAAATTTAAACAAATAATCAATTAATATTTGATAAAGTTAAGTAATTAAAATAATATAAAACACCGGATATTTTAAAATAAGTGAGACAAGTTACATATTTCATACAATATATGCAAATACATATATCATATAAATAAAAAAAATTATTGATTAAAAATTAATAAATAAAAATGAATTATTATTATTTCAGTACTCCCACAGATTTTTTTTTAATTTTACGGATTTTGAACCATTCCTTAAATCTTGTAACCCGTTGGATATTTAAACAGGTATTTTTTTTTTTTTTTTTTTTTATCATATTGCTTAAATCTTGGCATCCATGGGAAAATTAATTTTTAATTTTACTGTTACATCCCAGGAACAAAAATTTTAAAAATATATTAAAAATATATTTTATTTATATAGACATATAGGGTAACGGCACCAGTGAAAGAACATTTAAGGAAATGCATACTTTTATCATTTATTATTTTTGAATGCAGTTATTGAAAATTTTTTTACCAATTTTTTTTCGATAGCTAATTAAGTGTAGAATGCGAAGGTCATATTTAATTTTCATAAATATAAGATGTTAATTAAAATTTTAATTAAATAAGTAAAACATACCTATTTCACCAGTGAAAGAACAAATTGTCTAATGAAAGAATTTTCTGCATCCAGTGAAAGAACGATGTGAAATATATATTTAAAATATATTTAAAAAATATATTAAAACAAAGATAAAGTAATAAAATGTTTGTAATATACTAAAATAAAGGTAAATTAATGATAATTATGAATATTTTTTAACTAAGTTTGCAGAATCTTATTTTTAATTGAAAATGCATTTATAACCTACAATCAATCATCTACTTGCAATTTATTTTGACAATATTATTGTAACCTAACAGTGTTAACCTATTTGATTTTGTCATTTTTTTGTTTGACTTCAGACTATTCGTTGAAGGTGTTCCTTCATTGGATTGCATTGGAACCAGTGAAAAAATATTTCTGTTCTTTCACTAGTAAATAAAAAAAAAACCCCCAATGACGGAATTTGCTTTTCTTATGGCAAATTAATATTTTATTAGCTTTTAAATGAAAAGAAGTATTTCTAATACACAAGATAAATTTAGTTTAAAGAAGACCGACGATTTAAGGCAGTTTAAATTAGTTAAATGTGAAAAAAGAAATAACGTGTCAGAGAAGAGTTCTTATTGTTGAAGATAAATTTGCAACACAACATTTTTAAAAAATTTTTTTTATAAAATTTACGTGTTAACTCACTAGGTATCTTAGATACTAAAGACGTAAATTAAATAAGGAACATAAAAATATATAATTTATAATACCAAATTGCTTATTACACTAATTAGAATGCAAAACATGAAATTTGTTCTTTCACTGGTGTCAGTTCCTTCACTGGTGCCGTTACCCTAATAAGTAGTAAAAATAATAGTAAACAAATCTTTATTCTTAATCTTTTCAAAATTGATAATCTAAAATTATAATTATTTCTAATATTACATTAAAGCATTGACTCAAATATATATCATTACATGTGTCTATATCTATATATACGCATATCTTTGCCTGCATGCTTTGACTCGACGCGAGCGAACGATGTATATAGATATAGTGCGTACAGGCATGGATTCGTGAGTATAGATATAGCGCGTAGATGCATCACCGAAGGTGACCTCCCGCCAAAGAAGGGCTATGCTGAGGAATCGCGTGTGGTTGCTGATCAAGAGCGAAAACTATCTATACTAGTTTTCGCCCTAATTCTTCAAAATTAATTATTTCTTTTTGTAATATTATTTAAAATTTAATTACCTATTATTATCAAAATAACAAACCTCACATTTTCAATATTTTAAGCTGACAAAACGCTATTATTTAAAAGTATGAATAATTCTCAATATAAAAACTTTCCTAATATGATTTCCACTCAATTCTTTGGCTAATTCTTAGTAATTGTTTTTGCAGCTGCATAAAGTATAAAATTCTATGCAATGTTCAATTACTCACTTGTATCAAATAGCATAGGCTGACCTTTGACTTGAATATCGAAAGCGTGATGGTGGGCAAGTCCTAGATATTAAACCTATGCCATTTGACGCTACTACGCATAACACTCTCTAGCAACGAATAGACTTATAACTCATGTATGCGTTTACTAAATTTTGAGAATTGTCTCAATTCTATGAAAAGTCTTAAGAGTCAAGCTTGGAGATGGGGTGATGTTTAAACGTATTTACTCCCACTGAGGATGATTTTCTAGTATAAAAACCCATGCAAATGCATTGTCAGTCGTCATTTACTCAAGAATCATTTCATAGTTCGTTTCATAATGTGAAATTACCAACGTGAGTTTGCCCCTTCGGTTACTTTAGAATTATTACGACTGTAACTCCTGCATCTCGAACAGTATATGTTTACTCGTTGTTCGGTATCAGAGCAAGTAATCATCATTGCCAGATTTGTAAGCTTGTCATTTATTAAATTTTATTGTTAATCGTCGTATTAGTGTATTCTCAATTTAACGATTTTGCAAACGTGACGTGTATGCATTTCGGAGTTTACGAACTAAGAACTGTGAGGAAGTCCCAACCCTTCTTTTCCAGGAGTTGTAAAAACTCAAAGCGTCAAGGACAAGTACCAAGTTGTCAATTTATAATTGTTTCTGCTCTCTGAACAGAGGCAATTGTAAGTACAACATTTTAAAATTCACAGTTCTTTGTAACAGCATATATTAACATCAAACATTATTGTAACATTTTGATTTCATTGATTTATACATAATAATTATACAACATTTATATCAATAAAATTCTTTATTGGACTTCTCATATACCTAAAGTCATTTAAATTAAACAACTATAAGTGTCAAGGCAAGGCAATTATTTAATAGTAAAATAAATTAAAAGACGACCCCCGTAGGATCAATAGGAACAAACGTTCTCACATAAAAATAAATGGTTAAGCTTTACCAACTGGACTTAATCAGCCTACCATTCCTCCAAAATTTTAGAATTGATTTTATTAATTAAAATTGCCTTTAGCAATGATTCAAAATCAGTAAAATTAAAAAATTAATATTCCCATTGTTTGCAAGATTTTAGTAATGGTCAAAAATCCGTTAATAAAATGAAATTGGTCTATAAGTAAGAATAATGTTAATTGTTCCATGGGAAACGGACATGAGCAATGGTTTTTGTGATTTTTGCCAAGGTTGAAACTATGACTCTAGTCGTTCTTACCTTGGCAATTGATTTCGCACATGTTTTTTTTTAATTTTATCCATGATTCCATTTCCACGCGGGTACCAAGTATTAGATTTTTGTCTTATTTTCATCATCCTTTTCTTTATATGTTTGTGCAAGCTCCCAGCATACTTTCTAAATCTGAATTAGTAGTTATTTTACTAATGAAAGAGTGCGTATTCGTTTACTAATTAAATTAGTAATAGTTTTGACTAATTTGTAGTAAAAAACTACTAATTGCTAGTAGAAAACTACTAATTCATGAAGTAAGTCGTATTTTTTACTATTTCAAATTAGTAAACCGATTTACTCGATAAATTAGTAGTTTTTTATTACAAATTAGTCAAAACTGTTACTAATTCAATTGGTAAACGAATGCGCACTGTTTAATTAGTAGAAAACTACTAATTCAATTGGTAAACGAATGCGCACTGTTTAATTAGTAGAAAACTACTAATTCAGATTTAGAGAGTATGTTAAATTGCTCAAATAGTTTAATTTTTTTCTAAAAAAATATGAAAATCATGACTTTATAATCTAAAGAATAAACTGTCAAAATTTGGTAAATTTTTCTTATTTTCTTTAATTTCAAGCGACAATCTTTAATTGTATGAAACATTAATTATTTGATACAATTTTATAAAGTAATTGAGGCTCCAGATCTTAAAAGAGCACACGCGCGAACTGACGTGAAATAAGTTGGCCCCTGGAGATAAAATTTTTTCAAATGTGCTTTCACTTTTAGAATAGTTTGAAGAATATTGTGTTAAAATTTCGTAAAAAAATATTCATATTTGTCCAAGTAATTGCGAGTTGAACACAAAAATGCATTAAAAATTGCGATTCTTAAAAATGACGTTTTTTGTAAATAAATAAAAAACGGTAAGTAATACAAAAAAATTTATTTTGGAAAAAATATGCGCAATAAAATTCTCTACAAGAAACAATAATTGGAATTGGAATTTAATTTTGAGAAATTTCAAAATTTTATCTCCAGAGGCCAACTTATTTTACGTCAGTTCGCGCGTGTGCCCTTTTAAGATCCGGAGCCTCTATTATGGAGAGAATGTCTTTTTTCTATCATTATTTAATATAATTCTTATAAGATTTACGAAAAATATTAAAAAATTTTCTTAAAAATGTCAAATTTGAAAATAATAAATTTAATATAATGTTAATTTAAAAAATAAACTAAATACCTATAAATGAACTGTAATAAGTGAATAATAAGAATTTTAATTTCAACCAAACGAGCGTTAGCGAGAGAGAAATATGATGCTAGTAAAAATAAATCAATAAATAGTAAAATCTTTTTAGCGACTTTATATCTTAAATTTCAAAAATTAAATTTGACACATACTCGCTCATGATAATTAACAAAAGATGAACCGAGAAAATTGATCGAAAAATGTTTGGAGATTCAAGTGAAATCAAGCGAGTTTAACGATTTTCTCGTCTCGAATGCAACACTATCTATTCCTCTTCGTCTCACTTATCACTGGTCTTTTATTCAACAGGTTAATCTTTCTTCATCCACGTTAATTTTATTTTTCTTAAAATTGTAATTTTAATAATATTTTCTTTATAAAATTTTAATCCTCTTTAAATTTTATTTATTATTCTTTAAAACATATCTTTCATATTTAAATGCAAGCACTTATTTTATTAAAAATACATGTTTCTCAACAAATTTTACTTCATACCATATAACTCATTCTCACTATACATGCCTTACTAATATATTTGACTCACCACAAATGTTTGTTTCCTTAGACATTTTCTTCTCTTTTATTTTTATTACTTGTAAAGACAAATTTCAGATTTTTTCTACTCAAATTTTTCCCACCATACAAACATAAATTTTCACTTTTCTTATTTTTCCAACGCAGGGGATCACAAATAATGTTTTTCAACTCACTAAACTTATAACCTGTTGGCAAGTCAGAAATTTGGATTTTATTTAAAAATATGTAATTTAAGTGTTTTAACAAAAGTTTTATAATCAAAATGTATTTTCAAATATTTTAGAGGTATTAGTTTTTTAAACAAGATGGGGGTCCCTTTTTATAAAAGAAGTTTATGTTCATTTCATGAACATTTTGCTTCCTCATTGCGCAAAGCAAAAGATTTGCTTCCTCTTGGAGGAAGCAATAAATTAATAATTTATATACATATTATTTTTAAAATATGATAAATGATTTCAAAAAATATATCTTTTCTTTTTTTTTATTAAAATCGATTTTTTGAAAAAAAGTAAAAAAAAAATTTTTTTTAGGGGGTACTTTCTAAAATTGTTGTGTTCATTTTGAGATATTAATGTGACAAATGTACATACCGAATTTTAGCCAAATCCGTTAAAACGTATTAAGGATATCGTGTTCACAAAAACTTTTTTAACTAAAATATGAATTTTTGAATTTTTTAATTTATTCTTTAAATTTCAATGAAATATAAACTTTATATATGAGAGATTCTTTTTCAATCGCCCCAGCCCAAAAAGTCAATGTTCTGGGATTGGCTTCATACTTTGGTAAATTGTTGTCCTATATGATAGTAATAAATCCCTAAAATATAAACTCATTAAAAAAATATTTGTAGAAAGTAGAGGGGGTTGAAGTTTTGACGTTAAGGGTAACATTGTCATTTTCAAATCCGTATAACTATGACAAAAAGTAATGGATTTTAATTTATCTATAATGAATTTTATTGCATTTTTCACGTACTTTTCAAAAATGTATACGAAATTTAAAAAAAAAATTTTTAACCCCTTTTTTTTCAAAATCAACCCTTATTTTTCGATTTTCACCCCTTCGGGTATTTTTTTTTTTTTATTTTCATTGGAAAGGTGAGGTTTTTTCCGATGAGCTATGTAAATATGAAAATGGGACAACAATAATTTTGTGAGTAACAGAATATTAAAGTAGGCGGTGCCGATAAGGGGTGTACCTGGAGATCATCTTTGAGGATTTAGATAGGCACCGCCTAATTTAATATTATGTTTCTCACAAAATTATTGTTGTCCCATTTTCATATTTACATAGCTCATGGGAAAAAACCTCAGCTTTCCAATGAAAATAAAAAAAAAAAAAAATACCCGAAGGGGTGAAAATCGAAAAATAAGGGTTGATTTTGAAGAAAAGGGGTTAAAATTTTTTTTTTAAAAATTTCGTATACATTTTTGAAAAGTACGTGAAAAATGCAATAAAATTCATTATAGATAAATTAAAATCCATTAACTTTTGTCATAGTTAAACGGATTTGAAAATGACAATGTTACCCTTAACGTCAAAACTTCAACCCCCTCTACTTTCTACAAATATTTTTTTAATGAGTTTATATTTTAGGGATTTATTACTATCATATAGGACAACAATTTACCAAAGTCTGAAGCCAATCCCAGAACATTGACTTTTTGGGCTGGGGCGATTGAAAAAGAATCTCTCATATACCAATCGATTCGTCTTGATATGAGGAATACGATTTTACTATGTATTGCCTTTAATTTTGCTTTCAATAAATTTTTTCGATTAAAATCGATTTTTTTGAAAAAATGCCAAAAAAATTTTTTTTGTGGGTATTTTCTAAAATCATTGTGTCCATTTTGAGATATTGATGTGACAAATATACGTACCAAATTTTAGCCAAATCCGTTAAAACGTATTAAAGTTATCGTGTTCACAAAAAAATGGATCCACACACATACACACACACACACATACATACATCCGGACAATTGATCAGGGACTTATATATGACATTTATAAATAGAAAAAAATTTGTTTGGTGCATTTCTAATAATTTCATAATTTGAAGGACTACATAGCTTCCTCCAGAGGAAGCAAAAAGAACATTTTGTTAATTTTGCAGTGACCAAGATTTTACAAAAACGACTTTGGCCATCGCTTTCATGATTATAGTTCTTATTTCATGTAAAAGTAAAAGATTTTATTTAATTAAAAAAACCATCATTCAAAAACCAGTTCTTTTTGTGTGAAATTCATGTGATATTTAAATCAATATTTAAAGTCATTCCTGAGAAATCTTCATCGCTCCTACGAAATTTTAAAAATGTCTTTTTTCAAAAAACTAGTACCTCTAAAATATTTTTTTATTATAAAATTCTATTAAATTACTTACATGAATGTATTTTAAAATAAGGGGCTGATAGCAAAAGTCAAATATATAACTAGTTGTAACTCTTTCAACACTATTATTTATTACACGCTTGTAACGCCTGTGTAAACGAAATGATGCATGTGAAAGATCAAAGGAGTAGTGGCGCACAATACTTTCGACAGAGAGGGGATTTGGTGGGTGGCTGCGCCACCCATCCACGTTTTCAGCCCATCAGAAAAAAATGCAAATAAGAAGACATATAATTATATATATAATGTATTTCATTTGAAAACAAATAATTTTGCTTCCTTATGAGGAATACGTTTAAATAAGGTGTAAAAATAAGGAAAATGGGATAGGTGGGGTAACGGGTGCTTTCAAATTTCAAGTACTTAGAGACTTTAAATTTTGCGTAAATAATTCGGAAAACTTTGACAATTTTCGTGTATGTCGTACGAAGACAAATGGTCACATTTCTGATAGATTTGTAGTAACTACAAAAAGAAATTGTTTTCGAGTTTTTCTTATTAAATTGAAAATATTTCTAGATATTAAAGTAAGTAAACTACAAGGGTTACCATTAAAATGTGCTGCAGAATGGCCTTGAAAACTTGCAGTAAGTTGAACTTAAAAACTTACTTCAAGTTTACATAGCAAAATTGCTGAAAATTTGTATAGTAATTTTACTGAAAATTTCTATGGTAAACTTGCTGAAAACTTTAATAGTAAATTTACTGTTAACTGTCGAGATAAAGTTGCTATATACTTTCATGATAAATTTGTTGAAATATTTAAATCTTTTTCATATAAAATTATTAAAAATTGAGGCTCTGGATCTTAAAAGGGCACATACGCAATGTTAAGTGAATGGCGCGTGTGCCCTTTTAAGATCCGGAGCCTCAATTATAAAAATGGGTAATGTTGAATTCAAATAATCAAATTGAAACGATTGTACATTACAATTTTTTAAAAATTGTCGGTAAATTTTTCCTAATTAATTTCAGCAAGTTTACCTTTCCATATTTCAGCGAAAGTTTATAACAATTTTATCCTGACAGTTAACAGTAAATTTATTATTAAAGCTTTCAACAAGTTTACCATAGAAATTTTCAGTAAAATTACTATGCAAATTTTCAGCAATGTTGCATACATGGTGCAAGTTTGCAGCAAACTTGCTGAAAAATGTCATGCTATGTGGGTTTAGGGTAATGGGAAAATTTTATCAGCCAGCTGAATTTTCGTTAGCTCCAGAATATGTTTTTTTTTTTATTGAAAATTGAACAAAATTTATTTATAAAATTTGATATTGTTGCATAAATATAAACTCATTAGTGCGATTCCAAGTGAGATTTTGACTTTTTCGGAGTAGGTTAACCGATTGCAATGAAACTTTGGAATTTTGTTATATATAGTAAGACTAATCTTTAACGTAAATTTCAGCCTAAAATATTTGTTAGTTTACGAGATTTGCAATAATAACAAAAAATTTAAAACTGCTATATCTTCCGTTCTAATAAACGGATTGAGGTCTACTTTTTTTTAAAATGTCAAGGAAAATGAGAGGAATAAATCTCTTTCAGAACATTTTTTTATAATTTTACAACTAAAAAAATTATTAAATAATAATTGAATAACTTTCGCGCGACTAACTAAAATTCAATCACTTAAACGCTAAAATGATCTTACCTGTGCTTTCTTTAATGTTCCAAAGGATTTTTATTGTAAATGTAAGTTTAACTTAAGAAATTTTATTAATTTATTAGTATAAACAATTGAGATTTCTGCTAGTTGACGTGCAGACGACATTGCGCACGCAGCATTCTCACATAGCCAATTTAGTCCACGAATCACGTCAGTTGGCTATGTGAGAATGCTGCGTGCGCAATGTCGTCTGCACGTCAACTAGCAGAAATCTCAATTGTTTATACTAATAAATTAATAAAATTTCTTAAGTTAAACTTACATTTACAATAAAAATCCTTTGGAACATTAAAGAAAACACAGGTAAGATCATTTTAGCGTTTAAGTGATTGAATTTTAGTTAGTCGCGCGAAAGTTATTCAATTATTATTTAATAATTTTTTTAGTTGTAAAATTATAAAAAAATGTTCTGAAAGAGATTTATTCCTCTCATTTTCCTTGACATTTTAAAAAAAAGTAGACCTCAATCCGTTTATTAGAACGGAAGATATAGCAGTTTTAAATTTTTTGTTATTATTGCAAATCTCGTAAACTAACAAATATTTTAGGCTGAAATTTACGTTAAAGATTAGTCTTACTATATATAACAAAATTCCAAAGTTTCATTGCAATCGGTTAACCTACTCCGAAAAAGTCAAAATCTCACTTGGAATCGCACATTATTAAATTTTAGTTTTCGTTTTTAAAAATATTGCGTAGACTTTAACATCATTCCAAAATTTGAATCTAAAACTCTTGGCTAAATTCTCGGCAAAATTATAATTATAAATTCAACTGGTAGAAACATTTTTTTTTTAATTCTCTAAAATTCATTTACTGTTTAAAATTTTGTTAATAATATTTAGCAATTAAAATTTCCAACAATTTTGATTAAAAAACTTCAAGAATTTATTTTTTTCTAAAAAATCTTAACTGCAACTCTACAAAAATTCAATTATTACTAAAATTTTCATCTTCAATTCTTCACTAAATAAATTTCTGTTAGTAATATTTCAATCAAGTTTTTTGAAAATTTAATTATTTAATTACCCGTACAGCAAATAGATATCAAAAGTTCCCTCTACTAAGATATTCTTAAGATGTCAGTAGTGTATATCTGTGAGATATATTTGGGATATTTAAAACTTAATTTTCTATAAAAACATAAAATAAATTTTATATTTCATTTTTGTATAAAATTGTACTTACATACAATATCTTCGCACTTTGTACTGTTTATTTTACTATGTAATTGTTTCAAATAAAACGTTTCTATTATTTATTTATATTTATAATCTATTCTTGACTAATTATAAATTATTTTTAATATATTTTTTTTAACCTTTGCGCTATACCGACGATTTTTTGTATACGCGGACTACCGGGAGCCGCCAGGGGTGACCCAAACGTTTTTTTATTTTTATGTTGCACGAAAGACATACACTCATCAAGATTTTTCGACATAATAGTGTGTATTTTACAAGTAATGTATTTTAGTAGTAGTAATATTAATAGTAATTTTAGAAATTAATAATTATTGATGCAAAACTCGAGTAGATTTTAAACATTTTCTATCACTGGATCACCCCTGCTAGCTCCCGGTAGCGCGAAGGTTAAAATTAGAAAAAATGTTATCGTAATTTTTGACTAAAAAAACAAGTGTTTTCATGCAAGATACGAGATACGTAGTTATTTTAAATATTTTTTTTCGAGTTTTCTGGGTATTCTAAAAATGCGTAAATTTGAAGTTATGTTAAGTGACATCAATATTATTTCTTACATTGATAAGAAAATTTACTAAATGCACTAATGTGTTTTATTTGAATAAAATATTTATAAGTCACTCGTTTTTCAGTAGGTAGCATTTAAAACACTAAACGATTCTTTCTTCAACAATATAAAATTTATCTTAAAGTAAAAGAATTTAAATTAAGCACTTTTTATGTTGTTCAAAATTAAAAGTCCATTTAATAAATTTAATAACACAGTTTACTTACCCTTTTGTACATGCGATACATCAGACAAATTTTCCACTTATCAATAATTTATTGCCCCTGTTTATCACAAACTAAAATACATTGACATTTGTGGTTTCGACGAATTTTTGAGGTTAAGTTAATTTAACCTCTAATATTCCAAGATATCTTAGGGACGTTAATCGGATATCAAACTCCGACTCTTAAGATATCCCTCAGATGTCTATAAATATCTGAGAAATATCCATAGATATCCCCTAAACATCCTCAAGATATCAAAAATTCCCCCCCCCCTTGAGATATTTCATGTTATATCCATAAGATATCCTAGATATTTCGGGATCTGAACGGGACGTCATTTGGATATCCACACAATATCATGTGCTGCACGGGTATTAAATGCCAAACTTACAATTCTTTAATTAAAAAAAGTAGATGATACAATAACGCACGAGAGTTAATAAAATAACAATTATTATTCCCAAAATTGTAAATGCAGTGTTTCCTACGTCCTGCTTTGTTAACAGCAAAAATTTAGAAAAGAGTGTTGTGTAGTAAGGGTCATGTGACTGTTGTGATTTTACATGTAAATATTCTCCGCAGGTTTTCTCGCACTGAGAAAAATGCCGTCGTAACTTTACAACGTCCAACGTGACTCGAAAAATGGACCACGTCAGACGTTGTAAAGTTACGAACGGTTTGTAAAAAAAACGGTATGTTTTGTAGAGTTACCAACATTTTGTAAAATTGTAGAGACAAATATGAGAATGCGATTTTCAAATAAGAGGTTAGATTTTTTTATTTATTTTTTTATATTCTTAATAATAAAACTCAGATATTAAAGAAATAATTTTTTATTAAAAGTATAATTTTTAATTATAATTAAAAGCAACGAATATATTAATTAAAAAAAGGAATTATCTTCACTACACAGTATCTTATCATCACACACTGAAAAAAAAGTTCTGGTTAAAGTTACTAGATGCGTCTGGTTAAAAAATTTCTAGTTATTTTAACAAGAAAATATAGTTAAAAAGACTAAATAGTTCTAGTTAAATAAGTATGGTTAAATTATTCTGGTTAAAAACGCGCGTTCGCGGACACTGCATAGCGTCTGATGTTCTTTTTCGAATAGTTTATCGTGCGGATAGTAAGAATGGATGAAAAAGTTAACCAAGCTCTGGAAAATTGGGGTTTGGGAGAATTAAAAGATCTGTTTAAAGGTGGGTTAATTAATTTTATAATATAAGTGAAGAAATTGTTAACGAACGGCAAACCCGTTCGTGTGGAAAATAGTTTGAAGGTTATGTTGAAAACGTGCTCGACACGTTTTATCAAAATTTTAGTTCTGAATAATCATATTTAAATAAACATTATTAAGAGAATTTCAGTGTAAAGGTGTTATTATTTGATTGCATTTATATGTACATAATACAAATTTTTTTAATACATATTTTATAATATAATAATAATAAATTTAATTAATTCTCGGATTAACTAGAATTTATGGTAAGATCAACCAGAAATTTTTTTACCAGAAATTTTTAACTAGAAAAATTCTAGTAAGATTAACTTGAAATTCTGGTTAAATTAACCAGAATTTTAATCAGAATTTTTTAACCAAATTTTCTAGTACTTTTAACCAGAAAAAGTAGTAAGGGTATATATAACTTTTTATTCTGGTTAGATTAACCAGAATTCTGGTTATTTTAACCAGACTTTTTTTTCAATGCAATCACAAAATGACTTTATTTTTTTGTCATGAATTTTACTGCGGACTCGAACAGCGCTTTATAAATTCTTGTATGAACACGTATTCATACAAGCCTTTTTGTTTATTTACTAAAGATTAGCTTATTTATTTATTTTAGTTTGCATTTTTACAAACGATTGTCAATTTACGATCGTTTGTAAATTTACAACGTCCAACATGACACGAAAAATGGACAACGTCTAACATTGTAAAGCTACAAAACGAACTGTTTCTGTTCAAAATATTGCAACTTTACAACGTCAGACGTCGCTGTATTCCTAACCTCTGATTTTCTTACTATGTCTAACGTTGTAACTTTACCAAAAAAATCATTTGTAACTTTACAAACGGTTCCCTGTGGGCAAAAAACCATGTTCGTTCTAAAAACGTTTTAAGGACGTTCTTAGAACGTTTCATGTCCGCCAAATAATGTTCTGGAACATTTTAAGAACATGGATGTTCAAATAATGTTCCAGAACATTATTTGGTGGACATGAAACGTTCTAAACGTTCTAACGTTTGCCCACAGGGATGTCACTGCGTACATTATTTATATTGGCGTTGTCAATTTTAATGTGTTCTGCGATATTTCTCCTCAACAAAACAATTATAAATAGCTCAACCTTTCAAGTATTTTGCGCACTGAGAAAAAGATCAGCACTGGTTTACGAACTATCAGAGAATAAAAAAATATTGCTCTTAACCCTCGCCCGCCGTTTTTCAACTGTTTTTCAACTCATAAAAACAGTCGAGGATTAAGAGCAAAATTTTTTTATTCTCTGATAGTTGGTCGAGTAGGTTCTCGGTTAGGGTCTTCGGTTAGTGTCTGTCGAACCCGGGTTCAATTCCCAGTCCCCTCAAATTTGTTTCGAAAATTTTCTCGTTAAGTTTCCAAATGAAAATAAACAGGACATAATTAATAATAATAATAAACGTCACAAGGATTTTAAAATTCAGAAAACAAATAAATTTTTTTAAAATTTAAAATGTATTTTTTAAAAATTCCAGCAAGCTTGCAGCAACCTTTCTAGAATCTTGTTGAAATTCTCCTGCAAACTTACGTAGCAAGCTTACAGCAATCTTTCACGGCAAGCTTGCCGCAATTTGATACACTTTCTTTTTTATAATAAGTATTTTTATGCTAATATGTCATGAAAGGCGGCAATTTGAAAAACCTGATTTTTTTGCACCTATTTCTTAAGAAAAATTTTAGGTTTAGTAGAAGTTCGAAGTACCAACTTTAGGTACTTTATTCTTACCCCAAAATGAAGGGTTTAAGCAAAAAAAACTTGAGGTCCTGAGTTAAAACATGATATGCCTTGTATTCAGACTAACTTAACTGGACTACTAGTAAATTACCATGTCACGCAGTGTTTGAATTTGAGCAGTAGCTCATGTTCTCTTTTGTCATCTATAAAAAGTTTAACTTTTGTATTTTATGACCAAATTCATAATTTATGCTAAAATAAGAATAATTAATCTTAATCATCTATATAAAAAAGTTTAAAGCATTAAAAAAGATTTAGTGTTAAAAAGTTATTTTTTTTACAAAATGATTTTAAAAAACGCGAAACTCTGCGATTTAGATTTTGGGAAAAATATTTTCTTACATAATTTTAAGTGATAAAAAAGATGGCATTATCAGATTTTGTCGTCATTTTTGTCAATTTCTAAGCTCGTTCCCGCGCACCGTGATAGAGTAACGTAGTACAGTCGCCCGGTGAAAAGAGAGGAAGTAGACAGCGTAACTAGTAGTGTCACTCTCTTCCCCCACCACTCGCTGTCACGTAACTGCCAGTGATATACCTTTCCTCTCTTACCTTTTTCCTCAGTCTTCTTCCAACTCGCCTACAAGTGCTTCCTAGTGCTTCTCTGGACAAATGGGAGCGTCTCACTCCTGATGGCTACCTGGTGCTCAGTAGAGGTGCTTCTCTCAGAACACCAGAGCCTTCCTCACTTCCTAGAAGGAGCTGTACTTGTTTCTGTAGGTGCTTCTGCGGAACAGTAACACCCGTCGCCCTTCTTCCACCTGGTGAACCGGACTTCCTATGGGTGCGTCCGTGGAAGACTGGCCAACTGGGTTACACGTTACACACCCATGTACCAGGACCATCCTTGCCGAGTGGAGGTGCTTCTCTCTCGACAAAGATGATGCACTAGATCGATTCCCCATCTCGAGGTGCTTCTCGGGTGGAGGAGACACCTAATGAATATTATTTTGCACTAGCTTCGCGTTGGGCAAAAATATTGGAACCAAATCCAATATCTAACTTCTCCCCGATTACGAATGATAATCGTCCTCGCGTGCACGACCCCAGTATCCGTCCGTTCCGTCGTCTAGGGGGTAATTTCCAGAATGTACCTCACGCTAGGGCGCTCGCATAAGAAAAGACAGAGCAGTGTGCAGGATATGATTCAAATGAGTTAGAAAAGGACAGAAATATCAAGCGTTCCACTAGAATAGCTAGTTCTTTTCTTATTTCTTTTTATCATTATGTTTTCTATAGTTTAATATTTCATTTGCATTGTATAGATTCTTTTATTCATTTATTATTTTATGTAATAATTTATTTTTGTATATTTTATTATTCTTTTAATTAAACAATATATTCTCTTTCGAAGGTCTTAAATAAAGACTTGTTAATGACTACACCTCTCCTCTACATCATAGTAAGAAATAGTTCCGAAATAAACGAAACATAGATGGCGCTTCACGACATCTCGTAAGAATTAAAGAAACTAGTCAAAATATGTACCCGGACTCCATCCGGCGAGGAAATCCTTAGACAATTAAAAGTCAAATCATTACATTGGGAATATAATTAGTATGAAGAACGACATATCAGGCATCGTTAACAATTTAAAGGTTAACCGGAAATTTCTCTCCAGCTATGCGTAAATGTCTCGATTATACAAAAAAATGTTTTTAATCAGTAATATAATAATGCAAAAAATCAAAAATATTAAACAAACGTCAGCAAACATAATAATTAAACATTTCTAAAGACAGAAAATTTACATTACTTCAGAAATTATTTTCTTTATAAATTCCTAATTTTTTGGTAAAATAAAATTTATTTAACAAACCAAATATTTATTTAATTCATGTTGGAAAACAATTAGGGAATTTAGAAATCAAAATTCACAATGATTGCAATTTGAATACATTAAATAGTTTTATTTATTGCACTCTCCTCATGTTTCTTTACATCAAAAATATACTCTTTTATTTCTAGACCACAAATACATACATAAATTGTTAATCTAAATTCACAAATTTGACTTAACCTACAGGACAAATCTTCACCTAATTAAACTTTAAAAGACATCAGTATCACACATACAATTCCATCCTAAAAATTTTTCAACTTCTTTAAGCGCATTTGTGTACTTTTCCCTCTCACTATCTTTTAACAAACATATTGTAAATTGCACTTCGACTCACAATTTTTTTGACAAATATATTCACTACACGGAAAAAATTTTGGTGCACCGGTTGTACTGGTTAGTTAAAAAATTTTTGTACTTTAAAAACGGACATCAGTTATCCCGGTTTGGTGCAATCTATGTCCCGTACAGTGCGTCTGATGTTACAGCGCTTCTGACGCGCCAAAATTTTTTCCGTGTATACACTGAGAAAAATGAATATTAATGTTTAGCATCTAGATATTTCCGGTTAATATCTGTGAAAGTGAACTATAGGACAGTCATCTTATAGGGATATGTACGTACTTTTATGTATTTTGATGCGCTGATTACGAAAATCATAGTGACAATACCCAAAAATTTGAGTTTTATGGTGAAAACCATAAAAAAATTCCAAAATTTATGGTTTTTTTCGTTTATTGGATAAAATATGCAAAATTAAAAAAAATGCATAAGATAAAAAAAATGTATTTTAATAAGATCTATAACTGAAGGGTAGAATGACAAAAGCGGTCAAGCGCCAATTTATCGAAAATGAGGTTTTTGCATAAAAAAATCAAGAAAATTCATTTACACATTTCTGTAGAAGGATTTCCTTTTTTATTGCGTATTTAAATCAGTTTTTAATAAAAATTATGATATGAAGGTGAAATGTTTTTTAAAAGTAATGGGGAAAAAGTTTTAGCTAAAGAAGTTGTAAATCAGGTATACGTATGTATATGTAACCTAAATTTTAATTTTAATTTTATTGTAATAATATTTTAATTAATAAAATTAATAATAATAATAATATATTTTCAATTTTAAACAATTTTAAAATTATTTTGTTATTAATTTTTAAATATTTTTATGATTATACTAAGTGAACAATTGAATTTAAAGATGAAAGTATATTGCTCAATTTCAAAGCAAGCAATTAATTCATAATTTTCTTGAAAACAAACAATTTTTTTAAAGGAATTTTTTTTCTATTCATTTCGTCGATTCCATAGAAAGAAACTAATTTTCCAGTTTTTCTTTAAACTGTATATTTTTTTTATAATTATTGATTAAAGAAAATGTGCGCAGTTGATATAACCTCAAGGCACCACAGTTTTTTTAATTTTATCGTTAATATGTAGGTTTATTTCAACAAATTGTTGTTTATTTATTAAAACATACTAATATATCGAAACGGTTTTTTCAGTTTTTTTTTAAATGACCTACAAAATTTTTAAAAATATTTTTTTTACTTTCTGTAAAAAACAGTGAATTGGCACTTGACCCCTTTTGTCATTCTACCCTTCAACTTTTGTTTAAAAGTTTTTTTTTAATTTTGCATATTTTACCCAATAAACGAAAAAAACCATAAATTTTGGAACTTTTTTATGGTTTTCACCATAAAAATCACATTTTTGGGTATTGTCACTATGATTTTCGTAATAAGCGCATCAAAATCCATAAAAGTACGTAGTATAAAAAAACCGAAAATATTTTTTAAAAAATCAAAATTTAAAAATTTTCGAAAAATTCTGAAAATACTGTAAAAATAGTTTGCCTATCGTCGGACTAGGCTTAATAGTTTCGTAATAAGTAGTTTTTTGAAAAATTTTTGAAAAAAATCGATCAGTATGCGAAAAATGACTTTTTATCATTAAAACTCAAAAATTTGATAGTAATATCGTTTAAAAAAAATTTCAAATTTCTTGTTGAAAAGTACGTTTAAAAACACACAATTTGAAAAAAGACTTTTAAAATTGATGTACACTACCGTCGGAAATTGTCGGTACGATTGACGTGCGCGGGATGAAATGTTGATGTCGCACCTAAATTAAGATATTTTAAGTTTGAGAAAAGCTAGAGACTTGAAACTTAGATCACCTGAAAGCTGATAAAATTCTGCTTCTGAATATATACCTAGAATTTTTTTTCGACTTTCTGGAGCGATTATAACACTGGAAAGATTTCGAAAAAAAACGTCTAATTTTCCCAATTTCGTACCCAGTTTTTGATTCCCTGCATAATCTAGGAAAATGCAAGGAAAAATTTGTAACTCCTACAACATAATCTTTAAGATCTTAGCTTTAAAAGTAATTTTTAAGACTTAAAAAATATTGTTTCGTTTTTGAGATAAGTTGAAAAATGTCAGAGCATGTTTTTTACACAACTCAGCGTCAAAGATTAGTTCTTGCATCCCCGCTGCTTCGCCCGTTCCTTGCGCCAGGGCCGAATATGCGTGCGGGCCCCTGCTTGAAACCCGTCTTGTATTTTCTCACATTTACAGTTATTGATTATTAGAATATTAATTAATTTATTTAAAAAATGTTATTATTATTAGTTAATTAAAACTTTAACAAATACTTTTTAATATTGTACTTAAAATTTACCAAATTGGAAAAATGTTCTTCTTTTTCAGAACTTAAAAATTTTTTGTTTAAAATTTGTAATTAATTTTGAAAAATTTAATTTGTAGTACTAATTATTTTAGTAAAAATTTAACCAAAAGTTTGAATGTAGATACAAAAATTAGTCTCGATTAAAAGGGCAGAAAGTGCATTTTCAGAAAAAAAGAACTTTCTTATGTACACTAAATTATATATAGTATAATATAATATAATATAATAAATAATAATAATATAAATATTAATAATAATATAAATATTAATAATAATAAAATATTTATAACATTTATAATAATCAATAACTGTAAATGTAAGAAAATACAAGACGGGTTTCAAGCAGAGGCCCGCACGCATATTCGGTCCTGGCGCAAGGAACGGGCGAAGCAGCGGGGATGCAAGAACTAATCTTTGACGCTGAGTTGTGTAAAAAACATGCTCTGACATTTTTCAACTTATCTCAAAAACGAAACAATATTTTTTAAGTCTTAAAAATTACTTTTAAAGCTAAGATCTTAAAGATTATGTTGTAGGAGTTACAAATTTTTCCTTGCATTTTCCTAGATTATGCAGGGAATCAAAAACTGGGTACGAAATTGGGAAAATTAGACGTTTTTTTTCGAAATCTTTCCAGTGTTATAATCGCTCCAGAAAGTCGAAAAAAAATTCTAGGTATATATTCAGAAGCAGAATTTTATCAGCTTTCAGGTGATCTAAGTTTCAAGTCTCTAGCTTTTCTCAAACTTAAAATATCTTAATTTAGGTGCGACATCAACATTTCATCCCGCGCACGTCAATCGTACCGACAATTTCCGACGGTAGTGTATTTTTAAGGAAGTTATGAGCATTTAAAAATTAAAAGTCATGAAAATTCTCCAATTTTCAAAATTCCATAACTCGAAAACGGGATGCTAATAAAATTTGAAAAAATTCATGGAAGCTAGTCTCTATTAGTACTAAAAGAAAAAAAATCGGAGATGCAATTGCAGATGGACTTACACTTTGGCTTGGAATACATTATATATGTGACGTTTCACGAGAAAAGGGACCTTATGGTCTGAAAGCGAATTTTGCAGGAAAGGCATTTAAAGTGGCGCGTCTCTGATTGGTGGAGACGCTGCATCGAAATACAACCCCACTATTTACGTACATGCGTGAGTTAGACTCGACTGGACGATGCGCGCGAAACACACGGACATAACGAGTGTAATAGTGTGAAAGTAGAGAGTCTGGTTTTCATGACTGCCTCTCACAGCTGACGTTGAGAATACAAAATATGCTCATGTTTAATCGTTAATTACATAAAGAGTAACAAATAAAAATTGTAAGAACTGCTAAGAAATTGCTAAGAACTTAAAGATTATGTTAAAAATTTTGAAACTTAAAAAATGTTTTGTATTTCCTGAAATATGTTAAAAACATTCGAGCATGTTTTTCTACAACCCAGCAGCGAGGCGGCAAAAAGTGATGATCGACGGCTGAGTTGTAGAAAAACATGCTCGGACCTTTTTTAACATATTTCAGGAACCGCACAACATTTTTTAAGTTTCAAAAATGCAAATTAAAGCTGAGATCTTAAAGATTATGTTAAAAAATTGTCAAATTTTTCCATATATTATTCCAGATTATGCCGGAAGTCAAAAACATTAGTACGAAAGTACGAAAATTGCATAATTTTTTCTTGTAATCTTTTCGGTGTTATAAATACAAAAAAAAAATTTTCTTGATATACATTCAGTAGAAGAATTTTATTAGGTTTCCAACCATCTAAGGTAGAAGTCTCTATCTTCTTTCTAACTTAAAATATCTTGCTTTAAAGTCAGCACCGAATTTCTACTCCAGTCTTACCGACAATTTCCGACGGTAGTGTATATACAACAAAATCAAGTAATTCACATGTATGTAATTTGCCTTATATTAATCGCTAATTAGTTGTGAAATAAATAATTTTGTCGCACCCCCCAAAACCGTTAAATCAATAGATCAACTTAATTGATTGTCATAGGAATTTGCCGTTTTTTAAACGTAACACAACCGATAAATCAATTTTCAAAATAATTAAAATTCAATTAAAACACGTTATACATAAGGATATTCTGGCTCGTTGCTTATGATTCCGAGATCATTTTTTTAAATTAAAATAGCCTGTCAATTTATCAAGCAAAAATCTCTTAAAATTCATTACATTGGCTTGAGACGTGATACTCACTAGTTTTCGATAACTTGACGAATTTAAATTAGTTGAGTCCGGAAAATTACCGCATCAATTTTAGAATTTTAAAAAACAGCAAATCCCCACAGATCCGAAACTTTACTGAAAATTTAGTAAATATTTACTAAATTTTCAGGAAAGTTTCGGTGATGTGGGGGAAATTTTAATTAGAATCGTAAAATAGAGTAGAGTGGGGCGAGATTATCACTTTTTCAGTTTATAAAATAAGTAATTTTTTTTGTTATTTATAATAACATGCGTAATTAATTCACGTACTCAGAAAAAATTAATATTATTTTTATTAGTTTGAACGACATGGACTGGGTATATGAACGTAGGTGTTGTCTCAGTGGTGGTCGCTGCAGTAAAAAATTTAGTAATTTTTTTTAGTAATGTAAATACATTTAATTTATTTGTATTAATTTATACGATTTAAGCTTTCGAATTAAAATCTTTAAAATATATTGAAATATTTATAATAAAATATTGAATATATTGTTGAGTCTTGACAGCGTATAAATTTACAACAATTATATTACAACATTTATATTATTTTCGAATATAATTTTTATATTATTTAATAATAATTTTTCATTATTTCTTAATACTCTATTTACTAAGAAAAATACAATTCGAAACAGTTTCTTAAATATTGTACAAAAAAGGTTAAAGTAAGGATTATATTATTCATTGAATAATTACTATTTCGCACTTTCTCTTTTATAACTTTGAAACCATGTGTAAGGCAGACGTTTGTTACAATATAAGATAGTTTTTACTTTCAAGTCCTTTGAAATTTTGAGTATTTCGAAAGGCGCTTATTTATATTTGAAAAAGAATTCTCCTTTGTAACTATACGCTCTTGTCAATAGAGTTTAAAAACACATTTATCGATGTGCAGGTAATTTCCCTCTCTTTAAGATATTGTAATTTTGTGAGATTTCGGAAAACTTCGGAATTTGCACTAAGGTATTTGATATTTTCTTCCTGCATTTTTCAAAAAAAGGGAATCACTATCTTTTTAATACTCTCTCGAGGTTGAGCTCTCGTCGCCGAGCTAACCATATATATATATATATATCCTATCCTATATAATAAATCTCTAATCGATAAACTCTCGAAGTTTGTCACAGTAACCTGTATCCCATTGGTCGAAGTGTTATTCGTCATCTTCGTCTTTCTCCGTCTTACAAGCACGATTATTAGACACGTTTAGCCCGTATATACGAATATACAATCACATATGAATTATATGCGTTAGTTTCTTTCTTCATGCAAGCATGTTATGTATATATAATACATTTAGTCCGAATAAGGTTCTACTGATGCACAAATATATTAGAAAATTTGTACAGCATCATAATCTTATAATTGTTTTTAAATAAGTTCTACTAAGAATAATGATTAATTAATTTTTATTAATAATGAAAATGTATTTTTTTAATTATTTCAAGTTTTAATTATATACAAGTATATAATTAAAAATTGAAATAATTAAAAACAATACATTTTCTTTACAAGTAAAATAAACGTTATAAAAATGATTCATAGTACCCAATAGTGAGAACCCTACCCTACTATCGAGATATTAATTGAGGGGCTGATAGTAAAAATGGTTTAAAATAACATTGGGAGCAAAAGTGGGATAAGTGACTTGGGAGCAAAAACGGGTTAAAATGATTCGTGTAATTTATTGATAAATTCATTATATTATCGATTAAAAAATATTAATTATAATAAAATATGCATTTTTTCCTATTGTTAATATTTTTTAATCGATAATATAATGAATTTATCAATAAATTAAACGAATCATTTTAACCCGTTTTTGCTCCCAAGTCACTTATCCCACTTTTGCTCCCAATGTTATTTTAAACCATTTTTACTATCAGCCCCTCAATTAAATAACTAACAAAAGTTAATAAAAAATGAAATATTTTACGAACAAATAAAATTAGAGTAATTTGAAAAACACCATTAGAATGCTTATCAAAATCCGCATCCAATGAGCCCTATATGAACTATTTCTAATAAACGGGTGTTAAATTAATAATAATTAATAAAAATTTATTCAAATAATTAATAGCATTTGAAGAAATGAAGATAAATCGTCAATTCTTTTTTTATTTGGAAGATCATCTAATTCTGTGTTAAATAAAACCAGTATAAATAACATTTTTAACAAATCTAAATTATTAACAGCTGATTATTGAAAATTGAGGTTTCAGCACCATATACGACACAACTTGAAGGGGGCTGCCTACCTACTCGGCATGGTATTTTTCAGTCTTTTTCTAAATAACATTTTATAATTAATTTTTAATTCTTGGTAATACTTAATATTCTTTTTCTGACACAGAATTAGATGATCTTCCAAATAAAAAAAGAATTGACAATTTATCTTCATTTCTTCAAATGTTATTAATTATTTAAATAAATTTTATTAATTACTATTAATTTAACACCCATTTATTAGAAATAGTTCATATAGGGCTCGTTGGATGCGGATTTTGATAAGTATTCTAATGGTGTTTTTCAAATTACTCTAATTTTATTTGTTCGTAAAATATTTCATTTTTTATTAACTTTTGTTAGTTATTTAATTAATATCTCGAAAACAAAAAATAATGCCATCTCATAAATTTAACCATCGATTTATTATGACTTAAACAAAATTCATGATTTTTTTCGCGCTTCTAAATGAGGGAGAACATGTATAAAAGTTATAAACAAATTTTATTTTTTAAACAAATTGTTTAAAAATTAATATTTTTTTAAAAAAATAATTTTTTTCTAAAAGTTTAAGATCTTCTGCGTAAAAAACATTTACAACATTTTTCTCTATTTTTAATAGGAAAAAAGTTATAAGTAAAGCAAAAAAATATTGCTCAAATTTGTTATTGTAAATATCTCGAAAAATATTAAAAATTTGTACACTTATTTAGCACCACTATCACTACAATTTACCGAATTTTGAGAAAAATCCGAGACAGAACCCCGTATTCTCATATAAAATGCCTCATATATACAGACTGGATGGAGATTAGAGGTGATAAAGTCATCGTAGGAGGAGACCTAAATGCATGGACATGAGAGCATGGGGGAGGAAAGATTTGGGAGATGTTCAAGGCATACGGATGTGGACAACGAAAGTAGGAGGTTACTTAGCCTATTGGAAGAGGAAGAGTGGGGATCTGCAATGGTAATACGAAGGGGGATGAAGAGAGTGAATTTACTAGAACTAGGGAATTACTAGAACGGGAAACGGAAGTCCGGGCTCTTGGTGGATTTTAGTTCATAATACTTGCGTTAGATAATAATTAGTTTTAAGTATAGTGTAAGAGAATTGTATTTAGTATTAAGTTAGTTGAATGTAAGCAGATGTCTTGAACCCTACTACTAGTTGGGAGAGTAAATAAAGATGATATATATTCAATACAAAATATTTTAATAAATATGCATGTCTAACTTTGGAGATTCTAACCTCCAAAACTTGGGTCAGCATATATATATGTTTATTAATAAATTAAAATTTTGATAGAATTGTAGTAATTCAACCAAAGAATAATAAAAAATTTTATTTTGTAAATCATTTCATCTAAGAAATTTTCGTTTTAAATGTAAAGCGAAATTCAGCTTGAATGAGTGGAATAAAACACGTACCAAAGATAAAAATAGGGATTAATATAGAGTAAATTAACACTTTATTGAATAATTGTAAATTGGCTTTAAATACATGAAAACTTGAGAAAAATAACTTTAGACTGAAATTGACCTGAGGCGAACCGTACAATGTGCATACCGCAGGACCGAATTTGTACGACTACACCCAAAATGCCGGTAGGTACTGCAAGTACCTGGCTTTTCCCTTTCCCTGAAATTTTGCTTTAACTTATTTCCTAAATCTGAAAATACAAAATTATCGTTGTAATTTCAACACATAATAATTATTTAACTGTGAAGTAAAATTTTATTAATTTTTTTTTGTTTTCTCTTTAGATATTTTTTTATCATAATATTATTAAAAGCATATATTTAATGTAAAAAGTTTCATATAAATATATGTAATATACCACAAAAGTTTTTAATAAAATTAAGTATTTGAATACAAATAACGAATTTTAAATAAAGCTTGAGACCTAAATAAATAAATAAAGCTTGATGGCTCCATCACTCGGATATTCGTGCGAACACCATTGGGACATTTGTAAATATTTTTGGCGACGACTGGTACATTGAGACATTTTATTATTGTCATTTGTAACGTATTTTTTTAAATTTTTTATTTTTTTTAACTAAGTGATTCCAAAATATCTATAGAAAACATTAACTCTTTATTTTTCATACTTGATAAGTCTTTTAAATAAATTCTCAAAGTATGAATTTTCCTTAAAATGGCCGTTTAGATTTTAAAAAACTTTGCTGAAAATCGAAAAATGATATGATTTCAATCAAAATTGGTATATCCATGTTTTTTGGGCTTCTGAATTCAAATTTTACATTCGTTGTGTCAAATTCAAAATGGCGGATCCAAAATAGCCGTTTAGATTTTAAAAAACTTTGCTAAAAATTAAAAAGTGGTACGATTTTAACCAAACTTAGTATACTTACGTTTACTGGGTTTCTGAAATTAAATTTTACATTTGTTTTATCAAATTCAATATGGCGGATCCAAAATGTTTGCTGGTATTATAAAATTGCGTATATGTGTTAGAGCTTATTTTTTTTAAATTACAGACAGTGCTTAAATTTTAGTTTAAAGCGAATGCGAATGAAGAAAAAGTCAGTCTTTCACGTTCAGTTGCACCGCCGGCCGGTGCAACGCGCTTTCGGTAAACCGCGCTGGGTGAAATAAAAAGTGATACTAAAACTGCAGGGGCAGCTTGGGGCAGCTGATTTCAATTAAAATGAATTAAAAATATATTCTAGTTTATGATAATACCAGGTAGAGCGCGGATATCGGTGGATTTCACAACTATTTTCATGATATACGTTGATAAAACAATACAAAAATCGTAGCCATGAATAGCGATGTTTAATGTCATTTTTTAAAAACTGTACGTTTTAAATGTGATGATAAATACATTCAACATATTTCATACACCTTTGTTAATAATTGCCAAAAAAAGATATTCAAAAATCTGCTGTATATTAGTATATTTTCACTATTTTAACTGTGACGAAAATTTATAGTTATGAAACGTTCTGAGTAAATCTCTGGCAAAGATCACTTTTACTTGTTCACATAATAAATTGGTGATAAAAAAAGTGTAATTTTTTTTCGCAAAATTATGCAGTGAACCCTCCTTTATAATATTCAACAATAAAAAGTATAAATTTCTAAAAAATTTTTTTTGACTTTTGGCCAGGTTTTTCGGGAAATTGGCCACTGTGCCATGTGATGAATTTTAAGAGACTTTTGCTCAATAATTTGACAGGCTATTTTGATTTTTTAAAAAATATGATCTCGGAATCATAAGCTTCGAGCCTGAATATCCTTAAGTAACGTTTTTTAATTGAATTGGATTATTTTCAATTACATTCAGTCGTATTGCATCCGCCATTTTGATTGTTATGATATAAAATTTATGTAATTTTTATTTGGTATATCTGTTGTGTTTTCTGAACTGAAAAATGTTTTTCTTTTGAGGAATGTCTTTTTAGAGTAAATTAAGGCTTTACAGAAAGAAAAAACATTTTTTTCTCTTTGATTTTTTATTTATTTTAAAAATCGATTTATCGATTGTGTTGCGGTTAAAAAACGGCAGATTTCTATGACAATCAATTAAGTTGATTTATTGATTTAACGGTTTTGGGGGGTACCCTGCTAACTTGATGTCACGTCAAAAAAAAAAATTAAAATAGTACATTGTGCAAGTAGGGGGGAAAGTGGGTGATTTCTGAGAGTGAAGTTTGCTGTTCGATTTACTTTCCTCACGCTTGGCCGAGGAGTTCATAAATATTCAACTTCCCCAATACTTTTCTAACCAAGAAAGTTGCAATTTCAGAGCAGGCGTTGGGGGAAAAATATTTATAAAAATATTTAAATGATACAATTGTGAATTACTCAATTTTGTAATGTTGTACTGCTAACTTGATATACATCTAATATAGAGAGCCAATAATTGGCAACGATGTGGACATCCTAAGGTTTAGCTAATGATAATTTAGTCATATTGAGAGAATATTCCAGTGATATTGGTGGAACATTTCTGTGATATTAAGGGAATATTCCATGGAAATAATTTTTTAAATATTCTTATAGATTGAAAAACAAAATAATAATGATAGAAATAAAATAATGTATAAATATTTTTTCTCCATTATCATAATAATAAAGAAAAACAATTCCCGTGGAACATTCCCTCAGTATTAGAGAAATATTTCCTCAATATCACAGGAATAAGACCTCAATATCACCGCTGAATATCCCCAGGAGGCGGATATTTTGATTTATATTTTTGACAGTCTTGAGCCACTCTAGTAGCATCACATTTATAAAACAGCTGTTCGTTACATATTTGTTTCAGAATAGATATAGAACAAATCTAAAATACAGTGATAGAACTGATGTTATATTTTTGTAACACTGTCCTAGAACGCTGCAGTAACAAAGTTACTTAAAAATTCTAGAAATTCGGTAAATTGTAGTGATAGTGGTGCTAAATAAGTGTACAAATTTGAAATTTGAAATTTTTAATATTTTTCGAGATATTTTCAATAATTATTAGAAATAGTTCATATAGGGCTCGTTGGATGCGGATTTTGATAAGCATTCTAATGATGTTTTTCAAATTACTCTAATTTTATTTGTTCGTAAAATATTTCATTTTTTATTAACTTTTGTTAGTTAATTAATTAATATCTCGAAAACAAAAAATAATGTCATCTCAAAAATTTAACTATCAATTTATTATGACTTAAACAATATTCATGATTTTTTTCGCGCTTCTAAATGAAGGAGAACATGTTTAAAAGTTATAAACAAATTTTATTTTTTAAACAAATTGTTTAAAAATTAATATTTTTTAAAAAAAATAATTGTTTTCTAAAAGTTTAAGATCTTCTGCGTAAAAAACATTTACAACATTTTTCTCTATTTTTAGTAGGGAAAAAGTTATAAGTAAAGCAAAAAAATATTGCTCAAATTTGTTATTGTAAATATCTCGAAAAATATTAAAAATTTCAAATTTGTACACTTATTTAGCACCACTATCACTACAATTTACCGAATTTTGAGAAAAATCTGAGACATGGCCCCGTATTCTCATATGAAATGCTTCATTTACAAGAAACTTTACATTCCTGGAAACATCAATAGAAATCACATTAATTTTCTTACAATTAGCGTAGCCGACAACAGGCGTACGTTTACGCACAAGTTCGAAGTTTAATGTGTTTGACAAGAGTCATATACAATGTTCATTATTTTTTGACAGTTTTGTCAAACAAAATAAAATTTGTAATCATGTTACACATCCTCTGGTAACAAAATTATTTAAAATTAGCTTTTGGAACTGTCTTCAACGGGTTCCGATATCTAGTGGTGCGCCACGGACAGTATTTTGTATCTAGACAATATTCTTTAAAAAAACATTTTATAATTTGTCTTTATAACTTAGAATTTTAAATTTGAAGTCAATAAAAAATTCTAAACATAAATATACTGAAGACACTAATATTATTTTAATCTTTTGATGTTTATTTTCGTACCGACTTATAATTTGAAATTTTGTTCCAAAAGATATGAATATTTGTTTCATTTAGTAAGTCATATTTCATTTATTTTAGTGTATATATATATATATATATATATATATATACATCAAAGTCACATCAATAAACGTTTCGACAATTCACGATTGTCATTCTCAATATAATAATATTATTTTTAAGAAAATAGATTTTTTGATAGTATATATTATACCTATATATTTAATATTATATAATATACCAATAGGGTAAATCTTTCTAGAGTGTATCAACATTTTCACGTAAACTTTCAATTTTACTAGCAAATAATAGAGTAGAGTGGAGTGAAAAAGCCACGTTTTTACTTTTTACTCTATAAAATTGAAATTCAAAATTGTTTTTATAAATTTCCAATTGGCACTGAAAGTTTAGTTATTAAGCTTCAAAATCCTTGTAGGACATTTTTTTTATTACATGAAAGGACTAAGTTATAAGAGCTTTATGAAAGCACTGCAAGTGGCTTTTTTGCACCCCCTGGTGGGGAAAAAACACATTTTGCGATTTTTCCAAAATATTTTGTTATAAATTTTTTTCTTTTTTTCTTTAATGTACATGGCAAATAAATAATTATAAAACGTTTTTAGCATGCAAAATTCTATTTTATGTTAAGTTTACCTACTTTCGATTTACAGTCATCGAAATGAGCAACTTACAATAAAAACTAAGATATTATCGATACAACAACCAAACTAGAATAAAAAGTTGCGTGTCACTCAATTAAACGTATATTCTAAGTGGCTGGTAAAACAGTTCAATAGTTTTAATATAAAAGCCAAATGATTTTTTTTACCATGGCTTTTTCACCCTACTCTACCATATAGTAGAAACAAACCTTAGCTAAAAACTTTACCCCATACATTGCTAGGTTTTAGTCGTACTTTAATTTGTATGCGGGAACCCCTTAAAGCATCAGCAAAACTTTTATTTTACCTCACCTTTTTTATGGAAATTCTGATATTTATACAGTTATATTTTCAGTTAAAACATGATCTTAAATACTTAATTTATTATTTTAGTATTTGTACTTTGTGAACACTGAAACACATTGTTACACTGAAATATATTCTAAGGTTGACTCCTATAATAGAGACACAAAGCTTCTATATGTTGGCTAAATTTGTTGCACCTGTAGTACTTCTTTCCTCTTCGACTATGTTGCCAGTCCTTACATTTAATCTTCCTCTTCTTGACTTATGGTTTTATCCTGGATAACCAAAAATACGAACCGATACTAATTATTTAGTCTTTACTAAAGGTACTGACATTGTAATGATTAGACAAAGCACCTCTTCACATTTTCAAAGAGGAACAGAATCCTAAGAATTTTAAAATTTTCTAACGGTGTCTTAGAATTTTCCATAATATTTCATTCTCCCGCTATGGAGTCAAATTTACCCCTTAGAGTATAAATGACCTTTTCCCTTTAAATTTCCAAAACTTTCTTGAATCATATTTTTCTATTTTAGTTTTTGATTCTTTCCTCAGGTTTGATGTTCCTCTCTACTCTAATGTTACAACTTTATTATTACAGGGTGAAAATTTTCCAACTGGGTCACCTAAGACTGACTCTTTAAATTTTAAATATTTTTTTTCATAATCTATTGCAGGAAGCCGAATTAAAAACATTCCTGAAATGCGTTTTTATAGAAATTAATTTTTTAATTATTTATTAACAATTGAATATTTTGTTACCCTTCCACTAAATTTACAATTACTCCGTTGCTTGTTAATGAAATTTAATAAAATTTAGTGAGTATATAGAAAAATTATGTCTCTTTGAAATGCAATAGAAATTTCAATTAACCTTTATTGTTTATGCAAAAAAATTGTTTATTTAATAAACAAATGAATATTTAAACTATTTCTCATATGTTTAGGAAAAAATTTCAAAAACGACATAAATCTACACTTTCTCAACTTTAACTTAAAAAAAAAATCTTAGTACCTTTAAAAATTAGTATTAGTATAAATTATGTTAGTATAAATTAGTATCATTCGATAACAGAATAGGCTTCGACGCGTAGCAGCGCGCTGCGCGTGACAGTGGTGCCTGTTCCAGCGCTTGCACGTCGCTCTTCAAATTCGCGTAATTCACTCATTTTTTAGAGGTACTAAGATTTTTTTTTTAAGTTAAAGTTGAGAAAGTGTAGATTTATGTCGTTTTTGAAATTTTTTCCTAAACATATGAGAAATAGTTTAAATATTCATTTGTTTATTAAATAAACAATTTTTTTTGCATAAACAATAAAGGTTAATTGAAATTTCTATTGCATTTCAAATAGACATAATTTTCCTATATGCTCACCAAATTTTATTAAATTTCATTAACAAGCAACAGAGTAATTGAACCGACGGATCGTAGAATGGCATATAGGCCATGCTAAATACATTGCGTATATGCCCTTCTACGATCCGTTGGTTCAATTGCAAATTTAGTGGAAAGGTAACAAAATTTTCAATTGTTAATAAATAATTAAAAAATTAATTTTTCAAAAAACGCATTTAAGGAATGTTTTTAATTCGGCTTCCTGCAATAGATTATGAAAAAATATATTTAAAGTTTGAAAAGTAAGTCTTAGGTGGCCCAGTTGGGAAATTTTCACCCTACATACTTACTTTTATTTGTTTAATTATTTCCTTCTGTGGCCCTGTATATGTTAGATGTGCAATCTTATCTAAATCTTTTATTATTTCAATAACTCTATTACCCTGTTTCTCATAGGCATCTTTAAGCAGGGCGGTTAAGTTAGAGAGTGTTTGTTGGATAATTATCTCATTTACATTCATTTTTGCGTCTTCTGTTATTTGATTTACTGTATTATTCATTCGCTTGATAGTAGATAGAAACGTTGTACATAAATTATCAACTAATTTTAATATTTTTTCTATTTTCTCGTCTTGTTTCTCCAGTATGTCTAAAACTATAAAATTATTACGGTTATTGATGTGCGACACATGTTTTAAGAAATTAAGTTTACATGTTTGAAAAATTTCAGTATTTAAATTACATCTCACATTACTTTGAATGCAAAGTTATTAAAATTACCTTCTTTATGTATTTCAATTGTTAAAACGTCTTTGTCATTTATTTTTAATTCTCCTTCTATATCTACCTCTTTTTCCTTATTCACCTCTCCATCGTCATCTGTCTCTACATCCCCCTGTAAAATTGATTTTAATTACACTTGTAAGACTACAAATTCTAACCAATAAATAATATTAGACAGAACTCACAGGAAAAATGCAGTGTTATTTTAATCCAGAATTTGATGTTAAAAAAACACGCAAAAAACTCTATCCTACTCAGGTGCGAGTTGGCGGTCGGCCCCAAGTTGGGCCAACCATGTGCTCAGTCGGCCCACCTTGGGCAACCAGAGGACGGGCCAACTAGCGAATTGATAACGTCAACCGACCTAGGGTCGACTTGGTTGGCCCAACTATGGGTACCCAAGTCGGGCCAACTGTGGTTGCTCTAGTTGGGCCAACCGTTGGAGACGACGGTCGGCAGCCTCAGTTGGGCCAACTTGGGCTGCCCTAGTTTTGCCGACTGTTGGGGACGACGGTCGGCAGCTATTGTTGGGCCCACTATGGTAAAGATTGTCGGCTCACCTATGGCTGCCATAGGTTGGCCGACCTTGGCATTAAAATTTTTGCCGACCAATAAAAAATAAAATATAAAAATTTATTATACGAATAACATATAGGGTAAGTGTACTAATTACGGCGAGTGCACCAATTACGGCGCGTTCATAAAAAATAACTATTATTACTATTATATTTAATATAACTGTTGCCAAATGATTAAAAAAAATTATTTCAATCTTTTTTTGATACAAATACTTATAAAGATGCACATTTAAATAATTATTAATTTAATTATTTGAGATCAAATTTTTTTCCGCGCCGCAATTGAAACATTTTTAAGATTTCCATTGGCTTCAATTTCGGCGGGCAAAGTATCTTCAAAATACACGTAATTTTGGTCACCGAAACTGATACAAACTCGCCGCAATAGAAAATTACGGTATTAGTTTTAATTTCTCATATTTGTTTAAATAATCGATTTTTATAGAGTTAAATTTTTTTTAATATCTTAATAACATAAGCTTTAAGTTTAATAAGTCTTAAATTGAGTTTATACAATAGAAATGTCGAATTTTCTATTTCAAAGGTGTTTTGACTCGAATCTCGCCGCAATTAGTGCATTTACCCTATTAGTAATTATTCTAAATTCATCATACAATTATTTTAGGTATTTAAACACTAAACGCAATCTTGTACATACATTTTAAAAATATTTATCGCTCGCAAGGATAGAACCCGCAACCTAATGCACCGAAATCTAACACGCTATCCATTACCTTACGCTTACATGAGAGTCTAAGGAAAAATTAGTCTCATAAGTTGCATCTTCAAAGAAATTTAGCCGACCGTCGGCCCGACTTGGGCCGACCATTAAGAAGTGGATTTCTTAATATTTTGGCTGCCACAGTTTTATTAAGGAGGTTCATCCCTTCAAACGGTATACTCATTCTATTAGGGGTTTTCCGTAAGTTTAAAACCGACAGCTATAGTCCATAAAAGTTGAGCTCCACTGGCCAATTTAGAGGTTATGTTGCCGTTTCTCCTCTTCTTTCTATTATTTACATGGGATAAGTTCAAAAGTTGCTAATTTTGATTAACATTTACTTCACAACCAAACGGTAAAAAAATTTCATATTTTTGTAAAAACTGTTAAAACTCATAATTTAAAACATATTAGTTTTTTAAAAAAATCTGTAGAACCGTTTTTTTTAATTAATGAAAACATGGTCATTTTTCATGTTTTTTCACTGTTCCCATGTAAAACTTAAAACTTTATCAATTTTTATCTTGAAAATGATACGGTAAAATTCAATAAAATTTGAACAACACATGTAAAGTGATGTCAATAATACATCTTAAAAATTTTTTTAAAATCTGTAGAAAATCGATTTTGGGATGAACCTCCTTAAGGTATCACATCGGCACTAATCGGAGTCAAAAGTTTGTAGCTCGCATTACTACTTCCCGCACTATACTTTTGCCCTCAACTCCCTATACTCTCAGCCCATACTGTACCTACTTCTACAAATACACTCGTACACGTATACCCCACACTAGCAGCGATTGGAAGGAGTAGGAGGTTTGACAACGTCGCTATAAGTCTCGCTTTGACTACTGTGGACTACTGTCTCTCTCTAACTAATGTTACCATCCTGCGATGTTGCCACATCAAAGTGGCGGGTGTGCTATATATTGCAAATGACGTCATGAAATAGAATTTTTAATTTATAATTACAAATAAACGGCACGGTAAATTATAAATTTTTTTGTATATTTTAGTTCCAAATTTATTCGTGAATTCAACATTAGTTTTTGAAAAAAATTTATAGAAAACTTCTGATGATATTTATGAAAATGTACTTCTCCCCCATACATTAGTCCCGTCTCCCATGCAAAATAAGCAACTTTGATTGCTAATATATGTGGTTTCGTACGGCGAAAATTCTTCATATTTTGCAAATTTGTCAAGAATGATAATAAGAACATATGGTAAAATTTTCAAGAAAATCTATAGAAAACGGTTTTACCGATGTGATACCTTAATCACCATTTTGTTAAAAGTATATCCCAACTGTGATTGCTAAATCACAAGTCATGTCAACCGACGATCCCATAGTCGGCCCAACTAGGGCGACCAAGGTTGGCCCAACTGTGGCTGCCAACCGTCGTCTCCAACGGTTGGCCCAACTAGGGCAGCCCAAGTCATGCCGACCATTGTCTCTCATAGTTGGCCAAACTAGGGCTGCCGACCGTCGTGCCCGATGGTTGGCCCAATTATGGCAGCCACAGTTGGCCTGACTATGGGGGACTATGCCGACTGTATTTTTAGAAATTTTAAATAAGAATTAAAATTTTAATTATCATAAATTAATATAATAATAATTAATATTATAGTATTAACAAAATAATTCTTAAAAAAAATTACCTATTTCAAATTATTTAATAAATATTCTATTTTATAATAAAATAATAATGAACAATTTATTTCATTTCGAATCACTTTGGCGTTGGCAAAAATTATTATAAAAATAAAACTTATTTATATAATAAAATTAGTCAATTTGAAATATATTTTGCGTTTAAATTATCATGTTTTAATTATTTAATATTTTAATTATTTAAAGATCATTATATCCCACAGTCGGCCCAACTATGGGAACCATGGTTGGCCCAACTAGGGCTGCCGACGTTGGCAGCCATAGTCGGGCCACCTTTGGGTGATAATAGTTACCATGGTCGGACCAACTAGGGCGGCCGACTTTCGTGCAGCCCTAGTTGGGCCGACCAACCATCTCTGGCGGCCGCCCGAAATTCGCACCTAGGTAGTTGAGTGTTAAATCTTATGGGCTTTAGCATTGGACAAAATTACCCGCAACAAAAATAACACCGCAGATAATATATCGATACCTCAGTGTGTTACTCTACTATCTCACAGTGAAGGTTCAATGTCAATTAACTTGTATTTCTTAATGTTAATTATTTTAAGATTATTTTTGATGCTTCAAACAAATAAACTTTTTTATACACCTATGAAACTTTTTAAATTTTTTATACAGGTTATCCAAGAAAAAAAAAGATTTTCAATGGTTTTAAAGGAAAACAACCTAATTGAATTTCAATCTATTTTATTCAAATTCTTTTAATTTTTTAATTAATTAATTTCATGAAGCTTAACTGCTCCGAATCGTCACCTTCTGTCTCATTTCGGGGCTTTAATGATTCATAGAAGGAATGAAATAAATTACTTTGGTGTAACACTTGGTCTTCCACTTTTAGGTTAATTATTGCATTCAAAGTAAAGAGTATCTGGCGATTTGAAATTTGTTGACACTTCTTTTACTTTCTGCCATGCAACATTTTGTCTGTTACTGTCTCTCTTCCACAAATTGTCATCAACCAGAGGTTTAAAATCTATTATTACATTTTGTGTCATTCTTTCGACTTTGTACTTTTTACCTTCTTTTTTAGCATTTTCAATCACTTCGTACTACTGCTCAGATGTAAATTGCTCTTTTTCTTTACCAGCCCTTTCCATGCAAGCGTGAACGCTGTCGCCTTCATTTTGAGAGTGACCATGTTTCAAACACCTGTGCGTGATATTCACTTTATACTTCACAGTGGCATATAAGTACATAGCAAACAAATATTGATTTTTATTCTGTCCGCAACAGTTAAGTGATTAGAATTTAAAAGCCGTAACTTTGTTCTTATTACATTAGTCATCAATTTAGCGGAGTAACAGCTTGAAATTTCGTTAGAACCTCGCTTGGCAACACTTTCATTCCACACGTAACAATAAGCCTCTTGATCACCACCTTTGTAAACTGTAAAGTTACACACTTAAAACTTTCTTTTGTAATAAAAAATTCCAATTTAACATTTCGGGGTTGTAAGGACTTTCTGCAAATCGAAACAGGCAAATGAAATTGAGGAGTTTTCTTCTTTAGAAGCCTTTTTGTCAGATTCCTTCAATTCACTAATTATTTTCTTGTCTCGTAAATGATTATCGTAATTTTCTTTCAAATTTGCTTTTCAGTTGCATTGGCTGATTCATAAATGCTGTATCTATCGCACTGATTTTTTTTAGGAATAAAACAACCAAGATTAAATACATCCCGATAGCAACTCTCAGACGAAATTTCTTGACCATTTCTTTCTTCTTCCATCCAGACTGTATAAAGTCTTTGCATATGTCTAACACTTAGACCTTACTCCAAAAATTTTCTTTAGCTACTTTGCCTAGTATAGTGTGATGCAACAGTAGGAAACTAATTTATATGGTCTCTTATATTCTACTTCTTCTTTTATGTTTCACTGGAATTTTTCTTTGCAGTTTTATCTCTTTCGTCTGGAACAATCCCAGTGAGCACACTTGTTCAAAAGACGTCCTAAGGATGTCTTTTTGCGGATAAAAGACGTCTTAAAGACGTCCTAAGAATGTTCTATGTCTTGGCCGTTAGATTTCTTTAAGATGTCTTCTGTACAAATTTTGAAAATAGAAAAATTTTCATAAATATATAATGTTATTTTCTAAGTTAAACGTGGACTTAGAAACTGTTGAAGATTAAATATTGTGATTTAACATTGTTTGTCAAACTTTAACACGTTCTCTATTGATGATAAAAGAATAATTGAGACTCCACTGTCTTTGAGAATATACATTATTAGTTGTTCTTTGAATAGGTACATGATTTTTGACATTTTTACTAATGTATTTCCACTGATTCAAATGATTACCTATTTTCCAGTTAGCGGTGAAAATAGTTTTTCGATTTTCATTACTAATTGTTTGGTGACATCGCAATATACAATTTTCGTCACAACCAGTTCCCATTTTATGACTTGAAATTAATTTTCCTTTTTTATTCACGTACTCTTGTCCTGTATTACAAGCGACTTTGCACTGATTTGTTTTTCACTTTTTAAGATGTCGTTGTCTCTTACGACTTGAATTATTCTTGCTTTTTTCAGTAAGCACTGCTTCTTCTGTCTCGATAGGAACAAAAACTGTTTTAAATTAGAGAAATTTTGTTTATTAGAAAAACGCGTAAAAAATAATAATAAGATTGACAAATAAATACATAAAAAAATGAATTTTAGTATTACTCTAAATAAATAAATATTCTAGTTAATAACAAAAATTATCAAAATGAAAAAAATCTACCATTCTCTGCTGCATGGAACTACTAGACGGTTCGTTTTGTTGAGCATATGATTGAAACTGAAACGAAATTTTTGGATCCATATTCTCAGTAACTATTTCATAATTTTCATCAATTTGATTTTAAAAAGTATTTACTTCCGAATCCAGGCTCTGAAAAAATTTTAAAGGTGCAATAATAATGTTAGTGAACATAAAAATATTCAAAAACAAGGTAAATAAAATTAACTGAAAAAAATGTTTTAATTTCAAAATACATATATATATATATACATTAATAATAATAAAATTTATAAATAAATATTCAAAATAAATTACTTTTCTGGAAAAAAATAAGTAATTAATTTTCTGAATACATTTTTAGGTTAAAAATGGAAACAATTGTAGTGTAAAAAAATAAACATACCATATAGAAATTTTACAATTTTTTGAGATAGTGTGGCGTAAAGCGTTACTTTAAGATAGAACAGTACAAAGCAATACCCGAAGTTAGCACGGTATTAACGTTGACTGCATAGTACATTATCACACTCAGGTATCGATGTTCTAAAACTAACAGATTGAATTCAATTCTATGAACTACACATTTTCCCCACGCCCATCATTGGAATCACACATCATAAGTTAATTTCTGAATTAAGAAATCGGTTTTATTCCTCAATATCCCTTTCTTGTAGGTACTCAAGAAACGGTCCAATTAGAGAAATGTAACTCCCATCCCATGTAGCACCAAAAATTTAATAAAAATTTATTAAAGTTTTACTTTCAATGCTCACAATATTTAGGATAAAAGTTAAGTAAAGCTTCTGTAAATATTTAAATGTCTGCACTTGAGCAAATGTTTAGCGCGAAACTTGAGTGAAGACTCGTTGCTATACGAGCAACTACGAATGGAAAAAAATATTGCTCTTAAGCTACAAGTCATTTTATTGATTGCGGAAAACTGAGAATTAATTTAATAAAAATAATTGAAATGGGTGAGACTCCATCAGAAGATAAGCCGCCATGACCTGATGTGTGTCGTGATCGCTCCTCAGTTTTTCTTAGAAAAGTTCGGTATAGAACGACTTTTTGATAAAAATCGCTTAAGTATAGTTAACCAATGTGTCGTTATTATATAATTTTCATATAATCGCGAAGTTTGTGCTCCAAGTGAACAATTTTTCCATAAGTTTTGTGTTATAATATGCCACGTGTTCTCGTGTAGATTGGTTATATGTACAGTCTGTACATTTTGACTAACTCGAAGTTCCATGAGTAACTACTATTTTTTATAATATACTAAGAATTCGAAAATATGGCTTCAGTTACGGACGTTAATAAACTTGAATCTACAGTTTTTACTAAGGACGCTAATGTAAAGTGCACTTATTGTAATAATCGTGTTCTTAAAGCAACTCTGTGCTCTGGATGTAACATGCCTTATCATTCGGCTTGTGCGGGAAAAACCCAGCTGATTCCTGATGTAGGACTGAAAAAGTGCTGCGGTGCACCTTCTCCTACCCCTGACTTGCCTATGATGTTAACTATGGATTCATTGAGAGATGTCGTAAGAGAGGAATGTCAAAAGGTGCAAGATAATCTTTCATCGAAGTTTGATCGAGTTGAGACTGTTATCTCCAACCTAACATCGACATTAACAAAGCATAATGATCGCATAAAAAATTGTGAGTCTAGTGTAAATAGTATTCTCCATCGTGTTAAACAATTAGAAATAACTTCCTCTGCAACTGAACAGAATGTCAGTTCTCAGTCTGCCAACATGTCAATCTGTTTTTCTGAGTGGGATGATAGATTCATTAGAAAAAATAATTTATGTAGTTTTGTTTGGTGTAAGTGAGCATGAGTCCACTGATGGTGAGGGGTATAAAGATAAAGATAGAAATGCCGTTATCGCTTTTCTCAATTCTATCTGCCCTAGTTTAACTTCACCTGAAAATCTCAAGATGTTTCGAATTGGTTTTTATTCGCAGATTGCCACGAAGCCAAGGCCCCTGAAAATAATTTTCTCAAACCCTCAACATCCCAAGGTGTTCAGAGACAAATTTCTCCTGCTAAAATCCAAAGATCAAATACCTGCGGAAATGGCAATGATTGTCGTCGCTCCCGACCGAACGAAAATACAGCAGAAAGAATACCAGCGAGTGAGGAGAGAGCTGATGGAGAGGGAATCAAAGGGGGAACAAAATTTGTCGATTCAGTATCGTCATGGGGAACCTCACATTATAAAATCTCACGCACGCTTGTCAACTGCTCTTCACAGTCAACAGAGCTCAACCTCATCCATGCCAACCTGAATGTGTATTATCAAAATATGCGTGGTTTAAATACCAAATTAGCCACTATAAAATGTTTTCCAGATATATCAGATTATAATATTTTTTGTATTACCGAAACTTGGCTTCAACCATCGACCAATTCTAATGAAATCTTTTGTTCTTCTCTTTTTAATGTTTTTCGCCATGATCGAGTACATAAACGAGGCGGAGGGGTTATGGCAGCAGTGAGTAATAAGTATTCTGTTAAGTCAATTGATTTATTTTCGGTGAATTGTATTAATCAAAGTATTAATTCTATTGGTTTGATTATTTCGAAAAATACATTTTGTTTTATTTTAGTTCTGATATATTTACCACCGGATTTAAATGTCAATGAATTTTCTTTATCTCTGACAGCACTTAAAGAACTTCCTAGTTTATCCAATTATCCCTTGTTCATAGTTGGTGATTTTAATACCCCAACGTTTACTCAATGCGAAAAAGTAGGAAAATATGATTCTAAATCGACAGATATTTTAAATATAGCCCAAACGTTTAATTTGTGTCAAGTAAACCCTATTACTAATGATATGCAGAAAATCCTTGACCTTGTGCTTACAAATGTAACATGTATTATTGCTCGACCATTTCTTCCTCTCGTAATGGAAGATTCGTATCATCCGGCAATTTATATTAAAGCGAAGCTAGTGTCGAACCATAGATATGAACCGTCGAATTTTTCCTGCAATGCCATGATCCCAGAATTATCCTTCACCTTTCGGAAAGCTAGGCTTGACCTTTTGTATATCTACTTGTCTGAAATAGATTGGTCACCTCTTCAAGAATTTGATGATGTTGACAATGCGTGTAACTTTTTTGTTGTAACTTTAAATAATGCGTTTGAACAATTTGTACCTCGAAAAAACTACTCGTCTCAATCACACCGTTATCCACCGTGGTTTACAAACATTATTATAAATAATATTCGCGCTAAAAAAACTTATTAAAAAAACGTTAAAATGCATCTGAGTACTATGATTCACAAATTAAATTGTTATCAACTGTAATTCATATGGATATAAAAAAAGAATATCGTCACTACATTTTAAAGATTGAAAATGATATTAATATTAATCCTAGAGCTTTCTGGTCGTATGTGAATGACACAAAAAGAAAACCGAAAATTCCTGACAATATGATTTACAATGCAAGATCTTTAAATTTCCCTCAGGATATTGTTGATGCTTTCTCTGATATGTTTGCAAAGGTCAATTGTGGTAATAGATCGGATGTTTTAACAACTAATGTTAGTTCTATGAAAAGAGATAAGTACTGTTCTATTTTTCAATTTTCACCCAATCAAATCCATAAAGCTTTGAAATTGTTAAAACCATCTTTAACATCTGGATTGGATGGCGTTCCAAGCTTTCTAGTTAAAGATTGTTCCTCAGTTCTTAAAATACCCTTGACATTAATTTTTAATTTGGCTGTAAAAAATGATAAGTTTCCAAGTATTTGGAAATCAGCTTAAATCCGACCAACTTTTAAATCTGGAGATGAAAATGATTGTAGTAATTACCGATCTATAGCAATAATTACGAATTTCGCAAAGGCCTTTGAATTTTCAATTGCTCCATATCTTAATAGAGCAATTAAAACAATAGTGTGCGATAATCAGCATGGTTGTGTACCCAAGAGATCGATTGTAACCAATCTAGCTTGCTTTACTCAATTCCTTAAAGAATCTATGCTTTTGGGTATACAGGTAGATGTTGTTTATTTAGATTTTGCAAAGGCCTTTGATTCGATTGATCACGTAATCCTGGCGGAAAAGCTTAAATCTTTGAATATTGATGCTGATTTGGAAAATTTAATTTTAAATTATTTACATAGTCGATCTCATCGTGTTGTCATTGGCAACTACATTTCTAATCCTATTACACCCAAAAGAGGCGTACCTCAAGGATCATCTTTAGGTTCGCCATTATTTACAGTATATATAAATGAAATCGTTGATTGTATTAGCTCTTTTTCTTTACTTTTTGCAGATGATTTAAAAATCTTTCGACGAATCTTTTCTAAGTTTGATTCTGAGCGACTACAAGGTGACCTTGATAATATCAATCGTTGGTGTTTGGATAATAAAGTTATGTTAAACCACTATAAATGTCAAATTATGTCATTTTCCAAATCTGAAGCACCGTTACATTTTCCTTATAAGATCTGTGACCATAAATTGTCAAGGGTTTTATCTACTCGAGATTTAGGTGTGACTTTCACATACGACTTAAGTTTTAATGATCACATAACTCAGATGATATCCAGTGCATCGAAATCACTAGGATACCTCATAAAGAAATCAAAAAATTTTTCTAACTAGAAAACTTCCACGTTTTTGTTTAATACATTTGTAAGATCCCGTGCTAAATTTGCTGCATTAATTTGGAATCCTTACTATAATAAATATTCTCAAGAGGTTGATTATTTACAGAAGCGATTTCTTAAATTTTTATCTTATAAGGAAGATGGTGTATATCCTAATAGAGGTATAGATTACCTTGAACTATGTCAACTTTTTAATATTCTTACTTTGGAGGAGCGAAAAATTATATCAGCGATGATGTTTTTGTTTAAAATAATAAATAATCTATATGATTCGCCATATTTATTGAGCCAAATACATTTTAAGGTACCTAGATAGTCAGCCAGGCATTACATGCCATTTTATTTGAAAGATCTTCCATCACCGACGATATTTAATGCGCCACTTTATTTTGCTTGTTACCATATAAACCTAATGTATGCAAAGATCGAACCTGATTTGGATCTTTTTAATTCAGTCCAATCAAGGTTCCTTGAGTGCCTCAATAACTATGTTGTATATTTACGTGCGGACCACTAATTTAATCGCTATATTCTTAAAATTAAATGCATTTTATTTTTTGTATTATTATTTTGTTACCCATTTATGGTCCAAAAATCTGGACTGCGGGGAATGTACATAAATAAATAAATAAATAAATATGCAAGTAGTCTTTAAATTCCTCTGAAATTGGGGGAAGTAATAGTCTTAGGTTAGATAGTTTAAACCCCCAAAGGATTTTTTAAAATTGTGCCCGCTACTCCATTTTAAAAATCAGTGTATTATTTTTTGAAAACAATATATTTCCGAAACTGTTAAATGGATTTCGATAAAAATTACAGACAATATAGCTAAATATATGTAGTTTAATTTAATATTAAAAAAAAAATTTCAAAACTTTCATCCGAAAAAGTAAAAAAAAAATTGAACTAATTTTTAATTGTTGTGGCCTAATTTAAAAAATATTTAATTTACATGTAACGATTCCTTAGGATTTTAATTTTCATTTAAAAAAAAGAAAATGACGGAGACTTTAATAGTTTCAGAGATATTGCATTTTTTGTGAAGGCGCGCACCAGATTTGCGCTAGAGCTGTGACATTCAGTCACACGCACGAGGCGGCAACATGGTGTGTCTATTCTGTAGTGTTCACGCCTGTGCATGTGATTTTGAACGGCACGGTGCTAGCGCTAATGTGGTGCGCGCCTTCACAAAAAATGCAATATCTCTGAAATATTAAAAAAAAATTAGAAATGAAAAATAATAGAAATTTTATAAGAAATTAAAAAATAAATAAATTAAGATTTTATTTAAAAATTTTAAATCAGTTTAATAAAATTCTTTAATACCAAAATAAACTGACAGATTAATTTTTTCATTAATAATTCATTAATAATAAAAAAAAATTAAAGCGGGGTCTGTATCCATTACACGGAAAGAAAATCCTTTGCAATAAATGTTAAAAATGATACAAAAATTTAGTATATTCTTTAGTATGTCATGGAAACTAAGGCTATTTTTTAAAAATTAATATATTTTTAGCAAAAGCTATGTAGGAACAATTTTAACAGAAATAAAAATTACTATTCTAAAATTCATAAGAAAGTTTTCTTATTTTTACTGAAACTATATGAAAAAGGGAAGCGGAATTAAAAAGCGCGCATTTCGTTTGCTAAAACTATAGGGAAAATTGAAAACGACGTTAAAATAAAAGAAAAAAATTTTTCATTATTTGCTACCTGTCGAAGGATTGGGTCATCGCTGTTAATTGTTCTCTATTGTAGCTTGAAGCATTATTAACTCTCACACCGGGGATATATACTATTATACGTGTTTATATTTACTTTCTTATCAATCTTAACCTTGATTTGGTTCGGTTCTGAGAAATTAATAAGTTCAAAAATGTGATTGAATGACCGTAAACATAAATGTTTAGATAGTAATCACCCACATTACGTAAGTTTATACAAAAGAAAGAATGACTATTGTCTAAATTTATAGGGACATTGTATTTTCAAATTTAATTATTTGATACAATGAAGACGTGCTAGCTATATCAACAGATATGATTGTGATTATATAATAGAATAATTTAAAATAGATTAATCCTTAAATTTATTATTCTCATATATATTTTTGAAAGAAAATATTTATTTTGTTTTTAGAAAAATTTGTTGCTTGTTTACCAAATTAAAGGAATCTTTCCCATAATTATTCGGTAGATCAGCTGTTTATTTTCTTATTCACTTCTTCTTTTATAAATGAATAAATGTCATATATTGTTTCGAAGTTGAATATTTTTACTTTACAAAAAAAATTAATATTAATTATTAATAAAGAAAGAAAATAAACAATCAATCATATGATATAGTTATTAATTATTAAAGTCTGAATAATAATTTGTGAGCTCGTTCTGAATGAATATTGAATGAAATAATTTTATTAATTAACTTAAATTTTTCACCTTTTTGTTTGATTTCTTTTTAACAAATTCGCTTTTCCTCAATTGAGTTTCAAAAAAAATGCTCGTAGGCTTATCTATGTAAAAAAAATACAAAATAAAATTTTAACGAAATAAAAGAAATCTGCCAATGCCTATCAACTACCAAGGTCAAGTTATCTATTCCCTAAATTAATTAATCTATCATAAGTAAATTAATTTTTCAAGAATTTCTCTTAGAAATTGATTTATTTAATATGTTATTTATTTTACAACATATTAAAATGCTCAATCTCTTAGTAGTAAATAAATGACAAATTCATTTACTTCTCTGAAAATCAAAATAAACAAATAACTTAAATAAATTATTTGTTTCCTAAATTAACTAATGAATTGGAGGGCAGGGATTCATAATCAATTGAATCTTACACATTAACAAATTGATCGCCTATTGCAATGAATTTGAGATATATGTATCTTCAACAGACTTACGATTTGCTTTTGTTACCACTTAATGATCCAGATAATAAGGTGGTACTCCGAGTTATCAGAAACCCCTTAAGTCTTTCACCATGGCTTGACTTTGTAGAATTTTGTAGTTTAAGTTGAAGTGACTATTCACTTTTTATTTCTTCTACTTGCCTAATCTTGACTTTAAATATTAATTTTATGATTTGTTTAAAACATTTACTTTTTACATAATTCTGAGTTGGAACGGTTGTTACACCAGCCTCTCAGACATTATATAAGATTATATAAAAAGATAAAAAAAATGTAAATAATAAAAAAAATTTAATATTTTAAATAATAAAAAAAATTGTATTGAGCACTTGTTCTTCTATTCTTTACAACTTAGGGATCGTTCACATATTACGTCACACGCTTAGGGGGGGAGGGGTCTGTTGAATGTGTGACGACCTGTAGAAAAAATGGCGCTAATGTATAGAATAGTGTGTGACTTGGGGGAGGGGGGGTTAAAAAATAATGAAAAATAGCATGACGTAATATGTGAACGATCCCTTACTGTAATATTGGAATATTCAATCATAAAATAAATTAACTACAATCCACAAAAACTATCTCTCAAAATTGAATATACATATAAATATAGGTATATGCAACCAGCCTGAGTAAATTTCAGAGAATGCCCGAATTTGGGTCTCCTTCTCTATTTATTAACTCGAGAAGACGCTTCATCCCCCAAATTTCTCTCTATCCCGTGTAGGTTTAAATTTAGTAAGTGTGTAAATGCTATTCTGACGGCTGATTGCTTAACAAACCCGCGGTTTTCCCTTCCTACCTTTTTTCGTATACTTTTACTGTATATTTCTTACCGCCAAATTTTCCCTTTAATCGCATTTTTCGCGGCGTCCTATTTTTTTAGCCAATAGTATTTAAATTATTTTGGTAAGAACAGAGCGATTCCTCTTTTTCTAATTCCGTTTTAACGTATACAGAGAACAATGCCATTGTCCAGCTGTCAATCATTTTTCTATTATTAATATAACTAGCAACTTTGTCGTCCGCAAGCGGCCGACTACGTTGCTAGTGTGCATTGACCATATTTTTTATTCATTTTTTTTCAAAAAAATTTAATATTAGAAATGTAAAAAAAATTTCTTTATATTGGATCTACCACCCAAGTAGCAAGGAATATTGCTCGAATGTCAAGCTGATATCAAGCGGCAATATTTTTGTGACATTCAGGCGATATCATAATGTCCTCTTCACGGGGACATTCCTCGGTGATGTATCTATATGATCTATGTGACGGCCTTTCACACAAAAAATGTAACGCATTACAAAACTTACATTCTACATTTATTAAACCTAAATAATTCTGTGGAACTTTACTTTCATTGAAATCTTTAAAAGACATTATTGCAACTCCTGCAGTTTTTTTATTCCAATTATCGTTTTTACATGCCAAATTCTTTTCTTGACGCACTTTCTTTTCATCTTCCGTTTCCGTAGAAAATTTTTTCTTCTTACATGACAAATTATTTTCTTGACGCACTTTCTTTTCATCTTGAGTTTCCATTGATATTTTGCTTTTCCTACATGCCAAATTTTTATCCTTGCGTATTTTCTTTTCATCTTCAGTTTTTATAGATAATTTCTTTTCTTTTGCATGTCAAATTTTTTTTTGCGCTCTTTCTTTTTTATATCTGTTTTATTACGATTACGTTTTCTCAATCTCTCATTCTCCTGTCTTATTATTTTCTACTCATATGTAACTTCGCGCCTTGCCTCCCTTTTTCTTCCCTTCTCTTTAATTGCTCGAATTATCTTTTTATCATTTTCTTTACTCAGAAAATTCTTCATTTTTAAATATTCATGTGGTGAAATTTTGTTCACATTATTATCAGTTGTACGAATTATTTTCTTTTCACTAGTGTCATTTAGAGAATGTTTAATTTTTAATTGTGTTAATAGAACTCTGTTAATATTATTACTGTGCAAAGTATTAAAAACAGAACAAGAGTTTAAAATATAATTTTTATGTTCCTAAGTTCAATTTATGAAAAGACGGTTCTAATTATTCTCTATTATCGAATTCCTATTGTGAGACGTTCTTACTGCCAGAAAATGATTTAAGCGATTATTTTCAAACATTGACTTAAAATGGTTTCTCATTTTGTTATTATCAGTTTCATAATTTACACGGTTTGGCATTACGTTAAATAATACAGATGTTGCAAATGCTATTGCATATACTCCACACTAAACACTACCAAAAAGTTGTTGATTAACAGCTTCAAAAACTACTGTTGGTTTAAAAGGGAACAATCTAATTAAACATTTTATTTGATGCACATTTAAACACCCCTCATTAAGGCTATCAAAAATATAAAGCCTTACTCTATCGTAATAAACATAAATTCAGTGACCATAATTGTTATTACCGCTAAAAAGTATTTGAATATGTTTATCACCTTCTCTAATTGGGACAATAAAATCAAGCATTTGTACATACAAAGTACTTTGCACATTGAAAAATGAATTGGAATCTTTTCTTAATAATTCTTCAAATTTGTACATATGCATGTAATTTAACAATTTATTTCTATTTTCAATAATTTTTAAATCTTTATCACTTAAAATAACATACTCTTTTATGTTGACCATAGTATACTTCGTTTAATTTTATTTTTGATTGATGAAAATCTAAATATCTTTAACCCTTTTGCTCACTCTCTCTCTAATATAACCAATTTTGTCTTTAATTCAATACAACCAATTTTACCTTTTATTAAAAATAAGCAATTTTTCCTTTAATTCAATACAATTAATTTTACCTTTTACTAAATATAACCAATTTTGCCTTTAATCCAATATAACCAATTTTGCCTTTTATCCAATAAAACTACCAAATATCCAAAAGAATGAGAGAACTATGAGTAACTATGAATCAGTAACTACTGATCAGCCAATAAGTGCAAAAAGGACACTCTTATATGAGTAATCAGTAGTTCATTACAAATAACATATATACGTATTTATACCTGTATTAAAACCCCGGAACAAATACCACAAAAAAACCAACCATTGGACAATAGAACCTTTGTTAATGGGGATTAACTCTGAGGACCCAGGTAATAATTTCTTTTTTCACATTTATTATATAGAAAAATAAAGATGTACCAACCCTTGGCCAATAGAACCTTTGTTAATGAAGATTAACTCTGAGTACATAATGAAATGTACAGTAGGTTTACATTGACATCGGCACGTCCGACGTCTCGAAATTTTTTCCGTGTATTATCACAAGGAAATATAAAGATAAAAGTCAAAAACTGAAGAGGTAATGTATATCTTTCTTTCTCACATCAAGGAATATAACATATAATTTTCATTTAATATTGCATTTCTCTATCTAGAGGATTCCCCATAACATAAGAATATCTTCGCCTAAAAATCTTACTCTTCTTTCTTTCTGTTTTCAAAATAAAAAAAATATGTATATACCAGTATTAGACTCTCAGAACAATTACCACAAACAATACCAATCCTTGGACAATAGAGCCTTTGTTAATGAAGATTAATTCTGAGGGGCCAGGTAATAATTTTTAAATTTTTTTATTAAAATTTTCTGGGGCTCTAATACAGGTAGGGGAGAGTGATAAACAGTGGGACAGTTTAAACAGTAGGTTACTTTAATTTTCTGAAAAACTACTAAAGAAACTCGACCAAAATTTAAATGTAAACCATGTTTATGACAACAAACTATCTATACGCATGCGCATTTATACTTACACAGCTACTAAAAATGTGATTTTTTATGCTAAAAAACATTAAAAAATTCAAAATTTATAATTAATACAATTATTGTTCGGCAACATTTGAAAAATAACACTTCATAAGAGAACGACTATTAAATTTTTCCTCCAAATTGTTTTTATGTTATGACGAAATTATGACGTATGATCAGCAGTACTGTAAACGTAAAAAAAATAATAACAATTTTTTATATGAAACTTGACATCGTATTATAAAAATGTAAAATATTATTAAAATATAAGTGTTTTGCAACATTTGTTAACGTTATTTAATGCAAAACATATATATTTATAAAGTATAAAGCAGAATATTATTATTGAAACAAATATTTATTATTTAATAATAGGTGTCCCACTGTTTAACACAAACCTTGAAAACAAGAAAAATGTATCAAGTTCCAAAAACTTGAAATTTTTCTATTTAATAACAATATAATTTAAATAGAATATATGCATTATGTGGAAAAGAGTTCAAACTTTATGGTAATTCCAAAAAGTGGACAAAAATATATAAAATTGAAAAAAAGTGATCTTATGCCATTTTGAATTGTCTAGATAGAGAAACGCAATGTTAAACGAAGGAAGTACTTATGTTATATTCCTTGGTGTAAGAAAGAAAGGTATGCATTACCTATTCAGTTTTAGACTTTGTTTATAGTTTTTTCACGTGATAAAGGGGCAAAGAAATTATTACCTGGGTCCTCAGAGTTATTAATTAATCCTCTTTAAAAGATTGCAGGTCAAGCGAACCCTCATTTGCAAAATAAAGATATATCTTTCTCTCTCCATAACTTGTTCTTTTCTCTGTCACCGAAAACCCAGCAGGGGTCCGGACGGAATGAATGAATGAATGAATGAATACCAAGATTATTATTAATATAATTTCTTTAAATCTTTGATATCTTAAAAAATAATAATTTGACGATGATTTTACTTATACCATTAATTTTCAAATTATTTTTACTTTTATATGACATATAATTTTTACTTATTATTATTTATTTAAGCAATTAAATAAAATAATTTGCATTATTTTATAAAAAAAATGAAAAATATGGTTTATTAATTTAATTATAGTTTATATTTATTTTTAATATTGTTAATAAAAAATCTTTAAATTTGAATTAAATTAATAATTGCTTTATATTCGAAATTGTATCTTTCCTCTCTTACTATTATTTTTCTCATGTATATTTCTCTATAGTGTTATCTATGAATGTCTTCTATCTCTTTTTATTATTTCTTAAATTCTATTTCTCCAGATTTAAATTTATTTCTTAATATTATTTTTCTTTGATTTTTATAAATAATTTATATCTTTTCTTTTAAATAATTGGTTATTTTTATAATAATTTTACAAAATGAAATAATTTTTATTATTTTATTTATCAATATTTAAGTTAATTTTAAAAGATATTTTATTTATATTGAAGCATTCATAAGCTCTCAGTCCGGGGATTATTAATATATTATATAATTTCTTATTCTTATTTAATTAAATTTACGTGACACATCGATTCTGAGAAGCAAATGAGTTCAAACATGTGGCCGATAAATTGTAAACATAAATGTTTAGGGAAGTATCACCCACATTCTATTATTTCAAATACAAAGGAAACAATAGTATTGTTAAATTTTAAAGGGACTTTATATTCTTAATTTCTATTATTCAATATAATGAGACACGTGCTAACTATATCATCAGATAAGATTGTAAACGTGTAGTGAAATTTATGAATGAAAATACGTTAGTATTTATCTTTTTTATGCTTTTCCAAATTCTATATTATACTTATATATATCAATATTTTTTCTCTTTTATTTTTAAATTATTTGTCGCTTTTCAAACTAAATTAGAGGAATCTTTCCAATAATTATTTAGTTTTTTAGCTTTTGTTATTAACCTTTCAAAATTTTTTTACTTGTTTAAACAATTGATTGTTTATCGTTTCAAAGAATTTGATGCTAAGAAAATAATAATAAATAAAAGAATTAATTATTTTATTTGAGTAATGTAAATAAACAATCTATCTGACAATATAGTTTTTCTTTGTTTATATAAACGATTGTGAGTCTTTCCTCATTAATTTTCTCAATTCTGAATAGAATAAAACTTACTTTGAACTTAATAATTATAAATAAATAGAAATAAATATAAAGACACCTTGATTTTGTGATAATCTCACAATTTAAAAACGATTTGCAATTTGTTTATGTAGTTTTTGAAATCTACAAAAAAAAATATGAAATAAATTATTTTAACAGTATTATAAAATTTTACCTAACAAAACTTTAAGGGTTAGTTTCTCCTAACTCTATTTCTAAATTTTCAATTCTTGGTATAAAAAAAATTAAACATTAATGACTCATCATAGTTTAACAATATGTTGTTAAACTATAATGTTTACATTAAACTTCAATAGATTTATCTCTGAAAACCCCTACTAGATAATTAATTTTAATAAATTAATTATATCCTATTCTAGCTATTTCTTTGGGTTGTCAGGGTCATCTCAATAGTTTAATCTTTCAAATTGTCATGTGGATCGCCTATTGCAATGCACATGGCATATAAGAATATTAAACAAGAATTACGATTTGTCTTTTTAACCACTCTTGGACAATCAATGGTGTTGGTAGAGATCGTTAGAAAGCCCCTGACCATTGATTTTCCGTGGCTTGACCTTGAAGATTTGTTTGTTGGTATTTTTTTTGTTCTTTTGTTAAATAATAATTTATTTTATTGCAGATTTGGAAAGTCAGTCGTGTTGGTAGAAATCTTTCGAAAGCTCCTGACAACAGACTTTCCTCTTCGACAATTTTTAATTGTTAATTTAAGAAGAACCAATCGTATTGGTAGAAATCGTTAGAGAGCCCCTAACATTTGATCTCTCAAAATTAACAATTTTAAATAAATTTTATTTTTAATTACGATTTAGTCCTTGTTATCTTTCTCGCCCAGAGATGCAGATCGTTTAGGTAGAGATCGTTAGAAAGCCCCCAACAATCTGCACTTCTCAAGTTTGAAAGACTTGACTTTGTAGATTATATAGTTCTGAAATTTCTTTATAATAAAATATAGAAGAAAGCTCTTACCAGTTTAAAACTGTTCAGACAAAAGAGACAGAAGCACGCATTTACTTGGCTTATATAGTTGCGTCCCTACCCTTAATTTTCTGGGGTAAGTAAAATTTAAAATGTGCGAGTGGGTGAGTAAGGAATTTCAAATTAATAAAGCGAAAATAATTTTTATTTTAATATAACATATAATTTTATTTAATTATTATTAATTTCAGCAATTTTTTAAAATAATTTTTATTATTTTACTTTCTAAATAATAAAAAAAAGAAATATAAAATAAATTTATTCTTTAAATAATAATCTATAAAAATTCTTATTTGTAAAGAAAAAACTTTAAATTTAAATTAAATTAATAATTCTCTTAATTCGTATTTATATCTACCTTCTCTTTCTATTATTTTTCCTGTTTATGTTTTCATTGTGTTATCTATAGATATCTTCTCTCTCTTTCTATTATTTTCAGAAATTCAATTTATCTAGTTTTAATTTCATTACTTTGTATAATTTAATTTTTAATATTTATTCATTTATAATTTTTAAATAATTTTTAATTATTTTGTAATAAAATTTTTTGACTATTGAAATACCATTTCAACATATTATTAATTATTTAATATTCCTTTATAGTGATTAAACATTAAATTTATTCTTCCTATGCACTTTTACATTTTTAGAATTTCTATATTAGTGTATAATTTAGACATTCATATACACACATATATACACATACATATATATATATATATACTCGTTCTCCTGAGTCCAAGTGTACTCATGAAAACAGTATTTTTCTTTCTTATATTTCCCTTTACCTATGTATATATATATATACCAAAATAAAACGTTATATTTTTGAAATCATACCATACTCTATATTTTCCTTTATTTGCATTTAAATATATTTAATCTTTTAACTATTGGAATAACTCTTCAAGCTTTATATACACAACTACACACGCACGCAGGTTCGCTTTGACTTTCTTAACATATATCCCTACCTAACTTATCGAAAATAGGCATATACATTTATTTATTAGTTTAAATTATATGCGCTATTATTTTCTAATATTCATAAGAAAACAATAACTAACTTAAACTAACGTTTAAGAGGTCATTTTTAAAAGTAACAATGATCATGAATTTCTTATGATTTCTTATAAAATTCTTGATAATCTAAAAAACCAGTACTCCTAATTTAATTAGTTAGTGAATTGAGTAAATATTTAAAACTTTATTAGCAAATTTTGAGAAATGTTTTTACTTTTAAAAATTAATTACTACTCGTTATGTGAACTTTTAAATTGTTCGGTTATAAGATCCACATTCAATTCAGTTTAATCTTAATAATGATTACAGAAATACAATATATATTTTACATAAATTCGAAAAACAAATCATTTTAATAAATATAACTGAAATAGAATGAATGGAAAAAACAGCCAAACACAGGAGTAATCATCGTGACTTTTCGTTAGCAATCGGTCAAATTCGTTCAGACTCGCTCGGTTGCCTTCTGTCCTTCTTCTCCAACCTTTTTTTCTGAAATTTTCGTATCGGCTATACCAAAATATGAAAATATTGAAGCAATTAACGAAATCATTTTATAATGATATTTCTAAAATTCTTAATAAAAATTGTCATTTGAGTTTCCTATAGTAAAATTTTAATTTTTCAAATGACTTTACTAATTTTTATTTTCTAACTATATTATATAATATTATTTTTATTTCAGGCTTTCTTAAAAGTGATAATAATAATCAATGAAATCCGTTAGTCTCCATTACATGCTATTAACTATAGTAAAAATTGATCTTAAAATATTAAATATTATTACAATTTATCTTTCCGTGTACATGGGCGGAGAATTTTGAGCGTGACAACGTCTTTTTAAATTAATGTATAAAAATTTTATAAAATTTTGTACTTAAACACATTAAAAAAATTTATTTGGTGCAAATAATTGATTAGAGTCAGTTGGGGTAAATGGGGACAAAATCCCTATTTTTCACAAAATTCGTAAGTTTCTTCCTTTAAAAGGTAATATCTGCGGGTTAATTTTTTAAGTTTTTATTTACATTCCCAGGATTAATTTTATGCAGCAGAAAAAAATTTAGATAAGCTTCACGGAGAGAAGAGTTTCAGTGATGGCTACAAAACGCGTTTAGTAGGCAAAAATATTGTTAGGATAACTTTACTGGCATTCGCTGTTACTAAACAGCGTTTAGTTCCTTGAATACTCTGTTCTAGGAGAGATCGATATTTTTCTGCGCATCTTGTTATAAAAGGGTGTATTTTTAAGTAAAAAAGGCGTTTTCTAGATTTTTTTCTGAAAAATATAGCCAATGATATGAAAAGGATTCTAACATGTGTTGCTTTTCCTATAACTAAAATCAAGCAAACATATTTAAAATTTTTGTGACCTGCGAGCCTGGTCTCCAAAAGGCAGTCGGAAGGGTCTTTTATGGTTTTATGGCTTTTCATTGCAAAATTAAAAATTGTTGGAATTTAAAAAAATAATTATATAAATATTATATTTGCAATGTACAGGTTAAAACAATTACAACGGTATAAAATTTTTTGCAAATGAGCGAAAATAAGTGAAACAGGCCAATTGCAAAATTTTTGTCTCCGATTTTTAAGTTATTTACATTTTTTAATAGGTATATGCATATACTTTTACCCCCTAAAATATTTTTCAAAAATATTATTTATTTTGTAAATGAGGGGGGGGGGTGAAAGTTTTGGGTAATGAAATTTTCTTTTTGCTATTACTCGGAAACGAATAAAGATAATTGAGTGAACTTTGTTTTAAATTAAAGCTTAAAGTCTATATTTTCATGTCTAATCAAAGCGCTTGTTGTAAAATTAAAATTTTTAATTGTTTTTAATAATTTTTTTAAACAATTGCAATTTAGAATGTGTTCTCAATGTCAGACAAAAATAAGACTAGGCTGATTTGATGCGCAAAACTCTAACGAGTAAATTAAAAAAAAGAAAAATGAGTAACCTCCAATATTTATAAATATTTTTCTGACGCCGCGCAGGCAGCGGCGAACTCGTTGACTCGCTGACGCGCGAGATTAGCTCGCCGCTCGCACTTCCAAATAATTGACTATTTTTATAAGTAAAAGAAAAATGAGTAACCTCCAATATTTAAAAAGTTAAAAATATTTTTCTGACGCCGCGCAGGCAGCGGCGAACTCGTTGACTCGCTGACGCGCGAGATTAGCTCGCCGCTCGCACTTCCAAATAATTGACTATTTTTATAAGTATTTATTTTTATTTAATTTATTTATTTGTAACACATCATCCCCCACCCCCCCCCAAACTTATATATTTAATTTATAATTTATATACTGTATATTTAATTTATATCTTTAATATTTATAAATTTAAAAATTTTCAAATCTTGGGAAATAGTCAATGGAAATCATATAGATATTGTCTTGACAAATATGTATGAAGTGGGTAACAAAAAATGAAGGTTTAGTCTTTTGTTTTTATTAATTCGATTTATATTCTGCTAAAGTTGTATACGTTTCTTATCGAGAGTTTCAAAAAATCTATATAAAAATATAAGAATAAATGTGAAAAGTTTTTAATTTTGCAATTTAAAAATGCCTCGTGCAAATACTTGTTGTAATCCGTTCGGTTTTGAAAACATCTTTCTAAACCTGGTGTTTGTAAAGTGACAAAGAATTCGGATTCAAGATTTCGAGTTCTTCAAGGACTTTTTGTTTGCAAGTCGTGTAAAACTTTAATGTATCGAAGGAAAGAAAAAATTAAATTTGTTATACCCAAATTGAAACCAAATAATCAGGAACATGAAGATGAAATGGATAATTCAAGTGAAGAAATCAGCGACTGTGATTCAAAAGATCCGTGTTATGAACCTAAACTCATAAATAAATCGAAAAAATTTATCCATTCGGATCCTCGAAAAAGTGACGATTTTGAGACTGTTACGAAGAAAAGTCTGTTGCTCATTTATAATGAAGAAGAAAGTCCTTGGGTTAATGAGTTAAAAACCGCAATTTCCAAACAAAATAATCGAAGGCAAAAAGTTTTTCTACTGACAACAATACCAGACATAAACGCATGGAGTATCAGAAAAACTTCAAAAATTTTTGGGGTGTCTCGATGGATGGTGAAACAAGCTCAAAAACTCAGAAAATCTTGTGGTTAGGGATCTTTTCCGGAAGCCAAAACTGGCAACAAAATTTCAATTAAAGTTTTGGAAACCGTCAACAATTTTAATTTGTCAGATGACGTCAGTCGAGTGATGCCCGGTATGAACGATATGAAATCTTTTCGTGAAAACGGTGGTGAACGTCGAAAAGAATCGGTAGGTGTACAATATAGTTTGTATTTTTCCTCCAACTATTACAATAAAAATTTTTTGAACTTAAAAAATTAAATCATTTTCTTTTTTTATTTTTTTTTGTAGAAACGTTTACTTTTGGGCAATTTAAACCAGTTACACGAGGAACTTCACAAAAGATATCCAGACATTAAGATTTCTCTTGCAAAATTTCAACAACTTCGGCCACCGTATTGTATTAAAGCTGGTGAAAATGGCACTCACAATGTTTGCACTTGCAAAATTCATCAAAATGTACGGCTTAGATACGCAGGGATGAGACAAACTTTGATGAAAAAAAATATCCGATTCAATCAGTCCTACCACGATAGTATTAATGATATGGTTTGTGCTAGTAGAAAGATTGCAGACATTTTTGAACAAGAAGAAAAAACTGAAATCACTTTCACACAATGGGTTACTGTTGATAGGTAAATACAATAAGCTAGCTGACCTTCTCACGTTTAATTTTAAAATATTTTGAAATATTCACATATTTTTTCCAGATGTTCTCTCGAAACTGTCACAGAATCAGCAGATATTTTCTTGAAACACCTTCGAGAAGAATTGCAAGTGGTGTTAAAACATGATTTTATTGCAAAAGCGCAAACTTCATTTCTCAGAAATTTAAAGGAATCATTAAACGAGGGTGAATTTATTGTGACTTTGGACTTCTCCGAAAATTATTCTTTCTTGATTCAAGACGCCATTCAATCCTATCAATGGGACAATTCGCAAGCGACTTTACATGTCTATGTCTCGTATTACAAAAAAAATAATGCTGTGAAACACGACAATTTTGTTGTAATTTCGGAAAGCCTAAAACTCTCTGCAGCATCAGTTAATGTATACAACAAAAAGTTGCTTGACCATTTAACAGCTGAATTCGGTGACTCTGCAATCAGAAAAATATACTATTTTTCTGATGGGGCTCCATCTCAATACAAAAATAAGCATAATTTTTCTGCTTTACTTTCACACGAATCTGACTGTACTATTAGCGCAGAGTGGCATTTTTTTGCCACTGCTCATGGCAAAAGCACTTGCGATGCGATTGGTGGAAGTGTGAAAAATCAGGCTAAAACTGCAAGTCTACAGAAAAATAGCGAAAATCAAATAACGTCTCCCAAACTTATATTTGATTGGGCAGTTGGTAATTTTAAAAATGTGAAATTTGATTTCTGTACCAGCAAAGAATATCAGACTTACGAAAAACGATATCTTTCAAGACATCAAAATTGCAACGCAGTACCTGGGACTCGTCAATTTCACGCGTTTATACCGGTAGCAAGAAATCAATTGAAGTGCAAAATATTTTCTGATTCTGATGAATACGAAATATTTGAGGTTTAAAGTCTAAAAGTAACGCGTTTTGTGATAAAAGTAAAATATATATATACATATAATATAATTCCATATGTTTATACCGGTAAAAAAGAGTGAAAGTTACGCGTTTTATGCTAAAAGTTAGATGTTTATGTTTGTTATTTGTTCTTTGATTTCTTTCAATTTTTTATTGTTTGTATAAAATAACTACAAACATAAAAAGCCAAATAAATTACTTATTAAGTAATCAGTACTTGTATTGTTATATCTTTTCGGTGAGTATAGAATTATTGAATAGCAATGAGTGCAGTCTCGCGCGTCAGCGAGTCAACGAGTTCGCCGCTGCCTGCGCGGCGTCAGAAAAATATTCATAACTTTTTAAATATTGGAGGTTACTCATTTTTCTTTTTTTTAATTTACTCGTTAGAGTTTTGCGCATCAAATCAGCCTAGTCTTATTTTTGTCTGACATTGAGAACACATTCTAAATTGCAATTGTTTAAAAAAATTATTAAAAACAATTAAAAATTTTAATTTTACAACAAGCGCTTTGATTAGACATGAAAATATAGACTTTAAGCTTTAATTTAAAACAAAGTTCACTCAATTATCTTTATTCGTTTCCGAGTAATAGCAAAAAGAAAATTTCATTACCCAAAACTTTCACCCCCCCCCCTCATTTACAAAATAAATAATATTTTTGAAAAATATTTTAGGGGGTAAAAGTATATGCATATACCTATTAAAAAATGTAAATAACTTAAAAATCGGAGACAAAAATTTTGCAATTGGCCTGTTTTCACTTATTTTCGCTCAAATACTATAAAATTAGAGTATGTACATATGTCCTGAAAAATATCGATCTCTCCTAGAACAGAGTATAGTTGAATTTACTAAACGGTTCTTTTGCCAACACTACCGGTTGATTAAATGCAACTGCTCAGTCTCCCCACTTCTTACTAGCTTTTATGTTATGAAACTGGCGGACACTTATATTTTTGTGACAGTTTGACACAAGTGTGTTGATTATATTTAAAAGATAATAATAATTAATTAATATTATATTATTAATGTTCATATTAATAAATATAATTTTTAAATTAATTAAAATACATTATTAAACTTCCTATATCTAATAAAATATTAATTTTATTTATATTAACATTTTTTTTAATTATAATTAGAAAAAAGTGTAATTCCGGAATGTTTAATAAAAAGTTGAAAAAAATTCGATCCTTGGAAGGAATAAAATAACATAAAAAATGTATGCTATTAATGTTGTTTATTGCAACAAAACAAAAAACGACGTTTCGATGACTTGGTTCGTCATCATCTTCAGGTTAAATCTAATGAAAATATTTATTATTTTATTGAAAACACCACATTATCTTTTTTTTATAAATAATAAAAATACACAAATAATAACAATTACCAATAATTAGTTGAACCGTTACATCTTAGCGTTAGAAAATTTTATTTTGCTCAGACTAAGCTGACACGTCAGGTTTATAGACACGTATCGTCAAGACTAAATTCAAAATACAAAATTTAAAAATCTAAATGAAATAGATAAATCAATGAACTTAGATGTAAACAGCAGGTGGAAGTGAAATATTTTCTGAAAAATAGAATTACGAGTCTAATTTGGAAATTAAAAGGAAGTATATTTTATTTAGATACATTATGCCTTCTTTCTTATTAATATTGAAATCATTAATTTTTATGTGTAACATTTCTGAAAAACAACGTTTTTTATAATTTTGTTCTCGGTCTAGTATAAGAACAGTATCACTATTTTCGTAACTTTCAGTATTTATGTCAAAAATATTAAAATTTAAACAAATACCACTGCTAAGAATATTATTTAGAACGCTTAATATTAGACTGAAAACGTGAAATGGAATTTAAAAATTTTTATTAGTCAATATCTATTATCAAGAAAGTAGTTTCTATCTAAATAAAATTGAAAAAAATTACAATAAAATATAAATAAGATACTATACGGTTTACAATGTGAAAAAAAATTCCCTTGCTGTTGAAGTCCTCGTTGATAGAAATGATGAGACATTGTTTGACTTTAGAAATAATATATAATTTTCAATAGATGTATGGTAGTAGGATCCAGGATGATTTTTATCGATAATTGATTTGTGTGGAATGCAGGAATAAGTAGGATTTTGAGGTTATGTGACAATACGTTGACGATCCAATGTGGCGGCTTAGCGGGAAGCACGTTTTTCACAGGAACAAAACTTTTTCCAATTACTGAACTTTCCAGTTTCGAGTGTAAAGAAACAGCTCGCATTTCTCCGTTTGGACAGAAATATATATATTTTTTCTATAACAAGTGCTTCAAAAACTCGAATAAAAGGCCGTTTTTCTCGCACTAGTGCGAGAAAAGAGGGGGAATCATATTTTTAAGCATAGTTCACTGTTCGTCGCGATTTTTTAAAAAGGTCTGCCAACTTAACATGAACAATTATTACTATGTACACTCGGGGCCAGATAGGCCTACACATTTTTGTCCTTTTCTAACGCACGTGTTGCCATGACAACACGTGAGTTAGAAAAGGACAAAAAAGTGTAGGCATATACAGCCAAGAGTGTATGTAGCCAGACATGGTAATTTCACGCATGTGTCACTGCGGTGTAATAGAGGGAACGGTGTGAACAAGCAAGTAAACACTGACAGGCTTGGTACTAACCTCAAAGTTAACATAAAATTTTACGAAAATCATGGCTTTCTTGTAAATGCAAGTAAATTTAATTAATATTTTGAGTTTGGTATTTTTTAGTCGGGAGGCTTCGCCCCCCGAACCCCCCCCACGCGATTCACGAGGACGGCAAACTCCACGCGATTCTCGATTCCCCTATTTCCGCCTGCACCACACACACTATTTTCTGCCAGTAATTCACTCTTTTGGAGATGAGCGTCTTCTTGCCAGGATGTCGGTGAGTGTATCGTGGTGTCTTTTCTCGTGAAACTGCCTCATCGGTGATCACCTCGGGGTCACCAATGTGGGAAATTGGTAAATGGTTCAAAAGGTTCCTCTCAACTTGTTCCACCAGATATGAGAATTGGTCATAATTATAAATCTTGTGTTTATTAATATCAAATATAAGTATAATCGCATTAAGGTCCTGGACCTAACTCTCACTTGCTTGATCCTTTACCATCAACCCGCGATGCGCGTAACTCGATGATTGCTAAGCAGAGAGGGTCCATACAAGGAAAACAGGGGAAGATGCCCCACAAAACAAAATAAACGCGATGGCTCAAGTCTGACCACTGTCTAACCCTGACTACTCTACCCTACTGTCAGAATAAGAAATGGAATTTTAAATTATCTAGCCATTTTCCTCAACCAATAAAATCACTTATACCTTAAAAGCAAGATTTTTTTTATAATCGTTTACCCGTGTAGAAATTGACCTACTTGAATCCTGTTTCTTATTTGGCCCTGATAAGAATCGCCCTGTTACAGCCTGATCAGGGAGTTTTCAGGTCCTGATAGGGCCCCGAATCACAAATGTCATTTTTAAAAAAGCGATAAATGCAATATTTTGTTTTTCTATTTTTTTATAACCACAATTCAATTAATTCAAACGTCAGTTTCTTTAATATTTTTTGTTAAATTGTTTATCAAAGAAAATGGGCGAGATGTTTATTTGATTATTATGTCACGGAAAAATAGCACGAGACGAGTGAGGAAATATCGTTTCATCAAAGGGCTCGAAAAAAAATAGAGCTTGTCAAATTAAAAGTTTTTTGACGTTTATTAAAATGATCGACTTTTGTTTATTTTTTCTAGATATATTTTTGGGATAAAATTAAGTAATAATCACAATATTATTTCTAACAAGTTATTATTAAATCCAATTGTTATATATTAATTCAAATAAATTACGATGAAAAATAAATGTCACTGAACAGGTTAAACTATATTATTTACCTATATAAAGTAAAAATTAAGATAAATGGGGCCCCGTTTACAACCTGATTTGGCCCTGATTTTTAAAATGCGCTGTCAGGACCCGTTCGGGTAAGGCGTTTCATTTTATCATTTGCCTGACTAGGGCCTCATTTTGCCAGATCAGGTCCTGAAAATCACCACGTTTCATTTTCTACACGGGTAGTTGCTCATATAGCTTGGTTGGTTAGGTATTGCGTTCATGTTCGTCTTTATATTTAAGAAATTAATTTTTTTTCACTTTTTAAAAATTAAACTTTCTTATTTATAATTAATACGTACAAACTTTCATAGTTTAATTTAATTTTAGGAGAAAGTTCTTCGTAATTCTTTAGAATACTTTATGCTTAGATAATTTTAGTGCCCAGCTGTCTGGGCGAACATTTAACGAATTTTTTTTTTTAAACTATTAAGTTTCGAGTCGAACCTTTAACGAATATTTAATTTAAAACTTCTCTCAAGTTTCACGCTAAACATTTGCTCAAGTGCGGACATTTAAATATTTACAGAAGCTTTACTTAACTTTTATTCTAAATACTGCGAACATTGAAAGTAAAACTTTAATAAATTTTTATTAACCCCTTCACTGTCACTGACGGCTATAGCCGCACAGAAAAGTCGTGCCTCAAAATGGTGACCAAATATTTAACAGTTAACAAATCTGTCTGAAAATGCGCTTACTATCACTAAGTTAATAGATCGTGTAAAACCCCCGAGTAACCATTTTCAGCCAGATTCGTTAATTTTTTAATTTTTAGTCGCCATTTTGAAGCTGCCATTTTGAATTTTTCATTTTCGACCAAAGATTTGGATTCAGCGACCCCAAAAACGTACAATATGACAATGTTTTGTTTTTTTAAAAAAAAATTATTGAACATTTATGGCACAAAAACTTTAATTTCACTGGACTGTGAAGGGATCAAATTTTTGGTGCTACGTGGGCACTTCTCTCTTCTTTACAGGATTTCTTTCATATTTATTTTTTTATCTATCTACTAACCTCATATCCTTCCTTTAGAGACACCTCTTCATCTACCTCAACAATTGCAGTTAAATTGTTAAATGAATTTTTTTCAAAAGTCCTTGGCATTATAGAAGGTTGATTTTGCAAATTTTTCTTCTCAATCCATTTTTGACGAGCCTCCGATTCTCCAATATTTCTGATTTCTAGAGATTAAGACAGATAAACTTATTTAATAAAATTATCCTAGAGGATTGTTCTTGTCAAAATAATTTTACATTTGATCATTTTAGGATTTATCTTTTTAGAAAACAAAACATACACTAGAACGCCGGTTATTCGGAGAGGTCGGGTGTGTGTTCGAATAATCCGGAAAGGTCACCTTGACGAAAAAAGCATAAACTTGCAGGGCCGTAAGAAGTTTTTTTTGCCTTTGATTGAAATACATAACCAAAGTCTGACAGTTGACCAACCATTTTGAGGTTAGACGCATGAGACGTGAGAAAAGAAAATATTAATTAAGTGAGAAATATTAATTGTTTTTTAGAAGTAAAACAAATTTTACTTAGCAAAATTGTCACACAGCTTCTTAATTTTTATTATATTCATATAACACTAATAAATAATTGCAAAATAATACATTAAATCAAGGCGGGGAACGGACTCTTTAATAGATGCGCTACTCTGCCGTGCTAAGGAAAAACTTACATAAACGCCATTTTTGACAAAATTGAGTTTTTGGTATCAATCGACGCGGAAAGAAAAGCTGCATCTAACTATGTTAACAAAAATTGAAATTATTAATTAATAACTAAATAAAACAATAATTAAAAATCGAAGAAATTGAGGAAAACGAAGAAATACTTTATAAAATGTTGTAGATAATACTTTGCGTGCTCAGAAAATCTGACGAGTCAACGAGTGCGGGTATGAAATACGTTGAAAAGTTTACACAATGTAACTTGTGTTCTTGTCGACTCTGACAGGTAGTCGAGTACGAACCTTGCGTTAGAAATAAAAACATCGCATCTCCATGCCCTGGATATATGTAAGTTCTTCTCTCTGAAATTTCGCCGAGGCACCACGCAATTGCGTCTTCGGTAACATTCGATGTTTGTCGGATCAATTCGGAGATACATCAAACAATTATGGAATTATTATACCATTATTATATTATTATTATATTTTTAGATATTAATTCAAATTTGAAAATTTTGTCTGTAAAAAAATTTCACAATTTTTTTAAGCTTGTAACTTTTTCCTGGAAGCTCCAAAATATTTGGGGTTTCGCACATATTTTAATATTGATATAATTTAATTACCTGCCATGAAAATTTGATGAAAATATTTTGCTTTGTTTCAAAATTAATAAATTTTAAAATTTGTTAATTTAAAAGGTTAATTGTAAGAGTTGAAGTTAACTAAAAATACCACATCTCTCTCTTTTTTATGAGAATTAAGCTTTTTAACTAACAATTTTTCAAATTCATTATTTCTGAATGAAGAAAAATACCCTTATCAAATGTTTAAAACAGTTAAATTAAATCAACATTAAAATATGTCCGAAACCCAAATTTTTTGAAGCATTCAGAAAAAGTTACAAACTTCGAAAAATTGTGAAATTTTTTTCCTGATAAAATTTCCAATTCGGATCAATAGTTAAAAATAAAATAATTATATAATAATAAATTATAATTTAAAACGAAATAAAATTTACACCTTAATATTTACATCAATGAACTTAGAAATTCACTTAGATTCACATACATTAAAACTAAATTTTTTGAAAATATTGATATGTAAAAATATGATTATTTTTTAATTCAATGTATAATTAAAATTAAATATCAGAATTATTATTCGTTAAAGAAATTCAAAACTTATTTATATTAAAATAAAAAAACATGTTTTAGTATTAATAATTTTGTAAAGAAATTTGTATTTTAAGGTTATTTTAAAAAACAGATTTTCACCACGCGGGCACTGGATTTGTGTAAGTTTTTGTTCGGGACAGGCAGCCCGAGCTCGATGGCTCGTTCGGATCAAACATCGCAAGTCCCTATCTGTAATTTTTTCTTTCGTATTTGCAAACCGTAGACAACGCATGTCCAGTTTTGCATACAGTTTATTTAAATAATTAATTTTTTTGTGAAAATATGAATCTACACATGCACTTTTATTAGAAAAGTGAAGTTTGTTTTTTCATTTTTTTTTAAATCAAAGTTCTCAAAGCAAACAGTTTTTTTCAATTTTCTCAATTTCAACGCGACTGGATATGTGTAAGTTTTTCCTTAGCACGGCATAACTGCGTTCAGAGATACTTCTCTTTTCTCCTCACCCCGTTTTAGCGCCTAAGCTGTAAAAATAATCAGCGTCCGAATAACCGGCGTTTCAGTGTATGTATGATAAATATAACATTCTCTGACTTCGAATGTTATGTGATATATATATATATATATATATATATATATATATATATATGAGAGATTCTTTTTCAATCGCCCCAGCCCAAAAAAAGGGGTGAAAAATTTTTTTTTTTTAATTTTGTATACATTTTTGAAAAGTACATGAAAAATGCATTAAAATTCATTATAGATAAATTAAAATCCATTAACTTTTGTCATAGTTATACGGATTTGAAAATGACAATGTTACTCTTAACGTCAAAACTTCAACCCCCTCTACTTTCTACAAATATTTTTTTAATGAGTTTATATTTTAGGGATTTATTACTATCATATAGGACAACAATTTACCAAAGTATGAAGCCAATCCCAGAACATTGACTTTTTGGGCTGGGGCGATTGAAAAAGAATCTCTCATATATGGGTGATTCTACAAACGAAGGACGAAAATGAAGAAAATATAGACACAACATTTTTTCTCATTTAAAGTCTGAAAAGTACTTTAAGCTCAAGTTAATGACACTAAAAAAGATATCTGAAAGTGGCCAGACAAAATATTAAAAATTACAAAAGTTATGGTTGTTTATAAACAATTTATCCAGGAAATTAAGATCGTGTATAGAAAATTCACATTAACACAAAAAATAATGGACTCGATAATGGATGGATTTATACAAAAATTTTTATTCGGGGGTTTTCGGGGTCGCTAATTACAAATCCGAGGTAAGTTTTTCAAAATTCAAAATGGCGGATCCAATATGTCGGACTTTTTTTTAAATCGTTCGGATTTGCTTGAAACTCTCTACTCGGGGGTTTTTGGAGTCTGTTACTAAAACGTAACCACAAAATTGATTTAAATGAAGACAGAACAGGTGTGAGGGAAATTTGTTACAGAACACAAAATATAATATAACAGGATTTCAGCTATTCATATTTATTTCATTGATTGTCACTCCACAATAATTCTTTCCTGAATACAAAAATATCAGTCGTCTTATTTATCCTATGTTATATTCATTACTGCCCGTACCTCTCGCACGACACTCTAAGCTTCTAAGCATTCAATCGGCCCTTTTCGTTAATCATCGCGAATACACGAATTCTCTCCTAATTTTCTCAAGTCATACAAGCTTACTCAACATTCTCCCACCTTGAGCTAAGCTCAATTACATTTACAAAACTCTAGCTTTGACAGTTCTACCACTCCGAGTTACATATGGTTTCGCGATTTCAGCCGTTCCAGTCATGCATTCATTTTTTCGTAAGTCATCAATCTTAAAATTCTCATTTCTTGAACGAGCTTTATTTATTTTTCCAGAAATTATTTCTCTTACATTTTTCTCGTCATTAACAATCGGATGATCTATTTCAAGCGGATACAATCGTTGTATGGGTCGAGTTAATTCCCCATTCGCAGTCTTTATTTTATAAACTCTAACATGACCATCTTTTCCTTTTGACATTGAAATTATTCTACCCAATGGCCACTCTAATCGTTTTTGATCATCACTTCCAATTAATACTAAATCACCTAACTTTAATTCACGTGACTCCTTAAATTTTAAATTTTCCCTCAACTGACCCAAATATTCAACACGAAACCGTTGTCGCAAATTTGATTTGAGCGTCTGCAAATACCGAGAACGCTCTCGAATGTCAGTTACCTGCAAAATATCAAAATCAGGCACACCTATCTCCGGCAATTCTTTCAAAAACATATTCGGCGTCAACGGTGCCAAATCAGAAACATCGTTAGTCATATACGTCAAAGGTCGCGAATTTACAATCGTTTCGCAATCACATAAAATGGTAAGCATATCCTCGTAATCAACAGAAGCTCTTGACAAAACTTTACGCAGTAACTGTTTCACAATTCTTATGAGACGCTCCCACCATCCTCCCCACCATGGTGCAGAAGGAGGGTTAAAATGCCATTTAATTCTCTGTACAGAACTATTATTTACAATATTGTCCCAATTCAATTTTTCAAGATTATTTTCCGTGCCTACAAAATTCGTCCCATTGTCAGTAAATACGTCACTTGGTCTACCCCTTCTCGCAATAAATCTACAAAAACCTTTAATGAAAGTAGGCGTGGATAACGAAGATAACAATTCCAAATGTATTGCTCTGTAAACTGCGCAAGTAAACAGACACACATACGCTTTCTTATTTCCCTTCAAATACAGAGGACCAGCTAAGTCTATCCCCACTACCTCAAACACGGCAGCGTCCCTTACTCTTTCTATAGGTAAAGGCGACTTTTCAGATTCCATACGTTTAACATTATAACGCTTACAAATTACACATTTTGATACTACAGAACGAACTTTTCTTCGTACAGACAAAATCCAATAATTTTCCCGTAAACTATTTATCAAAATTTGAATATGCGCGGGTTTGAGATTTCGGTGTGTTTCCTCTATCAATCGTAAAACAAAACAATGTGAAGAATCCAATACAACAGGACAACGAAAGTTTCTATCATCTTCGCGATTAAAAATTTTAGTTTTTACTCTCAACAATCCACTCTCATCTTTAAAAACATCAAGATATTTTAATTTATCATCTTTTTCATTTAAAAACATTTCTTTTTGAGCTAATTTTAATAACAATTTTTCAAAATTTAAAATTTCATCATAAGTTATAAAATTCGTTAACTTTCTTTTTTCTTTTTCCAACTTTTTTATTTTTACATTTAATATGAACCTTCTACACCAAGCAACTATTCGGACAATTTTACTATATTCAGAATATCGATTAAAAAGAACAAAATTGTTTACAGATTTATTGACCGATTTTTCATTTACAATTGTTGTTAAACTTACCGCTGACTTCTTTTTCTCACCGTTTATTTCATTTTCGTCGACTTGATGTTCTACGTTGGGCCAATTGCTTCGAGATAACTTTAACCAGCTTGGCCCCTCCCACCATCTCGAAGCAAGTAACTGCGATACAGAACAACCCCTCGATGGCATATCGGCCGGGTTCTCCGTTCCTGGAACATGTTTCCACTCAGATCCTTCAGTCAATTTACGTATTTCCTGCACTCGATTCCAAACAAATGTACTCCATTGAGCTTCTCTATTAATCCACGTCAAAACAGTGGTTGAATCAGACCAGTATATTATCTCAGGATTCTCAAGGTTAAACTCTTTTATTAAAGAATTAGTTAATCTTGCTGATATAGTCGCTGCAAGCAATTCTAATCTGGGGATGGTCGTATCTTTCGTTGGCGCAATACGTGATTTCGCACCAATCAGCTGAACTTCCACATTGTCCCCCACTTCAACTCGAATAAATAGTGCTGCTGCATAAGCAAGAACACTCGCGTCAGAAAATGAGTGAAAACTGATTGCACTTTTCTCGATAACGTTACCGAACCTTCTTGGTATTTTCACAGAATTTAAATCAGATAAGTTTTTTAACCACTTTAGAAAATCAGACTTCACTTCTCCCGTCAACTCTTCGTCCCAACGAATGTTTTCTTTCCACAGGTTTTGTAACATGAGTTTGGGATGTAACATAACAGGACAAGTAAATCCAATTGGATCGAAAACACGCTGAGCCACAGACAATATAACACGCTTTGTCAAGCCACTAATTTGCACATCAGGTAGCCACGAAAGATTGACAGAAAGTTGATCCGTGACTTTATCCCACAACAAACCCAACACAGACGTTACACTTTTATTTATATCTCCTGCGAACTCCCACCCTCGAAGGTCGAAATTTGCTGATTTTAAAACACTCGTTGCTTCCTTTTTAAATAACTGCAATTCCTCAACAGAGTCAACACTGGTCACACAATTGTCAGAATAAAAACACTCGCACATTTTTTTAATTATTTCTTTGCTTGCACTCGACTTTATATCTCCATTCAAAATTTTCTTTAAATGTAAATCAATAGTAGCTCCCAATAAAAAAGGACTACATGTCAACCCGAAAACCACTCTTTTATGACGATAAACTGTCACCTCACTGTTAGAGATCCATAAAAACCGCAAATAATCACGTTCTCGAGGAGCAACACTAATTTGTAAAAATGCTGCTTTTATGTCAGCGATGACTCCCACTTCTCCTCTGCGAAATCCCAGCAACACTGATGGTATCAACTCGATTAGGTTGGGTCCCTTCTCCAGGCATTGATTGAGTGACGGAAAATTTTTCTCTCTAGCTGACGCATCGAAGACAGGCCGTATTTTAGTTGTACTGCTACTCAACTTTACTACTGGACGATGAGGTAGATAATGTGACGGATTATTAAGTTCATTCTCAGGCACTTTTTCAATTATATCGTCCCGTTCCCATTCACAAAAAACCTTGCCGTATTCTTCAAACAGTTCACGCTTTTTTAAACTTTTTTGCGTATTTTCTAATCTCTTCATTGCAAGAATTTTATTCGATGAAATAGGGGGGTGATCCTGACTCCATGGCAAAAGAACTTCGTATCTCTTTTTCTCATCAAGAACAGTTGTCTCTTGGAATCTTTGTTCAACATCTGCTTCTCTCTCTTGTTTTGTTTTTCTCCTTATCGGATCATCAATTCCTAAAATATCCAACCGCCAAAGATCAGATACAGTAGACTCCTCAACAGTTGAACTATTAACAAACAGAACCATATCGCACCTTGATCGTACTGTAGAATTTCTTCCCATGACTGTCCATCCTAGATGCGTTTCTACAGCTGTCAATCCGTTCTCCAAATCAATTTTCCTCCCCGTCATCAATTTCCCTGCAACGTCAGCACCAATCAGAAGATCTATAAACTTTTTGTTTTCCCCAATGTCAGATAAGTGCACGCCCTTATTGTGCAGTTTTTGCACCCATTCAGCTGATTTAATGCGCGAGACGTCATCACAAATAATCTTTTGATCCATTGCTTCAAAATTGCACGCATAAGTTCCCTTTAAATTTTTTAAATGCACTAAAAACACATGATGCGACTGTGGTTGAGATTTAGCGCCACCAAAAAGTGAGTGTGTCAACTCGCGAGTATGACTCGGTGTATAATTTAATCTCTCTGCAATTTCACGAGTCACATAAGAACGTTGGGAACCACTGTCAATTAACACTCGTACTATACATTCCCGATTACCATTGACCATAGTTACACACAGTGTTTGTAAATAAACTTCAGGAATATTTGATAAACTTGCTAAGTTATGTTCTTGATTTATTTCACTTTTTCCTTGCGCACTTGTTTCACTACTACCACCTTTAAATTGTCCAGGACACATCAATAATACATGCCTTTTTCCACACCAACCACATTTTACTTTGGATCTACACCGTTTGTAACTGTGACCTGACTTCAGACAATTAAAACAGTCACCTCTCTTTTTTACAATATCACGGCGTTCTTTTAATGACATCTTTTTAGCTTTTTAAACAGTCTTGACTATCGTGCTCACTATTTTCACAAAAAATACATTCAACAGATCTTTCCTTTCCAGTTGTCAACAGTTCAACAGCAGTTGCCACTTCACGCGAATCTTCTCTTATTTTATGACGTTTATTTCTCTCGGAAATTCCCAATGAAAATCCAGCTACCGCCATACTGATTCGTTCCTCATTTTCAACTTCTGCGCATAAAAATTCCATTAATTTTGTCAAACGTGCCTTCGAATCTTTCGCACTACTTGACGCTTGTGAACGCTGCCATACTCTCAAAATGTCCTCAGGAAGTGACGATTCCACTAACGGATACAGCATGGCCGCATATTTATCAGACGTGACTCCCAAAGTCTCCAGCGCTCTCATATGAGTTTCTAGTTTATCATACAAATTAACAAGAGAAACCTTTTCTTTTCCTCGTACTACGTTATTTAAAACGAGACTCAATAATTCACGTACATAAACTTCTACTTGTAATTCGTCTCTACCAAACCGATTTTTTAAACTAGAAATAACTTTTTCATAATTTTCCCTCGTAGGCGGAAAGCTATTGACCAACTCAGAGGCTCGAGACTTTGGTTCAGTCGATTGAATCAAATGCTGGAACTTATCTTCCGCGTCGATGTCCTGGTCCTCATGAATTTTCCGAAACTGATTCCAGAACATTAACCAGTCACGAACGTTTTCAGAAAATTTCACTATTTCAATTTTCGGCAATTGAAAAACTTTTTTATTATTCACAGGCACTATTACCGGACTTGAATTAAAAGATCTTGTACTTTGACACGGTTCTAAAAAATGAGACACTTTTCTTTTCGCAGACAGAAATCGTTTCCGATACTTATCAGTAGACGCTCTTTCGGTTTCAAAAATGGCGCTGATATCCACACTCGCGTCCTGTGAAAGAATCACATTAAAAACCGCTGTCGAGGCCTTATCCAATTCGCTCATTTTTTCTTGCAGTAATTCGAAAATAATCGCCATCTGATCCTTATCGGGATCCTCATCCTCCAGAATACTATTCAACTCACTGAGAGTCTTCGTAAACGCTGCTCTATGGATCGTTCGAGTTCTCTTCATGGCATCCATCTTGAACACGCCTTTAACAAAATTCGCCAACACACAAAATTCTTCAAATAGAGTCTTATCACGGTCGCCACAATGTTACTAAAACGTAACCACAGAATTGATTTAAATGAAGACAGAACAGGTGTGAGGGAAATTTGTTACAGAACACAAAATATAATATAACAGGATTTCAGCTATTCATATTTATTTCATTGATTGATTATTTCACAATAATTCTTTCCTGAATACAAAAATATCAGTCGTCTTATTTATCCTATGTTATATTCATTACTGCCCGTACCTCTCGCACGACACTCTAAGCTTCTAAGCATTCAATCGGCCCTTTTCGTTAATCATCGCGAATACACGAATTCTCTCCTAATTTTCTCAAGTCATACAAGCTTACTCAACAGAGTCGCTGAAAATGAATCCGATGTCAGTTTTTCAAAATTCAAAATGGCGGATGCAACATGGCGGACAAATATTTAAAATCACTGGAAACTACTTACTTCAGACGAATATATTAAGTTTTTTCAAAAGTTGTCCGCCATATTGGATCCGCCATTTTGAATTTTGAAAAACTGACCTCTGATTCGTAATCAGGTACCCCAAAAACCCCCGAGTAATTATTTTCAGACAAATATATTAAGTTTTTTAAAAATTCGTCGGCCATATTGGATCCGCCATTTTGAATTTTGAAAAACTGACGTCGGATTCGTAATGAGTGACCCCAGAAACCCCTGAGTAACGAATTTTAAAAGGATCAATAAAAGCTATTGCTTTAATTAGTAATTTGTTTATAACAAATTACGTGTGTTCTACTAGAACATAATCTTACAAATCACAAATCTGTAGGAGTACTTTAAGTGTCTAATAATAAAACATATTTCGATTTTATTGTGATATTCATACGATTCACAGGAAAAAAGTACTTTTTGTCGGTTCAATTATATTAATATAATTAGGTATATATATATAAAATGAAAATTATTATTATAAAATCGAAAATTGTTAAAAAATTATTAGTTTTACGCTGTTTTTAGTACTTAATGTATATCCTGTCTTAAAACTGACAGACGAATGTGAACCAGACGAATGAGAATTTGGTAGTATTTTTTTTGTAAAAAAAGGTAGAAACAACATAAAAAATCGGACAAGTGCGAGTTACACTCGCACTAATTCAAGGATTCCGTACACCAACAATAATAAACTATTTTTTTATATAAATAAATAAACACATTTAAATATCTACTATGTATAACTTTTATTTTTGATACTTTCACTCAATGTGAAATTTGTGTTACAATTTTATGCCAAAGATATTGTTTCGTATGATCACGTATCTCAATAAATAACATAGCTAAATATTTACTCACTAATTTATCGCATATATGCAAGCCACAGTCGAACTTACCGTCAGCTCAACCGTGACTGCCTGCTAAACATAATGAAATATATCATATTTACAAGTCTTAGTCGAACTTATCGCAAGCTCAACCGTGACTACCTGCTTAGTACCTATTCAGAAATTATGGCATATCCGCAAGGCCCATCGAACTTATGGTGAGCTCAACCGTGACTGCTGACAAATTTCTACTCATGAATTATATCATATTCACAAATCCCAGTCAAACTTATCCTAAGTCTAACCGTGAATGCCTGCCGACTTCTACAAAATCCAATCGGTCTCGCTATATTTTTTTTGTAATCTACACGTAAAAATTCGTATGTGTACTAAATTGCAGTTCTTCATATAGAAAAATGTAGAAGTTAAGGGGGGGGGTACAGAGTCATTTTTTGCAATTTTTTCGAAAAAACCCGATTTCTTTCCTTTCTAGCTCGTAGCCATCAAACCAAATCTGTCTCGCTATATTTTTCCTGTTATCTACACGTAATAATTCGTATGTGTAATAAATTGCAGTTCTTCATATAGAAAAATAAGGAAGTTAGGGGGGGGATAGGGTCATTTTTTGCAATTTTTTCGAAAAAAACCGTTTTCTTTCCTTTCTAGCTCGCAGCCATCAAATCTAATCTGTCTCGCTATATTTTTTTCTGTAATCTACACTTTAAAATACGTACTAAATTGCAGTTTTTCATATAGCAAAATGTGGAGGTTAAGGGGGAGGACAGGGTCATTTTTTGCAATTTTTTTGAAAAAAACTAAATTCTTTTCTTTTTAGCACGTAGCCATCAAATCCAATATGTCTAGTTATATTTTTCCTGTAATCTACACATGAAAATACGTATGTGTACTAAATTGCAGTTCTTCATATACCAAAATGTAGAAGTTAAGGGGGGACAGGTTCATTTTTTGAAATTTTTTAGTAAAAAAACGATTTCTTTTCTTCTTAGCTCGTAGCTATTAAATCCAATCGGTCTCGCTATATTTTTCCTGTAATCGACACGTGAAAATACGTGTGTGTACTAAATTGCAGTTCTTCATATACAAAAATGTAGAAGTTAAGGGGAGGGGGACACAAAGCTGGGACGGACGCAAGAGTCTTTTCATAAGGGGTACGGAACCCTAAAAATAAGCAATTCTATCCGATAGAAAATTCAAATTTTCAATACATAAGCCTATAAAAGGAACTAAAAATAGTATTTTTGTCAAAAAAATGGATGCCAGACGAATGAGAATTTGTCTGGTCACAACGCAATTTTGGTCACAAATTGAGAAATCTTGGTTAATAGAATAACAAATTAAATAAAACGCGCGTGGTATCACATTTAGCTTAGTTTAATTAACAACAATAACGAACTGTAAATTCATTAGAATGTTGATTTTTAATAATTTTAACGTGTTTTCAACTGCAAGACGAATGATGACAAAATCCAGGGACAAAATTCAAGAAGATATTTTATAAATAAGGTATAGAGTAATGTCATAATTATTTCCATATTAATAATCTACAACTATTCAAAATTACTAATCCAGTATGAATTTTCAGCTAAACACTTGAAAAATAATATTTTTTCACAATATGAACTGTCATTTACACTGCGGGAGATGCCAGACGAATGAGAATTTAGCACTTTGATGTGTGTTTTTTGCAAGAAATATTTTTTTTCATCGGCTTCTTTTTAGTGCCACAATAGAAACCATTTAGATTTACAATTTTCATCAAAAATAAAATTATTTTTTTCAAAAATTAATATACAAAATAAGCTTGAGCGCTCATAATTCCCTCGTTTGTAGAATCACCCATATATATATATATATATAACATTCTCTGACTTTGAGTGTTATGTGACACATATATATATATATATATATATATATATATATATATATATATATATATATATATATATATGAGGCATTTCATTTGAAAACGATCAGTCATGACTTAGATTTTTTTAATATTTCGTTTTTTTGTATTGTTTGGGGACTTAAATAAGTGTGAAAAATTTTAATTAAAAATCTTAAGTTTTTTTCAAGTTATTTACATTAACAAATTGAAGATACTTTTTTTCCTTTTCGCTACAACTTTTTCAGTTTTCTTTGTGCAGAAAAGTGTTTTAAATGTTTTTCTTCAAAAATTATTGAATTTTAAGAAAATGATTTTTATTTTTATTATTTTATAATTTTTATATTATTTATTTTAAAAAAATTATTTTATTAATGTTTAAACCTGTTATCGGGCTAATTTCGATCTAAAAAAATCATGAATATTCTTCAATATTATACAAATTAGCGGTCGCATCGGTCAGCGCTTGGGTTAGATCCCATGCTCCGCGCCGATAAAGCCATGCACGGTAAATTTCAAAAAAAATTTTCTCGAGAACAAAACATAATGCATTTACCAAATTTTAATATGTAATTTGTATAATATTGAAGAATATTCATGATTTTTTTCAGATCGAAATTAGCCCGATAACAGGTTTAAACATTAATAAAAAATTTTTTTTGAATAAATAATATAAAAATTATAAAATATTGAAAATAAAAATCATTTTCTTAAAATTCAATAATTTTTGAAGAAAAAACATTTAAAACACTTTTCTGTACAAAGAAAAATGAAAAAGTTATAGTGAAAAGAAATTTACCGTGCACGGCTCTATCGGCGCGGAGCATGGGATCTAACCCAAGCGCTGACCGATGCGACCGCTAGAGCCATGCACGGTAAATTTCAAAAAAAAATTTCTCGAGAACAAAACATAATGCATTCACCAAATTTTAATATGTAATTTGTATAATATTGAAGAATATTCATGATTTTTTTAGATCGAAATTAGCCCGATAACAGGTTTAAACATTAATAAAATAATTTTTTTTTTAAATAAATAATATAAAAATTATAAAATAATAAAAATAAAAATCATTTTCTTAAAATTCAATAATTTTTGAAGAAAAAACATTTAAAACACTTTTCTGTACAAAGAAAAATGAAAAAGTTATAGCGAAAAGGAAAAAAAGTATCTTCAATTTGTTAATGTAAATAACTTGAAAAAAACTTAAGATTTTTAATTAAAATTTTTCACACTTATTTAAGTCCCCAAACAATACAAAAAAACGAAATATTAAAAAAATCTAAGTCATGACTGATCGTTTTCAAATGAAATGCCTCATATATGTATATTTAAATGTAATTATTAGTAACAATAATAATATTAAACGACTAAAACATAAATTGAGAGAAAAAAACTTTAAAAACAATTATATTGTTAATAAAATAAATTTTATAAATAAACAAAAAAACTAAAACTAAACATTGCAACATATACTATTCTTTAATAATAATTACCATAAAAAATGTGGTTCTAGGGGTTTTTGGGCTCGCTGATTACGAATCCGAAGTCAAATTTTCAAAATTTACAAAATTCAAAATAGCGGACAGCATTTTGTAAACCGAACGTAACTCGCTTGAAACTTGTTACTTTGGAGTTTTTGGGGTTGCTGATTACGAAACCAAAGTCAGATTTTCAAAATTCAAAATGGCAGATCCAATATGGCGGTAAAAATCCACCATTTTGAATTTTGAAAATCTGACATTAGATTCGTTATCAGCGATTACAAAAACTCCTAGATACCAAGTTTTATAAAAAATTAATAACTTTTTAAAATTTTGACCTCCATATTGGATCCGCCATTTTGAATTTTTTAAACCTGACTTCGGATTTGTAATCAGCGACCCCAAAAACCTCCAAGTAACAAGTTTCAAGCGAGTTAAGAACGATTTACAAAATGCTGTCCACCATATTGAATTTTGCAAATTTTTGAAAATCTGACTTCGGGTTCGTAATCATCGGGCCCAAAAACCCGTCAAACCACATTTTTTATTTAAATTATTATCAAAGAAAAATGTATGCTGAAAAGGGTTAAATTCAAAAATTAAATTTAAGTTTTCCCACAACTTTATTAATAAGGGATCGTTCACATATTACGTCACGCTATTTTTCATTATTTTTTAACCCCCCCTCCCCCATGTCACACACTATTCTATACATTAGCGCCATTTTTTCTACAGGTCGTCACACATTCAACAGACCCTTCTCCCCCTAAGCGTGTGACGTAATATGTGAACGATCCCTAATAAATATAATAAATAATAATTATATTGTGTTTCATTTTATTCCTTTGACTCGGAGTGATCGTTAATTCACCTAATTTTTAATATTTTCTAATAAGCATTCATCTGTAATAACAGTAAATATTGAGAATTCGCAATTTGGCATTTAAATTATAGCGTTGGACTTCATTTTAACACATGACAATTTACTTTTCAATTTAAGTTATTATTTATTAACATTTTAACATCTCCAAGATGGAAATATTGTTTTAATAAAATACATGAAGGCGATTAAAAGAGATAAAGAAAATCCACGACAAAAAAGATCTAAACGATCACGTGCTTGTTCAATTGTTAAAAAATTATTGTTAGGTGTTGTTTCGTTTTGACAGGTTCTCGTTAAAACGATCTATATATAACGAGAAATTTGTTTATATTCGTATACTTTCTGAAAAAGTAACCTTTACAGGCAAACAAACCTCTATCGGGTGCCCTTCTATCATATGCACTTGTTTAGTTCGGCTCATAGACAAGGTGTGGCGGGAGGCAAGGGTAATGGAAACAAGTGACATCAAATCCAGTGCCGTCTATCGTTCGGTTATTATATAATAGTAACCAAGAGTCACGGATTTCACAGCCCTGAATGTTTACTATACTCTATCAAATGTACCCCACACCCGAGGAGTGCACCCGATAAAGGTTTGCCTGTATTCCTAAAAGTTTTTAACATTTTCGTTAATAAATAATAACATCGTGTAAAATATTTATTGTATTCTTATTAATTTATTTTAGGTTAATTTTTATAGTGAACTTATCCCAGATAACACGTAAGTTTGCAGTAACCTTGCGGCAAACTTGCCGCAAGCTTCAAATGTTCCGCCTGACTCACGCTTGCATGGTAAGCTTAACGAAAGATTGCCTTGTTTGCATTATTTATTAAAAAAATTTTATGTAACTTTAAAATTAGAGAATATTTAAAAACGAATCAATTAGCCTATTATTGAACCTTTTTTAAAATTATTATTATTATACTAAATAAGTTACCATAAATTGATCACAAAAAATCTCCATGAGGAAGCAAAGTTACACTGAAATATATTCTAACGTTGACTTCTAATAGGAATACAAAGCTGCTATGATTGACAAATTTGTTGCACCTGTAGCATTTCTCTCCTTTTCTTCGATTGTATTGACAGTTCTTACCTCTATTTATTCTTCCTTTGCTTGACTTATTGTCTTATCCTGCATAACCAAAAATACGAACCGATACAAATTATTTTGTCTTCACTAAAGGTACTGACATTGTAATTATTAGACAAAGCACCTCTTTTCTCATTTTCAAAGAAAGGAACAGAATCCTAAGAAGTTTTATATTTTCTAACTGTGAAGTTAGATTTTCCATTTTCTTTTCCATAACTTTCCATTCTCCCACCATAAAGTCAATTTTACCCCTTAGAGTATATAAATGACCTTTTCGTTTTACAAAACTTTCTTAAATCATATTTTCTATTTTAGTTTTTGATTCTTTCCTCAGGTTTGATGTTCCTCTCTCCTCTAATGATACTTCTTCATTAATACTTACTTCTTTTATGTCTTTTTGTGACCCAGTATGTGTTACATATGTAATCTTATCTAATGCATCTAGCTTTTCAATAATTCTATTACACTGTTGAGTGAGTGTTTGTTGAATAATTATCTCATTCACATTAATTTTCGCGTCTTCTGTTATTTTCTTTACTGTATTATTCATTCCCTTGGTAGTAGGTAGGAGCGTTGTACATAAATTATCATCTAATTTTAATATTTTTTCTATTTTCTCGCCTTGTTTCTCGAATATGTCTAAAACTATAAAATCATTACGTTTATTAATGTGCGACAAATGTTTTAAGAAATTAAGTTTGCTTGTTTGAAAAATTTCAGTACCTATTTAAATTACATTTTACATTACTTTGGTTGCAACGTTATTAAAATTACCTTCTTTATGTATGTAAATTGTCGAAACGTCTTTGTCTTTATTTATTTTTAATTCTCCTTCTATATCTACCTCTTTTTCCTTATTTACCTCTCCATCGTCATCTGTCTCTACATCTCCCTGTAAAAATGATTTTAATTACACTTGTAAGACTACAAATTCTAACTAATAAATAATATTAGACAGAACTCACAGAAAAAACAAAGTGTTAAATCTTATGTGTTTTAGCATTGGACAAAATTACCCGCAACAAAAATAACGCCAGATAATATATTCTAAAAGTAACAGATTGAATTCAATCATTAGGCTGAAGAACGTAACGTTAAAAGTTTAACGAAAACAAAATTCATAATTATGCATACTATTCAATAAAAATAACGAACATTATAAATCAAACACTTAAATAGTAGATATTAAAGCAAATCTAAGTGATTCTGATGTGAGAGAAATTTTAATTTTTTGATTGATTGCAATCATTAATGTTAAAAACGGAAAATATTTTTTTTCTTTGTTGAGTTTCAATCCTTAGCGCTCCTCAAAAATAAAAAATATACACGTTTTTAGTGCTCTTTTAAATGGCAAGATGTAAAAGTGCGACAAATTTTAATTTTTGAGTGATTGCAATCGTTAATGTTGAAAACGGAAAATATTTTCTTTCTTTGTTGAGTTTAAACCCTCACCGCTCCTCAAAATTAAAAAAATATTGACGTTTTTGACACATTTTTTAGTGCTCTTTTGAATGGCATGATTTAATGATAGAACGTCCAAGCGCCCGTCCTGCCGGAAGGCTTTTTTGGATGGCCCTATATATATGAGGGTGGTAAAAAGGGAACTCAAAATTTTTTTCTGTCACCCTTTCCTATTAAAGTAGACGTAAAAACGAAAAAATTCATGCGTTAGACTTTAAAAAAAAATAATATTAAACCATGTTTCGAAGCCTTCAAACTTTGCATGTTTGCAACAAGTCAAAAAAACAGTTTTTCGTAAATTCACTGTGAAATCTACAAAAAACAATATTTTTCGATCTAACTACTCTCATTTTCTTCTGAAGCCTTCAAAGAATAAAACGTGATAGTTTATTTTTAAAAAAATTCAGTTTAAATATTTTTTTGGATTCGTCAAAAAAACCCTATAAAAACGTCCTTTTTCTTTGAATTCCCTAGCCTAGGGATTTTAATTTACAAACTTTATGTTTACATGCGCTAAAAGCTTGTGTTTTTACCTTTCCAACGATATATTTTACTTTTGGATTATCTGAATCCATGTTAATTTTATAAAGCAATTTCGGAGGGACTCACGTGAGTCTTTTTCATCCTGCCGGAAGGCTGTTGGACGTTCTATCATTAAAAGTGCAACAAATTTTTATTTTTTGAGCAATTGCAATCGTTAATGTTAAAAACGGAAAATATTTTTTCCCTATGTTTAGTTGCAACCCTTACCGCTCCTCAAAATTAAAAAAATATACACGTTTTCAACACAGTTTTTAGTGCTCTTTTAAATGACAAGATGTAAAAGTGCGTCAAATTTTTATTTTTTGAGTAATTGCAATCGTTAATGTTGAAAACGAAAGATATCTGTTTTCTTTGTATTAAAATGCATTATTTTCCCAATTATTATCAAAATCACTTAGATTTGCTTTTAATATTTAATATTTATGTGTTTGATGTATAATTTTCATTATTTTTATTGAATAGAATGCATAATTATGAATTTGGTTTTCGTTAAACTTTTAACGTTACGTTCTTCAGCCTAATATTCAATCCTACACTGTAAGAAAACTTTCAAAATTAAGACTGTTTCAGATTGTCAATTTTTTTTTCAGTTAATATTGAGTATTTAAAACTGTAATATACTATAGAAAATTGATAAACAATTAATTTATTAATAATTTTTAAAATGAAACTCGAAATTTTCAAAAAATGAAAATTTAAACTTCTGTCACAATTTTTATTATGTTTCATTGCTGATTTTTTTATACACTTTTTTCAAGATTCTGAATAATGAATCGTATGGATTTTGAAAAAATAAAATTTTTGAAAAATAAAAAATGCAAAATTTGTTAAAAATAACTTTTTTCATTGTGAAATATGATTTCAGATTCTAAAAAAATTTATAAAAAAAAGTTGTTACCCCTGAACCAAACCAATTATGTTTGGTTTCAATTTGATCAATTATTCCTTAAAAATTCAACTTCTTCTACAATTTTTATTATTTTTTATCGGTAATTTTTTTGTAGGCTTTTTTCATGATTCTGAACAACCAATCGTATGGATTTTAAAAAATTTTAATATTTTCAAAAAATAAAATTTTGAAAATAAGTAGGCAAAAAAATTTTTTATAATGATAATTCACAATAATTTTAGATCAAAAATAATGCCAAAAAAAAATTGACACCCTTTAATAACATTAATTTCGATGATTTGAAATTTCACAGATTCCTCAACTTAAAAAGGGAGTTAAGGGGGGAAACTCGTGTAAATGCACGTTTTTCAGGAATTTTTTTTTTAAACTGGTATAGTTTATTGAATTAAAGTAAAGCATACCTTAAAGTACACAATATAAGCTTTATAAAAAATTTTTTTTATTAAAAAATATTACAAAATGGCGGCGTTACAGGCGTTTGAATTTGCATCTTTGATTTTGCGCCGTGTAGCCTACAGGTCACAAATCTCAACTAAAATTAAAAATAATAATTTTTACAGTTAAAATACGCAAATACGCTTTGCATGACGAAAAGAAAACTAAAAAAAATGTTTTTTGAAAATTTGGGACCATTTCGAAAAAAATCATTTTTTTTATAAACAATGTTCAAAAACAATTGTTAAAAAATTTTTTTAAAAAAAGGAGCTAGTCATGCAATAGCCAGTAAGATAAAGAAGATTTGTGGTAAGTTTGATTAAAATCGGTTAAAAATTGTCTGAGTTACATTGCATGGCGCGCGAAAAAACACGTTTCGAGAAAAACGCGTATAAAGTTTTCGATACATAAAAGTAGTGTTTTAACTATTGCCATGAAGACGTTATGTATTCAAAAATAACTATTGCACTAAAACAAAGATTTACTATCACTTGCTTATGATGCTTGCTAATGACAATTAATAAAATTATATTGACAAGAAACCGAAAGAATAGAGGGATCTCGTTCTCATATAGCTAACTGCATTTGGTTGCATCTGAAGTGCTAAACTTATGTTTACTATAGACATTCTTACATCTAATTATATATTAGTAATTTAGGATCATATTCTACAGATAGTAAACTAATTTTTAAAGTAAAAAAAAAAAAATTGTAAAAAAATTTTTTTTTACACGAGTTTCCCTCCTTAATAATTAAATTAACCCCTTAAAACTAACTCCTTAGGCATAAAATTAACTCATAAAACCTTAACTTCCTTCGCTTCAACTACCAAAAGGATGGGACTTTTATAGCATCCCCTAGGGAGTTGAAATTTAACTCTTTTTTTTTTACAGTGATATGAACTTTACTTTTTCACCACGACGATAATTGCACTGAAAAAAAAACTAGTAGGTTTTACTACTTTTTAACTACTCTGAGTAGTACAATAGGTCCTCAACTGAATTTAAACGGTTCTATTAACTATATAAAAATATCTAAATTAATTAAAAATGTAATTGGTAGAATGACATTTTGTGATTGTATTAACTCAATTTAAAAATGTTAAAACAACTCAAGATGTAAGTAGTAGATTTTACTACTTAAAGTGGTTCAATAGGCTTTAATAACATTTTTTTGGTACATTTAATAAATATTTTGCAATTAAAACTACTACTTTAAGTAGTAAACTTTACTACTGAAAGTGGTTCAATAGGCTTTAAGAACATTTTTTTGTAGAATTAATAAATTTTTTGCAAATCAAAACTACTACTTTAAGTAGTAAATTTTACTACTTAAAATAGGAAAATAAAATTATTTTTTATTTATAATTGTTTATTATCAGTAGAATTGACTTTTTCATCCTCTCTCCTATACTGACACTTATTTTATGCCCTAACGATTATGTACTTAACAGAGAAAATTTCTAACCGACGGGAATTGAACCCTCGACCCTAACGCTCGCTATCCGATACCTTAACCGACTAACCACGCACGCTCGCTACGACAGTCTGCAAACTACTCGAAGACTACTTTCTGCTTGTCCAATTGGTAATTTAACTATTTAAAGTAGTCATTTTTACTACTTTTATTAGTTGCTATAACTATCCTTTTTAAGTTTTGACTTGTAAATTTTTCATCTTTTAATTATATTATATGTTGTTTAGGGTAAGTCCGGGTGAGTTGGCCATGCGGGAGAGATGGCCAATTGAGGAGCTGGAAAGTAAAACTCGCTCTCCGCTCGGATGGACTCCGTAGAGCCAGTCAAACATTTGAAAAAGTGATGAAAATTGAAATTCAAAATTTTGAATTTTGAAAAGTACTACATTATAGGAAATTAAAAGGCGCATCTTTTTTTCCTTTGAAATTTTTTTATAAAACGAATATTTTAGTTTCTAGAGACCAAAAACTGAGAAATTTAAATTGTTAAATTTAATTAAGTTTTAAAACATAAATCATCGTATCTCCGACAATTATTAATGAATTTGATTCAAATTTGAGATGTACACGTAATAGGGTCTACTAAAGGCGACAAAATAATGAAAAATTAAAAAATCATTAATTGTTTAAATTTTTTTTAATAAAAATTGTGACCAGTTGATAATAACGTTTTCTTACTTTCATCGACAAAAAGTCTGCGGGGAACTTTGTAGTTTAGAAAACTTCCAGTGAGACATTTGTTTATCACTATATAAGGAAGTTTTCTGTAAAATATTAAACCAATTCATTGAAAACTTTAAAAATTATTCAAGTTTTAAGAAAGCGCGGTCGACGCGCACGTAAGTCCTAACGCTATTCGTACAGACAGCTGTTCCGTGCATGAAATATAATTAGATTTTCACATTAAAGTATAAATTTCTTTATTATTATTATTATTATTATTATTATTATTATTATTATTGCCTATTCAGAATTAAAGTTTGTTGACAATTAATACTACAATGTTCAATTCTGTAATTACCATGTTATTTTATTGAACAAATATAATTTACAAATTTTTTCTCATTTTGAATAAATGGAAAATTATATGTATTTTAAAAATGATGCTAATAATACATTTTTTTGTTATTATTTATTAACAAACAGTTCAACAGTTTCTTTGTATATACATTGTTAATGTTAAATTTTTTTATTACCTTATATTTACTAATTTTTTTCAACTTTTTTTTTTATTATTTCACTTAATTTCGATACATACACTTTATAATGATGATATATAAAATAATTTTATATGTAAATATGATTGCTTTTTTTATCAATATAGTAAATATCTTATTAACTTTCTAAAGTTTATAAAACTGAACAATCCTAAAACCAAAATTTTATTTTATATAATTAAAATTGAATTTAAAAAAATTTATTTTACAGAACGTTAATTTTCCCTTTATCCAAAATGACAAAAAATTTGTAAATTATATTTGTTCAATAAAATAACATGGTAATTACAGAATTGAACATTGTAGTATTAATTGTCAACAAACTTTAATTCTGAATAGGCAATAATAATAATAATAATAATAATAATAATAAAGAAATTTATACTTTAATGTGAAAATCTAATTATATTTCATGCACGGAACAGCTGTCTGTACGAATAGCGTTAGGACTTACGTGCGCGTCGACCGCGCTTTCTTAAAACTTGAATAATTTTTAAAGTTTTCAATGAATTGGTTTAATATTTTACAGAAAACTTCCTTATATAGTGATAAACAAATGTCTCACTGGAAGTTTTCTAAACTACAAAGTTCCCCGCAGACTTTTTGTCGATGAAAGTAAGAAAACGTTATTATCAACTGGTCACAATTTTTATTAAAAAAAATTTAAACAATTAATGATTTTTTAATTTTTCATTATTTTGTCGCCTTTAGTAGACCCTATTACGTGTACATCTCAAATTTGAATCAAATTCATTAATAATTGTCGGAGATACGATGATTTATGTTTTAAAACTTAATTAAATTTAACAATTTAAATTTCTCAGTTTTTGGTCTCTAGAAACTAAAATATTCGTTTTATAAAAAAATTTCAAAGGAAAAAAAGATGCGCCTTTTAATTTCCTATAATGTAGTACTTTTCAAAATTCAAAATTTTGAATTTCAATTTTCATCACTTTTTCAAATGTTTGACTGGCTCTACGGAGTCCATCCGAGCGGAGAGCGAGTTTTACTTTCCAGCTCCTCAATTCAAATATTTTATAGAATTTGCTGCTAGGTATCGCTTATTAAAGATTAGTTCGCTTTGTTTTGTGGCAAAACACAATTAAAAGAAAAAACTTCACGAAAAATATTGAAAAAGTATGTAAAAATCTGATTTGTTATTTTGACTAGTTCGGAAAAAAAGTGATAAGTTTACGTTTCTCACTGGTGTTATGTTATTTTATAGAATTATTTTGAATTTCATGTTTTTCTGTAAAGTACATGACCCAAGCTTTGTCATAACTTTACATTTATTCAAAAATTTTATTTATTTATTTATATTTTAGTTGTGTCAATTTGTCTCCTGACATTAGGAAAGATGGCCATACTGTTTAAGTTATTGGCACCCTTGAGATTCATGTGTTCGCTAAAAAAAAACATTAATTCTGTGGCAAATGACATTTTTTATGACATATATTACAACAAGACACTCCAACAAAGATTTTCAAATTTAAATATGATCAAATAAAATAATCACTATTGTGTAATTAAATTTTAAAAACGTTTATAAACAATCATAACACAGGTCTACAAAATAATACTCTTTTACTTTAGTTGTCGGAGTGGTTTCCAATGTATTTTTATGTGCTAAACACGATTCCGGGTTCTAAAATTGCGTATCACATCAGGATTTTGAATAAAGTGGAGTTTCTCCAAAAACAGTGTTTTTGAGGGTTTTCATTATTTTTTTATTCCTTAACCAGACGTGCTAGACACTTCTATGTATGCTTAAATTAAAGCTTAGATCGTACACTTTAAGACTCATTTACGCAGGATTAAAGAAATTTGAAATTTTGAAAAAAATGGGGGTAAATATCCCAAAAATCTTTTTAGGTGACTTGAACCTAATTTTTATTTCAAATTTTTAATTTTTTTTTTCCTTGCGCATATGAGTTTTAAAGTGTAAGATATAAGATTTAATTTAAGCCTATACAGAATTCTCTATTACGTCAGGTTAAGGAGAAAAAAAATACTGAAAACCCTCAAAAACACGGGTTTGGAGACTTTACCCCCACTTTAATCAAAATCCTGACGTGATACGCAATTTTGAAACCCGGGATCGTGTTCAGGACACAAAAATAAATTGGAAACCACTCTGATATCTCAAAAAAATACCTTGTAGACTTGTTGTGTTGTTGAGACAGACAAACAGAGAGCGCTTATAGAAGACTGGATTCAGTGCAATGATTGTCACCTTTGGCTTCATTAAAATTGCACTGAATTTAATGATAAATGTTCGAAATGTGGTCAGAAGAAGAAAAGAAGTATTAATCACTTTAAATAAAGAATTCTGGTAAAGCGAAAAGCCAAAGAATTATTTTAAAGTATTGGCCATCTCTCCCGTATGCCTATGGCCATCTCCCCCGTACATTTCGGGAGAGATGGGCAAACGTGTTTTTTAAAAAATATTAATTTTATGATTGTTTACATTAAAAAAATTTATCATTTCTATTATTATTTGTAAGTTAAATGTTCAATGTTTAATTAGCAATAAAATTTAATACATAAATCACTTTCTTCTTACTTTTACAGGCCTTTAAAAAAACTATGGCCAACTCCCCCGGATTTACCCTAATTGCATAGTGCAGTAAAATCTACTACTTAAAGTGATAGTTTTAATTGCAAAGGATTTTTTAACTCTACGACATAAATGTTCTTAAAGCCTATTGAACCACTTTATGTAGTAAAAGCTACTACTTAAAGTAGTAGTTTTAATTGGAAACGATTTGTAAATTTTATATCAAAAACGTTTTTAAAGCTTATTGAATTACTTAAAATAGTAAAAAATTACTACTTAAGGTAGTAGTTTTAATCACAAAGGATTTGTTAATTTTACAACAAAAATGTTCTTAAAGCCTATTGTACCACTTTGAGTAGTAAAATCTACTACTTAAAGTAGTAGTTTTAACTGGAAACGATTTCTAAATTCTACATCAAAAATCTTCTTTAAGTTTATCGAATTAATTAAAATAGTAAAAATCTACTACTGAAAGTAGTAGTTTTAATTACAGACGACTTGTTAATTCTACAACAAGAATTTTATTGAAGCCTATAAAATCATAGAAATTAATAAAAAATTTACTTCTCAAAAAGCAGTTATATTAATTAAAGAAAATAATTCCTTTTACTATACATTTCATATAATTGGTGAATAGTAGTTCGATTTACTACTCTTCAAATTTTGAGTTGACTACAATTCCACTTGTTTTTACTACCTTAAGAAAGTTAATTTTACTACCGACCTGTAGTTGTACTTTAACTTCATATTTACGTAAAATCAACTATTACTTATTAACTTCTTAAAAATAGTTACATTAACTACATGAACATGATTAGATTAACTAAAAAAGTAGTTATTTTAACTACTTTCTAGTCAACTATCCAATGGTAGTTGAATTTCTCGGCAACATTTTTTTCAGTGTGGGATAACACGTCATAATTTAATTTCCGAATTCAGAAATCGGCACTACTTACTCCTCAATACACCTTTCTTGGACTCAAAAAACGGTCCAATTAGAGAAATGTACCCCCAATTCTCTCTTCTTTATAGGATTTCTTTCATATTTATTTTTTTATCTATCTACCTACCTTATATCCTTCCTTTAGAAACACCTCTTCATCTACCTCAACAATTGTAGATAAATTGCCAATTGAACTTTTTCCAAAAGTCTTTGGAATCATAGGAGGTTGATTTTTCAAATTTTTCTTCTCAATCCATTTTTGAAGAACCTTCCATTCTCCAATAATGATTATTTCTCTTTCTAGAGATTGAGACATAAATTTTATTTATTATAATTATCCTGGAGGATTGTTATAGTCAAAATAGTTTTACATTTGATCATTTCAGAACATGTCCTTTTTTAGAAAACAAAACATACTTGTTTTAAAAATATAACAGTCTCTAATTTTAAATGTTAAGTCCTCTCCTTCTGCTAATACTATAAGATGTTTGTTCGGATGCCTTCTATGATAGTCAATTATTTTATTTATGTTACACCAGATTTTCTTTAATAAGCATTCATCTGTAATAACACAGTAAATTATGAGAATTCGCAATTTGGCATTTACATTGCAGTATTACAGGAAAAATATAGCGAACTTGATTCGGATCAATTTACATAGCGTTGTCAAGGAAAAATCAAAAATTTCGAAAAAAATGATTTATTCTCCCTAGCGCACACAATATTCAACCCAGACAGTTCATATTTAGTATACAAATGTATTTTTACGGAAAAAATATAGGGGAAAAAATCGGTCACGATTAGAGTTGATGATTAACTTTTTATCAAGTTTTTCAAGAAAAAATGACAATTTTAGGAAAAAAATGTATTTTTCCACCAAAAACGAACAAAATTTTATTTAAAGGAAATTAAATTTATATATTTTAACATATTTTTACGTGTAGATTACAGGAAAAATATAGCGAGCATGATTGGAGTTGATTATCATAGCGTTGTCAAGGAAAAACCATGAATTTTTACGAAAAATACCTAAAAATGACTATGTACCCCCCCCTAGCAGCCACATCTTTTGACATAAAGAGCTCAAATTTGGTACACTTACGTATTTTTACGTGAAAATTACAGGAAAAATATAGCGAACATAATTCGGATCAGTTTACATAGCGTTGTCAAGGAAAAATCAAAAATTTCGAAAAAAATGATTTATTCTCCCTAGCGCACACAATATTCAACCCAGACAGTTCATATTTGCTGTAAAACTGTATTTTTGCGTGAAAAATACAGGGATAAAATGTAAGCACGATTGGAGTTGATGATCAATTTTTATCAAATTTTTGAAGAAAAATGATAAATTTAAGAAAAAAATGTATTTTTCCGCAAAAAAGTTGATCTAAAGTGATTCAAATTTATATATTTTTACGTATTTTTACGTGTAGATTACAAAAAAAATATAGCGAGGATGATTGGAGTTGATTTTTCTGGGGCTGTCAAGAAAAAACTGATAATTTTAGAAAAAATCATGAATTTTCTCCCAATAAAGGAAAAAATTTTTTCTAAAGGGCTTCAAATTTACTATTTTTACGTATTTTTATGTGTAGATTATAGAAATAATTTAATAAACATGATTGAGTTTATTTCTTCAGTCGTTACAAATCTAAAATAAAAAAAATCGGACAATTGCGAATTACACTCGCACTGAAATCGAGGGTTCCGTACTCGAAGCGAACTTATTTGGTATAAAAACAAATGTTTAAAAAATATGTGTTGTATGTCAAATAAAATAAGTGATACAAAAAGGAACAATTTTGTAAAATTCAAGAAAATTGTTCCTCTTCGTATCACTTATATTAGTTGTCATACAACACATATTTTTTAAACGTTTGTTTTTATACCAAATAAGTTCGCTTCGAGTACGGAACCCTCGATTTCAGTGCGAGTGTAACTCGCACTTGTCCGATTTTTTTTATCTATCAAACGTACAACTTCTTGTTTAACCGAGAAATGCCAAGAAATATGAATACGGAATTCACAATTTTTAATTGTTTAATTGCTAATTTTATTTAAAATGATTAAACTGAATTTTAAGCAGTTTTTATTGTAAAGTAAATAAAAAAATAAGTAAGAAAGGTTTAATTTAAGTCATTTTATAAAATAGGTTAATTTATTTATAAAAATTACTTGTTAATAAGTTTTAAAAAAAAATATTTTTATATAATTTTTAAATAAAAAACAAACATTTAAAACTGCACTTTCTACACCTCTGGCTTCGAAAGTAGCCAATGGCAGACGAGATTTGACTTGTCCACTTTCCTCCCGCTACGGCATGAATTTTCTTCCCGGGGGGAAGAAAGTTGATGACGTAGCGGGAGGAAAGTAAATGAGAGCGTTCTGATTGGTTAGTTAGATGGACACCTATTTGTCCTCTGTAGTGGAAAGATGAAACTATTGGGATCTGACATTCGTACACATGCCATCTGGTGTTGAAAAATGTAACTAGTTTTGGATAACTGTTTGTGTCACTTGCAATTGTAGTTCCGCTGTCATTGTTAATTATTTTATCATTATGAATGAAGCTACATTTTTTACCGCGTGAGAAATCTTCCTGCAGAATTAAGTGTTCTGTGAGAGGCTGTGGCAGTACTGTAGCGAAAAATTTAAGCGTAATTTTCCATAAATTTCCGAAACCAAAACAACGAGTAGTGGATGTGAAAAATACGTTCGATAATTTTGAAAGTCGATCAATTAAAGGCCTGGAAAAATGCTTTAAAAATAAACAGTATAAAGCCTTCTATGAGAGTATGTTCTCTGCATTTCAAAAGAAGTGATTACATTTTGCCAGGTAAGTTTAAGATTTTAAAATTTGGAGGTTATATAATCTTTCATATTACCCGTGCATGTGAACATTTTGAAAGTTAATTTATCACTGTAAAAACGGATAAATAAATTTTTTTTTCACTTCTTGTTAACAGACTTTTACAATGAAAAATGAAATATATACATTTATAAATTTTCATATAATTACATGAAATATAAAGGAAAATACAATACTTTTCTTGCACATGTATCGCTGGATTTGAGAAAATCATTTGTATAAAAATAAGATTTCTTTTATATTTTTATTCATGTTTGTAAATAGGAATTTAAATAGTAATTTTGTATTAAAAAAATTCACTTATACATTTATTAAATTAAGCAATATTTTTTAAACGATTTTGTTCTATTGCATCCCATGTTATTCCCATGTAAATTCACTAAAAGTGTTACCCAATTTACGCCATATTGCTTTAGGCCCCGCCCCCATGTCAGATCCCAATAAGCTAACCTCTGTTTCTCACCGGCCGGTGTATTTTGTATTTACTTATAACGAATCGTATTTATTCTTTTGATTTTGTAATTTTTGTGTGTTAAACAATAGTGAATTAGGGAGTTTATTAATTTGTTAAAGTCAATGTCCCAGTGTACACCGCCAGAATTATCAGAAGCAGCAAAAAATGCTGTTTCTCAATTATTGCCGGAAAAATCAAAAGAGCGGTACCTTACAGCGTACAAAGTTTTCGAAGTTTTAATCGGGTTGTTGTGAAAAGTATAGTGCATATCTCGGGGAGAATCATCTTTTTCGCCTCGAGTGACTTGCCGCCCTCGCTTCGCTCGTGCGACAAACGTCACCCTCGTCGGAAAAGAGTGCGTTTCTCCCCTTGGCATGCAATATACTATTCCGAAGAAACTGATGTAGCAGGTACTGAAAACAAATCACGCGCCATTTTTGATAAATTAGGCAAGGTTTTTTCATTCTTTTCCCACCACTTGAGTCCATCGGTACTTTTGGGTGCTCGCTTTTGAGCATAATAATAATCTAATTCTTATCTCCAACTAGATGACGTAGAATTCCATGTATATGAAGTTAGCTAAACATTTTCAAAAATTTAACGTTGCATATAGCATATATAATATATATATGTATATAGCTCAAAATTAAACTTTACTCATAAAAAAATGAATATTAGCTGCTTTTCAACAATTTTCAAGAAAAATAATTGTTTAAAAATTTTAAACAAATTGAACATCATCTTTTTAACAAAATCTGACCTAACGACAAAATCCACTATCAAAAGAAATTCAATTAATTCAACTTTGCTAACTAATAAAATAGTTGTTTACTGGATTTTACCATTTTTCAATAAAAAGTTCATTTAAAATTAGAAAAATTTTAAATAAATTGAAAACACTTTTTTCTACTAAATCTCACCTATCGACAAAATCCACAATCAAAATATATTCAATAAATTCAACATTTCTAATAAAAAGAATTATTATTTGCTAGATTTTACCATTTTTCAATAAAATTTTTTTTTTAAATTAAAAAAAAGTTAGCAAAGCAGCTTATAAAAAAAATTGAAGAGCGACAAATTTTCTTTTTCACAACTAATTAGCGACTAAAAAACGGTAAATTTTAAGCTATATGCGACTTTAAATTTTTGAAGTTGTTTAGCTAACTTCATATATACATTAGAATTTCTAAGATCTAACGAGTTTTCATCTACTTCAGAATCTGAGACGAACAGAGCATCGACATCTAGAGCTTCACTAGCATTAGCTTCTTTTCTGTTTGAAGCCTTACATTTTCTTTCTTTTAAATTAAAGTAATATAAATTGCAATTTTTTCGAAGTTAACTAATTTGATAAATATTTTTATTATATTTCTATACTAAATTTAAATATTTAAATATTTTAATTTTTTTTATAATTTGAAAATTTAAAGGTAAAAGGAAAATCGAAAACCTTAGTAAATTCCCCCTCGAGGAGATTAAAAATGTATCCAAATTCATATTTATCTTTTACAGTGTATATCTGTCGTATCTGATAATATTTAGTATTATATATTTGCTCAAATTTCTTTACAGATTCTTTTCGAATCTGTCATCTTCTAATTCACCATTTTCATTGGATTCTTCTACGTCATTGTCACGTCCCGAGCTAAGGTAGAGTTTAGTTATTATTTATAATAATAAAAGGGAGATAAGTTGCTGATTAATCAGGTTGGTAAAGCCTGATATTTATTTTTAATGTAGGATCGCGTCACTTCCTCAAAACTAAGGGTTTTGTGTTAAATAATTTAAGAGAGATATTCCTTTTTATGACTGACAATTTATTATAAACATTTGTTAATTATAAAAGTACTTACAACTGATGCGACGATACAGTAATGTAACAAGCTGCAACCAGGATTACAGAAGTGAGTCTCTGGATGCGTCGTAATTATTAATGATACAGTTCGCTTTTATTACACCTTCACAATTTGAATATTACGACAATTAAGAATTGTTTAAATTCACACTAAAATGTTGTTTTAGAAATACAATGAAAATATGAACTTTTAAATAATAATAAGAAATTAAGAAGTTCACGAAATTCACGATTAACAGCAATAAGTGATAAACAATTACGAAATCGAAGGGCCGAATTTAAGACACCGTTCGGGCAGAAACTCGTCTGAACAATTGACATTTTGCAATAGAAAAACTGGGGTTTATATATTTCATGATCTTTGTTCATTGGGGTAGAATTGTCACGTATAATTTGCAGACAGCGCAATTATCACGTACAATTTTCATTTAGCGCAAAAGTCACGTACATTATTTATTAATAGAATTATAATAATATATAAAATTTTAGTTTATTGATTATTAATTAGTTGATTGCAGTCATTTAGGATGTATAGTGATCGACAATTGGTATTATGAAAAATAATATTAATATCGAGTAATGATCAATAATCTTATTGAATTCTTTAATTTACTATATATATATATATATATATATAACACATCTGCTTTATGCGAGTCTTCCGCATTCAGAGGTGTTATATTACATCTATCTTTCACTATTAACATCGTGAATGACTCATATGTATGTAATGACCTTTATTTAAAAGAGATAATTTAATTTGTTCATGATCCATCTTTTAAGAATTTTTTGGTACCAGGATGTAACAGTCCTCCCCCCTTATTCTTTTCATTGTCCTCGATGAAATTTTAAAACAACATACTTTTTTAAAGGATGGATTATGAATTTTTGGTTATATATTATAGTAAATTATACGCATGTAGAACAATTATTTAATACATCTTTTGATATATCGTTGTTACGAGAAATATTTTGAATAACATTTAAAAATTGAATGCAATGAATCTTATGAAAATATCTTGTTACGGTTCTCCGAGATACGCCTTACTTATAAAATGCGAGTTTTATATTGTGGCTGTTCGGAAAGTGTAATTGTTTTAGGATAATTAAAGGAGTTCAGATAAGTAATAGACATTACTTGCTTATGTTTTTTTTTTCGAAATCCAAGTATTTCAACTATAAATATGAATCTTGTTTTCTTTTTTCATTATAGGAGACCACGAACAAAATATTGGCCCAGATGAATGTTGAAATTATAATTGTAGTAGCAGTTTTCAAAAGCCTGTTCTGTTGTGTCAGCAAAAGAAATATGTTCAATTCAGTCGTCAAGACAGGGTACTTATCCCGAAAATTGATGGAACACTTAAAAGATTTCAAAATTTTCCTTCCAAGTATTTCGTTTTCCTCTCTTCCTTTGTGAACATTGTTGAAGACAAATTTATCCATTTGTTTAGGATAATTATTTGGTGATTTAATTGGATATACATTTTATGAACATTTTGCATGTCCGTAATTATATGTAACAATTTGATTATTGTTATATTGTTGATTATCCCAGTAATAATTTCTGGCCTTGTGTTTGATTCTTAGAACTTTTTGTCGTTGTTCTTATGAAGAGAAATTGTGACATGAATTGTTGAGGTGATAAGTTTGTTCTCATACTGATTAATTAGGTCATCGAGATTATGGTATCGTATAATTCTGATGTTTTTGATTCGAAGTTGAAAAATGGTTTCGAAAGAAAAATTGATTTCACGTGATGGGTTAAAAGGAAATTTGTCTGAATTTATTGTGAATTTTCTTGTATTTTATTTTGTAAAATGTGTACTTTAATTATGTAGTTATTCAAATTTGGTATACACCTTAAGTGTACCAAAATCTCGCCTGAGTTCGTTGGCCAGATGATTTCGTTGAAAAACAACAAAATAATTCAAATTTTTAATTTTTAAAAAGTTCTAAAATTCGCATTTTTAAAAAAAAAAATTTTTTCAATTTTTTTTCGAAAATTACGACTAAAAATAAACACTTTTTTCCTTTGACAATTTTTAATAGCGATTAAAACAAAAAAGTTATACCACTTTTTTAAAAAAAGACAAAAAATGACAAAAACGGATGAAAAATGGGTAAAATGCAGGGCAAAATTACTTTATTTTGAGAAAATATGAGCAACTATGTATTATTTCTCTTTAAACCACCTTAAATTAACATAAATTAAAGTAACTTACTCATAAAATAGCGAATTTTTTGTTTTTTTTTTAATTTTTAATTAAAATTTATTTTTACATTCTCATCATAATGAGAAGGTATTACATTTGGGCGATTTTGAGCATTCTCTAATTTTAGTAAATCTCGACGTTTTGAGACTTTCTGATGCCGAAAAAATGGGTCCTAAAAAAATGTCTGTCTGTAGACAAAATTTGGTCCGACGATAACTTGAATAACTTTTAATGAATCGACTTGAAATTTGGTATATACTTTAAGTGTACCAAAATGTCGCCTGAGTTCGATGGCCAGGTGATTTCGTCAAAAAAACAATAAAATTATCCAAATTTCGTTAAAATATATCAAAATTTTCGGATTAAAATTCTATGTACAACATTTTAACTATCATAGCTAGCTCAGTTATATTGTATGTAAAGTGAAGGTGTATATCGATATAACTATTTTTTTGAACCTTTTTTGTTTAATATTGTGCACGTCGTAAATAAAAGATTGGTATTTTAATGAAGAAAATTTAGATTAATGTTATTATAATGGTGCAATATTGGCAACACCATTGGCCTCATGCACCCCAAAAATTTCGACATGATAACAGCATTATCAAGAATTTTTTTTCTCTTTAAGATTAGATTTATGCTATTTTGAATTTTCTTTAATAATTCCTCTAAATCTGCAAGTTTTGCTATCGCTTTTTTCTAATTTTCGAGCGTGAAACGCGAGTGCCGTGATGAGAATGTTATCCTTAAAGTCAAAGTACTTTAAGAAAATTAAATGTTTAAAAAATTTCACTTACATCCATTGTACACAAATTTTTTAGGAATTAAAAAAAGGGCGAACCTCCTATAAAATTAAATTTTGTTGTTGCTTTAAAAATTGATTTACTATAAAGTTATTTTTTTAAAATGTTTTAAAATTTTCAATTAATTTATTCGTTTACTCAATAGAAATTAATTTGAAGAGGAATAACTTATTTTAATAAATAATCTGGGTTTGTTGATTTCGTTAATTACAAAGAACTGGCCAATCAACGGCGCAAAATTAACGAACTAAGTCTGAACAGCTGCAGTGCCGCCCTTTTTTTTCTCGATAAAAAATTTATTCTAATACCTTTAAACCTTACCTATTTGTATAATTTATTTCAGCGCATTTTAATATAAAATACTAGTTCTTCCTAATAAATTATACAAAACAGGTCATTTAGATAAAGCTTCCACCTTAAAGTAACTACTTCTGTACTTATTTAAACTCTATGTGTAATTAAATTTACTCTTTTCAATAAAATTAATAAAAAAAATTTCTTTCTATTACAGGTATCACTTCAATATTTAGTTAAATGAACTAAAAAATCTGAAACTACTACAAAATCTCATTCTACCAAACTGATTCTTGGGTCATTCAAGTACTTTCTGATAGAATAATTAATACAAGTTTTAAATGAAATTCATGAATTTTTGAACTATACAATTTAGATAAAAAGTAATTAATGATAATAGGTTATTTAATTGTAAAAGACAAACGGAGCGTGTAGCGCAACGTAAGAAAATGCGCGCATCAATATCGGACCGCGAAGCGGGACGATCGTCCTACGCGCGCCCCGGGGCGCGCTCAATTATGCGAGCGAAGCGAGCTCCTACGCGCGAAGCGCGTGATGAGAATGTGGCCGCCCCCGTAGGGGGCTGCCGGATTTTTTTATTATCCAATTTTCTCAGTGTAAATTATTTTTTATTAACACTAATTAATTAATTAATTAATTAACATCTCGAAGAAAACGAAAATGGACATTTTTTTGTGTGTTGAAAGTATACTTTTAAACTTTCTAAAAAAAATTTGAAAAATAAAAAAAGACCGATTTTGAAAAAAGTAAAAAACTTTTTATTTTTAAAAATGGGGTAAAATTTTGAATTTTTTGAAAATTTTTTTTACCAATCGAAAGAGCACAAAAAGACTTTTGGAAAACATATGCATAATAATCGGGAAAAATTAGGAAATTTTCAATTCTGGTTATGGAAATAGGCACGGAAAGAAAAAATTCAGGAAAAATTACGGAACTCTGTTGAGTAATTCTGGATATCGCGACCATTTCGGGATATTTTCAAACTTATCTGTTTGAATAAGTAACAAAATATTTTGGATATAGTCTAAAATATTTTCTCATTTTTAGCTAAAATGAACATTAATAATTCAAGAAGAAATCAAATGAAAATTTGCTTAGTCCATTTCAGAAATTTAAAAAAAACTTCTTTACTCATTGACGAGTTAAGGCGCTCGCACATCTCCGGCTGCCTGCACAGGTAGCCTCCCACCACGCAGAAAACGTACAAGAGTAAGAGAGACAGAAAATTCAAATTTAAATCTACTCACTCTCTGATTGGCAGGCAGCCAGAGGTGTAAATGCTCCCTTACTACATGAATTTCTCATAAAGCCTCATATGAAAAATTACGGAACTATTTTTTAAAATTCTTAGCTAAGAAAGACAAAAAAAATTTTGTTCTGTTTCTCCTTCCATCACTCACATTTTTTTGTAAATACACGCGTAGACATAAAATATAACACACACATGAAAAAGATTGTATAAAGAATCTGAATCAGAAAATTAATTTTAAAGAAAATTTGACTGCAGGCGGATTCGAACTCTCGTCCCTAGGTATTGAAATCTGGCGTGTATCCTCTGAGCTAAAACAGGTACATAACTTTTGTTTCTTAGTAGAAATTTATATGAAACAGTATGCGGAGTGCATACAAACTCATACACAGTGGCAATGGGTGCGATGCGCAGTGGTTAACTGCGCATCAGAGTCAATTTCGAGTTCCGTAATGTTTCAGGTTCAAATCCTGAAGTTTTCCATAACGAGCAAAATGAAAAGTTAAGAATGTAAATAGAAATATTCATTCGAACTTTTATAAAATTTTGTGAACTTTAAAAAAGAAACTACTAAATTTATTTAAAGAAAGTACTAAAAAAAAGTTCAGGAAAATCTCAAAATAATTTATTTTGAGATTTTCCTGAACTTTTTCGGACTTTAAACTGAACAGATTTACTGAATTATTTCAGGACTTTTTCTTGAACGTTTTCTTTCCGTGTGGCAGCGCATGTTTCGTCAACACTGTACAAATACTGAGGCAGGATTAAATCTTTTAAAAGAAAAAATGATTGATTCCACAATGACTTTGAATAAATTTTTAAAAATATAACTTACGGATATTAATGAACACCCTGTACACACACTAGGTTAAAAAAAATTAAATGTCTTTGGTTATCCTACATTTTTTAACATAATACCAAATGCAGTTCCCATCCCAGTGTGCAAGGGTACAGAACAATTCTGTAACAGTTCTAGAACAAAAAAGAACAGGTTCTAGAACTTGTTACTAACTGGTTACTAAAAATGTCTTCCCCTTGAAGGAACAGTTCTAGAACAGAATCTGTAACAGTTCTAGAACAGTGTTCTAGAACAAATCCATAATAATTACATAACAACATTTTTTTAAAATGATCTTTTTGCTTGAATAAAATAAGAAAAACATTTGTTATACATTTACATAAAAGTCGAAATTTATTCACTGTTAATCCTCAAATCAGTTCTAACACACATGAAAAATTATTTTTGATTTTTTACAAATAATAAATTTAAATACAAATTTGAAAAACAATTTTTAAAAGTAATGAAAAACTTACGTATAAACTTATGTATAATTCATACAATCTAGTTTGGAGCATTACTGTAATCATTTTAATTATTCGCACGCAACATGGCAATAATCACGCATTTATTGTCATTAAGAGCGATTTTTAAACATTTACGTTTAACTTTTATATTCAATAAATATTTGTTCCTATGAATTTCACTATCTTCTTTATTTATCTTTACTTCTTATAGGCACACATTTTTTACATACCAGAAAACAATTGTTCTTAAACAATGTTACTTTTATTTTATAAAACACTTCTAGAACATTCGCAATGGAACTGTTCTATAACAAAGCAGGAACCATGCTATGGCTCACTTCTAGAACAAATCTAGAACTAATGTTCTAGAACATTGCATTACAGAACAAATGTTACAGAACAAATCTATAACACAGTTCTAGAATTGTTCTATAACAAAATGATAACAACTGTTCTAGAACACTGTTACCTTTTTGTTATAGAAAAGTTCTAGACCGTGCACACTGGGATAGAAGAAGATGGAGTTTCAGGTTCATAATATTTTTTCGATAATAATGTCAAAACTAATTATGCCTTACTAAGACTTACCCTTAAATTGTTTTGTAACGAATGTTCTATAAGAGTTCTAACATCAGCAGGTATGAAAAGTATCAATAAATATTTTCATTAAAAATTCTGATCCCATTGAAATGCCTTTTTGTATTGAATGCACTTTTTACCAAAACTGAATATTTTTCGAGAAAAATAAAAAAACTGCAAAGTGTCATGAAACCCAAAAACACTTTTTTCTAAAACTCTTGATGTGAGTTTGGAATTTGGAAACCGAAATATCGTGTTCAAAGAACAAAAATACATTGGAGACCTCCTCCGCCATCAAAAATAAAACAAAAAAAGTCGAATTTTGCAAGTCTGTGTAATATATTAACATAATAGAGTAAAACATTGACGGCGTGAGCTAAAAATGAATCACAGATACAAATATGTAGTGCTAAACTATAATAAATTTAACATGTAGAATAAGTTCGGGATAGATGGTCATACTTTTTTGAAATGTCTGTAAAAATAAAACGGATGCAGTTTATATATTAAATTTTTTTGCTAATTAATTTTTGTGAAGTTGTATTGTTAACATAATATACGTATTATACTTTGAAAAAACAAAATAATATTTAAAATATTATAAAATATTGCAATCTCTCCCGAAATGTACAGGTAAGATGGCCATAGGTCTCTGGGACAGATGGCCAATCCTTTAGATTTATTTTGATTTACGGGAATATTATGCTTTAAAATCATTTATAGAGCCCTTCTCTTCTTTTAAAAACAATTTTTAAACATTTGTTATTAAATTCAGAATAATATTCATCAAGTCAAAGATAACAAATATTAGAGTGAATCCAAATTTCATTCATTTTTCATTGATTTAATGTTTTCTTTAGCGAATTAACGAATTTAAGGGCTTCACCCTCACATAGTATGTCCATCTCTCCCGAAATTATAAGACAAAAAGATACATATATTATTTAAATGAATAGAATTAGTGTCTAATTTCTAGATTATTACAAAGCTTATAGTTCGTGTACCGTTCAAGAAATCAAAAAATTGACAATTATTCCAAAAAATTACACTACTACAATAAAAAATGTGAACATAACCCCTGTTTTCATTTCAATATTTTTATTTAATTTTCATTTTATTTTATAACATTAGTACTTTTATATTATTTTTTTTCATTTCTGAAGCACAAATAATTATAAATGAAGTAAATTTGATTTGACTTCCATTTTTTTTTAATTTTAGGTATTTACAGTAAGCTAAGAATATATTTTCATAGAAAAAGGAAATATTTTGAATATTGTTATATGTATTAAGTATTTATGTATTTATTATATTTTATTATTTGTTTGAAAATAATTTTATTAAAAGAAATTATAATTTTTATTACATTGTTCAATATATGTGAGGCTCCACGAGAAAAGGGACCTATCGCGACAAAAAATTAATTTCTAGCTTTATATGCGAATCGATAGTATTTGAGTTGCTCTTTTATATAGAAATGTCAAAAATAATATTTTTCTAATTACTTTTTTTGTAATAAAGCTTTAAACATGACCATGTCAATCGCGTTCCAGCACGGACTACGGAAACCATCCCCACCACCACTGCTACTAGTATACTTGGTGTATCCGTCAGACGTAGGAACGATGTAGTAGTAAAGTAGTGGGGTTGATTTTCGCTGGTGCGTCTCAGCCAATCAGAACGTTCAACTTTAAACGCCTTTCCTGTATAATTCTGTTTTGTCGCGATAGGTCCCTATTCTCGTGGAGCGTCACTGTATAAATGAAAAATAAAATCATTTCAATGTCATAAACAATTTCATAAAATTACAGAAATGTATTTTTATTTTATTATTAAATTCCAGCTACCTTTATAGATTGAAAAAAAAGAAAAAAGAATTTTCTCTTTGTTATTACAAATTATACATTACTTATTCTATATATGAGAGATTCTTTTTCAATCGCCCCAGCCCAAAAAGTCAATGTTCTGGGATTGGCTTCATACTTTGATAAATTGTTGTCCTATATGATACTAATAAATCTCTAAAATATAAACTAATTAAAAAAATATTTGTAGAAAGTAGAGGGGGTTGAAGTTTTGACGTTAAGGGTAACATTGTCATTTTCAAATCCGTTTAACTATGACAAAAGTTAATGGATTTTAATTGATCTATAATGAATTTTATTGCATTTTTCACGTACTTTTCAAAAATGTATACGAAATTTAAAAAAAAAAATTTTTAACCCCTTTTTTTTCAAAATCAACCCTTATTTTTCGATTTTCACCCCTTCGGGTATTTTTTTTTTTTTTTTTTATTTTCATTGGAAAGCTGAGGTTTTTTCCCATGAGCTATGTAAATATGAAAATGGGACAACAATAATTTTGTGAGTAACAGAATATTAAAGTAGGCGGTGCCTACCTGGAGATCATCTTTGAGGATTTAGGTAGGCACCGCCTAATTTAATATTTTGTTTCTCACAAAATTATTGTTGTCCCATTTTCATATTTACATAGCTCATGGGAAAAAACCTCAGCTTTCCAATGAAAATAAAAAAAAAACAAAAAAAAATTCCCGAAGGGGTGAAAATCGAAAAATAAGGGTTGATTTTGAAAAAAAAGGGTCAAAAAATTTTTTTTTTAAATTTTGTATACATTTTTGAAAAGTACGTGAAAAATGCAATAAAATTCATTATAGATAAATTAAAATCCATTAACTTTTGTCATAGTTATACAGATTTGAAAATGACAATGTTACCCTTAACGGCACCGCCTACTTTAATATTCTGTTACTCACAAAATTATTGTTGTCCCATTTTCATATTTACATAGCTCATGGGAAAAAACCTCAGCTTTCCAATGAAAATAAAAAAAAAAAAAAAAAATACCCGAAGGGGTGAAAATCGAAAAATAAGGGTTGATTTTGAAAAAAAAGGGGTTAAAAATTTTTTTTTTTAAATTTCGTTTACATTTTTGAAAAGTACGTGAAAAATCCAATAAAATTCATTATAGATAAATTAAAATCCATTAACTTTTGTCATAGTTAAACGGATTTGAAAATGACAATGTTACTCTTAACGTCAAAACTTTAAACCCCTCTACTTTCTACAAATATTTTTTTAATTATTTTATATTTTAGGGATTTATTACTATCATATAGGACAACAATTTACCAAAGTATGAAGCCAATCCCAGAACATTGACTTTTTGGGCTGGGGCGATTGAAAAAGAATCTCTCATATCTATATGCAACTTTAAATAAATGAAAATGGGTCATTTTTCATATTATTGTTTAATTTAAATTATTGAAAAAAATGAAAACTGACGGTGGTATTTGCTTTATTTTTTCCAAATATCAAGCAAGTACTTCTCTTATTTTAATCTCTGATTTGACGGTATTAAATGAAGTGGCTTCTTGATCAATTTCTTCCATGTCGCTTTCTTCAGTCTCAATTTCTTCAATTATTTCATTTGCACAAGAATTTGGATTTCCGTATAATTTTTGATAATCCTTTTCATCGTTGAATTCTTTGGACATGACGAAATTGTGTAAACATATTATACATTTTACAATATTAATTGAAGTTTGTAATTTAAGTGAGAGCATTGCAAGTAATATTCTCCATCGGCTCGTCATTATGACAAATGAAATTTCTATTGGCATGCACGCGCTTCATAAATTAAAATTAATAATAAGTTGTTTGTAACGTCCATTTTCTAATTCTTGGGCAAAGCCTGTTGCGTCAAAAACGCTTGAATCTGACAAAGATCCTTTAATTTATAAATTTTTTTTTTAATTTAATACAAATTAATGTGAATATTGAAAAAATTAAAAAACCTTATATTATTAAAAAATGTAAACATTTTTGTTTTTAAACTTACCATAGTCTCCGACATCAAACCGGGTGTTTTCGGCGTTCGCCTGTGGTTAACTACAGAGTTAAAAGGGGTGCTCAACTGAAAATTTAATAAAGTGCGAATTGCTAACGTGTGAACGAGAACAGAGACTTTACTTTCTAACCTTTCTTACTGAACGATTGTTGAATGGTGGTCACGCTTTGCTGTACATGAAATTTTTATTTAGTGAAATTTTAGTTTTATTTTATGAAAAATGAGTGATAATCAAATGTACGAAATTATTAATACTGTGGTGGACGAAGAAACTGGGGCCTTGATAATCGAACCAACAGAGAATAGAGTATTATGTTGGGTGCGAGATTCAAAGGGTAAGTATTACGGAATTTTAAACTAATAATTTAAAAAAAATAATTGATAAAACTTTAACCAAGGCTGAACCATACGAGAAATACGAAGAAAATTATCTTAAAAACTGCTTGAAAAAGAACAATTTTAGATGCTTACTTGTCCTTTTATAATAACTTGTACTTTTTATAATAAAAGTATAATATAGTCGGTGAAAATTTCCCAACTGCGCTACCTAAAACTGACTTTTAAAATTTTAAATATTTTTTTTCATAATGTATTGTAGGAAGTCGAATTAAAAACATTTCTGAAATGAGTTTTTTAAAAAAATTAATTTTTTAATTATTTATTAACAATTGAATATTTTGTTACCTTTCCACTAAATTTGCAATTACTCTGTTGCTTGTTAATGAAATATATTAAAATTTGGTGAGCATATAGAAAAATTATGTCTCTTTGAAATGCAATAGAAATTTCAATTAACCTTTATTGCTTATGCAAAAAAAATTGTTTATTTAATAAACAAATTAATATTTAAACTATTTCTCATGTGTTTAGGAAAAAATTTCAAAAACGACATAAATTTACACTTTCTCAACTTCAATTTAAAAAAAAAGTATAGTATAGTACCTTTAAAAAATGAGTAAATTACGCGAATTTGAAAAGCGACGTGCAAGCGCTGGAACAGTTACCACTGCCGCGCGCGGCGCGCTACTACACGTCGAAGCCTATTCTCTGTTATCGAATTATTGACTAGAATTCTTGAATATCAAATTTTTTCTTTATTTTATTATTTAACAATCATATAACTTTTCATTACAACTGGTTTCTGAGAATTTTTTTTAAAAAACGAATATTTATTGAATTATTTTGCAAGTAACAGAATTAGTATCACTAGAGAAAATTTTACATTTCAATGTATAATTTTCTCTAGTGATACTAATTTATACTAATACTAATTTGGCTAAATTAAAATTTGCTTTAGCGAAAATTTAATTAAATAAGAATTTGGTTAAATAAAAATTAGGCTTTAATAAAAATTCCATTAAAAAAATTCGGTTAAATAAAAATATTGCTATTAAAAAATTTGGTCCTACATTAAATTAATTTTCTAAAATTCAAACTTAGTACACATTGAGCGTCCCAATTAAACTCTTTTCGATGAAATAACAAATTTATAAAATTAAATTTGTTCTTATAAATATAAGAACAAATTTAATTTAATTTTAATAATTAATTTATAATAATTTAATAATTTAATTTATAATTTTAAAAAAAAATTTATTTCTTATAAATATAAGAACAAATTTAATTTTATGAATTTGTTATTTCATCGAAAAGATTTTAAATTGGACGCTCAATGTGTACTAAGTTTGAATTTTAGAAAATTAATTTAACGTAGAAACAAATTTTTCAATAGCAGAATTTTTATTTAATCGAATTTTTATTTAAAAGAATTTTTATTTAACCGAATTTTTTTAAATAGAATTGTTATTAAAGTTTAATTTTTATTTAACCAAATTCTTATTTAATTAAATTTTCGCTAAACCAAATTTTTATTTAGCTAAATTAGTATTACTATAAATTAGTATAATTCGATAACAGAGAATAGGCTTCGATGCGTAGTAGCGCGCCGCGCGCGGCAGTGGTGACTGTTCCAGCGCTTGCACGTGGCTTTTCAAATTCGCGTAATTTACTCATTTTTTAAAGGTACTAAGATTTTTTTTTTAAATTGAAGTTGAGAAAGTGTAAACTTATGTCGTTTTTGAAATTTTTTCCTAAACACATGAGAAATAGTTTAAATATTAATTTGTTTATTAAATAAACAATTTTTTTGCATAAGCAATATAGGTTAATTGAAATTTCTATTGCATTTCAAAGAGACATAATTTTTCTATATGCTCACCAAATTTTAATATATTTCATTAACAAGCAACAGAGTAATTGCAAATTTAGTGGAAAGGTAACAAAATATTCAATTGTTAATAAATAATTAAAAAATTAATTTTTTTAAAAAACTCATTTCAGGAATGTTTTTAATTCGGCCAATGGTCTTGACGGTACTGTGCAAAAAGCGTCACTTTTAAAACATAAAGAAAATGCAATCGAAATGCGATCTTCTATTCAAATGTGCAGCAGTTATTTCCAAGAAATAGGTAAAGGCATTCCACATTCTTGTAAAGGTCCTTCTTCTTCCAATGCACGTGATAATGTGTTCAATATAGTCGAACAATTACCTGAGAAACAACAGAATCAAATAGTTACTACTCTTTTGAAAAGAAAACTTGTGAGTAATAAAAGAGGAGAAAATGAGATTGTTTTGAACACGTTGGGTTCAAAGGCTCGCATTACTGTCAATAAGAAAAAAGAGAAAGAAGTAGTCTTTTCTGCTCAAAGTTTGGATAAATTTCAAACTGATACTGGATGTTCAACAAATTATATGAAAAAATTGGTAAACTTCATTCGTACTTCTGCTGGAAGAAAATCAGTTCCTTCAAATCATAATCAACATATGTATGAAAAATCAAAACTAATGGAAAACTTTTATAAAGAAGGTCTTTATGAATTTGAAACGACTAAGGAAGGAATTAAAAAAAGACCAGTCGTGTATGCCAATGCAACAGAACTTCTTGACTTTCTTTTTGAGAAACGAAACATTGAGCATATAGAAGAAACAAAAATAAAACTAATGGCAGATGGAGGCCAAGTGTTTTTTAAAATTTCGATCTCAATTTCAACCTTAGATGACGAAAAAGAGGAAAATGATTCAGATACACTTAAAGGTAAGAACGTTTCATATTACTCCACTGGCGGAAGTATTGCAAATGAACGAAAAATGACTAGCGTCTACAAATTGATTTTACTATGCGTCGTTCCTCAGATTAAAGAGACCTATGAAAATTTCAAAACCTTAGTTGAATTAACTAAACTGAATGAGATACCTTTCAAATTTCTTTCGGACTTGAAACTTCTTCTCCTTGCTAATGGACAGCAAACGGCGACAGCAACTTACCCTTGCCCTTATTGTTTTATTACATTAAGTGAATTGAATAGTTATGATAAAATCACTGATGATAATGATTCGAATAGAAATGAAGACGATCTTGATTTAAAGAGATACAAACACTTGAAAGATGACTATTTCCAATTTAAAAGTATGGGTAGCAAAAAAATCAAAGCCAAAGAATGCCATAGTACAATTCATCATCCTCTTTTTATTGAAGAAGGTAATAGTGAAGATGATGAGATGTTCGTGATCCAGAAGTGTGTTCCTCCTGAACTACATCTGTTACAAGGGTTTGTCAATCACCTTTTTTGGGATGGTATAGTTAAAATAGGTGGTATCGGAGAGGAAAAGGCTTTGCTGTGGCCAAACAAACTAGGCATATCTCACAAAAGCTATCAAGGAAATATTTTTGAAGGCAATCATTGTCGAAAAGTTCTTAAAGAAGCGGATAAATTACAGGATCCTGAAATTTACAAAGATGTCGGACCACTTCGATTACAGCCGTATATTACTTCATTTAAAGCAATGAACAAAATCGTTGACTCTTGTTTTTCCCCAAAACAAGCGGATCTTAGTGAAATTGACAAAAATCTAAGCGAACTTCGTGAAGCTTTGAAAAGTACTGCGATTTCTCAAACTGTCAAAATCCATATTATTCTGGAACACTTAAAACAGGCCATTACATTTCTAAATAATGATGGTTTAGGATTATGGTCAGAGCAGGCCGGTGAGTCGGTTCATAGAGAATTCATTAAATTCTGGGACAGGTATAAAATGAATATGATCGACGAACCCACTTTTGCAAGCCGATTAAAAAAAGCTGTAGTGACATTTTCGTCCCAGCATGTTTGAAAACTTGATATGGTTTAATGAAAAACGCAAAAAAAATATTTAAAAAACAAACAAAAAAAATTAAAAACTTTTAAAAAATACAAAAAAAAAATTAAAAAAAAAAAGAGGAGTGCAGTGTAAGTTACCTCCACGTGGTGCACCCTGGAAACGTATAAAACCCGCTAAACACTTACATAAATTTACCTGTCTAAATATATACACGCGCGTGCCTTTTTTTATCCGCAACAATTGATCGTATAAAAAAAAGTAAAATGTGGATAACTTTGAAATAGGAGCAGCTAGGATTTCATTCTAAACGGATTTTTCACCTACAATCATCCATAAATACAACCCCACTTTCAGTTTTTCTTGACACTTTTGTTCAACCTATCGTCGCTTCCTGCCCACCGTGCCTAAACATCTTCTATTATATTAAGTTAACAAATTTCTAATAGCGACACCGACAGATGACCTCGACATCGACCTTAGAAAATTTATTTTCACTTATTTTCAAATAAAAAATTAAAATGCTTTGCCTTCCCTACTGAAAATCCCTGTACAAGATCTTGTACAATTTCCTGTACAGGATCAGCAACTGAACTTGTACAAGTTCTGACCAGTTCCTGTACAGGAAAATGCATACAAATTTGGAACAAGTTCATGTGTGAGATCTTGTATAAGATCTGGTGCAAGATCTTGTACAAGAAAGATACTTGTACAAGAAAATGTACATGATCTTGTACAATTTCATGTATAAGTACTTGTACATGAACACGTCCATGTTCTTGCACATGTTAATTCATGTTTTTCTTTACTAAAAATTAAAAACTTCAAAGGCTGCGCAATAGTTTACTTTAACCTTTACAGCTGCGCAATAGTTTTTAGCATGCATGAGTTACAAATCTTAGTGGTTGAAATTATCAAAATCTCAAATTTTATTAAAAAAAAAAATTCTACAACTATACATGTGCAAGAACATGAACGTGTTCATGTACAAGTATCTTTCTTGTACAAGATCTTACACATGAACTTGTTCCAAATTCGTATGCATTTTCCTGTACAGGAACTGGTCAGAACTTGTACAAGTTCAGTTGCTGATCCTGTACAGAAAATTGTACAAGATCTTATACATGGATTTTCAGTAGGGTTATGCATTTAGAATCTTACATGTTTTACAGTATTAGCATTATTTCCAATTTTAACCCTAAAAAAGGGTTGTTAATAATTTGACTATGTTTCCTTTCAACGAATTTAAAGTTTTGTTTCCTTTTCTACCTTCGCAATTTGAAATTGGCCGCCACTTCGTTTTCGCTTTACCCTCTCTCTCACCAGCGTCCCATACGCCCTTCCACAACTCACAAACGCCTTCACATTGCAAAAAAGGGAAGGGATGGCTTTGAACTACGACGTACCAGGCAGTTATAACTAATCATCGGAAGCAATAAGTCGAAGTGTTTGTTCTCCCGTTGCCGGTCTTTTCTTTTCAACGCCAAGTGGCAAGTAAGTACTTGTTTCAAATGTTAAACTTTGTCAGTAAAATATTGTAATTTTGAAGAAGAATAAAACTCACATTTTTTTTGGTACTTTTATGAATTTTTGTCTTTCCTTGTCCACTCACAAAATTCATTTTAGTTTATTTTTTACTTTAACATTTTTGGTCCTTCGAGCCGGATAAGGGAGAGACAATAATTCCATATTAGATAAATCAGATAATTCAAATGTACTATTTAGTTGCTGCCCTGCTGCAGCCGCCTCGAGCAGGCTTGATGGTTATTGCTTACCTTGTGCTGTCGTGCTGCAGCCGCCTCGAGCAGGCTTGATAATTCTTACTTACTTTCTGCTGCCGTGCTGCAGCCGCCTCGAGCAGGCTTTGATAAATCATATTTACAATTGCTGCCGTGCTGCAGCCGCCTCAAGCAGGCTTGATAAGTCACACTCATTTTCTGCTGCCGTGCTGCAGCCGCCTCAATCAGGTCTTGATAATTTATACTTACCATTGCTGCCGCGCTGCAGTCTCGAGCATTCCTTGACATTTCTTTGTTTCACAGCTTAACAAGTTACAACTTTTTCGTGCTCAGCCTTATTCTCATTTAAAGTTATAATTCATCGTTCAGTGCCTTTTTCCATTCTATCAACATGAACTACTAAAACGCTTCTGGGAACAAGAAGATATAAGCGGCCCTCCGATAAAATCCATTGAGGATCAAGAATGTGAGCGATTATTTATTGACGGTTGTCAACGTCACATTTCAGGTCGTTACAGCGTTCGACTTCCTATACGGCCGAACGCACTATCAACACTCGGAGAATCACTACCGAGAGCCAGACAAATGCTCAATGCCTTGCATAATAAATGGAAAAACGATAATGTATTAAAGGCTGAATACTCTCGCTTCATGTCTGAATACATATCACGAGGTCACATGCGTCTTCTCTCTCCTTCAATCCATTCCGACAAAACAAAATCCATCTGTTATATTCCTCATCACGCAGTTTGGCGAAATGCAGATGGTCAAAACAAAGTTCGCGTAGTCTTTAACGCATCAGATAGAACCTCATCGGGTATAAAATTGAATCAAATATTTTATACAGGCCCGAAACTGCAAAATAATCTCTCAACAGTACTGATGCGATGGAGACTTCATCGAGTGGTATTTTCTGCAGACATCGAAATGATGTATCGTCAGATTCTGGTGGATGAAAGAGACATTGACCTTCAGCACATTGTTTGGCAGCAACCAGGTCGTGAGGATGTTGATCACTTCCAACTCCTTACTTTAACATATGGCACGTCCTGTGCCCCTTATTTAGCCATTAGGACATTGCACCAGTTAGCTGCAGATGAGGGACAGAAGTATCCTAAAGCAGCAAAAGTTATACGCGATAATATTTATGTCGATGACATATTTACCGGAGATAATGATGAGCTCTCAGCCATTCAACTTCGTGATGAATTAATTAGCCTCTTAAAATCAGCCGGAATGCATTTGAAGAAATGGGTTACCAATTGCCCGTCCCTGTTAAGCAATCTTCCCGAAGATGACTGTCTGCGTCCAACCTGGTTGCATTTTAAAACAGAAAATCCCATCACCGCCCTGGGAATTGCATGGGATCCAATCCACGACGAATTTAGGTTCAGAGAACCAATAATTGATCAAAGGAATGTTCCCACGAAACGAAGAGTTTTAGCCGCAATCTCTAAACTATTTGACCCAGATGGTTGGCTAAGCCCTGTCACCATCGTAACAAAGATCCTAATGCAGGAACTCTGGAAGGCTAAAATTGATTGGGATACACCTCTCTCAAACCCACTGTTAAAAAAATGGTCATCAATACAATCTAGTTTATTCGAAATTAAAAATATTCGTCTTCCACGCTGGATTCGCTTACGTCCTGGTGATGAAGCCGAAATTCACGGATTTGGCGATGCTAGCAAACATGCTTTCGCTTCAGCTATCTACATCCGCGTGACCACACCAGAAGGAAAGCATCATTCGCAACTTTTAACAGCAAAGACTCGCGTCGCCCCTGTTAAAACCATTACAATTCCAAGGGTGGAATTATGCGCAGCCCAACTAACGGTTAAGTTGCTAAATCATGTGCTCACAGAATTAGAAATTTCAATTAAAGCTGCCTACGCCTGGTCTGATTCCCTTAATGCGCTCAGTTGGATAAAGGCAGATGATCCTTCACGATGGCCAGTTTACGTCGCTAATCGCGTGTCGTACATCCAACGAAACCTTCCTAAGGCGTCTTGGCGGTATACTCCAGGTAAAGATAATCCCGCTGACATTGCTAGTCGCAGCGTGGATGCTCGATCTCTGATCGATTCGAATTTGTGGTGGCAAGGCCCTGATTGGCTTTCCAAAGACTCCACGACTTGGCCAACTTTTCCAAAATCGCAGATAAAACTATCTAAAGAAACCATCACGCCCTCGACCTCTCTTCAAATCCTCCTTTTGCATCAAGACAACGCTATTATAACTCGCTTTTCTAGTTTGACTCGTTTATTAAGAGTTATAGCTAGATGTCTAAGATTCCAACTTCTTTTAAAACCAACATTAGAACGTACTGAACTCCTTCGACTGCGATTAACTTCTGACGAAATAAATCAAGCGTTTCTCGCATGCGTTTATCTTAGTCAGAACTGTAGTTTTGAAAAGGAATTGGAAAGCTTACGAAAAGGGAATCTGCCGCGACAAAGTCCTCTTTTGCCATTAAACCCTTTTATCGATCAAAAGGGGATATTGAGAGTTGGCGGCCAACTCACAAATTCTTCTTTGCCTTATGACCATCGTCATCCGGTTATCTTGCACGGCAACAGCCCACTAGCAGAATTAATAATCCAATGGGCTCATAAGACAGCCTTGCACGGTGGATTCCAATTAACTTACTCGCTCACTGTTAAGCGAGCATGGATCATTCGCGGCCGAGTACGAGTCAAAGCTCACATACGAAAATGTGTGACATGTGCCCGGCAAAGAGCTCAGCGATCCGAGCAGCTAATGGGAAATCTTCCTTCTGAAAGAGTAACCGCCAGTTATCCCTTTGAAAAATTGGGCGTAGATTATACAGGTCCTTTCCCCATCAAACGGACTACCGGCAGAGGTGCTCGAACTACTAAAGGTTATGTAGCCTTGTTCGTATGTCTAAGCTCGAAAGCTGTGCACCTCGAAGTGGTTGGGGATCTTACTACACAATCATTTCTTGGTGCGCTCCAGCGTCTCATCGGCCGTCGTGGAACACCTTGTGAAATATGGAGTGACAATGCCACCACTTTTCACGGAGCCGATGCAGAACTTCGTTGGATGTTGCGTGACGCCAATGTCGATTGGAATGTTGTTGAAGACACATTAGCAAACCGAGGTATAAAATGGAAATTCATACCACCTTCAGCACCACACTTCGGCGGACTGTGGGAGGCCAACATCAAAACAGCAAAGTCACACCTGAAGAAGACTATTGGGACACGTCCTCTTACATATGAAGAGTTATCCACATTGGTTGTGGAAATTGAAGCGTGTATGAATACTCGCCCTTTGCTTCCAATCACTGGTGATCCTGAAGATATTGATGCTCTCACCCCGAATCACGCTTTACTTGGCAGAGCTCTGTATTCATTTCCTGAAGCATTAACCATAAATGAGAATTTGGACTACATTACTCGTTGGCGCCTAGTTAAGGCATTAAGGGACACTTTTTGGAATAGATGGTCTCGGGACTATATTCATACACTACAGCAAAGAAATAAATGGGCAGTTAAGAAACAAAATTAACAAACAAACGACTTAGTGCTAATTCTCGATTCCTCATTGCTCAAAAGGGGAAGTTGGCCTCTTGGTAGAATTATCAAAGTCTTTCCTGGCAGTGATGGGCTTGTTCGTTCTGCCTCTATCCGCACTGCATCTGGAATATACACTCGCCCCATTGCAAAACTATGCTTACTACCAACTACTATGTAAAAGAGTGCACTCTTATGCACATTTCCAATAATTGTATCAAGGCGGGCGGCGCATCATTATCTTCTTATTTCGTTTCTCAAACGAGGCGGGCGGTATGTTAATAATTTGACTATGTTTCCTTTCAACGAATTTAAAGTTTTGTTTCCTTTTCTACCTTCGCAATTTGAATTTGGCCGCCACTTCGTTTTCGCTTTACCCTCTCTCTCACCAGCGTCCCATACGCCCTTCCACAACTCACAAACGCCTTCACATTGCAAAAAAGGGAAGGGATGGCTTTGAACTACGACGTACCAGGCAGTTATAACTAATCATCAGAAGCAATAAGTCGAAGTGTTTGTTCTCCCGTTGCCGCTCTTTTCTTTTCAACGCCAAGTGGCAAGTAAGTACTTGTTTCAAATGTTAAACTTTGTCAGTAAAATATTGTAATTTTGAAGAAGAATAAAACTCACATTTTTTTGGTACTTTTATGAATTTTTGTCTTTCCTTGTCCACTCACAAAATTCATTTTAGTTTATTTTTTACTTTAACAAGGGTTATTTTGCAATTTTAACCCTAACAAAAGGGTTATTATGCAATTTTAAGGAATTTTTTTGTAATTCGTTCTTTCATTTCTAAAACATTTTCGCAATTCAATTGTTATTATTTATTTTTTCTTGTGTAGGCGATGTTATTAATTCATTATTATTTTTATTTAATATATAATTTTTTTCATTTGGCGCAGCCGTTACTATTCAACGCAGCCAATCTACAATTTTTGTTATTGATGAAGCATATTTTATATACCTACATTCTTTTTTGGAGTTTTATTTTTTCTCCTTTTATATGCAATTTAATTTAGTATAATATTATTTATATAATTTTTTCATATGGCGCAGCCGTCAAAATTCTTAAAGATACAATTTCATAAAATAGTTTTGGAGAGAATATCTTCTTTCTGTTATTTAATAGAATTATTATAACATTTATAAAAATTATTAACAAATTTCTTAAAAATTTAAAATTTGAGGAAAAAAAATATATATAATGTAATATTAATTTAATAAATAAATTAAAGACATAGGGTCAGTTGGGGTAAATCGAAACAGTAGTTATTTCAATTAAATAAAAAATTTTAAAGTTCATACGGCCTTTAACATTGAACCTTAGTTCACCCCCAACAGGCACTAAGTATTCTCCCATTTTCCATTTGTCAATTACCAGCAGTATAAACGAAGATATTTCCTATTGCATAAGAAACTCTTGACTCGCATTTGGATAAAAATAAACTAAAAATTCATATTATTATTTATAATTGTCTCTTATTAATACTACAACAAAAATCGAAAATTTTGGATATGTATGCCTGTAAAATTATTCTTTTGAAAACTTACTCAAAACAATTTTTTTGATAAGTCCAGAAATATTAGGGAAAATGCGTTAATGTCAAATTTAAAATAACTCAAGTCAATCTTGGTCAAGATTATGACTATTCGTTGGCTCTAAATAATAAAATTGTCCAAATCAAGATAATTTTTATACAATATTAATAAAATATTAATTTAAACATAAATTATTTATAAATATAAACAAACTGCAATAAGTAAACAATAAAATGTATAAGTCTAACCGAGCGTCCGAGGTATGTATCGTTAGTTCTAAATTAAAATGTTAAAGTTAAGGGTATGTCCAACATGTGAAATGTAAACAAACCATCCACATTTTTCGCACTTCTCATTTAAATAGAAAATAAAAATTTGTAATTTCTTTTTGTGAAAATGGTAAATTGATACAGTAGACTAGGTAACTATACTTTATTTAACTAATTATATGAACAAATAAGTATAATTATAATGAAATGAAAAGTATACTGAATTAGCAATTATTTCAAGATTACGAAAAATTTAACTGTTGGAGTATATCTGATGTACGGACGAAGAGGACCTAGGCGGGAGAAAGTGTTGGAAGGGGTATAATTTCAGAATTTTACACTTTCCCACATGTAACCGACTAATCGCTCAACTCTTTCTTCCCCCTTACAGGGGTTCTACATGGGAACGAAATCGCAAAGTCGTTGCGAGCATCGTACCCCTCCATCCCATCTACTCTGTACACTCCCCTCCGTGATGTCAGGAGGGGAAAACGTTAGGTAGATGGCGCAGTAGGATTGCTGTTACAGCGGTTCACCCAAATGACTCTCTAATGGTTAGCACCAGGAAAAAGTGGGATGAATGTTGATCGCCGCCGCTTCGCGGCAATGGTGGCGCTGGATGTGCTTTCGGGCCGACTTTTAAATAAGTGAATGAAAATAACAATAATTTCATCTTTTCTTTTTTGTTAATCTATAATTGTGGTAGATTTTCTTTATGAATAAAAGGATAATTAAATATAAAATAATAAAAATAAAATATCTCGCATCAAGTACAAATTTATAAAGGAAGCAAATAATTTCACAAACTGGTATTAAAGTATATGTGCAAAAATTCAAAATAATAAATTATTTATTCAATATTTACTGTAGTTATAATTTATAATTATAATATTATATATTTTTATTATAAATAAATTAAAATTTTTATTTTTTTTATATATTAGATGAACATTGTCATAACAGATAATAAAATAATAATAAAATAATCCAAATAATAAAATACATCAGATACAATTTTTATACTTTTATGTTGAGTAAAACTTCGCTATTTTTCGAAAATCAGTGCTTTTTTTTTGTGATCTGCCACCTGAATTTTAGCATATTGCCGCATGCGATTTTGCAAGTAGTAATGAATTATGTATGCTAAGACTTCTTGAGCGTGATCAGCGCATGGAAAACTAAAAGTTTGTTGAAGAATTTCATCAACTACAACGTCATAAACATTACTTTTGTTAGAATTTTGAACAAAACTAAACTCAATCACTTGCAGGAAGTTATAAAGCCTGATATTAGGATGTTCGATTCTAATGCTATTTTCGTCTTCTTTTTCTCTTGTTACGAGTTGAGCAATGGGATGATTTGACATAAATGTTTTTTCTGACGATTCTAAAAATCCAGTTCGGCAGGTTTCACATTTCACAAATTTTATGAAATTTTTACAAATGCTTCCTGTAACAAAGTAAATAAGGCACTCTGTTACATAGGGAAGGTCATAATCGTGATCCAAAGCGTTCGTAAAATCAGTAAAATCGTTATCGTTTTGCTCAATGACAATATTTAATTTTGTTTTAATATTTTCGATAAAAGATGGTTTTTTCTCCGATTTGTAAATTTCCTTCAATTTTGACATTGAAATTAAAGGTTGACCAACATTTTCTGGCAAGGAACAATTTCCGGTTTTAGGTGGTTTTAAAATACTATAAAATGATAATATTTTATAAATTTGCAGGAAAGTTGGAGTCGCTGGGTGATCATTACAAGCTCCTGATAGTCGTACTGTTCCAAAAAACCTCTGTACAAAATAAATACATGAAAAATGTTTATTAAAAATTATAAATACAAAAATATTTGCCAATAATTAATCGCACGCGCTCTGAAAAGTTACAATAAATATAAATTTTCAAAATATGTTAATAATAAAATATAATTACATTATAATTAATTTATAAACAATTCGCAACTATTAAATTATTAAGTACTACTACCGCACTGCCACCACCATCACCACAATTATTATTATTATACGCCGCACTTTTTTCGCCTGCTTGCGCGCTCTGTATAAACTCCTTAATCTGATCAGTGAAAAATTTTTCGATTTCAATTATTGATCACTACCTCTTCGTGAGTTTTTGTGAAATTAATAAAATCAGTTAATTTTTCACTTCAGACTTAGAAAGTATCGCGCCAAAATACCTCCAAAGAATCCTGATTAATTCTGCCCGTAAAAACCATTTCTAATTTTTCTTCTTAAATCAAATATTTTATTAAATCTAAAGTAGATCGTAGAGTCATTCGTAATCCTACATCAGCGTCATTGGTGAGAAATTCTTCAGGTGCAATCAAACCCTGGTTAACCCTTTCCTTCCACGAATTTAGCCACATAAGAGAGTCTTCCAATACCTATTAACATCGTAAATAGTAAAATATAGCAAAATTAAATTAAATGAATAGCCTATTAGTTTGTTAATGCAAAAGTACATACACGTATGTCATTACAATTAGGTCGTATTGCTGTTTCGAAACTTGTTCGATTTAGTGCATCAAACATTCGGTCAAAAGTTTCACAAAACTGTGCAGTAGATTCACTATCCTTCAATTTGTCTTCTAATGTTTTATAATAACGTAAACCACGAGCAACGGATTTACTGAAAACCTGTATTAAGAAAATAAATACACTACCGTCCGAAATTGTGCGAACGCTTACACCGCGAGTCATTGAAAAACATACTCGCGTGAAAATAAAGATAACTCTGAGAGAAATTAACGTAGAGACTTTTCCCTTATAGCGTTGGAAAGCTTATTAAATTTCGAAAAAAATGATACCTATTTGAATGAGATTGCTTAAATAGGTTTAAATATATCATGTTACAAAGTTGAAAAAATAATTGTAATTTTTTGCTTATTTCCTACCTTGACTTTAACCTCTTGCATGGTCCAGGAAAATCGACGAAAAAAATTGTCATTTAACATAATTATTCCTTGAAATCTAAGCTTTCCATTGATTCCAAGAACAATAAAAAATGTTGACGGGTTTGCCAGTAATTGAAAAAAAGGACGAGCGTGCACGAAAAAAAATTCGACCGTCAATCGCTCGATTTTCCCGTCTCGCTGCCTCTTTCGTTCGTGCGCCAGGGCCGAAACAGAGAATTTTGATTAGGCGCTTTCCGGGCACCATTAATTTCATTATTTTTGCCTTTTTGTGAACATAAATTATTTGTATAACGCGAAAGATATCATAATTGTGTTATAAGATAATTATACAGTTATTAAAATTAAATAAATGTAATAAAACTTATATATTTCATTATTAAAATATTCAATTTGACCAACGAGGTTTTTGATTCTTAATAATAAATTGTTTAATGATTATAACTATATATTAATTCTTACAAAACTTTAATTGTATAATTATTTTATTATGAGTGATTAAAAAATTAATATCTTTATGTATGTGAAATATTTTAATAATGAAATATATAAGTTTTATTACATTTATTTAATTTTAATAACTGTATAATTATCTTATAACACAATTATGATATCTTTCGCGTTATACAAATAATTTATGTTCACAAAAAGGCAAAAATAATGAAATTAATGGTGCCCGGAAAGCGCCTAATCAAAATTCTCTGTTTCGGCCCTGGCGCACGAACGAAAGAGGCAGCGAGACGGGAAAATCGAGCGATTGACGGTCGAATTTTTTTTCGTGCACGCTCGTCCTTTTTTTCAATTACTGGCAAACCCGTCAACATTTTTTATTGTTCTTGGAATCAATGGAAAGCTTAGATTTCAAGGAATAATTATGTTAAATGACAATTTTTTTCGTCGATTTTCCTGGACCATGCAAGAGGTTAAAGTCAAGGTAGGAAATAAGCAAAAAATTACAATTATTTTTTCAACTTTGTAACATGATATATTTAAACCTATTTAAGCAATCTCATTCAAATAGGTATCATTTTTTTCGAAATTTAATAAGCTTTCCAACGCTATAAGGGAAAAGTCTCTACGTTAATTTCTCTCAGAGTTATCTTTATTTTCACGCGAGTATGTTTTTCAATGACTCGCGGTGTAAGCGTTCGCACAATTTCGGACGGTAGTGTATATTAAAAATAATATTTATTTTTAATTTTAATCTATGTATTAATTTAATTATATTCTTTTAAAGAAAATATTAATTATTTTTTAAGTTTCTGAAGAGGACGATTGTGTCGTTCAAACGTAAAAAATAGTTTTTTATTTTTGACTTGGAATAATCGATATAATCAATTTTATTATTATATCAAGAATAAATTTTAAAAAATTATAAATTTTTAGGTAAAGTAAAATTATTAGACATGCTATACATTTTTAAGATTATTAAAAAATTTTATTTAACATCAGCTTCATGAACAAGTTAGGTTTATATTTGTACTTAATATGAAGACAATGAAATTTATTGAATAAACGTACCTGCACCGCAAGAGAAACACGCATTTTAGAATATTTATCGCCCGTGATATTTACGTGTGCATCTGTTAGTTTCGGACAAATTCTTTCTCCGGCAGGTAAAAGTTTATCTGTATCGTGTAAAATTTTAATATGACTCCACATAATTGGACTTTCATCTGGATAAACCTAAAATTAGAAATTGATTAATATTTTAACACAATATTTAAATCGATAATTTTATAAAAGAATACAAATTTTGTCCCCTCTGCTAAGTTCTTACTCGTAATTGTCCACAGTTTACTAGACGATTTCTTATCGTCTTTATTAAGTGAGGAGCATCCGAGAATAGAAACACTTTGCGTTGTTCTACTGTGGGATGTCGAAACCAATTTTTAAATTCTTGGTCCAGTTTACCACTGCAACCCATCTCGGACCACATCTTCCTATTTGGTTTTCCCCCATCAGCAACAATCCCATGAATTTTTGCGCCTGCTTTTTCTAAAAATATTGTGGCTCTAATTAATAATTTTGCTAAGACGTCTCCACGGGTTGGTCCTTTCGAAGCAAACACTGCCACAGGTTGCGAGTAATTATCATATAAAGGCTGATACATTATGACGAGACCGTGATCAGACATTTCAGGTTCACCTTCCTTTGGAGTATCTTGAATATCCCCAAAATCTTGAATACCTTTAAAAGTCATTGTTTTTTGATCCAAAAGCAAGCTTTTCCGGGTAGACATTTCGTCTACAAGAATTAATCCATGTAATTGGTTCGATGTTTTTCCGTCGAAATGACTCTTTAAAATTTCGAAAAATCTGGGATCAAAACCACACGGGCAGTCTATTTGAGAAAGATACCTGTAAATATTAGTATAATAAATTTTTTCCTGTGAATATAATATATCGTCTTACATATAAAACATTTTAATCAATTCAAAATTTATAAACATTATTTTTAATGTTTCCAATTTAATTATACTTTAAACATAATAGTAATTATATAATTTATATAAATTATTTTAATATTGTATTTTTAATTATTTAAGCAAGGTACCTCCGAATTGTTCTGACGCAGGGTACAGATAAGATTTTATTATCGTAAATCATTCTGTACGTTACAGGTGACCGCATGTGTAGTAGGAGGCAGAGAATGATCCAGTCATCTGAATACCTTCGACCTTTTGCACTTTTAACTTTGGATGCTTTTAAAATTTCCTTAATAGCTAACTGTTCATTCGGGCTAATATTTGAATTTTCAGATAACATTTTATCCACGCAATCGTCAGAAGTTTTACTTAATTTTTCTTGTGATTCTTTTACCGTTGCTTTTAATAGTCGAATAGTAGCTTGAGCTCTTTCCTTCACTCGACCCGTATTTTTAACTATTTTTTTTATTTTTTCAAGTTGCGCTCGTTTTTTCGGACTCAAGTCTTTTGAAAGAAAATATTTCGAGTTCCTGTTCCTTTGACGACGAATAATTTTAGTATTCAACACATGTCCAACATTTTTACAATAATTGCATTGATTGTGACGACCTTTCAGCTTTAAACCTTCTTGTAGTATGATAGGACAGCATTTATTCCTTAAGATATTGATACCATCAATAAACGTAAACGACTGCAAAAGACTGGCATTAATGACATTATTTTCTATATTGAAGCTACCTTGACAAATTTGACATTTATCCACTGTTTCGAGGACATGTGATAAATTTTCTACGCTTTCAAATTTATTACTTGAAAAACCAAAATTAACATTTTCCATGTGTCTCCCATTAATATAAATGAAAATATTCATATCTTCGTCAAGAGTAACTGTTTTATGACAGCCAGAATGAATCTGCCCATTTTTTTCTTTAATTCCGATTAATTTTACGAAACTAATTCCATTTTCGTGATTACAAGTGATATTTGATCGAAGCCATCCACAAGGCAGGACTACACTTTTTTCATCTTCAGCTATTTGCTGAAACAAAGTCTTATTCTCCTCAGGCAACACTTCGTCTTCATCGACATTAATTGTCGCATCACTCGCATCAACGGCACTTTTTTCCGAAACTTCTTCTCTTATTTTATCTTCAGAAATTTTTATTGTTTTACTGCCTATCGGTTCATCAACAATATTCCTATCTCGAGTACGTTTCAGAAATAATGACCTTGGTTTCGCTTCAGGTTTTTCCTTTCGTCCTAAGTTCAAACTTGGTAAAGCATCTTTTTTTAATTCTGGTTTTTTCAGCACAGTCTACAAAATTTTTAAAATATAATTGCTTAGGAATCGAAAATATGTATATAGTGAAAACATAAATTTTAAAAAAATTTATTTTAATAACAAATTTATTTTTAAAATTAATTTTAAAGTATAGTATGATGTACTAATGAAATATATTTTTAATGTAAAGTAAACATTTTATGTAAAATTATAAAATTTAAAACAATGTACCTGTTTACATAATTAATTATTACCCTTTTTCGAAATTTTTTTTGGTAATTAATTTTTAAAAAATAAACGTACAAAGTTTGTAAATTATTTAAATAATATCGATAATTATAAATATAATAAATAACGTACTTTGCCTATGACAGTTCCGTCAGAACTTGTTATCGGTCTTTCAAAAATAAAATCAGTCTTGCGAAAATGTTTTTCGCATACTGCGTCTCCTGCTTTCAAAGTGATATCGTCACGTAAAATTGCAATTTGCCACTTTTTAATTGTTTTTTCGTCCTTAGGTACGTAATAGAAAAAGACTTTTTCGACAGAATTTTTTTTCCTTTTATAACCTGACACATAACCCACTGCCACACACTTCACCATTACGTTAAACAATTTTAACAAATAATATTCTTTATAAATAAATAAATATTAAAAGAAAATTTATTAAAAAATTGTGTTAAACGTATTAATTAATTAATTCAACAATAATAAATTACAAAACAATTCTAAAATAACAACAATAACATTCAAATGCAGTAGAGAATAGACAAAAGTCAAGCCGAAAGGTAATCAGCGCTCCTATTTGGTACTAAAATTTCTGTTCAACATTTTACCTACTGTCAGATGGGGAGAGTCACCCGGGTGCAGCGGTTCTACATGAGAGCGAAATCACAGAGTCGTTGCGAGTCTAGTGCCCCCACCACTAATCTATGTTGGACGACAGCAGTGGTTCTCGGCACTGTGGAAGTTTGTTATAATTGATGACTAATATGTTTTTATAACTTGATTAGTTATTAGTAATTTTCTACTAATGATTGAAACAATTCAAAATAAACAAACGTATATGTTTATATTATGTTTTTAGTATATGTTTATTAGAATTGCAGTTACTATGAAACATAACCTAAAAAAATTAAAAATTTGTTCATTTGTAATATCAGGGTGTCTAACGGTCAGAGAATGTGAGGAAAAAGTCAGAAAAATTTCTATATATATTTTTTTGTCTTAAATAGGCACAAATAAGGTTAGGAAAATGTTATGAAATATCAGGGAGAAGTCATGGAAATATCATGTAACCTAAAAAATTGAATATTTTGATCATTTATAATATCAGGGTGTCTAACCATAAGGTAAAGTGAGGGTGGTTTTTTAGTCAAGAAAAAGTGTGGAAAGTTTCTATAAATATCAACATTTAATTTGATTTTATCGCCATTGTTACTATAATTAGACATTAAATTGTATTTAAATATGTCAGAAACCTTCTCTTGTCTCAAAAAGGTACAAATGAGGTTAGTTAGGAAAAGTCAAGAAATGTCAGGGTGATATCATGGAAAAATCATGTAATATAACCTAAACAAAATGAATATTTTGTTCATTTGTAATATTAGGTTGTCTAACGGTTAGGATAAGTTAGGGTGTGTTACGTTCCGAACTAGGCGTGGTTTTTAAATAAAATGAATTTTATTTACTTGAAAGTAATAAGGCTGATTAATGAGGTTGGTAAAGCCTGATATTTATTTTTATGTAGGATCGTGGTCACTTGTCAAAACTACGGGTTTTGCGTTAGAATAACAAGTCAAATATTCCCCTTTATAACATTTATTGATTAAATAATAATTATATAGTAATGATTATACAATAATGATACAAGTTTACAATTCTTTTACTTACTTTTAGTAATGAAGTCGGATAAATCGATGATTATAGCTTAGTCGTTATAAATTGGTTTTGATTTGATTTGAAATAGTTCGTTTTGTTGCACTTGTGTAACTTTAACGACTTTTATTGTTTTATAACTATTTAAAGAATTACAATATTCTTTATTGCTATTTCTCATCACTCGCACCTTTGACAGGAATGAATTTTATTGCAGGTGTAAGAGAAGAAACATGTACTAAATTGATAAGTTTAGAAAAGAGATAATGCAAGATTTCTTTAGTATTTATAGTTATAAATACGACAGTTATTTCTATTAAATTATTTATTCTAAGTGTTAATTTGCTTCTCTTGCACCTATTGGCTATCAGGAAAGAACTATGTTCTAAGTAAAAAGTCAAATTAACTTGCACCTATTGGCTATCAGGAAAGAATACAATAATTATGGCGAAAGTAAACTAAACGGTCGCTCTACGATGTTAGAGATTGCACCGGAACTTTTGACAAGCTTTATAATGTCACATTATTGAGGAGGGGGTGATCTATAAATAGAATCGCTTACCTTATATGGTAATGATCTACATCGCATATGATAATGAATCTCCTTCTGTCTGGATTCTGGATGCTGACAATGGGCTTTTGAAGATCATATTACACTTGAATCTTCACAATCTTCACATTCTTCACGCGTATAAACAAACAAGCTCGAACTTGTTTCACATTTTGCTTACATATATGCCTTATTATTAGCTTCTCAACTCTCGGAACTTTTATGGTAAAAACGAATGGCATATCTCTTTTGAAATCGATTTCGTTTCCACGCTTTATCCTATCAATATATATATAAATAAATACATTAAAATTTTTTTGAGCAAAAAAAATATTTTAATCTATTAACATTTAATTTGATTTTATCGCTTTTGTCACTATAATTAGACATTAATTTGTAGTTAAATATGTCACAAACCTTTTTTTGCCTCAAAAAGGCACAAATAAGGTTAGTCAGGAAAAAGTCAAAAATTGTCAGGGAGAAGTCATAAAAATTTCATTAAAAAAACATAGCGATAAAGGAATTTAAATTTATACCATTTTATTTTAATACATATTATTTAATATACCAATTGTGTCTGACATGTTCCCCTAAGTATAATTCATGTCATTATAATAATCGAAATTAGAAATATGTTCCAATGCTTCTGATCCATTAGGAACATATTTCTTTTTTTCTTTATGCTCTTGCATATATAATCTTTTTAAATAGTTCCATCTTGATTGCAATTTATTAATTTTTCTTCCATATTAAAATGAAAATAAATTTTTTTATTAAAAAAACTTTAAAAATCAAAGTATAAACAATAAAAGAAAATACAATAAATTTGAGGAAAGGTAGGCACTGCTTGAAATGAAATATTAATTTAGATTATGTACAGTAATAGTAGTGTTTAGATTAACATTGGCACTATAAAGGTATTGCACCATGCATATCTGGCCATAACCTGGTAGTTGAAAATGAAGGTTGAAATCTGTGAACAGAACAGAAAATGGGGCGCACGCGCCCGAGCATCCGGGAGATTTGACCGGAAGGCTGGTACCCCACCGGTCGAATCTTCCGGAGACACAAATATAGGAGTGATAGACTTAGGTATGGAGAGCGCGAAAACTTGAAAAATAATATAAAAAAATAAAAAGTAAAATTAGAATTGAATATTACAAAGTTTTAAAAATCTAAAAACATGAGAAACGATTCTAGCGGAAGGGTTGGTGAGAAATTGAACACTGTTAAAAGGAAGAGGGCATGTTAGAGTTCTTGAAAGGGCCTTTAATTGGTTAGGACGAAAAGCGTCGCATTTGGGACAAGACCAAAGAATGTAATCAATGTACTTTTCGATACCGGGACAATGGGGACAGCTTCCAGAAAAAATATATTTCTTCCTAAAAAGACTAGCGTTTAAATTATAATGATTAGATCTTAAACGGCAAATAGAGACAATCCAACTTCTACGAGATATAAAGTTATGGAACCTGGGTTTTTTCTTGGGTTTATAAAAGAATTGAGTGTATTGTGCACCTTTGTTTTGACCAATTTCTAAAAAGAAAGAGTCACAACTATTGACTAATTCCTTACGGGCTACACTGAAGAAATCCGAGGGTGGGAGTTGAATGTTTATTTGTTCCGGGTTGAAGGATACATCTTTGGCAGCCTTATCAACTGTTTCATTGCCTTCAATTCCTGAATGACCAGGAATGTAGACTAGTTTTGTTGGACGGTTCATATCCGAAAGAACTCTCAAGCGGTTTCTTATGGTAAAAATTATATAAGACTTAATTTTATAAATATTTTTGGATGCTAAATTTTTGAGAACGCTAAGAGAATCTGAAAATATTACTGTATCACTGATATTGTTGTTAATAATATAATCCAAAGTAAACAAAATAGCAAAAGCTTCAAGTGATAATATAGATGCAAAATTGGAAATTTTGAATTTAGAAGATATATTTAAGGAGGGGCAAACAAACGCGCAACCAGCCAGATTATCCTCATCCGACTTAGAACCGTCTGTAATGAAAAATGTGTGGTTAGGGAATTTGCAAGACGTAAGATCTTTAAATAAAAGTGAGGGATTAGATGAGGATTGTAGTGTTTTACCCAAATCGAAAAAGATCTGGGGAGTGAATAAATTATCCTCAAAAAGGAATTCGAAATAGGGATCAAGGTCTCTACTTCTTATTAGTTCGCCATAATCTTTCGTCTTCTCGAAAAAGATTAAAAAAGGAAAATTAAATCTTACGTTGCTATTACGAGTGAGGTAAGAAAGATCTGATAGTGACAAATTTTGTTTTGGATGGACAGACTTCCAGACCTCTTTCAGACAAGTACAAAGAGAGAACGTTAAGAGAGTTTTGGAGGGAGTTAATTATTTGATTTAAGTTTGGAGATCGGCATGTGACAGTAATGTCGTCTACGAACTCATGGATTTTACAGTCGCGGGGAATCATTGTATGTAGTTTACGTGTGTAAATTGCGTAATTGATCGGACTGAGAATTGAACCTTGTGGGTGACCAGTAGTGCTGATTCTTGGACCAATTAATTCACCATTTATTTTGAAAAAAATATTTTTACATTTGATAGAGTTGTATATGAATCGAGCAATTGTTTCTGGAATTCCTATTTCACGAAGGTCTTCAACGAGAATATTGGGGATCACACTAGGGAAAGCACCTTCCAGGTCAAGAAAGAGAACTCCTGCAAATTCACTGCTAGCAAGTCCAGACCAAATTTCTGACGAAAGGAGGGCCTACCGTCTGCACAGGATTTACCCCTACGGAATCAGTACTGGTTGGTACTAAGTATTCTGTTGCGTTCTATAAACCAAGAGAGTCTGTTGTATAAAAGATATTCTGTGATTTTAAAAAGGCACGAAGCTAGAGAAATGGGTCGAAATTTACCAGGGGAGGATTTTGGGAGAAAAAAAAAAGAAAATTGTTCCCGGACAGGGGAAAAACACCACTGGAAATAATTTTATTAAGAGTTGAAAGGAGGGCTGATAAAGCTTCTTCTGGAAAATGTTGAATTATATTATAATCTATTTTGTCAAGACCTGGAGAAGATTTAATTTTGCATGAATTAATAACTATTGACAGTTCTGGAAATGAAAATGGAGCTTCCAAAAATTGGTTGGAGTTGATATTATTAGGAAAATTATCGTAAAAACAGTGGGAGGGTAAAGATCATTTATTAAGGAGTTTAATTTATCTATGACCACTGTATCTGCCGAGCAAGAAGCTGTTGCAGGTTGGGTAAATCGGTTTTTAAAACATTTAATAATTGACCACATTTTTGTTTTTGGCGTGTGTCTATCGAGTGAATCGAAAATGTTTCTAAACGATTGACGTTTAGCTTCATTTATTGTCCGTTTAACAATAGCTTCGCATCTCTTTAATTCGATAAAATTGGAATAATTAGACGTTGTTTTATAAACTGATAAAACTGTTTTTCTGTTTTTGATTGCTTCTTCACACTGGTTGTTCCACCACGGTGCTGGGATGAACGGTTTTTTGAGATGATTAAAGTTTCTTGTTGTATTGTGTGTTGATTTTCGTTGAGGACATGAGAAATTGATAGCAGAATCTACAAGATTTACAAAATGAGAGTAATCGGCGATGGGGTCTGTAGTGTTTAACAATTCAAGATTAGAATCCATGGATGTTTTGAGAGAGGCTGTAAATGTTAACAAGTTTATTCCTTTAGTTTTATATTTATGGGATGTGAAGGTAGAAATGGGTATTGTAACACCCAGTGAAGTAAAGATAGGATAATGATCACTACCCATGTTATCATCATGGATAGACCATGAAGAGACTGTAAAAAGGTTCGGGCTGACAAAGGAAAGATCCAATGCTGAGCCGGGAGATGATGGGGCACCAATACGAATGGGAGAACCATTGTTTAAAAGAATGAGGTTAGAATTGATCAATTCATCACACAGATTAAGACCATTAGAACAATTGTAAGAGCTGCCCCTGAGAGTGTTTTGGCAGTTAAAATCACCACCTACAAAAAGAGAGTTAAAACCAGAATTCTCAATTGAGCTAAACAAAAGTTTCCAAAAGCTAACCGGTGTTTGTTTGCCAGGGACTCTATAAGTTGAAATTATTAAAAATTTTCCAAGTGAGGAGTCAATTGAGACAGCAAGTGTTTCAAGCTCATCCTCGCGAGTAAAAATTGATGGGATTTTTGTAAAATTTAACTGCTTTCTAATGGCAATCACGAGACCACCACCTTTATTTATTGTTCTGTCATGTCTGATTATGTTAAAATCTTTAAGTTTATTTAAATTATCTTTTTTGTTCGGTTTTAAAAAGGTTTCGCAAAGTAGAAGTATTTCAAATTTGTCAGAGATTTTTTGGAGTTCGTGAGTCTTGTTAAAGACGCCACGACAATTCCACTGCAGTAAGGGGTCGTCCACATATTACATAACGCTTTTTTTTGGCAATTTTAGACCCTCCCCTCCCCCCTCGTAACACTACCGTAACAGTGGATAAAGACCCCCCCTCCCCCACTTATGTTACGTAACATTTTGATTTCTTTAAAAATGATTATAATTTATCAATTAAACGACAACGAAATGATATTTTATAAAAATATTTTTATTTAACTTAATGAGAAAATGGGGCATGGAATAAAAAATCGAATTTTTTAAAATTATATTTTCTTATATTTTCAAGTTTAAAAAATAATATTGTTGATAAGACCGTTTTCTCAGACTCGGTCGCATGTTTGAATTTTTTCGAATATTTTCTATAAATGTGGTTAAAAAAAACTTGGTCCGTTAACATCTTTAAAACATAAAATTAAATCAAATTGTTATTTCATTAATCGTGAAAAATTAATATTTAACATGCATTTCATATATAAATATAAGTTAATGTAATTGAAAAATATTTTAAGCGCAAATTCAAGCATCAAACTCTGAACAAACAGTTCAGAAGAAAAACAAAAGAGTAATCAATATAAAATTCGTTTATACTTACGTGCAATAAATATTAACACCACACACATAGCAAATTTGAAATTTTTTTCACCTCATTTTATTTTGGATGTCTATTGCGACCAACTAGAATTTTATTTCGTAAACACAAAACTAAGGGTATGACCATATCGTTTCTGTTATAAATAAGGTTAAGTTCACTTGTCTGTCACTTGTTCATGATCATAGTCTCAGAGTGCAGTCGCTCGTGCGTTCTTGATTTTTAAAGCAAAGAGACTGCACCCTGAGATAAGAAAATAAACTACCAATCCGTGTATCACTTGTAGAAAGAAATAACAGGGAATACCCGCCAAAATTTATGCTAGTGAAAATAGTTTCATTATTACTTCATGTCATTATTTTTTTCTTTCAATAAATAATTTTTTTATTTGTTACGTAACACTATACTTCGACCCCCCTCCTCCATCGTAATAAGACCATAACAGTGTCTGGTAACCCCCCCCCCTCCCACCTTGAGCGATACGTAATATATGGACGGCCCCTAAGTTAAACGTAGAGAGACTAGCCATTATTAGGGAAAGTAGGATTTAACAAAAATTGAAGGCTTTCTGAAATCTTAAGGAAGTGATTTTAGTTGTGTTTTGCGATTTCAGGAGAGGAGGCGACAGATATTTTTGAAACTAGGTTACTAAGTCAGAAAAGGAAAGAGGGAACTGAATCAGAGTTGAAAGATGTAGAAATATGTTCTGATGTGGTGGAATTAGCATTTGTGGAATTTAAGGCAAAGTCGTTCAAGAGATCGCATTTGTCCCTGCCGTTATTCCATTGAGATGCGAAGAAATTATTTGATTGAGCTGGTCTCTTGCGGAGTTGTACTGGAGATGAGAGAGAAAATTGTGTATTCACAGCTTTTGGTTGTTGAGTATTTGCAACCTGTGAAAAAGTACGATCAGTAGAAAACCGACTGTGAGAAGTATTGACAGAAGATGCGGGTGTGTTGCCCGAATTTGGAAAGTTGGAAAAACTGAATTTTGTATGATTCGGATTGTTGGGAGGATGGAGAACAGCTTTAGCTTCGTTAAATGAAACTTTATTGACTGTCGCATATGTGCGAATTTCTCTTTGGTAAGAGAATTCTGGACAATCTCTAGATGTAATTAGGTAGGAGCCAGAACAATTCACACATTCCTGTGGATTTGATTCTTTGGGGCGCGAGTTTGTTTCTTTGTGAGGAACAGCTTCTCCACAAAACTTGCAACGTGGTTTTGAGCGACAGTGTGCAGCGATGTGTCCGAATCTAAGGACTGGGCTTAAGCCTTTAAAAATTGCCACTCTTTGTGGAAGAATTGTGCCTTGAAAGGTTAACAGAATTGTTGTTGAGGGAACATATTTAAAAGATTTTGTGTTGTCGTAGAAGGTTTTTTTGTTGAATCTATGTACGTTTATAATTTTTATGCCTTTGATGTGCGGGCCCATGATTTCAGCATTCTCTAGAATTTCTACATCCGAGATGTCTGTAGGAACATTATTTATAATTCCCTGACAAGACACGAAGCTCGAAGGGATAATTGTAATAAAACCCTTTGATTTAAGTAGAGAGTCGTCAAGAAGTTTGTTTGCGGCTTTGCCAGAATTTAAAATAACTTTTACCTTGCCACGACCGCTTTGTTGAATGTCGCAAATGCAACCGGGAAAGAAGGAATGTAGTAGACGACCAATTGACATGTGGTTGAGGTCTTTACGGAAATCTGGTGAGTTAGGATCACGTTGGATAAAAACAGATTTGGATTTGGAAATCTCATCGTACCGGAGGGTGTTGAATGGGTTCCCATTGTTTGTTTCAATTGTGTCTGTTTTTTGTTGAAACTTTGTCTGAGTTGAGTCATTTTTTTTGTCATTTTCGATGTGTGAGTCTGAGAAAGATTTGACTGTACGTCGTGGCAGTGCCGCTTTGCATTAGAGCTGTCAGTCAAGTTTTTAAAATTTTCAGTGGAACAATACTTTTCAAGCAGAAGGCTCTAATTTATTATATTTTGCTTACTATCTATATGATTTGTTGAATGTCAACAAAAATCTGATTTTATATTTCTTGATTTTAAAAACTATATGTAAACATTACTTTACAAAAAAACGGTAATAGACTTGTTCTGGGTCAATCCATTATACTTCGACTGAACTCGTTGCTGACTAATTTTTAAAAATTATAATACTTTGCAGGAATGATTCTGAAGTTATTAGGATCACGAAATGAAAAGAATTTTATTAAAATTTTAATTATTTATTGCAAAATATGAATTTAAAGTATATGAGGTGCTGAAAACTGACAAATTTTTAGTCATTAGAAAATATGCAAAAAAACATAGAATTTACCATAAAAATAAAAAAATATTTTGGAATTAACTAAGAATGAATAAATTTATCATTATCAATTGATAAAATTATTTAAATATGTGAAATAATATATAAAATATGATTTTCAAGTTCACCTGTCAAATAACCTAAATTTGCAAATTTCATCTATTAAATGTGAGAAAGAGAAGTCATTAAATTGAAAAAAACCTTACCAAATATAAAGTACCTGCGACTAATTTTTAGTTTTTCTTAGCACTTTCTTCCTTTTTTCTTCATAAATGTGAAATAAAAAGCAATAAAAATTGTCACTTTGCTTATTTTCACTATTTTTAAATGTAAATAACTTTCTTGGAGAAAACTGAAAAATTACAAAACTTGGGCAATATCTAATTGATCACTGAATACACACACTGGAAAAAAATTCGCTTTGGTCCCGAAGATACTTTTTGAGATAATTAAGTTTAAACTTTTTACAATTTTTATCAGGTTAATACATGTGATTTTTATAAAATTGAAGTTGGTTAATAAAACCACCAAATTCAAGAAGTGCCTTCTTTAATTACAAAAAAATTTTTTAGTTTCGTTTTAATGACTTTGTGCGATGCTCAATATAAATTTACATGGTGGGTGTTTTCGGCGTTCGCCTGTGGTTAACTACAGAGTTAAAAGCGGTTCTCAAATGATTTAAAATGTAAAATTTTACTTTTCGTTCAGATGTTTGTTGTGAGTGGCGCATTGCGTAAAACCCTCATTTTGATTTGCGCAGAAATTGCAAATTGCGACAATATATGAAAACTGCTTAAGGATTTAGGAAATAAATTTCAAAACATAAAATATTTTTACCAATTTTCCATTAAATTCACTCGGCTTCGTTACAAGAGTTGACAGAAAGGGTAAGGTCCTAACCTAAAATTGACAAGTGATTTGTAGTGATTTCTTAATTTCTGGATTTGGAATTCGTGTTTGATTTAGTGACAGCTATTTAATAAAAAAGAGGCGAAGAAAAAATGGAGGGTATGTATATAACAAGTTATGTTAAAATGTTATTAATAAATTAAAGTTCATTTTTAAAATTTGAATTACATATTTGTTGCTTTTAAAATTTCTAACGGTTATTTCAAAGCGCTTCTTCAATTTATGTATAATTAAACAAAGGAATGATTTTTTCATGTTAATGTAATAAAAATTTCTACCACGAAGTAGTATTTCTACTTTGTTTACTAAATTTTCATTTAACAATACACTTTAAATCTGAATCAGTGAAAATTTCACTGAATTCAAATCAGTGGCTCAGTTTTCTTTAATTCACCAGTTAAATTTTTACTGATTCCCAGTGAAATTCGACTGGTGAATTAAAGAAAACTGAGCCACTGATTTGAATTCAGTGAAATTTTCACTGATTCAGATTTAGTGTGTATGTTTATTTAACAAAATTTTCAAGAAAATTGTGATTAAAAATCGTTTCGTCTGGATTTCAGAAGTATTGGAAAGAAATATCACAATAATATTATATTTTAGGAATTGTAATAATTTTGTTAAATATCAAATTGGAATTTTCATGAAAGATCCATGGAAATTCTATGAAAATTATATAAATATTCTTCTGTAGAATGTGCAATTGGATATTCTACAGGAAATTACAAGGAGCACATTCCGAGGTATCTTTTTACATAGGAGGAACTGTAAAATTGATTTTATTTAATAAAAATTGGGTGCTTGTAAAATTATTTATTTTTATAACGCTCTAAATAATTCTGTATTGGAAAAAGTTGTCTTTTTTGAATATATCTTTCGTCTATTTATAATATTTTATTAAACCATAATATTGATACACAATAATTTAAAATATTTGTTTCCAATACTCACGGGGACGTGTGTCATTTTTAAGATATTTAGAACATTACAGTTTAATTGAAATTTTATAATAATAAATTCTTCTGCTTAAAATAAAGCTTTTGACGATGATGATGAGGATGTTCTGATGGCGGTTATGGCGGTCAATTTGATTTTCGATTACCTAGAGGATAAGGACGACATAATTGGTTTTTTGGTACTTGAGGACGAGAGAGAAAAGCATTCAAAAAATGAAATTTTTTTTGAAGAAACAGTGCCTAGATATTCATTGACAGGTAAAAAAAAGAATAGATATTATATTTAGTAATGTACATATGTACAATTCTACAAATCTTTAAGTTCTCAAATAGATTCGAGAAACGAAGTTACTTTCTATTCTTAAAATTTAGTTAAATTTTTTTAAACAAAGAATCGCATTTGCAAAACAATGCATTTTTTGAAAATTTCAATCCGTGAATTTGTACACAATTGTTTGTTTCACACTGTTCTCCGTCAAAATGATTAGGGGTCATTCACATATTGCGTGATAGATATTTTGGGTATTTTAGACCCCCTCCTCCCTGCGTGATACTTTTTCTATAGTTTAGTATAGCAAATTTGATTAGAGCGTGATACTTTGCTTACCCCCATCCCCCCTAAACATATCACATAATATGTGAATGGCCTCTTAACATTTTAAAAAATGTTAATAAAATTCATCCATTCTTATCAATATAAATTGTTTGTTTAGTAATTTGCGAAGCATTATTTCTAATTACATTTTGTGCATTTCCTTGTAGTAGATTTTATATTTAAAATTGAACGGAACGAACGGGAGTTCAGAGAAATTGCTGGCTTTCCGGGCATTATTGGTTGTATAGATGGGTGCCACTTACCGATAAGCGCGCAACACGAAAACCCTATTAATTATTATAATAGAAAGGGCTTTTGTTCTATTAACATGCACGGTATGCTGGTTGCTGTGGCAGTATTAATGATGCGAAAGTCTGGCAATTAAGCGATATAAATCAGGAAAGTCAGTGCAATTATGATCGATATTTTTGAAGGCAGGGAGTCAATTCAACCTTTTTCAATCCTACAATTACCCGATTCTACACAACCAACTGTACAAAAAAAAACCGTTCATAACGTTCTACCCTTCAATGACTGACCCTACAAAAACGGATTGTTAAATTAATAAAGATACCAATCCGTAACACGAAATTCCGATTCTTCAATGACCGATTCTACACATTATGTTAATGAGTAAATATAAAAATTTTAAATACCGATTCTTCAATGACCGATTCTACAATTTTTATCAATGTAGAAGAATAAACAATTTTAAATACCGATTCTTCAATGACCGACTCTACAAATTTTGTTAATCAATAAAAAGAAAAATTTAAATCCCAATTCTTCAATGACCGATTCTACAATTTTTATCAATGTAGAAGAATAAACAATTTAAAATTCCGATTCTTCAATGACCGACTCTACAAATTTTGTTAATCTTTAAAAGGAATAATTAAAATCCCAATTCTTCAATGACCGATTCTACAACTTTTATCAATGTAGAAGATTAAAAAATTTTAAATACCGATTATTCAATGACCGTCTCTACAAGTTTTGTTAATCTGTAAAAGGAATACTTAAAATCCCAATTCTTCAATGACCGATTCTACACATTATGTTAATGAGTAAATATAAAAATTTTAAATACCGATTCTTCAATGACCGATTCTACAATTTTTATCAATGTAGAAGAATATACAATTTTAAATACCGATTCTTCAATGACCGACTCTACAAATTTTGTTAATCAATAAAAAGAAAAATTTAAATCCCAATTCTTCAATGACCGATTCTACAAATTTTCTTTAACAAGAAAAATAAAAATCCCAATTCTTCAATGACCGATTCTACAATTTTTATCAATGTAGAAGAATAAACAATTTTAAATTGTTTAATTTAATAAAATTTTTATTCTTCTACATTAATAAAAATTGTAGAATCGGTCATTGAAGAATTGGGACTTTTATTTTTATTTTTAAAGTGAATTTGTAGAATCGGTCATTGAAGAATTGGGATTTTAATTGTTCCTTTTAAAGATTAACAAAATTTGTAGAGTCGGTCATTGAAGAATCGGTATTTAAAATTGTTTATTCTTCTACATTGATAAAAATTGTAGAATCGGTCATTGAAGAATTGGGATTTTAATTATTCCTTTTAAAGATTAACAAAACTTGTTGAGACGGTCATTGAAGAATCGGTATTTAAAATTGTTTATTCTTCTACATTGATAAAAATTGTAAAATCGGTCATTGAAGAATCGGTATTTAAAATTTTTATATTTACTCATTAACATAATGTGTAGAATCGGTCATTGAAGAATTGGGACTTTTATTTTTATTTTTAAAGTGAATTTGTAGAATCGGTCATTGAAGAATTGGGATTTTTATTGTTCCTTTTAAAGATTAACAAAATTTGTAGAGTCGGTCATTGAAGAATCGGTATTTAAAATTGTTTATTCTTCTACATTGATAAAAATTGTAGAATCGGTCATTGAAGAATTGGGATTTTAATTATTTCTTTTAAAGATTAACAAAATTTGTAGACTCCGTCATTGAAGAATCGGTATTTAAAATTGTTTATTCTTCTACATTGATAAAAATTGTAGAATCGGTCATTGAAGAATTGGGATTTTTATTGTTCCTTTTAAAGATTAACAAAATTTGTAGAGTCGGTCATTGAAGAATCGGTATTTAAAATTGTTTATTCTTCTACATTGATAAAAATTGTAGAATCGGTCATTGAAGAATTGGGATTTTAATTATTTCTTTTAAAGATTAACAAAATTTGTAGACTCCGTCATTGAAGAATCGGTATTTAAAATTGTTTATTCTTCTACATTGATAAAAATTGTAGAATCGGTCATTGAAGAATTGGGATTTTTATTTTTCTTGTTAAAGAAAATTTGTAGAATCGGTCATTGAAGAATTGGGATTTAAATTTTTCTTTTTATTGATTAACAAAATTTGTAGAGTCGGTCATTGAAGAATCGGTATTTAAAATTGTATATTCTTCTACATTGATAAAAATTGTAGAATCGGTCATTGAAGAATCGGTATTTAAAATTTTTATATTTACTCATTAACATAATGTGTAGAATCGGTCATTGAAGAATTGGGATTTTAATTATTCCTTTTACAGATTAACAAAACTTGTAGAGACGGTCATTGAATAATCGGTATTTAAAATTTTTTAATCTTCTACATTGATAAAAGTTGTAGAATCGGTCATTGAAGAATAGCGACTTTTATTTTTATTTTTAAAGTGAATTTGTAGAATCGGTCATTGAAGAATTGGGATTTTAATTGTTCCTTTTAAAGATTAACAAAATTTGTAGAGTCGGTCATTGAAGAATCGGTATTTAAAATTGTTTATTCTTCTACATTGATAAAAATTGTAGAATCGGTCATTGATGAATTGGGATTTATAATTATTAATTTACAAATAATCGGAAATTGTAGAATCGGTATTTAAAAGTTTTTATTTTTCTTGTTAAAGAAAATTGGTAGAATCGGTCATTGAAGAATTAGGATTTTAATTATTCCTTTTAAAGATTAACAAAACTTGTTGAGACGGTCATTGAAGAATCGGTATTTAAAATTGTTTATTCTTCTACATTGATAAAAATTGTAGAATCGGTCATTGAAGAATCGGTATTTAAAATTTTTATATTTACTCATTAACATAATGTGTAGAATCGGTCATTGAAGAATTGGGATTTTAATTATTCCTTTTACAGATTAACAAAACTTGTAGAGACGGTCATTGAATAATCGGTATTTAAAATTTTTTAATCTTCTACATTGATAAAAGTTGTAGAATCGGTCATTGAAGAATTGGGACTTTTATTTTTATTTATAAAGTGAATTTGTAGAATCGGTGCGGGATTTTCAAAATTTTGAAATTTAATTTTTTTTCACTACACAGCATTACAGTCCAGGAAAAAGAAAACATTTTTTTTACATAAAATTTTTTGATTAAATTAAAATTGTAAAAGTTACAGTGGTTTAATTGTCGAAAAACACCTAAAAAACGCCAAAAAAGACATTTTTTATGAAAAATTAAATTTTATTAATAAGGTGAAAAAAATCAGTCCATAAAATAGACACATTCTCATCATAATAGACTCAGAAAATATGATACAAGTGAAAAAAATATCAATTTAGAAAAAAACTACTCTATATACATATTATTTATATTTTTTTACACAAAAATCAGAATTTCTGACTTAATTATCTTGTAATGTATTCATCTTGGCATAATGACCCCAGAGACTTTTTTCTTCAAAATTTTATCAGCTACAACTTTGCCATTAAACATTATTCTTTATCTCTTTACGTTTTTAAGATTTTAATGAAAAAAGCATTTATTTTTACATTCTCATCACATGAGAAGGTATTATAATTGGTCGAAAAATGACTTTTACTATTTTCATGAAATCTTTACATCTGTCTGTGTGTATGTATGTATGTATGTTTGTACGTACGTATATAGACATAAAATGTTGTTGACAAAATAACTTTTATAAATCGAAACAAATAGATTTGCAATTTTGCACACACAACAGTCACAAAGTCGCAAACAAATACACTTGAATGTACCTGTACAGGTTCATGTACTTTGTTCCAATTCTTTTTACAGGTTCGTTTTCTGCTCTTGTACAAGATCACGCGAATGTGCAAGTACTTGAACTTGAACAAAAAAATGTACATGATATTGTACAAGATTTTTCAACTGGGAATAGTATATATAACCCTTACTTTTATGTATAACAAGCTTGAAGTAAATAAAATAAATTGTTTAATTAAAAAAACTATTTGAAAAAAATAATGGAGATGAGATACTAACCCCTTAAATGTATTCGTTTGCTCAAATGTTTCATATATTTAAATAATGAAAAATCCAAATACTCAAAAACACTTCTAATTCCGCATCATACATTCGAGCGTGAAACGCGAGTGCCATGATGAGAATATTCTCCTTAAAGTCGAAGAACTTTAAGAAAATTAATCCTATATAATAATAAAATTATTGGATATAATTTTTATATTAAAATATTATAATATAATATTAAATGTAGAGTCAGTATAACATTTGGAGCGCGTAGCGCGATGGAGTGCTCTTCGCGCCCCAAGGTGTGTTCAAACCCGCGAGCGCAGCGAGCCCCCCCGCGCGAAGCGCGGATGAGAATGTGTCCGCTACCCCGAAGGGGGAGCGGGCAGATTTTTTATACTAATTTTGGCCAAAAGCTACTAAATGCTACTTTTTTCAAAAAATAATGTTAAACAAGTTATAAATTCAGATGTTCATTACATGAACATTTTGCTTCCTCTTTACGATCAGCAAAAAAATTTGCTTCCTCGTGGAGAAAGCAAAATTTTATTGCCAAAATGTGAATTTTTGATTTTTTAACTTTCACTAATTCTTTAAATTTACCTCAAATGTATACTTTATATATATCGATCGATTCGTCTTGACGTAAGGAATACAATTATTTCATATATAAACTTCAATTTAAAAAATCACAAAATTTTATAGCCAAAATGTGAATTTTTGATTTTTTAACTTTCATTAATTCTTTAAATTTACCTCAAATGAATACTTTATATATATCGATCGATTCGTCTTGACGTAAGGAATACGATTTTATTATATATAACCTTAAATTTTTCTATTTAAAAATTTTTTCGATTAAAAAAAAATTTTTGGAAAAAAGACAATAAAATTTTTTTTTTGGAGTATTTTTCAAAATCCTTTGGTCAGATTTGAGATATTAATATGATAAATGAGCCTACCAAATTTTATCTAAATCCATTAAAACCTGTTAAAGTTATCTTCTAAACAAAAAAGGGATCCACACACACACACACATACACACACACATACATACGGACAATTGATCAGGATCTCATATAACATGTTTCTATAAAGAAAAAAATTTGTTTCCGCCACTTTGAAAAGTTTTATAAACGAAAGGACTACAAAGCTTCCTTTACGAGGAAGCAAAAATGACAGAATTTTAGTTTTTAGAGCATTTTTTAATTCCTAAATGTTTGTCAACTTGATTAAAATTTTATTAAATTTTAATCAGTTAAAAATTTAATTTTCAATTTCAATTAAACAAGTTGTAAATAATTTTTAAAAATTTATTTTTAAGTTTAAATTATTTTCAAAATTTTTTTTAGTTCAAATTCAAACAATAATTACTTTTGTTATATATTTTTATAACTTTATTATGAAACATGATAATATAAAATATGTAAAAAGTTTATATGTTTTTTGTCTCCGCAAACTCAATACCATATCGTGAATCCATACAATATAATAAATATGTATAAAAATAGACATATCTTAATACAAGTATGTTTAAACACACACACAGCACATATTTGTAAATAAAAAATTGAAATAAATACTTATCGTTACATACATTTGGCAACTGTATTATACATGCTTTGTTAAACATACTTTATAACAAGTTTTTACGCTCTTAGTATCAGTAATTTTTGGAGCAATCACATTAGTAGTATAGCTAGGCGGGTTCTGAGCCACCTACCGACCTCAGTCGGTAAGGAAGATTTCGCGGATTTGAGTCCGTGCTAATTTACCATCAGTTGGGTGGTCCCTGTTTTACCGACAGGGTTTATAGGTGATATTGTTGAAGGTTCTTGAAGGTCATCGAAATTCATAGAAGGGTATCGAATGTTCTCGAAGGTCATCGAATGTTCTCGAAGGTCATCGAATGTCATAGAAGGTCATGGAATGTTCTCGAAGTTCATCGAATGTCATAGAAGGTCATAGAAATTCATTGTAATTCAGAGAAGGTCATCGAAGGTCATAGAAATTCAGAGAAGGTCATCGTAATTTATGGAAATTCACAGAAGGTGATAGAAGGTCATCGAATGCCATAGAAGGTCATGGAATGTTCTCAAAGGTCATAGAAGGTCATCGGTGGTCCCTGTTTCACTGATAGAGTCCATAGGTAATGTTGAATGTCATCGAAGGTCTTGAAATTCATAAAAGGTAATTGAAGGTCATCGAAGATTATCGAAGGTTGTAGAAGGTCATAGAAGGTCATTGAAAGCTAAGGAATGTTTTTCAGAAAATGGAGAATTTTTTTTTTTAAATTGAAATATAGTTTATAAAAAGGTAAAACTATATTTTACCTTAAAATTTTTAAATTTACATTGGAATAAAATAAAATAAATAATAATAATAATTTAAAATAAATGTTGTTAAGAAGATATTATTAATAATAATATTTGAAAAAAGCTTATTATATTCTGTATGTCAGAATATACATTTATTGTGTGCCTAAAGTTTTGAACGTTCAAATAAATGAATAATTTATTTATTAGTTTTTTAACTTGAAATTTTATTATAAAATATTGCTTTCTGTAATTAAAAAAATAAATTCATAATTTATTTAATGTTTAATGTATTTTATTTTTTATTGCGCTAGTAATTTTTTAAAAATATATATACAAAAAAAAATGATTTCATTCAAGAAGTTTCGAAAAGTAGATACTTCTTTAAAAGAATCAGAAGTTTCGAAATCGAGATACTTCCATCGAAAGTATAATCGAAATATCGATCGATCTGTAGAAGATTCTACAAGGCGCATGTGCGAATATACAGGGTGATTTTTATGTTCCGGACCCCCAAAATATCTTGAAAGGAAATAGTTTTTGAGAAAAATGTTGTATACAAAAGTTGTCGGGTTGAAAAAAATCTATTAAATTGTATAATTAAAAAACGGGCCCAGGGCCTTATGTGGGCCCTACCGACAAAAAAGTAAATTTTTTAAATGGAACCAAGTATTTTCAAACTCAGATTCTTGTAGCCAGTGATTTCCTCTTTTCAGACATGTGGTAACTTGTGGGCCCAAAGTTAAATTTGGGCCCAAAATTCGATTTTTTGTGGATTTAAAGGTGATTTTAGTGTAACTTAGTTCCAAGGGGTTTTCGGGGTCCCTGATTACGAATATGAAGTCAGTTTTTAAAAATTTTCAATGACGGACCCAAAATGACTAATTAAAAATGAAAAAAATTAAGGAAAATTATGAAACTTCTTATTTTAGACTTACTTTGCCTGCTAATTGTTAATTCAATGTTACTTTTATTGCTGTAAATGTAGTATCATAAAACTTGGGGTAAAAAATTAGATTTTTTCAAATTTTAATATTTAGGGGCTTATAAGGCCCAAAATTAGATTTTCTTTGGTTTTAAAAGTTATTTTAGTGTGACTTAGTTCCGAGGGGTTTTCGGGGTCCCTGATTACGAATCTGAATTCAGTTTTTAAAAATTTTCAATAGCGGACCCAAAATGACTAATTAAAGATGAAAAAAATTAAGGGAAATTATGAAACTTCTTATTTCAGACTTGCCTTCTAATTGTTAATACAATATGTTACTTTTATTGCTTTTAATTTAGTATCATAAACCTTGGTGTAAAAAATTAGATTTTTTCAAATTTTAATATTTAGGGGCTTATAAGGCCCAAAACTAGATTTTCAGTAGTTTTAAGAGTTATTTTGTGTGACTTATTTCCAAGGGATTTTTTGGTCCCTGATTAAAAATCGGACACCAGTTTTTATAAATTCAAAAAAGTGGACCCAAAAAGACTGATTAAAAATGAAAAACTTAAGAAAAATTGTGAAACTTCTTATTTTAATCTTATTTAGCCTGCTGATTGATAATTGCACATTACTTTTACACAACTTAAAATTTAGTTAGTTTAAAATGTGAATAGATTAAAATTTAGATCAATTGAATTTAAGATCAGGTTAAGTGTACCGGTTATTCCACACGTCATAATACTTAAAACGTGTCTTTTTTCAATTCTAAATCAGAAAGTTCCCTTAAACTAAAATAACTCTTAAAACCACAGAAGATCCAATTTTGGAACCCATAAGCCCCCAAAATTTAAATTTGAAAATAAACCAATCTTCCTTTTTGCCCCCAAAGGATAGTAAATTTAGAGCCAAGAACCCCTTAGAACTAATTCACACTAAAATCCCCTTTAAAACCAAAGAAAATCTAATTTTGGGCCTTATAAGCCCCTAAATATTAAAATATGTAAAAATCTAATTTTTTACCCCAAGGTTTATGATACAAAAGTAAAATTGAATTAACAATTAGAAGGCTAAATAAGTCTAAAATAAGAAGTTTCATTATTTTCCTTCATTTTTTTCATATTTAATCAGTCATTCTGGGTCCGTTATTAAAAATTTTTAAAAACTGATTTCAGATTCGTAATCAGGGACCCCAATAACCCCTTAGAACTAAGTCACACTAAAATCACAAAAAATCGAATTTTGGGCCTTATAAGCCCCTAAATTTAAAATTTGTAAAAATCTAATTTTCTACCTCAAGGTTTATGATACTAATTTGAAAGCAATAAAAGTAACATTTAATTAACAATTAGAAGGCTAGATAAGTCTGAAATAAGAAGTTTCATAATTTCCCTTAATTTTTTTCATTTTTAATTAGTCATTTTGGGTCCGCTATTGAAAATTTTTAAAAACTGACTTCATATTCGTAATCAGGGACCCCGAAAACCCCTTGGAACTAAGTTACACTAAAATCACCTTTAAATCCACAAAAAATCGAATTTTGGGCCCAAATTTAACTTTGGGCCCACAAGTTACCACATGTCTGAAAAGAGGAAATCACTGGCTACAAGAATCTGAGTTTGAAAATACTTGGTTCCATTTAAAAAATTTACTTTTTTGTCTGTAGGGCCCACATAAGGCCCTGGGCCCGTTTTTTAATTATACAATTTAATAGATTTTTTTCAACCCGACAACTTTTGTATACAACATTTTTCTCAAAAACTATTTCCTTTCAAGATATTTTGGGGGTCCGGAACATAAAAATCACCCTGTATATAAGCGCACCGGCCGCAACAATGTCAAAAACGTCCGTCTGTCAGTCGTGTGTGGTCTCCTGTCAAGTTAAAAGAAAGTTGTCAGTCAGTCAGCTAGTCGTGAGTCGTCGTGTATTTAGTGTCCAGATAAAAAAAAAGTGTGAAGAGGAAGAATAAAAAAAAAAATTATGAAAGGAAGGAAAATAGAAAGAGAAAAGGAAAGGAGGAAAGGGGAGAAAGGAAAGAAAAAAGAGAGTGGAAAGATATTAAAAAAGTAAGTAAAAAGTGAAAATATGAAGAAAAAAAAATGTGTGACGTGAAGAAAGTGTCCTTAGAAGTAAAAAAAAATTATAGGTTATATTTTGGAATTTTAAAAATGAAAATACACAAAGAGGATAAAATTTTAATGCAAACTTTTTCTTTAATGTAAATTTTATTAAAAATATTTAAGTCTTTTCTATATTCCAATAATAATAAATAATCAATAAAACGTGATTTTTTTGATGATGCAAAAACGAAAAGAAATTTTTAATAAAGGTAAAACTGTCATAAATATAACCTATATTTTTTTTTTACTTATAAGGACACTTTCTTCGCGACGCGTCACATATGTATATATTAAAAAATAGTGTTTTTTTTGTGCAGGAGGAATAAACAATGTAGCTGTCAATGTTGTGGCCGGTGCGCGGATCGTCGAATTGTAATTAGTTTACCCCTAGAGGCCTTCTTCGAGTGGCAGTCGAAGGTATGTTAAAAAAAAATATTTAATCTTATTTATAAAAATAAAGTGAAATTAAAAAAAAGAAGTAATGTATATTAATATAATGTGAAAAAAACGAGTAAAAATAAAAAACAAATAAAATAAAAGTGTAATAAAATAAAGTAAAATAAAGAATAATAAAATAATGTGAAATAATATAAAGTTAAATAAAATAATGTAAAATAAAATCAAGTATATAAAAAAGAAGTAAAGGAAAATATCATGAAGTTAAATAAAAAAAAGAGTAAAAGGAAAATATCATGAAGTTAAATTAAAAAAAGAGTAAAAGTAAAATATCAAAATAAAATAAAAATAACAAGGTAAAATAAAATAATGAAGTAAAATAAAGTAAAAAAATGAAATATATATGTAATATAAAATAAAATCATTTAAAATAAAATTAATCAAAATAAAATTTTTGTAAAATAAAATCAAATAAAACAAAGAAAAAAAAAGTTTAGTTCAAAAATAAAATAATTTTTTATTAATTTTGTTTTATAGGTTCAGACGAATCCTACACTGCCACAACATATGATAAATAGAGTCTCATCTTCCTCATCATCGTCATCATCGTCAACTTCCTCTTCTTCTACATCATCTTCACCAGAGGAAAAAAAAAGATGAGGTCCCACATACACTTCCTCCTGAGGCCTCCTCAGAGATGCCACCATTAGCACCCCCTCGCTCTTCTTCAATTGTTATGCCACCACCATCACTACTTCCTCGTACTACGACACTACCACCACGTACTACGGCACTACCACCACGTACTTCTGCACTGCCACCACGAACTGCCGCACTGCCTTCTCGTACATCGTCAGGAAAACCGCCAATTCGTCGCTTATTTTCCGGACAGCCACCGGTTTCAAAACCATCATCACAATCATCATTGTATTCATCATCATCATCATCATTACCATCATCATCGTCGAATATTAAAAAAACTTCACCTGTATCTCTAAATCGGAAGTCGGGACAAACAGTGGAATCACTCCCATCTTCCGATTTAGTAAATGTACCACCTGATGAATTACAATCTATTTTAAAAGATTTATTAGAAATTAATAATAATGATGATGATGAATACAAGGAAAATTGTTCAAAACGAAAACAGTTGCCCAAAGATCAAGACGTAATTAAAAAAACAAAAGTTTTGGGAAATAATAATTAAAACACATACACATTCACACACATAAAGTAAAAACAAAAAAAAAAATGTAAAAAAAAAAATTTTGTAAAATAAAAAAATTAAGTAAAATTATTTTATATAGTACTTAAGGAGACTTTCTGGTTTAGAATTGACAAAAAAGGAAGGTTTTAAAACTTTTATTGTAAGAACAGTATTAAAGAAATTGTAAAAACTATTTTTGGACATTGTAGCACATTGCGTAGAGAAAATTTAAAAAATATGTTTGAGTGTATTTAGTTCAATTTCATAGCTGTAGGTGGCGTCTTCCAAAAGATACCTTTTTTTTGGTACGTTAGATTCCGGGCAACCTGTAATACATAAATTCAAGTTCCAAACGGGAATCTCTTCATAAGGATTTATTCTTGTGCCTAAACCTCAAAAACGATTTTTTTAAAGGTTTTTTTATTTTTTATGTACATTTTTCTCAAAAACTCGCAAAAACGCCGTGTTTTTGGGTCAATTTACCTCCATATAAAAACACAGGGGGTAGAAATATGAGTTTTTAGAGGTTTAGGCACCAGTTTTTTAAATAAAGAATCGAAAATTTTTTGGGATTTCAAAATCGGTTCGATAGATTTCGAGAAAAGCTCTGTACCAGTTTGAAAAATGAGTTTTCGAGAAAAACGCGTTCAAAGTTTTCATAAGATAATTCATTGAGTCATGAATATCAAACAACTTTTTATTACAACAGAACTTCGTATCCAGCTGTTTTTGGGGTCGCTGATTACGAATTTGATGTCCGTTTTGGAAAATCCAAAATGGCGGATCCAATATGGCGGACGAAAAAATAAAAATTCAACCGGATTTGCTTAAAACTTGCGACCCCAAAAACCCCCGAATAACAAGTTTTAAGCAAATCCGGTTAAATTTTTATTTTTTCGTCCGCCATATTGGATCCGCCATTTTGTATTTTCAAAAACTGACATCAAATTCGTAATCAGCGACCCCAAAAACCCTCGAGTAACATGTTTCAAGCTAATATCAATAAAAGAGGAACACCAAATATGTAAATAAGATAACTGTAGATTGTTGTTGAAATACATACCGTCATAAATATTGTTATAACTTTTGTTTTTGTACATATTTTTTAAAAAACGTTTTGGGACAGTAATTCTATGATACTATGGAACATTTTTAAGCAAAAAAAAAATAATCGATTTTTTTGAAATTCTAAACCAGAAAGTCCCCTTAATTTTTTTTACCTTATTTTTTAAAATTCATTTTGAAAAAAACCGAATTTCAAAGACTAAAAAGAAATACAAAAAAATATAATAAACTTTAAAAAAAAAATATATATATATATAAAATTTAGATGAATAAAAAATAAATACACATGTTTTTGGGTTAAAAAAAATTGTTAATTTAATAAATTAGATTGAATCATGTTTCTTGGGATTTTTGAAGTCGTTAAAGTCGATTTTTGAGGTTAGAATTTAAAATGGATAAAAAAAAGATAAATTCGCTTGAATCTTGTTTCTTGGGGTTTTTGAGGGCGCTAAACACGATTTTGAGGTTAGAATTCAAAATGGCGGAGAAAAAATTAATAAATTCGCTTGAATCTTGTTTCTTGGGGTTTTTGAGGTCGCTTATTACGATTTTGAGGTTAGAATTAAATAATTAAAAATTGTGGATCCAATATGGCGGATAAAAAAAATTAATAAATTCGCTTGAATCTTGTTTCTTGGGGTTTTTCCAATATGGCGGATAAAATAAAATTAATAAATTCGATTAAATCTTGTTTCATGGGGTTTTTGGGGGTGCTTATTACGATTTTGACGTAAGAATTAAATAATTAAAAAATGTCGGATCCATAATGACGGAGAAAAATATTAATAAATTTGCTTGTATCTTGTTTCTTGTGGTTTTTGAGGTCGCTTATTTACGATTTTGAGGTTAGAATTCAAAATGGTGGAGAAAAAATTAATAAATTCGCTTGAATTTTGTTTCTTGCGGTTTTTGAGATCACTACTTTTTACTTTGAGTATATAAATAGAGTTATAAGTAATAAATAAAATAACAATTATATTATAATAATTTGTTTTTCTTTATTGAAATATATTTCAGAAATATACATTTTTTAATGAGTTTTTAATTTAAAAACATTGTAGGGTCCACCAAAATAGTACATGTAAAGGTTTTTTAATTTAGCTGATTCAACTAAGTCCTCAAACGTGTTATCAGGATCTTCCTCGAAGGCTTTTGCAATTCGTCCAGGCAGAAACACTTCAAATTGGTTATCCAATTCGGCTATCACTCTGGTACCGTACTTAGTGGCAACTCGTCGAAGTTTGGAAACCATATACTTTTTTTTAGGCTCAACTCAGACATTGGTTTCGTAGGCAATACACCTTCCATGTTGCACACTTTGTTGATTTTAGTGAGATCCAGCTTGGTAGTAGCCATTGTATTTTGTATAAAAACTTTTTTAAAAAAACTTGTTATTTTTTTCTCTTGAATAATGTGTCACAGCACTTGTCAACTTTAAGACTGAAAGTAACCTTGTTGTATCCTGTTTTTATAGAAAGAGCTATCCCCACTCCAAAAGTTCCCCAGACTACATTGTTAGAATTTTCTATAATATGTATGTGAAATAACAAGTAACTCAGGTTAAAGCAAGTTGAAACAGTTCAAAGCATGTTTTAGAATGTAATGGTTGGGATAATTAAGAAAAAGATAATTATTATTTTTTTTTTTCTGGTTTATTGAACAATCTTAATTTAAAAATTTACATTTTTTTTCTTTTAAAACATAGAATCACAACTTGTATAATAATCTCTTAACGTAGTCAGGTTGGTGTCCACAGTATCATGTCCAGAGGAAGAGGAGTCTCGAACATCATCATCATCATCATCATCCTCTAGAGTGCCTATAATGCACTGAGTACTTGATGACGTAGTAGTAGTAGCAGTAGGATTCAGGAACCAAGTTTTTAGAGCCATAACGTTGCGAACTGCACACTTGTGGTACCAGGTTTGGCAATGGTGATGACACAGTGGAGGAATGGCACTATGTAGTTTCTTCAAGGCAGGGCAGCCTAATTCTTCAACGTTGCACACGTTAGTTACAAACACCTCCAACCATTTCTTCTTTTCAAGACCTTTCACGTAGATTCTACGAGCTTCTCTTAGGATGTCTTGTAATAAAAGTCTCACTTCTTCATAGGGTATTTCACCTGCAGACCAGTCTATCCCATGGTAATTACGTGTTAACCACAAATTTTCACTTTTGTAACGTGCAGGTAAAGACTTCCAGGAACATGGTGGTTCAAATAAGTACACCAGAGGTTGAGCGTCTTCCTGGAGTGGCATTATTGCCAGTTCTTTGAAAACAAACTCGTTGAATGGCTTCTTAAAGCCTTGAACATCAACAATGAACTCCATGTTGATATTATACTGAATGTTTGGTGAGTATGTCTCTGCTTTTATACCTTCTTCCCTCACCACAACCAATATTTACCCCAACCACTGCCACCTATTGCAGGTTTAAACAAGTTTTTTAACTTCTCCACTAATTGGTTTGTATTGAATGATACGATCATGTATAATGAGACAGTAGGCTGCAGTTTCAGCAGGAAAATTTTTTCTTGACTCAAACTCCAAACGTACATCTACTGAAGCTTGTTTAAGGAATTCATTTTGCTTTGAACAATCGATGACTATTAGTGGGACAGCATCCTTGAAATCAATTTTCTTTAATAAAGGTTCCGGCTCTCTGTCATAATAAATGCGTTGAAAGTTTGCATACATCTCATACAACAATGCAAATTGGTTGTGTTCAATATCCAAATTTAAATTTCCATAGGGATAGTATTGAGAATTTAGAAATAATTTAACATTTGTAATGTCACGCAGTGGTCAAAGCGATTAGCATACTTTTTTAGTTTATCCTTTCTACTTGTTTGAAAACCTAGCAAAACGTAACGCGGTTTTTCAAGTTGCGTAGACGTTTTCACTGTCCATACATGTTTTGAGGTGGTGGGGAGTAAAGGATATTCATACAAATCCCAGGCTCGAAAACTCATTGTAATGAATGAATCTTTCTCAATTGATTGCAGTAAACGTATTTTTTGACGATCAGCAGCCATTACATATGGCATCATCCACTCAATCTTGTAAAGTGTTATCTTGAATTGTTCAATGTCTTGTCCTTGAATAACTGCATTGATGTCACTACGTGCACGCGTCATGATAAGTTCATGTTTTGCGTTTACAATTACTTTTTGATAATCTTCAGCAAAACCCAAGATCAAACTTAGCGGTATTGTGACATCAAAATATCCATCATTATTGGCAAGTGTTGAATCGATCCAGCCTGCATTCTCCAAGAGATTACGTTGTCCCAATGTAAGTGATACATATCCCTTCATCGTGCTCGTGAGACCAACATTTTTACAATGATCAATCTCAATAGCATTGAGCTCATAACGAATATCATCAAATAGAAAACAGATGGCGTTGGTAACTAGAGTTGTTGCTGCAGTTGCTGTAACTCCATCAGCTTTTGTCAAACGTCCAGATACGTGCAAAGTACTTTTGCTAGGTAGAATACACAAATCTTGATGTTGAATAGCAATTCCTATTTCATCGCTGTTGTTGTAAGTTGATGAGGATGCATATGGTTGATGAGCGTGAATTTCGTAATGTGAAACAGACTCATCAAACTGAACACCTGTGTGAATGTTCAAGACGTTTTCCATTGCGTTTATTGCAACAGACAGAGAAAATCAATATTTGGAAAGGACGTTTGAATCTTTTTTCCACGAGGTACGATTTTGAGTCCTAGTTGTTTCAGGAAAGTCTCGTTCTGAGGTGTTAACACTTTGCGAAGTGGTTTCAAACTGACGCTTTTTTGACATTTTGGGTAATTTATAAAACTTTTTGTTCCTCCTCCCTCTTTACTGTTGTATACAATACCCATCACAGTGTTTTAACGTGTAGCCGTATAGTTATAACTTCTCCACGAAAGTTGACTAAATCACCGTCCTGATCGATTATGCGCAGCTGTATATTGTGTATTGTCTTCACGGCTAACGGAAGATAAATGACATGTGTTGGCAATTCCACAATCTTATATCCTGGTGGAACAAGGGGGAAAAATTCGTGTATTGTGTGACTTATTCTGCCATTGATGTATGCACCTGTTGTTATATTACATTCCACTCGCAAAGCATTCACTTTGAGAATAGCGACTGGTAAATCTGAAGTATGAGTAATGTTTGCCTTCAGAATGCGTGGTGTAAATCCCAGGAGACGTCCAATTGAATCCTTGTGTTGAAAATTTATTTCACGGTTGCAATGAATTTCACTGCGTAAAGTATTGTTGTTTGGTCTAATCTGTATTTCAATACCAGCACGTGCTGCTATCTTTTGCACGTAGTTGTTAATATCCTCAATTTCATAGCTACCCGTAGGTATATTCACAACTGTATTTCCAATGTAGAATTTATTGTTCTTTCCTTCTTCAATGTTGGGTATTGCATTAAATGTGAGCAACTCCACGAGACCAAGTGCATAACTTTTGAATGATGAGAGTTCTTTGGAGGAAAGTACACGGCTTCCAGTACAGAAGTGTTACCAGAAAGCGTTAGAGTAAAAGATTCATCCATGATGAGCTTGCACTCTCTACTGACTCAACTTTCTGAGTCACTGACTTATATAGAGTACATTTTTAGTATTATTTTCAAGTTGTCCACATAGGAATTTCAAACACAAGTGTCCACATTTAACACTGTCATAGTCTTGATATCTTTCATGATTGTATTGTATTTTGCTTCCAGAACCAAGATATTTTACCAGATCCGTAGGTGGTCGAAGATTTCCAAAACTGTCAAAGTACAAGACAGTGTTGCCCAACTTTTTATATGCAACCCAATGTGTTCCAGGACCATCTTTATCATCGAGATTCACGATAGCCGTTTCTCTGTATAATAGTCCAGATAAAGGTAGTTCATTACGCATAAAAACACCACGAAAGTGAGGAATTTTCACTGTTTTGGCGTATTCGTACAAATTAGCGTCTGTGAGTGCATGACGTGGTAATTTTACGAGCTTTTTTTTTTGTCACTCGTTTTACACGAATTCCCTTTCCACGATGATACGGTTTCAAATGTAAACCTAAACCTTTTCTATAAGGTTTTAGGTGTAAGCCTTTCCCTAAGGCTATAGCTTCTATTGTTTTGTTATGTCGTTGTGCCTCTTGAAGTTGCTGTTTGGCTGCATTTGCATCACCTACAGCCTTTGCTATTCCAGCTGCTCCACCAGATAAAGCTCCAAGTGCACTAAGGCCAGCAAAGACAGGTATCAGAGGTAAGAAACCACCCACTTTTGAAGGTATAGGTAGAATGCGTGGTTGATGAACATTTTCTTTTCCACCAGCAGATTTAACGAAATCCTGTGCACCCTGAAGTGCCGATTGAATAGCCGTTTTTGCATCTCCTCTAGAAATCATCTTTTTCTTGGCTGCAACAACAACCTTTCTCAAGGTCACTCTGTTGCTTTTGGGTTTTGTTAAAGTCTTTCGCTTTATCTTTTTCTTGTTTCGCTTCCTGGACTTTAGACCCATCCCTAATTTTGATTTAGCCTTCATTACGTTTGTTATTGCCAACGCTGCTGCCTTTTCACTGAACTGAGCGTCTTTGGCAAAAACACGTTGCCACGCTTTATCAGCCAAAACTTTATCAGCAGAATTTCTTGCCGCTATGTTTTCCCGATTTTGAGAATAGGCAATGTCGTGTTCCTTACACGCTGCGTCTAGTGGATTAATACCGGGATCACCGCGCGCAAGACGTTTGGCAAGTTTTGTTCCTGGTCCGCAGTATTGATACCCAGGTAAATGCAATTCAAACGGTAAATTGTTTATAATCTTATTGACGAGGCCTCTACCGCACTGATGACGTTTACGACGATGCAGAGCAGCTCTTTGTTTTCTGCAGTGTATAATCATTCCGCACTGTATGGAGGTATGCAGATAACTGATGGAGAGTCTATTTAAGTGCTGTATTTATACGTTTTCAGGCAGTAACAGTCAAGATGCGGTTCAAGACACAACAGGTTAAGCTTCCTGTTGTCAATTTTGATAATATCATTCAGCATGAGTCTGTTAAGAGAAAACGTCACAGCAACTTACTCCCCAACAGCATTCGTGCTGTCTTTTGTGGACCATCTAATTGTGGTAAAACAAATGCTCTGCTTGCCCTCATTTTACACCCGAATGGTTTGCGTTTTGACAACGTTTACATTTACTCGAAATCTCTAAAGCAACCAAAATATAAATTTCTAGAGAGAATTTTAAAAGGTGTAGAGTACTACCCGTTTAGCGAACATGAAGAAGTAATATTACCGAGTGAAGCTCGACAAAATTCAATTATTGTCTTTGATGATGTTGCCTGTGAAAAGCAAGACAACATTAGAGCTTTTTTCTGTATGGGTAGACATGGTCACGTAGACAGTTTTTACTTGTGTCAATCGTATGCACGTATTCCTAAGCATCTAGTTCGTGATAATGTAAACTTGCTAGTGCTTTTTCGCCAGGATGAAAAAAACCTGAAACACGTTTATGATGATCATGTAAATACCGATATGTCATACACACAATTTCGTGAATTATGTGCAGCTTGTTGGAATCTCGACAAACATGGATTTCTTGTTATTGATAAAGACAGTGATATAAATGAGGGCAGATACAGAAAAGGTTTTGACTGCTTTATTGGTCTATAAATACGAGTAATATGCATCGTATTGCGTTAGTACTGACCTTGACAGCACAATGTTAGCATTTCAAAAAGAAAAGAAGGTCCTTTATCAAATTGCCAAAGCCAGCGAGGCGATTCGACGTAAACATCGAACGCTCAAGCTGGGCAAAGAAGCTGCTGAACAAACTTTAAGTACAACATTTAAACCGATAGTTGTGCCACTACAAAAACTTGTTGAAATGTCACATAATCCAACGCGAGTAAAAGCAGAACCTACAAAACATGAAGTTAAAAAAGAAGAAGAGGATAATGCTTCCTTTGCAACTGCTACGGATGAGGAAGAAGATGAAACTCTGCTTGACACTCATGATGCAACAGCATCAACGCCAAAAAGTCCTGAAACTTATGATTACTTAACAAATAAATTTCTCAGAATGTTGCAACAAAATCGCAAACAATTCTTGGATATGACTTACGGCGTTCGAAAACTCGATAATGGTACTCTGATGATTGGTGATACACCTATTCATTTTGAGGGACAGTACATTGACGTTGGTGGTAAACGTTACCCTAAAACTGTTGGTCTAATGGAACTGCTGTTTCGACAAACTCCTGATGAGTCATTAATAAGTGATGCTGATCTCAACACATACAAGGAGATTTTAATTGACACCAATGCACACAAGAAAAATTACAGTCCCAATGGTCCGACTCATACCAGCAGGAGTCTCAAGTATAAAAATTTTATTGCCAAATTGATACCTACATCTCGCAGACGGTCCTCAACCAGTGGCGGTACATTACCCAAGTTTATGACAAATAGAAAAAATGTCAACACTGACTACGTCTACTGGGATGATCCGAATGAGCTGGTAGACCGACTTCGTCTACTACTTGCATCTCAAGCAGCTGGAAATCGTAGTCACAAGAATGAAATAATTTCCATCATTGAAGAACTTCGTGAATCAGGAATCATATATTAATCGTGATTTTTATCAATATTGCTCAGTTTAAAAATGAGTCTTGACGTGTTTGGACGCCATTTGGAAAGAACAACATCAACAACTATAGCCAGCCGTGGACCACCTGGTGTAGGATTCAAAGTCAACGTGGATGGTAACTACGACATAGAAGGCAAAAGAATTTGCAACGTTGCTGCGGCTGTAGCCGAAGACGACGCAGTGACATTGAAACTGACACGGCATATGATAGAGAACGAAGTACGTCTACTGTATCAAGTCACATCTTCACAGAGGAAAGAGATTGATGACACTAACCTGTTACTAAAAATTCATGAAGACTCTGTTAATGCAAGACTAATTAACCTGGAACGTGAAATAAATCAAGATTTATCATATCGAAACGCTGAAATTCTTAAAGAATTGGATACTCGTTTAAGCGTTTTGGAAAATGAACGACAAAAAGTTGTCAGTAGTGATGGAACTTCACAAACCGGCTAGAAAAAACTATCCACGTCGCCGTGTGCAAATGCGTGGTATTGATGAGACTTGGCAGGCAGATTTAGTGGAAATGATACCTTACGCCAAAGGAAACAAAGGCTACAAGTACTTGCTTACAGTAATCGATACATTTTCAAAATATGCATGGGCCGTTCCTGTTAAAAGTAAAAGTGCCAAAGATGTTACTGCAGCAATGGAATCCATACTTGAGAAAGGACGTGTTCCAAAAAATTTACACACCGATCAAGGAAAAGAATTTTACAATACAACTTTTAAAAGTCTAATGTCACGTCACGGCATTCACTTGTATTCAACACATAGTAATCTAAAAGCATCTATTGTTGAACGTTTTAATCGTACCCTTAAAAACAAGATGTGGCCACAATTTAATCTAAGGGGAACCTACAAGTGGATAGACATTTTACCGCAACTTGTCTCGCAGTACAACGGAACAATACATCGAACAATTGGTATGAAACCAAAAGACGTCACTGCTGCTGATGTAGAGGACCTCAAGCGGCGTTTTATTGCACTACGAAAAATACCCATGAAACATCCAAAGTTAAATGTGGGTGACAAAGTCCGTGTCAGCAAGTTTAAGCACACATTCGAGAAAGGATACACTCCCAACTGGACGACAGAAATATTTACTGTGGATCGTGTTATGCCTACAACTCCAGTCACTTACAAGATAAAGGATTATCAAAATGAACCCATTGCTGGAGGCTTTTATGAATTTGAATTACTCAAAGTTAAACATCCCGATATTTATTTAGTAGAAAAAGTATTGAAAAGACGCGGTAATCAACTTTATGTTAAATGGTTAGGATTTGATAATACGCACAATAGTTGGATAGATAATACAGATTTGTAATCAACGTTAAATCAACGTTAAATCAACATTATAGCAACGTTAAATCAACGTTAAAGCAACTTTGAACCAATGTTACATCAACGTTAAATCATTTTATGAATATATATATATATATATATTTAAAATTGTATTATGGTACTAGGTATAAGGTTTTTAATGAATAAAATAAAATTTATAAATATAAAATATTTACATTAGGCGTTTATTTATTTAACAGTTTATATTACAAAAAGAAAACACCTCTCCCTCTCTCTCATTCTTCCACATCATTTTCTCTCTCTCTATTTCTCTTATTCTATAATGTCCCCATGCAAGAGTATCAGTTGTATTTGGTAGTAAGCAACGCTTATCGTCATATGGACTAAGAGCAAGTTATGTTTGTCGAATTGTTTCTACATTGTGTAATCGTGACCGAATAAGATGTTGCATTCGCGTTTGTTTACTATTTTCTCGAAGACATTGTTTGAAATCGTTGAAAGTAATAGTTTTCTTTATAATATTTGATTTTAATCCCTTTGCTTTTTTAACATGATCGATACCATTCACGCGTACACTGTACATTTTACTCCGCAGGCCAACAAACTCGGTTATGATTTTACCGCTACATTCATCTTTCATAAGACCTAACACTTTTTTGTTGACCTGTGGCATTCCGTACACATTGTCTATAGGGTAATCGGAGGTGTCAAATTTGTCGATGTCCTGCTTAATGATTTCGTAAACGTCATTACATTTTAATTCATAGATGAAACTATCCGTATCCGTGTACAATAATTTACAATTTTCACCATACTTTTGTTGCATATAGTCATAATGAAATTCATACATAAGTATTTTAGACACATCAAGTACAGTAAGACCAACGTAGATTGGTTTGTTAAACAAAACTTCCAATCTTCTCAGTTCAACAGCAATAAGATTTTCGCTAAAAATCGCTCGACTTTGGAAATTTGGTTTAGCTATCAAAGCTTCAGCTCCATACCTACCCTCCCATTTCGTTACGAGTTTAACATTGACATATTTTCGGACATTTTCCATCGGAATAGCCATACAAGTTATTTTCATCCAAGTACACAATGTAGACGCTCTCCTCACTTTTGTTGTATGTTGTCATATATTTGTTATTGGCGGCTGAGTAGCGGTTAGAGCACTGACTCACACCACCTCGTTTGCCTTGTTCAATCATTAACAGCATATCAACGTCAGTGAGGAGTTCTAGTCGTACATTTGTATACTTGAGCATAGCGTCCCACGTCAAGCCTGGTGTTGTATAGTAGTGCGCAGGATCTAATTCATAAACACGACAACACTGATCGCGGAAACTCTCAAAAACGTCAGCAAGAAGCAAAACATCAGATTTCAAGTACAGTTTTACATAGTCACCTAACGTTTCACACGCAAATGCTGACCATACGTTTTGCGCATGTTTATAGTCATCGTCAGTAATCGTTGAGTCGTTCAATGTGCTGTAAAATTCTTCTTTCGTTGGTAGTTGTGTTTCGCTAAGTTTTTCTTTTTTATCCAGATATTCATAAGGCATAACTCCTTTTCGCGTTAACAAACTAATTTTTTCTTTTTCTACACCAGAAAACTCTGCATTTACACACGGGTACTCAGTGAGATACGATGCTAACTTCTCTAGGGATGCAGCAAGAAACCTGAATGAATCTATAAACCGGAATTTGATCCTCGTATCTTTAACATATTTCGTAAAAGAAATGTATTTTTCCTTATTCAAAGCTAGAACTTTAACTTTTCCATCGAATTGTGTTGCTACATCCCTAATGATGAAATGAGCATCGTATCCACTCAGGTTATGAAAAACTACTGGTACCACACTACAATCTTGATAATTGAGGTTGCAATGCTCGTGTGCAGCCCCACGATATTTTCCAGTCAGGTGACAGTGATCGCGTACCTTCCTCTGACGCGGACTCAGAGGCTTCTTACAAATATGACAAACTGTTGCACTTACAAAGTCTTCTTTTTCTGCAACTGTTAGTTGATACATAGCCACTGGAATTGATAGAATCTGTTCAAACTCTAACGCTATTCGCTGCAACTCCAGGGCAAACCATTTTGCTGGATCAACATTCTCAGGACAAGAATTATAAAATGATAGGGTGCTATTAAAACTACACTTCAAGTAATAGCCAATATCAAACACTTGATGCTCTTGAATAACTTCAGTGTTGGACTGATTTGAATTCTGATCTTGTGTGACAGGCTTCAGAAGAGATTCACAGTCCGCGTAAACTATAAAGGGTACTTTTTCACAATTTTTAAAGTTGGTAAATTCAACAAAGTTTTTTCCAGGTTGAGGAAGAACAATTTTACATTCGTTTATTTTTACACAATCTTCCATGTGAGTTGATAACTTTTCCTCTTGTGAAAAGTAATGTAGACACCGATCACAAATATATGCCCTACTTTTTTTCTTAGACAATTGACTACTTACTAAGCGTGACAGATCCTTAATCCACGCGTAATGAAAGTTTTGGTTTGCAAAAGATTGTTTTTGATCATCTTCTTCAACTTCTTCATCACTACTGTCATCGTTCCAGTAGCATTCTTCCACTCGCAGCAAATTGACATGCTGATTCTTTTTATTAGATGTTAAATGCAACGGGATAATAGAGAACATTCCTTTCTTTAAAATGAGACCGTATACATTGATTGAGACGTCATTTTGATTTTCAAATTTTTTAATTTGGTGTTTTCCAACTGGAAATGTGATATCATTAAAATTAAGTGTATCTTGAAATGGTCTATAGTTGGAAACACGATATGTATGTCTGTGATGAGTAACAGGATGTAGTGCTGATAAAATGGCCCACTTGAAGCATTGATTGTCCTGGTTCTTTACATTGATGCATGCTTTTTTACTCTCAATATACTTGGGTAACTTGATATAAGAACTACCCCTCATTGGATTCAGTTTGTTAATATTAACATCTAATTTAACAATCGAGTGTAGCGTCCATCCTGAGTCTTTCTCTTCAAATTCCTCTGCTTCTCTAACAATGGGGTTCTGAACATGAGCATCAAATATCGTTTTAAGGTTAGATGATGCATAAATCTCTTGATTTTTAGATTTAAAGGTAAACTCTTCAACCCGATCTTCTTGATTATTATCAACAGGCTTACGAAATTTTGCAGTGAGTACAGTATTGACCTTGAGTGCTTTATGTTCACGCAAGAGCCTTCCAATGTAGTCTGTAAAGAGTACAGCGACATCTACGAAAAAAGCACGGACATCCTTGTGTTCAAGGTTGATAATGGTGGATGTTCTCACTCGGTTTCCAAACGCATGGTCTAGATCAACCCACTGTACACGTTGGGTTATGTCTTCTTCTGGATTTGCAATCTTTCTCTGTTTCGATGGAATCCCACTTCCTTGTTTCAAGAGTTGCTCAAATTGCAGTTTAAAATAAGTTAAATTTCCAATAATATTAAGACATTGACGTCTCTGACCATTACTCCGTGAAGGTTGACGGTAAAGCTCCCTCCGCACCGTCCGCAGACACCTGGAGCACACGTTCATCCATTTATTGATCTGGTCTAAGGGTGCATAACCCAACGACAGCATCAACTTAAGGGCAATCTCAATGTCAGAAAGGAGATTCTTACACTCTTTAAGTATCATTTTGCACTAGTTCCTTAAGGTACACTGGGACATACGAGTTCACTAGGTCTTGAGGAAGGGCACTAGGACTTTACAGTTCACTAGGTTATTCGGGGTACACTAGGACTTTACAGTTCACTAGGTTAATCGGGGTACACTAGGACTTTACAGTTCACTATGTTATTCGGGGTACACTAGGACTTTACAGTTCACTAGTCTTTTCCGGTACACTAACACTTTATAGTTAACTAACACTTTAGGACTTTAATAAATATTATATATTTATACTTGCACTTTTGCACCATACTCAATGGCTCAGAAAATTGAACTGATCATAGGCCGCTCGACACCTTCTTATATACCCACTCTATGTACCTAACCTTACTTACCTATGCTTTTCCAGATCTTTCAATAACAACTGAAAACCATCCACAACATTCTAGAACTTTTTTTTCACGTCGGTAAAACAGGCAGGGATCTATTTAAAACAAAAAAAATGGTACTCCGCAAATTGTTACAAATTTAATTATGACCTTCTAGAGCATTACGTGAGTTACTAAATCTTTCCATATATTTCTAAAAAATTCTATGACCTTCGATAACATTCCATGTCCTTCAATGACATTCGATGACCTTCTATCACCTTCTGTGAATTTCCATAAATTACGATGACCTTCGATGACCTTTTGTGAATTTCTATTACTTTTAATGACCTTCTCTGACCTTCTACAACCTTCGATAATCTTCGATGACCTTCAATGACATTCAATACCCTTCCATGACCTTCGATGACCTTCTCAGAATTTCTATGAATTTCGAGAACATTCCATGATCTTCTATGACATTCGATGACCTTCTATCACCTTCTGTGAATTTACATAAATTACGATGACCTTCGATGACCTTTTGTGAATTTCTATTACTTTTAATGACCTTCTACAACCTTCGATAATCTTCGATGACCTTCAATGACATTCAATACCCTTCCATGACCTTCGATGACCTTCTCAGAATTTCTATGAATTTCGAGAACATTCCATGACCTTCTATGACATTCGATAACCTTCGAGAACATTCCATGACCTTCTATGACATTCGATGACCTTCTATGAATTTCGATGACCTTCAAGAACCTACAACAATATTACCTATAAACCCTGTCGGTAAAACAGGGACCACCCAACTGATGGTAAATTAGCACGGACTCAAACCCGCGAAATCTTCCTTACCGACTGAGGTCGGTAGGTGGCTCAGAACCCGCCTAGCTATACTACTCACATTTGTTTTTATTTATGAAATATTAAAATAATCGTATCGTAATACTAATAAGTTTCTACTATTACAGTGAGTATTTCTTACATGATACTTTCCCACATAGCACGGTAAACATCCAGGAAGGTATCTTCCTAAGTGGATTAACAGTAATCAAAAAACAAAAACATTCTTTTTAACAATTAGTCTAAACAAATTTTGTAATTCACGCTTCTTTAAATATTAACTTTATGAAAAATTACTACATTATCAGTCTCAACAATTTGAACAAGATATCACAGTTATTTATACCTAATAAATATAAAAAAATGTATTCTAATGAACAAACGTTTCTAATGTTACAAAACTATTTAAAATTTATAAAGAAACATTGACATTTTTATTTTTAACGTTATTTTTACTTTTTAACACGAATTTTCTCTTTGTTTTATTTTCTTAAGTGGCAGAGTTATTTTTGTTTCCAATTGTATTGGATTATTTTATAAAAAATAAGTTTTGAAAAATTTTTCCAATAAAGTAATATTATGTGAGAGTGAGGATATTGAAATTTTTTAAATTAAACTTTATATTTTAAATCAAAATCTTTTTCGTATCGCTCATCTGTCTTCTTTTCTTTTGCTTCCCACCATGGACCAAGTTTTTTGAACACCCTGTGTGTTCATGAGACCACTAATTTTCTTATAAAAATCTGGAGAATCTACTTCTTTAGACACTTCTTTCACATCAATATAACATTCTAATAATGTTCAAGTTTCGTCGTCTTTCCACTGTCCAGAAATTCCAGGACCTTAATGAAAAGTAAAAAATTTTAAATCCTAAAAGACACGTGTATTTCTTTATTTTTAAGCAATTAAAAGTCATTCATTTATCACTTGTAGATCAGAAATGTTCACAAATAGATTAATAAATAACTTTTAAACTTCTACAATTCACATTCCAAGACTTAAATCTGTAAAATCTCGTCTTGTTCCGTCTCATGCGTAGCCCTACGTTTCTTCAATTTAAGGATAATAAAAACTTTAAAATTTACCTGCTTCCTTGTGTTCTTTGATATTTTTCGCACTGGATGATACTGGACTGTTCTGCATTTCAGAATCTATTAAATCCGAGGGAACATAGGAGGTTTGTCTATTACCCAAAATCAAATTTACTTATATATTATTCGGCTTGAACTTCGAATTAGAATATTTGTAATTTTAGATACGTATTTCTCAACTTAATTTTTTTTTTTAATACTTTCATACTAACTTGAGAAAAAGCAAGAGTAAAAGATTTCATACATGTATTAGAAGAAACTATTTAATTTGCACATTAAATGTTGTAAATTAAATGTTCAATAATTGCAAAGTAAAGAATGCAAAAAAAATTATTTTGTATTTAAAAAAAAATTATGAGGAAAATGTTTGAAAAATTTGTTGGAAAAAGAGTAAATATATTTTTACGAATTATTAAATTAAAAAATTCAGATTGTGTTCATATATTAAATTTACAGCAAAAAGTAGAAAAAATATATTCTTATAACTTGTTAAACGTACTGGGTGAAAATTTCCCAACTGGGCCACCTAAAACTGACTTTACAAATTTAAAATATTTTTTTTCATAATCTATTGCAGGAGTTTAAAATAAGAAATGGTGGTATTTTTAATTAAAATCAATTGATTTGAATGACATTTAAAATTAGGAACAATATTAGAGGTTCCTAACCAAAAATTTGCAAAACAACACTAAATAATAAAAAAATCGGACAAGTGCGAGTTACACTCGCACTGAAATCGAGGGTTCCGTACTCGAAGCTAACTTATTTGGTATAAAAACAAATGTTTAAAAAATATGTGTAGTATAACAACTAATATAAGTGATACGAAGAGGAACAATTTTCTTGAATTTTACAAAATTGTTCCTTTTTGTATCACTTATTTTATTTGACATACAACACATATTTTTTAAACATTTGTTTTTATACCAAATAAGTTCGCTTCGAGTACGGAACCCTCGATTTCAGTGCGAGTGGAACTACTCGCACTTGTCCGATTTTTTTTATTTTAGATTTGTAACGACTGAAGAAATAAACTCAATCATGTTTATTAAATTATTTCTATAATCTACACATAAAAATACGTAAAAATAGTAAATTTGAAGCCCTTTAGAAAAAATTTTTTCCTTTATTGGGAGAAAATTCATGATTTTTTCTAAAATTATCAGTTTTTTCTTGACAGCCCCAGAAAAATCAACTCCAATCATCCTCGCTATATTTTTTTTGTAATCTACACGTAAAAATATATAAATTTGAATCACTTTAGATCAACTTTTTTGCGGAAAAATACATTTTTTTCTTAAATTTATCATTTTTCTTCAAAAATTTGATAAAAATTGATCATCAACTCCAATCGTGCTTACATTTTATTCCTGTATTTTTCACGCAAAAATACAGTTTTACAGCAAATATGAACTGTCTGGGTTGAATATTGTGTGCGCTAGGGAGAATAAATCATTTTTTTCGAAATTTTTGATTTTTCCTTGACAACGCTATGTAAATTGATCCGAATCAAGTTCGCTATATTTTTCCTGTAATTTTCACGTAAAAATACGTAAGTGTACCAAATTTGAGCTCATTATGTCAAAAGATGTGGCCGCTGGGGGGGGGTACATAGTCATTTTTAGGCATTTTTCGTAAAAATTCATGGTTTTTCCTTGACAACGCTATGTTAATTAATTCCAATCAAGTTCGCTATATTTTTCCTGTAATCTACACGCGAAAATACATATGTGTACTAATTTTCAGCCCTCCAGATAAATTTGTGTGGCCGCTAGGGGGGGGGGGTACACGATTTCAAAAAAACCGATATTAATAGGGTTCCGAACCGAGTACGGAACCCTAAAAACAATAAAAAATTGGTAACAAATTGAAACAAATTGAAAAACTTGTTTTTGCGTAACGTATTAAATGCAGAGTAATTTTATAGATATATTTCCAAAAATTCGAAAAAAATGCTTAAAATGGCAAAATAGGGTTTTTTAGGGTTAAAATTGAAAAATAACCCTTTTTATGATTATTTACCTTCTTAATGCAAAATTTTTGCTGATGATTCAAAACTGTTCTTAAAAATTAATACAATTGAAGACTGTAAAAAATTACAATCAGATATAAACACTTTGGAAAAAATCTCAAAATTTCATTCTATATAATCGTATCCCAAAACTCAACGTAATTATTATAATTATTAATTAAAATAAAGCTTAAATAATAATTATAATAATTACATTGAGTTTTGGGATACGATTATATACAATGAAATTTTGAGATACGATTATATAGAATTGATCGTTGAGATACGATTTTATTCTTCTGAAAATTAACTACGTTCATATTGAACTGAGGTCCGAGTTACGATTTCTGACATTTGAGTTACGATTATATAGTTCTGACATTTGAGTTACGATTATATGGACGGGAGGCGTCGATTTGTGAATTCACTTAAAGAATTATTATTTGTTAATATCAACAACAACACTGCGGCGTAATTATAATTAAAATTAATGATAATGTGTCAGAATTTTCATTTTTCTTAATATAATACTTTGTGCAAAATTATTGTATATTGTATTAAAGGGCCGTTAACCACAAATAAATAAAATTACATAATAACTCTTTTTTAAGGGTTCAAATTGCAAAATAACCCTTTTTTAGGGTTAAAATTGCAAATAATGTTAAAACGGTAAAACATGTAAGATTCTAAATGCATATGGCAAAGAATTTTGATTTTTTATTTGAAAATAAATGAAAATAAATTTTCCAAGGTCGATGTCAAGGTCATCTGTCGGTGTCGTTATTAGAAATTTGTTAAGTTAATATAATAGAAGATGACATTGACATGTAATTAAATTTCAATCAACTGCGTACATTCCAATTTTTTCGAAAATAAATTAAGTAACAATGTTGATATAGCAAATTTTGTTTTACAAACTAATGTAATTTATATAATGCTAATACTTAATTATAACTCATTTTTTTACCAGAATTTTCTTATTTATTAATTTAGAAATTGTAAACGGCTGTATCCTTTGACTACATGGCTACCTGAATAAGAATGTTACAAAAGTAATCAAATTGCAAGAAAGAAAAATATAATTAGACTGCAGTGCCAACATTATAATCTTGGAATATATGGTTACGTAGTTGTGGCCAAAAAAATATTACGATAAAAAAAAATTTTTTGTCAAATTTTCGTAGTAAAAAAAAAAAGTAACTAATAATTACGTCATTTAGTTAATTAATTTTTTTACAGATAATATTTGACAAAAAATTATTACTCATCGTGATATTTTTTTAAGACACAAATAATTTTTTTACATAGATAATTTGAAAAAAAATTATTTTCTCATCGTTATATTTTTTTTTGCTACGAATAATTTTTTTGTTAAATTTTCGTAGTCCAAAAAATTAATTAACTTATTATTATGTTGTACAGTTAATTAATTTTTTACAGAGAAATTTTGCCAAAAAAAATATTTTTCATCGTTATTTTTTTTTTGAAGACACAAATAATTTTTCTACAAAGAAAATTTGAAGAAATAATTATTTTCTCATCGTTATATTTTTTTTACAACGAATAATTTTGTTGTTAAATTTTCGCATTAAAAAAATCAATTAACTTATTATTACATTAGGGTCAACCGGGGTAAATCCGAACGCTTTTACTAAGTTTCAACAATAACATAAGTTTTTTCTTTAAAAAAAAATACTTCCGGTATTCTGGTGCATGAAGTTGTTACTTTACTTCCATAGAACAATTTTATGGGGTAGAAAAAATTTTTGATAAATTACAATCGCAGGAAACTTAGCGTTCGTATTTACCTCGATACTTTGCAACTTTCCTAAAATATGGGGGTAAATACGAACGCCACTGTATTTTAGAAAAATCTTAGGGAAAATAAATTTAAAGTATTGCAATTGTTAAACTTATATAAAAACTCAAAAAAAATACGATAATAAACCTATTATGTAATAATGCATCATATATAAATACAAAAATCAAACAGGTTAAAAATTAAAATGCATTACACAATTAAAACCTTCAATAACTTTATCAAATCATAACGGATTTTTGCAAAACTTCACTGAGAGAAGTTTAACGCAACATCTGCATTTTTTGAGGGACAGATATTGTACCACAATTATGTGCAGACGCAGTACTAAAATCGAACAGCAGCAGCGCCAATTGAGTACTGATTCTGACCTAACTTGTGGGACAAACGATTTAGTACAGTATCTGTCCACCAAAAAGCGCAGCTGCGATACAATTTAGAACCGATGTTGCTCGAAAGGTTAGGTACACTATCCGAACGTGTGTTTAGTACGAAATCTGTGTTTAACTTCTCTCAGTGTTGGTAAAGAAAGTATTTTGGAGTGATTGAATGTAAATACAAAAATAAAAGTCAAATTTTTTAAATTCAAAATGGCGTACTTTCCTAAAACTTATTTTTAAAAATGATCAAATTTGCTAACCCTGAAACCCCCCGAGTAACAATTTTCGAGCGAATCCAATGAATTTTTTAATTCTCGTCCGCCATTTTGAATTTTGAAAAACTGACTTCAAATTGGTAATTAGCGACCCCAAAAACCGTAGAATACCAAATTTTATTAAGATCCTGAAAAACTTTTTTCAACAAACCATTTGGCAAAAAAATTGAAACACTCCTTCGAGAGAACAGAGATTAAGTTTCTGCTTATTAATTACTAACGAGGATACGTATAGAAAGAAAAACTTTTTTCTATGTACTTTTATAATGTTAAAATAATAGTGTAATCAAATAAAAACAATTTTGTGTGGCTTTAATGTAAAAAAAAATTATTAAAAATACCGTTCGGATTTACCCCAGTTTTCCAATTTTCTTTGGTAAATACGAACGGTCTGATATTATTAATAAAATTTTACAGAAGGCAAAAATCAAATATAGTTTCTGTTCTAGTATTCATAACAAACAATTATAAATAATAAAATGAATTTTTAGCTTCTTTTTCTTCAAATACGAGACAAAATACTGAAAGAGTGTCATCTTTGATTTTCAATCTTTTTTGCAATACTTGTTATCTTTGTTTATGCTGTTGCTAATTAACAAACAAAAAATGGGATAATACTTAGAATCTCTTCAAGAGGATCTGAGGTAAAAATTCTCATATCGAACTTATTTTTAAAAATTTTAATTAAGCTGAAATAATTAGCGTTCGGATTTACCCCCCGTTCGGATTTACCCCGGCTGACCCTACTCAGTTAATAAATTTTTTACAGAGAAATTTTGACAAAAAAATTATTTTTCATCTGTTATGCCAATATTTATTTGGCAACATAAATAAAATTAAAACATTAAATTTTTAATAATAAAATTATTAATTAAATATGTCAGAATTATTTTATTTTAAAATTATTTTTCATTATTCTTAGACTTGCTTCAAGTTAGATTGTAGCAACTCTAATATCATATTACCGTCAGGAATTTTGGGACGTCAGCGAAACAATATAAAGAAATATCGCGACTTTATTAGGCAACTCGCATCTTGGAAAAATAATAATTTTATTCCTTTTTAAGGATTCTTCCTGGCAATATAAGGAAATGACACAGACTTACCAAATTTTGACAGTTTGTTCATTAGATTGATTTAGGAAGTTATGATTTTTTTCAGAATTTTTTACCACGTAGTTTTTTAGAAAAAAAATAAAATATATGACCAATTTAACATGGGCTCTTATGGGAACATGTATAAACCATACACGGAAAAAAATTTTCTGTAGAATTTACAGAAACTCCTGCGCCATCTACTGATGTTTCTCTAAATAGAGAAATATGTAGAATCATTGGCATTAAAATCTGTTAATTCTACAAGTTTGAGCTACAGTTCTTAAAAACTGTTGAGTGACCAAATTATGTATACTATATGGGGATAATATATATTTGGTAGAGTATTTCTTATAGGTTATATTCTCCTCCGAATACATTAAATTCGCGGAACATTATTGTATAAATTAGTATAACTTCTATGTAAATAAATTCATCCTTCAATAATTTTCTAACAAAAAAAATGAGGAGCAAGTTTTCAAAACTTATGATAAATCCACTTTTTCTTATGTCCAGAAATTGAAACAAACGACTTTTCTCACTTAATCACTACAGTTAATTTTAAAATAAAAAATTTCTAATAATTTATTTCTATAATAATGTTTATATACTTAAGACGTTTCCTTTTTAATTAAACTTTCTTGCCGACACTATGATAATAATAAAAACACTAAATTCGCCTTAACCTCTCGCACTCAGCCTTAGTCGAATCACTACATTGTTTTCGCGCATGCGTTAAATCCTTGCAGAAAATATCTGTAGAATTAACAGATTTAGGAACATGTAAAATCTCTAAATCGACGTTAAAGAATTACCAGAAAATTTTTTTCCGTGTAGGAAAAAAGTGTGATGGAAATGACACAAAAATCTAAAAGTTGGTATACACGAAGAAAATATGATAAATTTATTAACTGCACAATATAAAGAAAGTTTCCCACATAGTTTTTGAGTAAATAAATACTAAAATTTGATTTTTTGTCATAATAATAATAGTAAGTGTAGCAGACATAAAAACGTGGCAACATCGCAACACGTGTTTGGCACGTTTGCGTAGCAACTCGCCGCGAATTTCAAATGCAAGTATACAAGTCGACAAATTGATATTTATATTCAGATATTTTTTTATATTATTTTTAGAAAATAATGGATTAAACTGCAATTTAATATATTATATAAATTTAATTCTGATTAATTATTGGAAAACAAAAAGAGTGATAAAAATACACGTATATAACCTCAAATTATAATTAAATATTTTTGTCGAAATAAAATATAGTTCAAAACTACTACAATCACAGTTTTATTTAATTGGATATTTGTTTACTAATTATCATGCAAATTGAAATAAAGTATAATAAATAAACTATTTATATACTTATATATAAGGTTAAAGAAAATTCCATTGTATTTTCAAATTTTGAGGTGAGCGACTTATATTACAAATTTCTTATAAGTAAATAATCTTATTTTCATTTCAATTTTAAGTGTTTTATGGAAGATGAACAATTAAATAATAACATATAACAAAAAATTTGAGGTTAGCTGTCAGATCAGGCGTAGGCCCAATCTGTGTTACATACATATATAAATACAAAGACCAGTCTTACCAATCTTATATAAACTACGCGACGAGAATGCGACGTTGCCCTGATTTCAAGCACTTTTTAAAAAATTTAATTAAATAGAATTTATAATATTTTAGTAACGAGGAAAGCTTATTATTAATTTATACACCTTTTTCTAAACAATTCTCCTATCAATAAGGACAAGAACCTTACTTATAAAATAAAAATTTATTTTTTCTAAGGTTGCAAACTTGTGAGCCTTCACACGGGAAGAATAGCAACTATTCCCTTACTCCGCACCACCCCCTGGAGAATCCTTAAAAATTTAATGTATATGATGCAAGCTCTTGAAGCCAACACGAATTTTAAGAATATATCAATTAATGAGGGGTAATAATTTTATAATCTTCATTTCTTGATTGTTCTTTTATTTTAAATAAAAATTCTTGTGACTTCGTCAATAACGTTGTTGTAAGACCCGCGTCTATTGTAGTACACTAATAACCTTGCAGCGACGTTGCAGAGGAAACTCGTGAATAACTAGTGAACCGCAATTTTGCGAAGGTTGCATAATAAAGATTCATGACTCTGACATCCTTAAGAAGCAAATAGACCTTGTCGCAATGTTACCAACTTTAAGTTCCGTAGTTAGCGAACCGCAATTTTGCGAAAGTTGCGGCTTCGATAATAAACATTGTCACAACCTCCTGAAGCTAATAAATAGTGCTACAATATTATTGAATGGTAAACAGCCTAGATATCGTCCGAAAACCTTTCAGCAACATTGCGAGTCGCTATTGAATAGATACATACTTTTAATAATCAGGTGTTACGCAACAAGTGCGAATTTCGTTTCAAAATCATGAATTATTTATTTATGAAAATGTATTATTATATTATCCTAAATATATCGCAAAGTATTTACATTATTGTTGCAAAAGAATTGTTAAATTTTAAATTATTAAAAATTAAATTTAAAATAGAAATCAAAATAATATTTCTGCCGCCATGGGTGGGAGTCCTCACTGAACGCGTTGAGTGAAGGCTCCACGCGCGTCCCTCGACATTGCGCGAGAGAGAAAGAAGATTGTATGTAATGTCGAAGCGTTCTCTCTCAGACACACTGTTCTCGCGGAGTACTGCGTTCTCTCTCCGTCGCATGGCTTTCTCCCTCGCTCCAATGACTAGTACGCGTCTCTCTTGCTCTTAAGCTGTCGAATGCATAGTGGATGCTTACTCTCTCGCACTCGATAGGTATTACGACCATAATACACATTAGTATGGCTGGAGACGTCTATGCTGTACGCTATAGCACCAATACACCTATGCTTCCTTAATCTCAGCCTATCCTACCTTACCCTTCTGTATCTCTCAAGCCTACAAGCCATGCCTGCCATTGCTTTACTATAATGTGCTTTTTTTAGATCTATATGCAACTGATCAATTCCAGATCAATATTGAGACAATTGATCTCAAAACTGGAATTGGAACAAGATTCAAAATATTAAAAAAAAATGGAATTTCTTTCTGCTTGGAAATGTCCATTATCCTAAATTATATTAACCTTTTATAGGAGAGGGTTAATTCTAAAAAAAATCTTAAAGATTAAATAAAATACAAAATTATTCAAAAGAATAATTGGAAATAATTTTATTTCGAAATGACTTTATTATTTCAACACTATTGCACTAAACCGATTTTATTAATTTGCAAATTCAGCAAAACTGGCATGGCAACAGACCCCACCTTCCCTTTCCACCTACAATTTCAAAATTCAAAATCAGCAGAATTTCCCACCAGGTGCCCTAAGCCGACATGTAGAGGCATCTCCAGCCCCTAAAATTTCGTTCAGTACGGTTTCCGCGAGCATCAAAGTTCCAACTCTGTTTGGAACCGCCCGGATTAAAAAGCCTATGCGCTCCCGTCCGGTACCAAGGACCCGAAATAATTTGTGTGCTTACACGAATAATTTCGGTCGGTCGTAAAGTAAAACGCTAACTTACTGCGAAGTCCACGGAGGCCGGTTAAGAATTAATTCAAGTGAAGAGTTTTAAATATAATTAATTGTCGTTTTCTAAATTTTTGTCGAAAGACCAGCCGGGTGCGGAGAGCCCGCGTCTGCCCTTGCAATTGACGGCTTAACGAATTAGAGTAAGAGAGAGTGGATTTGTCTGTCTCTGTTTAAAAATTGTGCGCGCAATAAGAGAACATACGGCAAACCGCGAATGCGCCACTCAAGTGATTGTGTGAGGACGATTTTTTTCAAAATTCATGTTTTTGCCCGTCGAAAAGAAATTGCCGACGGTAGAATAAGGAAGCGGAAGGGTAAGTACTCAGTATCGTTCCGGAGTAATTTTGTAATTTTTGTAACTACATCCTTCTTCCCTCCCTCCTTCTTGTAAGAGAGAGTGGAATATATTTGTCAGCAATATTTTTAAATGATAAAATAAAATTAATAATTCTTTTAATTCTTTCTTCTCTTTATTTTCTGTTCCCTCTATTCTAATAGTAACAAGTTATAAAAAGGAAGTCGTGGTACATTTCCCTATCTTATCTTAGAAAATATCAGCAATTAGAACGAAACGAACCCATAAATAAAAACAAGGCCCTTCAGACTTTGGTAGTTTGGACCTCCGAGAACCTTTCAAATTTGAGCCATCTCAAAAGCCCGATGTATTGTTCTAAATATGAGGCAAAATTCCTGAAATGTCCGAACAAAAAATTAAAAGTTCTCGAATTTAATCCATAATTTTCTAAAATGTTGTTATTGGTGGTGAAAGTCTAAAAATCAATTATTATTGAATTTAATAAAATAGTTTTTCAATTACAACGTTTTTAATTTTTGACTTTTGAAAAAAAATTTTTTTCAATGTACAATATTTATAAGAAGAATGCATAAAAGTTAACATATATATAATGATTTTTAAAGCTTTTTTGACGAGCTACACGCTGTTAATGAAATTTTTTTTTTTTAAATAACATTTGACCTTGAAAGTCAAGGTCAAAATGTTAATTTACGTTTATCTCAAAATCGGATTTTTTAAAATTATTTTTAACTATCTCAATGGAAAGCTTGACTAATTTCCTACAAAACATGTAATTTTCAGAGTGGGATCTTTTAAAGTTTTTGAGATATTAATTAATTAATTAATTAATGTTTATAACAAATGAAATATTTTACAAACGAATAATGTTACCGTAATTCTGAAGTTAGTAATTGAAAGTTAACGTAATTCCGAATCAAACGAGCCCTATATGAAGTATTTTGGATAAGTAGATTGTTAATAAACAATTAGTTAACATTGCAATTGTTTATTAACAATCTACTTATCCAAAATACTTCATATAGGGCTCGTTGGATGCGGAATTACCTTAACTTTCAATTGGTAAGTTCATAATTACCATAACTTTATTTGTTTGTAAAATATTTAATTTTTTACTAACAACAAGCATCCAAAAGCCCTATATGAAGTATTTTTGTTAAATTTTAGTTAAATAACAATAAAAAATGAAATATCTTACAAACAAATAAAGCTATCGTAAATCTAAACTAACCAATTAAAAGTTAAACTAATTCCGCATCCAATGAGCCCTATATGAAGCATTTTGGATAAGTAGATTGTTAATAAACAATTGCAATGTTAACTAATTGTTTATTAACAATCTACTTATCCAAAATACTTCATATAGGGCTCGTTGGATGCGGAATTACGTTAACTTTCAATTACTAACTTCAGAATTACGGTAACTTTATTCGTTTGTAAAATATTTCATTTGTTATAAACATTAATTAATTAATTAATTAATATCTCAAAAACTTTAAAAGATCCCACTCTGAAAATTACATGTTTTGTAGGAAATTAGTCAAGCTTTCCATTGAGATAGTTAAAAATAATTTTAAAAAATCCGATTTTGAGATAAACGTAAATTAACATTTTGACCTTGAATTTCAAGGTCAAATGTTATTTAAAAAAAAAAAATTTCATTAACAGCGTGTAGCTCGTCAAAAAAGCTTTAAAAATCATTATATATATGTTAATTTTTATGCATTCTACTTATAAATATTGTACATTGAAAAAAATTTTTTTTTTCAAAAGTCAAAAATTATAAACGTTGTAATTCAAAAACTAGTTTATTAAATTCAATAATAATTGATTTTTAGACTTTCACCACCAATAACAACATTTTAGAAAAGTATGGATTAAATTCGAGAACTTTTAATTTTTTGTTCGGACAGTTCAGGAATTTTGCCTCATATTTTTAATAATATTTATTTCGAAGCAAATAATTTCTTCGGTTCGTAACATCATCGAGTTATTTTTTTTAAGACACAAATAATTTTTTTACAATGATAATTTGAAAAAAAATTATTTTCTCATCGTGAAATTTTTTTTTGCTACGAATAATTTTTTTGTAAAATTTTTTTAGTCCAAAAAATTAATTAATTTATTATTATGTTGTACAGTTAATTAAATTTTTACAAGGAATTTTACCAAAAAAAATATTTTTCATCGTTATTTTTTTTAAGACACAAATAATTTTTCTACAAAGAAAATTTGAAGAAATAATTATTTTATCATCGTTATATTTTTTTTACAACGAATAATTTTGTTGTTAAATTTTCTCAGTAAAAAAATCAATTAACTTATTATTACGTTATTCAGTTAATTAATTTTTTCACAGATAAATTTTGACAAAAAAATTATTTTTCATCGTTATTTTTTTTAAGACACAAATAATTTTTTTACAAAGAAAATTTGAAGAAATAATTATTTTCTGATCGTGATATTTTTTTGGGCCACAAATAATTTTTTTACTGAAAAAATTAAAAATAAAATTATTTTCTTATCGTAATATTTTTTTTGTGTTACGAATAATTTTTTTGGAAATTTTTGTAGTAAATAAAATTAATTAACTAATTATTACCTCATTTAGTTAATTCTTTTTTTTACAGAGATAATTTGACAAAAAAATTATTTTCGTCGTAATTTTTTTTTAGACACAAATAATATTTTTACATAGAAAATTTAAAAAAAAATGTGAAAAAATTTTTTTTCACTTGTAGTCGAAGATGGCGGCGATGTACAACATTTTCAAAAATGTTCATTTTTCATGGGGGATCGATTCCTAGATTTCTACAATAGATAGAGACATAAAATAAAAAACATTTTCTTCGTTAGATATTTCTCTGTGGATGGAACCTCAAAAAAGTGGAATTTTCGTCACCTTCTTTTTTTTAGGGTACGTATTTCCCAAAACATGAAAAAAACATGCTTTTATTCAGAATTGCAGTTATAAAAAAAAGGGAAAAAGAAATTTTCCAGTTTTAGAGGTTCCATCCATAGAGAAATATCTAACAAGGAAATTTTTTTATTTTATGTCTCTATCTGTCGGAGAAATCTCCGAATCGATCCCCCCATGAAAAAATGAACATTTTTTGAAAATGTAAATCGCGCCGCCATCTTGGACTACAAGTGAAAAAAAATTTTTTTACATATTCTTTAATAAGTTATTTATAACATGTAAACAAAAATTTCTGAATAAATGTAATGCTTTTTTAAAAATACATCCTAAAAAAGCCTTCCTTTTTCCCGTTTTGAACTGGAATGTCCCCTTAATATAATTTTTATAAGATTTATGAAAAGTATTAAAAATTTTCTTAAAAATCTAAAATTTGAAAATAATAAATTTAATATAATATTAATTTAAAAAATAAATGAAATACATATGAATGAATTGTAATAAGTAAATAATAAGAATTTCAATTTCAACTGAACGAGCGTTAGCGAGAGAGGAATATGATGTTAGTAAAAATAAATCAATAAATAGTTAAATCTTTTTAGCGACTTTTTATTTTAAATGTCAAAAATTAAAGACACATTCTCGCTCATGATAATTAATAAAAGATAAACCGAGAAAATTGATGAAAAAGTTTTTGGAGAATCAAGTGAAATCAAGCGAGTTTAACGATTTTCTCGTCCCGAATGCAACACTATCTATTCCTCTTCGTCTCACTTTACGCCGGTCCTTTATTCAACAAGTTATTGCTTGTTTATACACGTGACTTTTTTTTCTTAAAATTATAATTTTATTAATTTTAATAATATTTTCTTCATAAAATTTGATTTATTATTCTTTAAAACAGATTTTTTACATTTAAATGCAAGCACTTATTTTATTAAAAATACATATTTCTCAACAAATTTTACTTCATACCATAACTCTTTCTCACTATACATGTCTTACTAATTACTCACCACAAATGTTCGTTTGCTGAGACATTTTCCTCTCCTTTATTTTTATTACTCGTATAGACAAATTTCAGATTTTCACTTTTCTTATTTTTCCAACTCAGGGGATCACAAATAATGTTTTTCAACTCGCGAAACTTATAACCTGTTGGCAAGTCAGAAATTTGAAAAATAGTTTCACAATAATTATACTTTAAATATATTTTCATAATAATACAGAACATAATGTGTTCTCATAGGGAAAAACAAGACTTTTTTTATTTTAAAACTTCGAAAAAGGAAATATTTTATTTAAAAATATGTAATTTAAGTGTTTTAAAAAAATTTTATAATCAAAATGTATTTTCAAATATTTAGGGGTATTAGTTTTTTGAAAAAGAACATTTTGTTAATTTTGCAGTAACCAAGATTTTACAAAAACGACTTTGGCCGTCGCTTTCATGATTAGATATAGTTCTTATTCCATGTAAAAGTGAAAGCTTTTATTTAAATAAAAAATCCATCATTCAAAAACCAGTTCTTTATGTGTGAAAGCCATGTGAAATTGAAACCAATATTTAAAGTCATTCCTGAGAAATCTTCATCGCTCCGACGAAATTTTAAAAATGTCTTTTTTCAAAAAACTAGTACCTTTAAAATATTTGTTTATTATAAAATTCTATTAAATTATTTACATGTATGTATTTTAAAATGAGGGGCTGATATCAAAGTCAAATTTTCAAATATCACTGATTTCCCTATAACTAGTTGTAACTCTTTCAACCGTATTATTTATTACACGCTTCTAACGTCTGTGTATACGAAATAATACATGAAAAATCTGAGAGGAGCAGTGGCGCACAACAGTATAGGCAGAGAAGGGATAAAGTGGGTGGCTGCGCCACCCATCCGCTTTTTCAACCCTTCAGAAAAAAATGCAAACAAGAGGACATCTTTGTATATACACTGAAAAAAATATTAATTGAATCAAGTAATTGCACTTACTTAAGTTACTTTACTTGAAACATTCTTATATGAGGCATTTCAAGTATAATGTCATAGATTGAAAAATCAATTTTCCTTGACATCGCCTATTATTTGAAATTTTGCTGTTTATAACATGCAATACTGCCGTGCTAAGGAAAAACTTACATATATATCTAGTCGCGTTGAAATTGAGAAAATTGTTACTTAAAAAGGATAATTCTCATAAAAAAGAGAGAGATGTATTTTTTAATACCACATCAATAATAACTTCAACTCTTACAATTAACCTTTTAAATTTACAAATTTTAAAATTTATTAATTTTGAAACAAAGCAAAATACTCTCATCAAATTTTCATGGCAGGTAAATAAATTATATCAATATTAAAATATGTGCGAAACCCCATATATTTTTTCTGACGAAAAAACTAAGTATTTTGAAAAAAATAATTTCTTCTTTCCTAAAGAGACTTTGACAAAAAGTTTGAAATTTGAGAAATTTGACGAAAAAAAGTAAATTTTCGAAAAAAAATTGATAATTTTTGCATCCCATACTCTTCCCATACTTACCCCATACTCTGGCCATTTTTTATTGTGCAGACGAATGTATGGGAAGTGATCGGAATCCATACTTTCCCCATACTTTCATTTTTACGCGGGCTATGTCTTGGCCGTTAGATTTCTTTAAGATGTCTTAAGGCACTCGCACACCTCCGTCTGCCTTCACAGGCAGCCTCCCACCACGCAGAAAACGTACAAGAGTAAGAGAGACTGAAAATTACAATTTAAATCTACTGACTCTTTGATTTGGAGGTCTGAGTGCGCCCTTAAAGACGTCTTTTTTTCAAATTTTGAAAATAGAAAAATTTTCAAAAATATATAATGTTATTTTCTAAGTTAAACGTGAACTTAGAAATTGTTGAAGATTAAAGTTATTGGAATTTTTCTAAGTTAAATTCATTTCATTGAGAAGTTACATCGTAAACAAGACATCCTAAGGATGTATTTTTGCGGACGTCTTTTGGACTTGTGACAAAAGAGGTTTTAAAGACGTCCTAAAAATATTCTATGTCTTGGCCGTTAGATTTCTTTAAGATGTCTTAAAGACGTATTTTTAAAAATGTTTTAAATAGAAAACTTTTTATAAATATATAATGTTATTTTCTAAGTTAAATAAAAATAGTCAATAGAAATATCTTTAAAAAAACATCTTAAAATAACTTTTTCATATATTTGTCGTGTTTACGAGTTTTTATGTTTTTAAATTAAATATATTACTACGTAATGACGAGTATTGTTTTTTACATAATTAAAATCTACAAAAGATAAGAGTCTGCTAACTCCCGTTCAGTCGTTAATCACCCCCATGAAGAGGTGAAATTGCTTGGAGATTCCCTGTAAAAAAAGTTGGATAGCGAGAATCGGGAAAAAGTATTGAAGCTCCCTGGAAACCTATGATACTTTGTTAATTCCAATTTGGAAAGTAAAAAATTATTACAACTGATTTAGTTTTTAGTTAATAAAAGGTATAAAAAGAAAATTAATTTAAGGCCTTATACTTTTTTTAATATATTTATTTTTTTAACATATACATAGGTATTGTAAAAAAGTTGTGGTTATTTTTATTATTAATCAATTAATATTCGTGAATAAATAATTTTGTCTTACCTTTACAATGAGGATTTAGTTTATTTATTCTCATATTCTTTCATTTATTATTGCACTTATTATTATTAATTAATTTTCTTGTTTTGTCTCTTTATTAATCACTATTTACATTAACTGCTATTAATTAATTTATAGAAAAAAGTAATTATTCTATTCAGTTCTATACCGACAATAGAAATTTAAATTCAATAACTTGTATCCATTGTCGGTAAAAAGAGTAGCATACTTACCCGACGAATAGCTCTCTTCAATGGTAACACATTTACTAAATAACCTAATTCTATTATTTTTAATTGAAAGTTCCATTTTTCTCTTAATTCTGGTCTCTCCATAATTTATTTAACCTTTTTATTAATAAAAGGTCACTTTTATCCCAATTAAAACGTTTTTTCATTCCTTTTTAACGCTATTTTCAATCGAACGTATTGGACTAACTACACACAACGGATTCGACCTAATACTCCAATATGTTAAAATTCAAATAACGGATTCAACATACCGAGCTTCAATACGTTTTCCCGATTCTCGCTATCCAACTTTCTTTATAGGGTTGTTGCATCCTACATATTTCTGACAATTTATATTGATTTTTACAGCCAGAACGAAACAAAATGTGTTTGGCTAGTGTTTTATGTATGAAAAGGGATAGTTACCCCTGTATGTAGGGGTAATATGTTTTAGACATTAATCATTGTTGCAAATTTTTACTTATTTTAGCCTCTTTTACACTCCAATGTAAAAAAGTGATCAACCTGTTGCGTGTTGAAAAAGTCTTCCAAATAGAAAAAAGACATGGGGTAGTTTACCCCCCATGTATTTATATAGTGAATGGGTAGTTACCCGCTTAGATATTTTTTTAATGGAAATTCTAAAAACACATGTACTTCATTTTTGAATCTCCTTTACAGAATATAAGTTTTTGTATATATTTAGTGACATTGTACATTTTCAAACTGAAAAGTTGTTTAAAAAACATGTTTTACCCCCATATCACCCAATAACGCTACCCCCTATCGGGCCTGACTTATGTCAGGGAATGTTTTTGAAAGCCCTACAATATGCAATTGAAAAAAGAAAAAACTTCCTATTAGTTTGGTTATAAATCACAAAAAACGATTTTTGGGGGTGAACTTTAGAGGCTGTTTTCACCCTTTAAATATGCGATAGGGCACTTATAAAAATATACGTAGCGTAGTGTTCCTTGTAAGATACCAAGTAGAAAATTATATGAGAAATTATATAGAAAATTATATGGGAAATTCCAATATAGATGTAGATCATCATAGTTCCACTCTTACGCCGCCAGATGGTGATAATTTTTTTTTCTCACCGTTGAGATCAGTCTTGAATACTATAAAAGCTGAGACTCTAACTGAGAAGGTGTATTGCAATGCACAAATTTTTTTCTTCTCAGATGAATTGGAGTAATATTATTTTATTTTTAATTAAATAATTTTTAGGTTTTATAAACTGCCGTCTGCCAACTGAAAATTCCTTTTTGAAATCCTACATTGTTTCCTTTATATAATTCTATGTGAAATCTTAGATAGATATTTCAGAATCTACTTCATCTTCAACATCTTCGAAAAGGGGTAAACGCGGATCCAAAAAAATTAAGCTCGTTACAAAACCATCTCTTTACCAAAATTTAGTGAATTCACAAAATGTAAATAGACCAGTAGCAAAAGTTAAACCAACCGTTAGAGAAATACCACCCAAGCAGCACGGTATATCCCCTGAATATCCCTTGAATACCACCGTGGAATATTCCCATGATCTTCCAGGAAAATCAAAATGTCCGCATCATGGGAATATTCCACAGTGAATAATAACAATGAAAACATCGACATTACGATTATAGATCTAACAGTTGAAGAATCTATCGAAAAAAAATTTTATCTCAGCAGGAGAAAATCAGACAAATTGAATTTGAAAATAATGATATCGACATAATAAATTAATAAATTCTTAATAGCGACTTTACTTGATGATATACGTGTTTTATTTGGTCGTCCTACCGGAATTATTTTTTGAATCTCCACATTTAACCGGAAATAGAGTTAGATTATCGATTTTTCCATGTACACCGTACAATTATATTTCGGAAGAAGATTTGCAAGTGGAATTTCTTCATTTTTCACAACCAGAAGATCACAAAGTCAATAATAATACGTAGTTGCTTTCGAAATAATTGTGACTTTTCTGGTAATATCAAAAGATACGCCCTTTAACCATCCTATAGTTACCGGTGCCATAGGAAATATAACAGGACAAGTTTTAGGACTGTTGCCCTAATAATAATATACAAAAAGGGCAAATGTTTCCTAGACTAACTAGGGTAGCTTCCGGACTATCTAGCGATCAATGGTCAGAAATAAACGAGCGATTAGAGAACTTAGAACATCACAATCAACAGTTAGCTATTTATTGCAAATCTGTCTATTGCCATTTAGAAAAAATTGAAAGACGAATTAAATTTTTATCTTCATGGTTGTATGCTCTTAGTGATTAGAACACAGCGTTGGTAGATTCGGCTATTGAAATAAGAGAAAATTTGACAGAACAAGAGAACGTGATAAAAGACCTAATTAACGAATTTAAATCTCTAAGTATTAAAAAGGGCATTTAAATGATAGAATGAATCCATTCTGGAAAAATTTAACATTCAATAATTCTGAAGAACAATTGACAATAATAGACAATACGATTCAATCTTTTCTTGGCCATTAAATCCAATCGGTCTCTCTATATTTTTCCTGTAATCTACACGTAAAAATACATATGTGTACTAAATTGCAGTTCTTCATATACAAAAATGTAAAAGTTAAGGGGGGACAGGGTCATTTTTTGCAATTTTTTCGAAAAAACCCATTTCTTTCCTTTCTAGCTCGTAGCCATCAAATCCAATCGGTATCGCTATATTTTCCTGTAATCTACACGTGAAAATACGTATGTGTACTAAATTGCAGTTCATTATATACAAAAATGTAAAAGCTAAGGGGGGACATAGTGCTGAGACGAACGCAAAAGTCTTTTCATATGGGTTCCGTCGGTACATCGAAGGTGTACGGATCCCTAATAATTTTCGAATATAAAGTAATAAGCACATTATATGTTTAAATAATGAATGCGTGATGGCCGAAGCCATTTCTTTAGAACCACCCGAAGAAGTACTAATTTTGTCTTCCGGTTTAAGATAAAGAAATATTAAATTGAATATCTCATCTGACATATATTACAATTTTATTTCAGAAGATGCCTTGATTGGTTATCAAAGAAGGTATCCCTTATACTATTATCCAATTGGTAACGCTTACCATCTTATCCTAGGCGAAGTAAATTTGTTCTTTCCCAATGTGGCTCTGACATTTTACGTAATATCATCTCAAAGTTTATTACAGGGAGCTTATGAGAATGGAATTTTAGGGTCATCAGGATTTAGTGCATTGAGACCTAACTAATTTTTGCGACAACCTGGCTAATCAATTAAGAAAATCTTTATTCCATAAAATAATATATAATAGAGACAATACCATAATCAAAATGACTGACAAGGACCCTCCTGCCCATCATAGTGGTACGACTCTTACTGCGAATATTACGGCTCTCGCAAATTTCAGAGATTGTACTATCTATATCAAAAATGTAGGTTAAAAATTAAGATAACATCCATACTCAAGGTCGAACAACAGAATCATAGATTAAAACGAACATAACCTCAAAAATCAAAGTTTTTGAAGTAGTTGAGGCAGAAATTACCTCAAAATTAGTATCAGAAGTAAAGAGATAACTCTCCCCTTAAAATATCAAAGGTCATAGGTCAAAAGAGAACATAGCCTCAAATTTACGTCAAATGTCATAGGCGTGCAGGCGAACATTACCTCAAAATTTGGTCAAAATCATAGAAAAAAGTACTGACATAACCTCAAAATTAGGGTCACAGGTTAGTAGGACGTCATCCGTAGTGTATATTAGATATATATTCTTTAAAATAAAAGAATAAATTTTTTTAAAGAATTTGGCTAAAATTAATTTTTGAAAACATATGATAACTTATTGCGTTCCTAATTAACTTTTTAATTGCAGAATAGATGAAAATTTCGTTTACGGATGCTAAATCCGTCAAAATTGATGGCAAACAGGTTCTCAAGCCAAAACGACAATTGCTTCTGGATTTGAATGGTCTCTACTCGAAATATAAAGATTTGCATCGAGACTGTCCAGTCAGTTTTAGCAAATTTGCACAAATGTGTCGTCAGCACTGCATTCTAATGGGAAATAGTGGAACACATATACAGTGTGTGTTTATACTACCCACTAAAATTGCAAACTGATGTTTGATTCCATTGCTTAATTCTGTGCTGCCTGGACAATCTTTACAATCAGCAAGATTGCAAGCTGTAGTTGCGTTTTTACAGATTATTTAAGAAAGAGCATCTTTATAATTAGTATAATTAGTATAATTAGTATAAAAATTATAATTAGTATAATTAGTACAAACACACACAGTATGTGTTCCACTACTTCCCATTAGAATGCAGTGCAATTGTCCTTTTGGCTTGAGAACCCGTTTGCCATCAGTTTTGACGGATTTAACGTATTTTATGCCAGGCATTATTTTTGAAAACTAACATCAGATTCGTAATCGGCGACCCCAAAAACCCCCGAGTAGCAATTTTCAAGTGAATTTAATTAATTTTATGAAATTTAGTAGCCATATGGTATCCTCCATTTTGAATTTTTGAAAATTAACATCAGATTCGTAATCAGCGACCTCAAAAACCCTCGAGTAGCAATTTTCAAGTGAATTTAATTAATTTGATAAAATTTAGTCGCCATATTGGATCCACCATTTAAAATTTTTAAAAACCATCATCGTATTCGTAATCAGCGACCCCAAAAACCCCCGAGTAACAATTTTCAAGTGAATTTAATTAATTTGATAGAAGTTAGTCGACATATTAGATCCGCCTGTTTGAATTTTGAAAAACGCCACACGACATTGAAAAGTATTTGTTTTTATTGAAGTAATAAGCCTATGCCCGATTTTCTATATTTAAACTATTTTTGGGCAGAAGGGGGCTTCAGTTGACAAAGAATGCCTCATATATATAGTTTTGATGTTAAGTTGTTTGGATCTTTTTAAATATGTAGTATGATGTTAAGTTTTTTAGAAAAGGAGATCAATATTTTGCTTCATTATTTTACTAATTTATTAACATAAAGCTTTTCGCCTTAAAACATTAGTCCTCTTCAGATGAAAAAAGGTTATGGTTTTTTGTCGCTACAATAAAATGTAATATAAAAAGTTATATATATATATATGTATAAATGAATTTTAAACTGTTTTAAATGTAACGTACCGTAAAATGGGGTAAAGTCGGCGTTTGGGGGTAAAGTCGGCCGGCGCTTTAAATCATTTTAAAGTTTAACTATTACTTTTTTCCAGAAGAAATCCGAGTTTTATTAAAAATGTAGTTAGAATTAATGTAAATTAATAAATGAAATACAATATTTAAGTGTTAAAGCGCCGGCCGACTTTACCCGCAAACGCCGACTTTACCCCATTTTACGGTACAAATTTTAAATTTCCAAAAACATGAATTTAATTTTTAATAAACATAACCTCAACTTACCACATGGATTCTTTCCATCATTTTTGAAAAAATCTCAATTGCGAATGAAAAAAATATTGAGTCAGTATCATTTTCACACAAATTTTATTGTCATAATGTTATATTTTACAATCGTGAATATTTTGATATTATAATAAAGATAAAAAGAAACTTTTAGATTTTACTAACAAAAAGTTTCGAAATGTTAGATTTTACAATTTTGGAATCGAACAATGTTATATTTTACAAATTTTCCTCTCTAATTATGAAACAAAATGCTTGTGGAATACGAATATTGACGTAATTATTAAATATAATTAATATTACATACAATTATGGAGTCAGTATCATTTTCACGCAAATTTTATTGTCATAATGTTATATTTTACAATCGTGAATATTTTGATATTATAATAAAGATAAAAAGAAACTTTTAGATTTTACTAACAAAAAGTTTCGAAATGTTAGATTTTACAATTTTGGAATCGAACAATGTTATATTTTACAAATTTTCCTCTCTAATTATGAAACAAAATGCTTGTGGAATACGAATATTGACGTAATTATTAAATATAATTAATATTACATACAAAAGGGGAAGGCAGTATTGGAAAGGCATTTTTTGATAATGGAAATTAATATGCCACAAGAAAAGGATTTTAATTTTTAAAATATTAAAAATCTTTGAAAAAGACAAAACTTTCGCTTAATATATACTGAGTTTTTGACACCCATTATATGTAACGAAATGAATAGCATCTAGAATTATATGATAAGAAAGGAATCTATCTGACCATTTTTAAGATAAGATAGCGTACTTTAATTTGTATGTAGAATAAGAGTGTAATTTATATTTTTCAAATCTTTAATTTCAGTTTTTTGTTTACTGAATTATTGCACTTTAAAATGTGAAACATTTCTTTAAATAATCTGTGTTTATAATTAAATTCTAAACAAATAATATTAGTATTTTCAAAATTAAAAATATGATCATTTCATGAGAATGTGTAACTAGTGCTGTGTTTCTTTTATCGATTCCGCAGTCACTTTTATGTTATGTAATTATATTTTTAATATATTGAATAGTCTGTCCAATATAGGAAGCCCCACATTGACAAGGTATATTGTAAACGATTTTTGTTGTTAGTGAAAAAGGAGTTTTGTCTTTATTTTTAGAAAAAACTTGAAAACGATCTCTTTTGTATGTAAAATAATGCAATTAATGTCAACATCACGACATAAATTTTTTTAAAAATATTCTAATTTATTTGTTAACGGAAAAATAATGCAATTTCTGCAGTCATAAGGTTCGGCAACATTATTCTCGTCAAAGAAAATTTTTTGAAATCTATAATTAATATATTTTGTTAAAAAATAAATAGGATAGTTATTTTCTTTGAGGGTATTAAAAATAAATTGTAAATTTTCTTCGTAAAAATCGACATTAGAAAAGTTTAATACCTTTATCAACTAAACCGTATCCAAAATTCAAGTATCTTCCGGAAAAAGTACTTTTATGATACCAGTTAGTAATAAGTTTACCATCTTTTTTAATGAGGAGTGTATCCAAAAAAAACTAAGATAGGGTAAGGTAATAAATAGGTTACGTTTCCTTTGAATTTTCCAACATTTTGCCTTTAAATCTTTTAAAGACAATAAAACCAATTCATTTTCACCAGGAGATGATATGTAAATATTCAACTTATTTGAATTGATTGGATTTTCATAAAGGTCTTGTACAATGAAATTTTTTTTTCCTATCAAATAAATATTATTTTTTCGAATTCAATAATGTTCACTATTGTTGCAATAGAATTATCCTTCAGAAGTAAGCAGTTATCTCTCAAGTTATTGCAGTTAATGAAAAAATGTCCATAGTAAAGCTGTTTTGTACTGTTTTATTACTTTGGTGCAATTGTGATTTATTATGGGTCCATTAAAATGTTCTTCTTTTACTTTTGTACCTGATTTGAAAGTATTTGGTTTTTTCAGATTCTCCATTTCAGAATATCTTCTTGATAACTGCTGAAGAGGTTTATTGTTTTTCTGCAGTTTTTTTTATTTCTGTCATATATAATTTTCAAATCTAAACGCACTATTAAAAAAAACAAATTTTGCTGCTATAATAATCAGTAAGTCTCAGTGTACTCTAAATGGAACAATATTATATATCGCATAATCAATTAACCATTCTACATCGCCATTAAAAGTTAAATTTCGTTAATTAAACATTTTTAGTGATTTTTTGTAACAAAAATTTCTAAAACAAAAATAAATTTTCTAATTAATACCAAATGTCAAAGTATTTTATACGAAAATATATTTTTAAATATTTTAATATTTAATTATAAATACAAAACTGTTTTTAATACTTTTATAACACCCTACTGAAAATTCTCATGTAGAATCTTATATAGGATCACACATAAATTCATATATTAAAATGCACATAAAATCCTATGTGGGAAGTGGGATTCGATGTAAATTCTTATAAACGTATTCTTAAGTAATAAATTATATTTTCCTATATCAAATCATACATCAAATTTTTTTTCGATTCTTGAATAAAAAATGAGATCCTAAATAGGATCCTATATATGATTTTATTTATGATCCTATATAAGATCAAACATAAGATTTTACATGGATTTATATATATATATATATATATATATATATATATATATATTCCTATATGATAAATTCTTACATGAGATCCTATATAGAATTTTATGTAGGATCCTATATAAGATCATACATAAGACTTTACACGGATTTTTATATACAGGGTGATTTTTATGTTCCGGAACCCCCAAAATATCTTGAAAGGAAATAGTTTTTGAGAAAAATGTTGTATACAAAAGTTGTCGGGTTGAAAAAAATCTATTAAATTGTATAATTAAAAAACGGGCCCAGGGCCTTATGTGGGCCCTACAAACAAAAAAGTAAATTTTTTAAATGGAACCAAGTATTTTCAAACTCAGATTCTTGTAGCCAGTGATTTCCTCTTTTCAGACATGTGGTAACTTGTGGGCCCAAAGTTAAATTTGGGCCCGAAATTCGATTTTTTGTGATTTTAAAGGTGATTTTAGTGTAACTTAGTTCCAAGGGGTTTTCGGGGTCCCTGATTACGAATATGAAGTCAGTTTTTAAAAATTTTCAATAACGGACCCAAAATGACTAATTAAAAATGAAAAAATTAAGGAAAATTATGAAACTTCTTATTTTAGACTTACTTTGCCTGCTAATTGTTAATTCAATGTTACTTTTATTGCTGTTAATTTAGTATCATAAAACTTCGGGTAAAATAATTAATAGATTTTTTCAAATTTTAAATTTAGGGGCTTATAAGGCCCAAAATTCGATTTCTTGTGATTTTAAAGGTGATTTTAGTGTGACTTAGTTCTAAGGGGTTTTTAGGGTCCCTGATTACGAATCTGAAATCAGTTTTTAAAAATTTTCAATAGCGGACCCAAAATGACTAATTCAGAAAGAAAAAAATCAAAGGAAATTATAAAATTTCTTATTTTAGACTTGCCTTCTAATTGTTAATACAATATGTTACTTTTATTGCTTTTAATTTAGTATCATAAACCTTGGTGTAAAAAATTAGATTTTTTTAAATTTTAATATTTAGGGTCTTATAAGTCCCAAAACTAGATTTTTAGTAGTTTTAAGAGTTATTTTGTGTGACTTATTTCCAAGGGGTTTTTTGGTCCCTGATTAAAAATCGGACAACAGTTTTTATAAATTCAAAAAAGTGGACGCAAAAAGACTGATTAAAAATGAAAAACTTAAGAAAAATTGTGAAACTTCTTATTTTAATCTTATTTAGCCTGCTGATTGATAATTGCACATTACTTTTACACAACTTAAAATTTAGTTAGTTTAAAATGTGAATAGATTAAAATTTAGATCAATTGAATTTAAGATCAGGTTAAGTGTACCGGTTATTCCACACGTCATAATACTTAAAACGTGTCTTTTTTCAATTCTAAATCAGAAAGTTCCCTTAAACTAAAATAACTCTTAAAACCACAGAAGATCCAATTTTGGAACCCATAAGCCCCCAAAATTTAAATTTAAAAAATAAACCAATCTTCCTTTTTGCCCCCAAAGGATAGTAAATTTAGAGCTGTGTAAAAGTAACATTAAGTTAACAAGTAAAATGCTAAATAGGTCTAAAATAATAAATTTCATAATTTTCCTTAATTTTTTTTATTTTTAATCAGTCATTTTGGGTCTGCTATTTTGAATTTTTAAAAATTGATTTTAGATTCGTAATCAAGAAGCCCGAAAACCCATCGGAACTAAGTTACACTAAAATGAATTTAAAACGTAATCAGGGAACCCAAGAACCCGTTAGAACTAATTCACACTAAAATCCCCTTTAAAACCACAAAAAATCGAATTTTGGGCCTTATAAGCCCATAAATTTAAAATTTGTAAAAATCTAATTTTTTACCCCAAGGTTTATGATACTAATTTAAAAGCAATAAAAATAAAATTGAATTAACAATTAGAAGGCTAAATAAGTCTAAAATAAGAAGTTTCATTATTTTCCTTCATTTTTTTCATATTTAATCAGTCATTCTGGGTCCGTTATTAAAAATTTTTTAAAACTGATTTCAGATTCGTAATCAGGGACCCTAAAAACCCCTTAGAACTAAGTCACACTAAAATCACCTTTAAAATCACAAGAAATCGAATTTTGGGCCTTATAAGCCCCTAAATTTAAAATTTGAAAAAATCTATTAATTATTTTACCCGAAGTTTTATGATACTAAATTAACAGCAATAAAAGTAACATTGAATTAACAATTAGCAGGCAAAGTAAGTCTAAAATAAGAAGTTTCATAATTTTCCTTAATTTTTTCATTTTTAATTAGTCATTTTGGGTCCGTTATTGAAAATTTTTAAAAACTGACTTCATATTCGTAATCAGGGACCCCGAAAACCCCTTGGAACTAAGTTACACTAATATCACCTTTAAAATCACAAAAAATCGAATTTCGGGCCCAAATTTAACTTTGGGCCCACAAGTTACCACATGTCTGAAAAGAGGAAATCACTGGCTACAAGAATCTGAGTTTGAAAATACTTGGTTCCATTTAAAAAATTTACTTTTTTGTTTGTAGGGCCCACATAAGGCCCTGGGCCCGTTTTTTAATTATACAATTTAATAGATTTTTTTCAACCCGACAACTTTTGTATACAACATTTTTCTCAAAAACTATTTCCTTTCAAGATATTTTGGGGGTCCGGAACATAAAAATCGCCCTGTATATTCCTGTATGTTAAATTCTTACATGAGATCCTATATAGGATTTTATGTTTGATCTTATATAAGATCATACATAAGATTTTACATAAAATCCTATTTAGGATCTCATGTAAGAATTAATCATATAGGAATTTATGTGGGATGTCATGTGTGGATTTCACTGTTTTATTTGTCCATCTAATATACCAAGTCGGAAATTATATGAGAAATTATATAGGAAATTATATGGGAAATTCCAATATAGATGTAGATCATCATAGCATCATCATACTATAAAAGCTGAGACTCTAACTCAGAAGGTGTATTGCAAAGCACAATTTTCTTTCTTTTTAGATGAATTGCAGTAATATTATTTGATTTTTAATTAAATAATTTTTATAAATTGCCGTCTGCCAACTGAAAATTCCTATATGAAATCCTATATTGTTTCCTTTATATAATTCTATGTGAAATCTTAGATATAGATATTTCAGAATCTACATGAAATCCTATATGATTTGTTATGTTCAAATCAATCATATATATGATCCCACGTGAGGATTTTTGATATGATTTCATGGCAGATTTTTTGTAATAATTTTTTATTCAAGAATCGAAAAAAAATTTGATGTATGATTTGATATAGGAAAATTTCTGGTTAAGGATTGAGCAATGAATTTTAGTATGTTTTTTAATGAGAAAACACGAAGGAAATTGACATAAGAAATTGAAGGAAAAAGTGGGACTAGAAAAAATTGTAGGATTTCACATAGGAATTTACATAATTTATTACTTAAGAATACGTTTATAAGAATTTACATCGAATCCCACTTCAAATCATGTCTCAATTTCCTGTATGATTTTTCGTAAGATCCTATATAGTTTCTTACATGACACATAGGATTTTATGTGGATTTTAATATATGAATTTATGTGAGATCCTATATAAGATCCGACATGAGAATTTTCAGTAGGGCATTGATTCAAAATTCAGGTAGCGCGAAACATATAATCCTAATTATTCTGAGGAAGATATAAGATATAAAAGGAGATGGTTCGAAATGGCTTGCTGAAATAACAACTAGATTGGGAAGAGGAGGGTAATAAAGTTTTATAATTATTTTAAAATTAATTTGACTATTGTAACATGTAAAAATTAAGTTAGTTAATTAAACAAATTAAAAAATTAATTAATTCAATTTAACAAAAATTAATAAAATTAAAATTTGACTAATTAATTATAATTATTTTTATCCAAAATTACTAATTATTTTACATTTTTTAAATATATATGTTAACTATGTACTATTTTTAAGATAATATTGCATTATTTTACTTATAGAGATGACCAAAAAGAAGGTGAAAATGAGGACGATACAAATGAAATTGACGGAAATGTGAATGACGAGAATCAAGTTGATGCCGACGATGAAAAGGATTAGATAATTGATTTACACAGTTTAAATTTAATTCTTTTAATATTCAATCTTATTAACAATATTGACAACTTTACTACTAATATTTTAATTAGTATGTATTTTGGTTAAAATAAAATGATTTATTTAGTTTTGCAAAAAAATTTCTCATAATATTTTGCGACAGTGAATTAAATATCGATTGATATTTTAAACTAATGTTTCAGCAATGTTTCTTCTCTAATATATTTATAAATGCTGTAAAAAATAATTGTCATGATGCTCAATATTATTCTTACATTTATAATGTAATGTTCTTATAATGTTATTCTGGAATATTTCCGAAATTTTTGAATCAATTGCATTGCAGCAATGTTGCTGCAATGTTGTGTGGTATGGGGGCAAGTGTTTATGAAGAGCGAATTCAAAAAACGACCGATCTCGACGACAGCTCAAACGAGACTCCAATTAAAATTATTTAAATAATTAATAACATTTGAGGAAATGAAGATCATCTAATTCTGTGTCAAAAAAAGAATATCAAGTATTACTAAGAATTAAAAATTAATTATAAAATGTTATTTAGAAAAAGACTGAAAAATACCATGCCGAGTAGGCAGGCAGCCTCCTCCAACTTGTGTCGTGGGGTGCTGAAACATCGATTTTCAATAATCATCTGTTAATAATTTAGATTTGTTAAAAATGCTATTTACACTGGTTTTATTTAACACAGCATTAGATGATCTTCCAAACAAAAAAAGAATTGACGGTTTATCTTCATTTCCTCAAATGTTATTAATTATTAATTTAACACCTGTTTATCAAAAATAGTTCATATAGGGCTCGTTGGATGTGGATTTTGATAAGCATTCTAATGGTGTTTTTAAAATTACTCTAATTTTCTTTGTTCGTAAAATATTTCATTTTTTATTAACTTTTCTTAGTTAATTAATTAATATCTCGAAAACAAAAAATAATGCCATCTCAAAAATTTAACCATCGATTTATTATGACTTAAACAATATTCATGATTTTTTTCGTGATTCTAAATGATGGAGAACATGTTTAAAAGTTATAAACAAATTTTATTTTTTAAACAATTTGTTTAAAAATTAATATTTTTTTAAAAATATAATTTTTTTCTTAAAGTTTAATGTTTTCTGCGTAAAAAACATTTAAAACATTTTTCTCTAATTTTAGTAGAAAAAAAGTTATAAGTAAAGCAAAAAAATATTGCTCAATTTGTTATTGTAAATATTTCAAAAAATATTAATTTCAAATTAAAAATTTGTACACTTATTTAGCACCACTGTCACTACAATATATATATATATATATATATATATAAAATATTTGTTCGTTCTTCATAGAAAAATGGTTTACGTATAATAAATAATATCGCTACCCAGGAGTGACGGTTGCGAGTCCTCACTGAACGGGTTGAATGAAGGCTCCCCGCGCGTCCCTCGACATTGTGCGAGAAAGAAAGGAGATTGAATGTAACAGCGAAGTGTTCTCTCTCAGACACACGATGGTAATAACAATGTGACATCAGCACGTACAAGTTCAAGTACAAACGTGCCAATTTTAGAACCGACTTAATGCTGATTCTACACTCACTGAAAACTGAGCGAGCGGTCCGCTTTTCCGTCACGCTTCCCATATTCAACTATATCTATATATATAAAAAACGTAACGCAAATGCGGACCGCTCGCGCAGTTTTAGGTGAGTGTGGAATCAGCATAAAACTGAGCGAGCAGTCCGTTTATCCGTGACGCTTCCCATATTTAACTATATCTATATATATATAAAAAACGTAACGCAAATGCGGACCGCTCGCTCAGTTTTAGATGAGTGTAGAATCAGCATTAGGGCTTTCGAATGCATGGTAGCCGCGGACTCGCTCGCACCCGCTTAGACTATAGGCGTCTGCGCTGTACGCTACATCACCACTACTATACTTCCTTTACTGCCTTTACCCATAGCTTTCTTTCTCCTTGCCTCCCTGCTCCTGTCTAAGCCAGCAATTTACGCTCTACCATGCTGTCATATTAAAAGCACGTGTATTTATTTTGATCTGATCCAAATAATCAATTCAGGATACACTGAAAAAAAAGTTAATTGAATCAAGTAAATGCATTTACTTGAGATACTTTATTTGAAACAAGACGATATTTTCTTATTGGAAGAAATTTATTTTCTTGTGTCAAGTAATTTTGAGCATTGGGCAATGTTCTTGAAATAAGAAAATATGAGTCTCATACAAGTAAATATATCTTTCTGTTTCAAACGAGCTGTTTTACTTTCGTCAAGAACCAAAAAAGTATTGAGTCAAGAATATTATGTTCTCATGTCAAGTGATTTACGTTAAATATTTTATTTTCTTGGGTCAAATCATTTTGTTGTTTCCTTCAATATGTCATTAATATCGTAATAAGGAACTGAAATCATTAAAATTGGGATTTTTGACGCACTTTTGATAAAGTGTATACTCGGGAAGTATGCAGTGTCCTTGTTTTTCCGTGCGAAAAAAAGACACAGCATACTTCCCGAGTATACACTTTATCAAAAGTGCTACAAAAATCCCAATTCGGAAACGGCCATAGAAATAAGCGACAAAGAAATCTACTTTACCGATATTCCTATGTAAATATCAAGGATGGGAAACTCGTTCAATTATTTGATTTTCGAAGATTTCGACTTTCGGTGTTTTCGAATTTAGGACGATTCACAATTCTAGCGCGCTAAGATTCGAATAAATAAGAATTCGATGTAATCTCTACTGTTAATTCCCGTATGAGATCCTTTATAAGATCGCTTATGGTTTTTTATATGAGATTCTATACGAAATCTTATAAGGGCATCTCATAAGAAAAATCTCATCAGTGTCCATACAGGATTCCATATAGGATCCTAAAAAATATGTCTCATTTTTTTTTTTAAATAACTCATACGGGAATTTACAATAGGGATGCGAATTATATAAAATACAAAGACAGTGAATTAACAATTATATAGTGTAATAATTTCGTGTATTGGAAATTAGTTCAAATAGATTTTAGTTAAACTTTCGTTTAGGTTAAATTACAATTCTTAAACTTACACTTTAGGTTAAGATATATGTAAAACGAAATAAATGAAATTTTGCTAACCCTATTGAAAAAAACACGTATACCCAGGCGGAAATTTACAACCGGCGCGGATCCCAGCCTGTACCGACGCCGGAGTGGCGGTACTGGATTTACACCGGCTGACAACGCCTCGCGGAACTGGTATTATTCCGAAAAATGACGCCAAAAAGATCCGACCGCAGATCGTGTTCGGTACGGGTCTTATGGTGATTCCACAAATGGATCGCGCGTCAGACGCGCGTTCCATTTGTGAAATCACCATTAAACCGCACGCGCACCGGCGTTCTTCAGCGTAAAGTCGGTTCTACAATGAACGTGTACGTGAACGCGACGTGCTGACGTCACAATTTTAATCAAATGGGTGACGTCAGCACGTCCACGTTCGCGTCCACGTCCGATGCGCTCATTGTAGAACCGACTTAACATCCGTATGGGTACTGGCATTGTACCGACAAACAAACAGCTGGGAACTGGTATAGTTCCGAAAGATGACGTGTTAAAGAGCAGAGCAGGCAATGGGCTAGGTATAAATATTCTACCACCCAGCAACCGGCGTGGAACCAAAAAAAATTCCTATTTTTAAAATTAAAAATAATTTTTTAATTTATTATTCAAGACGTTTATTAATTATTATTCATTTATAGTTCACTTAAAGAATTTTTCACACACTTATCACATTTTTATACACATTAAAATCCCTAACGCTCGCAGGGGGATTCGAACCCAAGCCTATCTTAATCTAACGCACCGAAGTCTAATCCGCTAACCACTACGCCATTCCCTCGCTTGAGAACTTGAGCAAAACAATGCTGATATAAATTACTGCAAACAAATTTTTTTTATTATTCAATGTTTTCATTATTTCTATTTATTTATTTTGATTAATATTTATAAATAATATATATGGTATAATTATTATTTATAATTCTACAAAATTAATGTATCATGTAAATATAGCATAGCTATATAATATATAGCATATTAAAAAAAACAGTTATCAATAAAAACAAAATTAATTTAAATAAAACAATAAATTTTAACCGTATAATTTTTTTAAATTAAATTAATCATTTCGATTACTTTTTAATTAATTAAATTTCTTATTGAATTAACAGAAATCACAATACTTTTTTCTTTAAATGGAAAAAGTGAATAATTTTTGAAAAGGTAAATGGATAAATTAAATTTTTATGCAGTTGAAATTTCATATTGTAGTAAATTTTTTGCAAATTAAAATTGAATTATTGGCAATTTGAAATAATTGAATTTTTTGAATAATTTTATTTTTAATAAATTAAAATTTTGAATATTTGAATTTATTAATGATCCTAGTGACACTCGATGAAATTGATAAATTGAAAAATTAATCAAATTAATTATTTAATTAATTAAGTTTCACAAATTAATTTTGTTTTTATTGATAACTTTTTTTTAAAATACTCTCTAAAAATTAAAAACAAAATATTTACGTGATGCATTAATTTTGTTTTTTATATAAATATTTCATAAATATTCGATTTATTATCTCAGAAATTTCTGGACAATTATTATTAATAAATTAGAAATTGCATTTTATTAAACATCCGAAAGTCGGAACCGCCTCAGTACAGAACCAGTATTGACCTATCAAACAGTATATTCTTCCAACTTTGGGAGTAAGTCGGATCCGAAAATCGGTATAAATCCAGTATCGCGCCTATACCGAGTGTCGTAGAAAGACGGATCCGAAAATCGGTATAAATCCAGTACAGCGCCTGTACTGAGGACCGTAGAAAAACGGATCCAAAACTCGGTATCGACTTGGTGCCACGCCAGCAGTAATTTAACATTTGAATTGGTACCAACTGCTCGTACCGGCATTAATTCTCCGAACCAACCGCCGCTGATCCCAGCCGGTTTTTCGATCCGGCAATAGTCCGACTTTTCCACCTGGGTAATTATACGTATAATAATACGTATAAATATACGTATTATTATACGTATAATAATACGTGTTTTTTTTCAATAAGGAAATAATAATTATTTTTTTAGTTTATGACAAGTAAGAAATATGGAACATGCTGTTTAATTTATGTTATAAATCGGATAATTAAAGTTTATGAAACATTGTATTTAATAAAAACTATCATTCTATGAATTAACATTTTGGTTATTTCTACATTACAGCATTTAATAATTCGATCAATTGAAAATTAGGTTAAGTGGTGATTTCGACATATAGAAATTACAGTAATTTCTCATTATTGCAAATAAGAATTTGATTAAGATATATTTCGCACAATTTCAAATATGATCAAATGTTCTTTCGAAAAACTAATATTTCGTTCAATTTACAATTCGTATGAATAGAGAATAGGGAAACTGGTCATTAGAAATTTGTGAATTCGACTTTATAGTCTTTCGCTTTTTTGGTTTTGAAATAGAAACCTGCATCTCCCGCCGAGAACCTCTGAAATTTGGGTCATCTCAAAAGCCCGCTGCATTGTAATAATTATATTTTTTCTATTTTGGGGTAAGTCAGGGGGAGTTGGCCATGCGGGAGAGATGGCTAATTCAAATATTTTATAGAATTTGCTGCTAGGTATCGCTTATTAAAGATTAGTTCGCTTTGTTTTGTGGCAAAACACAATTAAAAGAAAAAACTTCACGAAAAATATTGAAAAAGTATGTAAAAATCTGATTTCTTATTTTGACTAGTTCGGAAAAAAAGTGATGACTTTTCGTTTCTCACTGGTGTTATGTTATTTTATAGAATAATTTTGAATTTTATTTTTTTTGTAAAGTTTTTTTGTATTTTTGTCATAACTTTACATTTATTCAAAAATTTTATTTACTTATTTATATTTTAGTTGTGTCAATTTGTCTCCTGACATTAGGAGAGATGGCCATGTTTTTTCGAGGTGAGATGGCCATACTGTTTAACCGTTTAAGTTATTGGTACCCTTGAGATTCGTGTGTTCGCTAAAAAAAACATTAATTCTGTGGCAAATGACATTTTTTATGACATATATTGCAACAAGACACTCCAACAAAGATTTTCAAATAAATAAAATAATCACTATTGTGTAATTAAATCTTAAAAACGTTTATAAACAATCATAACACAGGTCTACAAAATAAGACTTTTTTTATATATATAGCGGAGTGGTTTCCAATGTATTTTTGTGTGCTGAACCCGATTCCGGATTCCAAAATTGCGTATCACATCAGGATTCTGAATAAAGTGGAGGTAAAGTCTCCAAAAACAGTGTTTTTGAAGGTTTTCATTATTTTTTTATTCCTTAACCAGACGTGCTAGACACTTCTATATATGCTTAAATTAAAGCTTAGATCGCACACTTTAAGACTCATTTACGCAGGATTAAAAAAATTTGAAATTTTGAAAAAAATGTGGGTAAATACCCCAAAAATCTTTTTAGGTGACTTGAACCTAATTTTTATTTAAAATTAAAAATTTTTTTTTCCTTGCGCATATGAGTCTTAAAGTGTAAGATATAAGATTTAATTTAAGCCTATATAGAAGTCTCTATCACGTCATGTTAAGGAGAAAAAAAATACTGAAAACCCTCAAAAACACGGGTTTTGGAGTCTTTACCTCCACTTTACTCAAAATTCTGACGTGATACGCAATTTTGTAACCCGGGATCGTGTTCAGGACACAAAAATAAATTGGAAACCACTCTGATATCTCAAAAAAATACCTTGTATACTTGTTGTGTTGGTGAGGCAGACAAGCAGAGAGCGCTTGTCGAAGACTGGATTCAGTGCAATGATTGTCACCTTTGGCTTCATGAAAATTGCACTGAATTTAATGATAAATGTTCAAAATGTGGTCAGAAGAAGAAAAGAAGACATTAATCACTTTAAATAAAGAATTCTGATAAAGCGAAAAGCCAAAGAATGATTTTAAAGTATTGGCCATCTCCCCCGTACATTCCGGGAGAGATGGCCAAACGTGTTTTTTTAAAAATATTAATTTTAAGATTGTTTACATTTAAAAAATTTATCATTTCTATTATTATTTGTAAGATAAATGTTCAATGTTTAATTAGTAATAAAAGTTAATACATAAATCACTTTCTTCTTATTTTCACAGGCCTTTAAAAAAACTATGGCCAACTCCCCCGGACTTACCCTAAATAATAATTATCTCAAAAACAAATAATTTCTTCGGTTCAAACATTTGAAGTGATAAGGAAAATCTTATAATGGCAAAGGCTAGACCTCCCATGGAGATATTTCTCACCCTTATGCTGTGTTAGACAATCCACTATTGTCTAATTGTATTGTATTATTAATATTTCATTACTTTATTTGTAATAGATTTCAGCCCTCTCATTCTATGTATAGTCTTGGGATAAATATAATGGGAAGAGAGAGAGAGAGAGAGAGAGAGAGAGAGAGAGAGAGAGAGAGTTGTCAAAAATGTTAATTAAATTAAAATTAAAAAGGAAAATAAATACTACAATTAAAAAATTTTAATACCAAAAACGTAAACATATAATTTTTAAAAATATTATTATATTATACAATATTATTAAAAATTGTGTTCAATTGAATTTTTCTAATTTGTAGCGTGGAATGTGGAATACAAATACATATTTTATTTTATATATTATATTATGAACTATATATCACAATATTAAGTAATACTGTCGTTTGAAAATTATCTTTGTTGAAACTAAATCACATTTTTGTTATATATTATCAAATAATTATATACTTATCCTACTAGAAAAACTTATTAAACTAATTCACTGAATTGAAATAGATTAAAAAACGCGATTGAACAAAATTAAATCAATTTTTTAACGTATTTTTTAAATTTTATTATCTAAAAAGAATATTATATTTAAGAGAACATATTTCAAAAGTAATGGGTACACGGAGAAAAAAATCAAGCGAACATAGTAGAGACAGTATAACTATACTACTTTCGCGCGTGCACTTTCTACGATATTCGTAAAAACATACCCAATTTTCAGGGTCCTATATCAAAAGAGTATAGATCCCTGCAAATATCGTAGAAAGCGCACGCATGAAAGTAGTATAGTTACTGTCTCTACTATATTCGCTTGATTTTTTTTCTCCATGTATTAATAGAAATTCTGTAATGGAATATTAGTAACAAGTTATTAATAAATTGCAATTACTGTTGAGCAAACAATCTCCAAATAGCACATGTTGACACAATATTGCATTAATATTACCTGACAATATTGCGAATATTTCATGGCAATATTGCTACAACATAGATTATGTTCTTACTATGCGAATATTGTAGGCAATAGTGTATTAATATAAAAATCCCAAATAAAATCACAAAAGTTTAATAAATGGCTTAAAATTTGTCCGTCTACTCTTAAGAAAAAAAATAAATAATAAGTCATGATCCAAATAACAAGATCTCTCCACGCGCAGGTAAGGGCCAATCAGAGAGTCAGTAGATTTAAATTTGAATTTTCTGTCTCTCTTACTCTCGTACATTTTCTGCGTGGTGGGAGGCTGCCTATGCTGGCAGCCGGAGGTGTGCGAGCGCCTTAAGAAAAACTCATCCAATATACACGCGGTACAAACGACGTCCATTTTAAAAGTTTACGCGGTATAGTATACATTAAATTCAAAATAAAAAAAGAAATATTCATAAGAAAAAGTTACTGCTAACCGTTAAAGGTAATTTTATTATAAAAAATCAAAACTATATAAATTAAATTGAATATTTTACTAATTAAAATATTAATAATATAATATATAGCACAAAACTAATTTCCGAGTTTTACTTTCATCTCGCTATCTATATATATAAATAAAAACAGACTTTCTGCAAAGTATTATAATTTTTTAAAATTAGCCGGCAACGACATTAGTCGAAATATTATGGAATGACTCATACCTATTTTTTCAGTTCCATGGTGCCGAATTTTGACATGATTTTGACGTAATTACTGGTAGATCGAAAGATTTTAAAAAATTTTTTAAATTTAATTTTTAAATTTCACAAACTTGTGAAATTAATATTTTTTAGATTGTCATTTATAATTTCATAGAATTAACGTCTATTATTATAATCCTTGATTTACAATTTTTTATTAGAATTAAAAAATTTATTACATACGAAAATAAAAATTTCCAATAAAAATTTTTTAAAAGTTTTTTTTGTTATTTATTTTTATAATCATTCATTTTAATTACTCCTTTTTTGTAAGCAAAAATTAAAATATTTTATTAATGTATGTAGATATATACTATAAAATAAAAAAAACAATAATATTAAATTAAAATAATAAATAATATTAAATAATAATTATAAAAACAGTTTCAAAAAACGTTGCTGTGGTAACTATTAAAATAAACATTGAATACGTTGAATGTGAAATGTCAACATTGAAGCATGTTTATTTACATTTGAAAAATAAAAAACTCTCAGTTTAAAATAAACATTATAAGAAAATAAAAATATTAAAAATTTTTTTGAGACGCACGATTGCTTAAGTGCGAAATGTCAAGACTGCTAATACGGCTCAACATTGGCCCAGTAGGTACGGATGATGATCCCCTGGAAATTATTACAAATAAAGTTTAATTTATAGAATTTTCCATAGTAGAACGATCGTTTAATAGATTTTTCATTTTTTCAAATTAGTTTGTATAAGAAATCGTACGTAAAAAAATGTCATTTAAACGAAACATGATAAAAATAATATTCATCTATATGAATTTTTAAATGAAAGAAATTGTAATTGATAGGAATTTAATAGAATAATTACTTTTATCAAATTGAATTTCATTTAAAGATTTAGACTTAAGGTTATGTGGGAACCTCCCACGTGACCTATTATGGGAAAATGTGTTTTGGTAGTATACGTTTCACTCTAAAATGAGAAAAAATTTTTGTCTACAATTTTGAGGGATGATAATTAGGGTACAAGGAATCTCGCTGTTCTCCGAAAAATACATAATTTTGAGTAAAATTATTGAAAAATGAAGTTTAAAAAGTGGGATTTTTAAACGAAAATGAAAACAAAGATGGCGGCGCATACACAGACGTTGCTTGAGTGTGTCAGTGCTCCAGTAAACAGCGCCAATTCGAGCTTTTAGCCGCCGAATGAACTATGACTATGAATACATTATTTTACTATTTATTGCTTTTTTTTATTATTTTTACGTTAAATTATAGTAAATGAGTAGAATAGCGAGATTCCTTGTACCAAAAACAAAATCATTTCTCCAAAATTTTAACCCAAAATCATTTTTTATTTCAGAGTAAGTTTCAAACCACAAAAAAACCTCCTTTGCTCACATACCCTTAACAGAGTTAAAATTAATGTAAATTTTTGTAGTGCAGAATTTTTATTCCAATCGAGTTTAAATGCTATCTTTTATTTTGTCAAATTCTTTAATGAACTAACAAACTGTTAATAAAATTTTCTATTGTTTAAAAATTTGTTTAAGAAAATTTTGATGTGGACGATTTTTTATTTATACAAATTTTTATATCTCAGAATTTTTATTTAAACAAATTTGCTATAATGAAAGTTTCTATTCATTACAACTTTCATTAATCTCAACTATTATTAAATGAATATTTTATTAAATATAATTTTTAAATTTCACAATTTCTTTTGAATGAAATTTTGATTTATCGAAATGTACATATAATCGAAATAATTTTGTATTTTTTAAAAATAATTTTTGTATTTTGAATGTTTAATTTGACACAATTTGTATTTTATTGAATTTCCATTCAAAAGAACTTTAATTAGTCATGATTTTTGGTACGTAAAATTTATTTTTAACCAAATTCCCATTTGCGTGAATTTTAATGTGACGGAAATTTCGTTTGACCTACAGAATTTTATCTCGCGAGTTACCCATCTGTGTGTTTCCACACGGAGAAAATTTGTTCCGGATATTTTACTGAATTTTAACTGAAAGTTGGGATATAGTTGCACAAAAGGAATTTTTCAAAATATTTTTTTTATTTTTTGTAGTGATGATAGTTAAAACTTGATATAATATTTTAATTTATTACAAGCTACTACTGTAAATATATGAAAAATTTGAATCATTAAACATTGGTTTATATTACGATAACTATAGCCAGCTCTCCTGAGTATTTCCTTTCTGTGCACTACATAATTCAAGTACAGTTCGGTAAAACTTATGTTCAATTCTAATCGTATTTGTTTTCAGGATTAAAGTACTTTTTTATGAACTTATACCTTTTATTTATATATATATATTATTATTATTACACAGTCTTTTTTCAATTTTTCAGAAAACATAATAAAAATTATTTTAATTCATTAACTATTATTAGAGGTGAAATAAACATGTTAAAGATGAATTTCGAAAATTAGTTTTTATCAATATCAATCAAAGATTGATATTTTCAAAAACTCTAAAAGAACTTGGTACTTTAACATACGTTGCCCTTCGGACAAATTATTTTGTATAGGTAGTGAATCCCTTCCTTACCTCACTATTATTCAGTGAGTTGGTTGAGATTCCATATTAATAGAACAATTGGTTTAGGAATATTTGAAATAAAAGATTAAACAAACATTTAAATAGTTGTATATAAATATATATATTGTGTAAAAAATCCAAATAATACAATATTACAGTATTCTGTATTCTAATACAATTTTACGTGTGAATGAATGTATGTATAAGGATGTTGTGTGTGTAATTTGCTAAGAGTCTCTGGACTCTTACGTATATTTACCTTTGGAATTCCTCAGAATTATATCTTCCAAAATAATCGACGTAACTCAATTTAAATATTAAATTAATTCTCCAATTTATTATAGTTATATTATATTCTCTTTTTCTCATACAATTATTACAAACAATCTCAAAACTCAGTATAAGTTATAAACTTTATTTCTCATTTACTATTTATTTTTCAATCTCAATTTCAAAACTAAGTGATCTCAAAAATTCAATTGTATACTCTTTAATCAAATTCAAAATTAAATTCTCTTTGTTCAAAACTGCAATTACACAGTAAAAAAGGATTTTTTGAGATAGCAGTTCGGACAATTGAGCAAGCCGTTTGCTCAATTGTCTAAAATGCATTCGGACAATTGGAGTGTTTGTTCAATTGTCCAATGCATTATGCCCAATCATCTGCAATATTTCTCGTGTCTAAAAAGCTGCTAAAATAATATAAAAACTATTGAAACATTGAAAAACCGGTAGAAAATGCATAATTCTTGATATATACAGAAAAAGAAAGTATAAAAATACCTTGATCGAGGAAAAGGAAAGAGTTTTCCAAAAAATCACTTTTTAACTGACAGTATACTGCTGTACTTGACATTTTATGGGTAAAGAAGAGAAGATTATGATAATGAGTGACACTTCATTATCAACTCTCAATATTTATCGAATAGTAAAATATAATAGTAGATTTCTTTCTGATTTTTTAAAAAAGGAATAATTATTGAATTAATTGAATTAAAAATTTTCTTACTTTTGAATTTCATTTATTGTTATGTTTTTATTATATGTTTATATTTTTTAGTACTAATTTAAATATTTTTATTTAAATTTTAATTAAATTAATTAAATTAAAAATTAGTTTAATTATTTAAAATTAATTTAATTATTTGAAATTATTTAGTACATAAGTATAATTATAATTATACATATATATATTATTATTATTATTAATTAATAATATTATATTACTATTATTTATATTATGTATTATAATATATATTATAATTATACATCAAATAGATAATGCATTGGACAATTGAACAAACACTCCAATTGTCCGAATGCATTTTAGACAATTGAGCAAACGGCTTGCTCAATTGTCCGAACTGCTATCTCGAACAATCTTTTTTTACTGGGTATTCACTCTTGGAAATACTCAAAATGAAATACTCTTTAAATAATCTCACCTCAAAAATCACAACTCAAATTAAAACTCAGAATAAAACTCCAAATGGAAACAACCTCGAAACTAGAGGTTTGTTTCAAAAAGTCTCTCAACTCAGAGACTCAAACTCCAACTCAAAACTCTCAAACTCCAAGCTCTACACTGAGCTCTCTCTCGATCTCCTCAACTCACAACTAACTGACACTACTTGTGTCTACTGGTTTTATTGAGCTGACTTTTGGTGGGGAAAAGTATATTTTATTTAACAAATTTATTGTTGTCAATGTTTTTATTGCAACCTTTGCAATATTGGGGTAGTGTTCCAGTTCAGTTTGAATGGACATACCTCGGATGCAGCAATCTTTATTGCATCATCCTTTATTTCTTGTATTAAATTAAATCACTTAGTTTCTCAATTTTCTCATGAAAGTTAAATAGGTCTTCCTTAAAATTTAGGTTATTAATTGAAAGTTAATATTTAATATATAATTATTTAAACAGCTCTAAGAAATTCTAAAGGCATTTCTTATAATGTTTATAAAGTGTTATTTGTTTTCTGTGTTGCATAATGTGTCCTCTTTTTCAAGTATTGTTTTAATGAATTATTAATAATGTTAATAATTTATTAATAACACGTTACGAGATTCATACGTAACAAAACAAAAAATTGAATTTTGCTCAGATATATTTTCAAACTAAATCATATTTTTAAATTAAATTTTAGGGAAAATAATTTATTTTTAATATACAAACAAAATAATTTTTTTTTCATTAATTTGTTTCTATTTAAATCACAAATAAATTTTAAATAAAAATTTCAGAAAAAATGAATTAATTACTTAAAAAATAAGTTTGCTTCCTAATTTTGTCATATGTAGTCTTAAAATTAGTTGTCATATTCAGAAATAATTGAATCTAAATTATTTTATTTTTTTTTTAATAAATTGTTTGAACGTTTCTCACAAGCGGTAAACTAAAATCCTGGTTAATATATAAGGACAGGTCAAACCTTGTGAAGCAATGTAAAGCGAGCGATTATATGTATTGCGTTATTTTATATGTATGCGTTTAGTATGTATTACGTTAAATAAAAATGTGTTGCGTGCATTAGGTGTAAGGTTAACATGATGTACTGTTTTAATTCGTATATGTGTGGTGCCGTAATTTTCCCCAAATCTCAAATGTCATAATATTCATTTGACATAAAACCAGTTGACATAACCAATATTTGTCATAATTTTTTTGGTCATAATTTTACTTTAGCATAAATTTTAATTGAGATACTAATTATTCAGCATAATTCGCATTTGACAGAATGTTTATTTAGTATAAGTTATATTCGGTATAACTTTCAATTGTCAAAATTTTTATTTGGCATAATATACATTTGTCATAATCTTTATTTGACATAATTTTCATTGATCATAATTTTAATTTTGCATAATTATCATTCATCATAAAATGTATTTGATATAATGTTCATTCGTCATAACTACTTTTTGACATAATATTTATTGGTAATAATTCTTAACTGGTATAACGCTAATTTAACATAATGACTATTGGACATAATGCTCATTTTTCATAATTCTTAATAATCATAACTGTCATTTGTAATAATCACTGTTTGATATAATGTTTATTATTAATAATCAGCAATTGACATAACGCTTATTTAGTATAATGTGTATTTGACATAATGTTCATTTGTCATAATTTGCATTTCACAAAATGCTCATTTGTCATAATTCTTATTAGTCAAAACTTTCATTTGTCATAATTTTTATTTGGCATAATTATCATTTAGTATAAAATATATTTGATATAATGTTTATTCGTCACATCGATTGTTTAATATAATTTTCATTTATAATAATTCTTAATTGGCATAAATTCAATTTCACATAATTGTTATTTGATATAATGTTAATTTGTCATAATTTACAATTCTCATAATGCTCATTTGTCATAATTCTTATTAGTCATAACTGTTATTTGTCATAATTACTGATTGACATAATGTTAACTTTTTATAAAAAGCACTTGACATAATGTTTATTTCGCATAATTTAAGTTTGACATAATGTTCATTAGACATAATTTTAATTTGACATAATGTTCATTGTTCATAATTTTTATTTGTCATAATTATCATGCAGTATAAAATGTACTTGATATAATGTTCATTTGTCATAACTATTTTATGACATAATGTTTATTTGTAATAATTTTTAATTGGTATAACACTAAATTAGTATAATGTGTATTTGACATACTGTTCATTTGTCATAATTTTCATTTGACATAATTCCCATTTGTCATAACTTTATGTGTCAACGATTTTTTGATGTATCTTCCCATCCTTGGTTTTTTAATTAGTAGTTTGTATATGTTGGTAAAGTAGATTAGGTGGCGCTGTCTAATATTTCTGAAATTAATTCTATCTTGCTTTTAAATATGAAAAATTACTTTTTTTTCCAAGTTACAATTTTAATATTGTACAATTCAATTACATTTTTTTAAAAATAATATGACAATTCATATTAATAATGATGACATTAAAAAATTGTACAATATTAAAATTGTAATTTTCATATTTAAAAGCAAGATAGAATTAATTTCAGAAATATTAGACAGCGCCACCTAATCTACTTTACCAACATATACAAACTACTAATTAAAAAACCAAGGATGGGAAGATACAGCAAAAAATCGTTGACACATAAAGTTATGACAAATGGAAATTATGTCAAATGAAAATTATGACAAATGAACAGTATGTCAAATACACATTATACTAATTTAGCGTTATACCAATTAAAAATTATTACAAATAAACATTATGTCATAAAATAGTTATGACAAATGAACATTATATCAAGTACATTTTATACTGCATGATAATTATGACAAATAAAAATTATGAACAATGAACATTATGTCAAATTAAAATTATGTCTAATGAACATTATGTCAAACTTAAATTATGCGAAATAAACATTATGTCAAGTGCTTATTATAAAAAGTTAACATTATGTCAATCAGTTATTATGACAAATAACAGTTATGACTAACAAGAATTATGACAAATGAGCATTATGAGAATTGTAAATTATGACAAATTAACATTATATCAAATAACAATTATGTGAAATTGAATTTATGCCAATTAAGAATTATTATAAATGAAAATTATATTAAACAATCGATGTGACGAATAAACATTATATCAAATATATTTTATACTAAATGATAATTATGCCAAATAAAAATTATGACAAATGAAAGTTTTGACTAATAAGAATTATGACAAATGAGCATTTTGTGAAATGCAAATTATGACAAATGAACATTATGTCAAATACACATTATACTAAATAAGCGTTATGTCAATTGCTGATTATTAATAATAAACATTATATCAAACAGTGATTATTACAAATGACAGTTATGATTATTAAGAATTATGAAAAATGAGCATTATGTCCAATAGTCATTATGTTAAATTAGCGTTATACCAGTTAAGAATTATTACCAATAAATATTATGTCAAAAAGTAGTTATGACGAATGAACATTATATCAAATACATTTTATGATGAATGATAATTATGCCAAATTAAAATTATGATCAATGAAAATTATGTCAAATAAAGATTATGACAAATCTATATTATGCCAAATAAAAATTTTGACAATTGAAAGTTATACCGAATATAACTTATACTAAATAAACATTCTGTCAAATGCGAATTATGCTGAATAATTAGTATCTCAATTAAAATTTATGCTAAAGTAAAATTATGACCAAAAAAATTATGACAAATATTGGTTATGTCAACTGGTTTTATGTCAAATGAATATTATGACATTTGAGATTTGGGGAAAATTACGGCACCACGTATATGTGAGTATCAAATTGTAAACCATCAGAGAATAATTAAAGTAGGTGAATTGAGATTTCCAGTAATGGTAATATTTATTTTTTATATTTCTGCCTGAAGTTTTACCGAACTCTTCATTAATAATTTAAATAATTTATGAAATTTCAATTCTGATTTATCAAAAACAGACCTTAATATTCTTAGCTATTGTTCTAGTTTATGTACTGCCAGTACCTTACGGTTTCCCGAACTGAATTTGAGACACTAATATGAGGCAAAATTCCTGAAATGTCCGAACAAAAAATTAAAAGTTCTCGAATTTAATCCATAATTTTCTAAAATGTTGTTATTGGTGGTAAAAGTCTAAAAATCAATTATTATTGAATTTAATAAAATAGTTTTTCAATTACAACGTTTTTAATTTTTGACTTTTGAAAAAAAAAATTTTTTTCAATGTACAATATTTATAAGAAGAATGCATAAAAGTTAACATATATATAATGATTTTTAAAGCTTTTTTGACGAGCTACACGCTGTTAATGAAATTTTTTTTTAAAAATAACATTTGACCTTGAAATTCAAGGTCAAAATGTTAATTTACGTTTATCTCAAAATCGGATTTTTTTAAATTATTTTTAACTATCTCAATGGAAAGCTTGACTAATTTCCTACAAAACATGTAATTTTCAGAGTGGGATCTTTTAAAGTTTTTGAGATATTAATTAATTAATTAATTAATGTTTATAACAAATGAAATATTTTACAAACGAATAATGTTACCGTAATTCTGAAGTTAGTAATTGAAAGTTAACGTAATTCCGAATCAAACGAGCCCTATATGAAGTATTTTGGATAAGTAGATTGTTAATAAACAATTAGTTAACATTGCAATTGTTTATTAACAATCTACTTATCCAAAATACTTCATATAGGGCTCGTTGGATGCGGAATTACCTTAACTTTCAATTGGTAAGTTCAGAATTACCATAACTTTATTTGTTTGTAAAATATTTAATTTTTTACTAACAACAAGCATCCAAAAGCCCTATATGAAGTATTTTTGTTAAATTTTAGTTAAATAACAATAAAAAATGAAATATCTTACAAACAAATAAAGCTATCGTAAATCTAAACTAACCAATTGAAAGTTAAACTAATTCCGCATCCAATGAGCCCTATATGAAGCATTTTGGATAAGTAGATTGTTAATAAACAATTGCAATGTTAACTAATTGTTTATTAACAATCTACTTATCCAAAATACTTCATATAGGGCTCGTTGGATGCGGAATTACGTTAACTTTCAATTACTAACTTCAGAATTACGGTAACTTTATTCGTTTGTAAAATATTTCATTTGTTATAAACATTAATTAATTAATTAATTAATATCTCAAAAACTTTAAAAGATCCCATTGAGATAGTTAAAAATAATTTTAAAAAATCCGATTTTGAGATAAACGTAAATTAACATTTTGACCTTGAATTTCAAGGTCAAATGTTATTTAAAAAAAAAAAATTTCATTAACAGCGTGTAGCTCGTCAAAAAAGCTTTAAAAATCATTATATATATGTTAACTTTTATGCATTCTACTTATAAATATTGTACATTGAAAAAAATTTTTTTTTTTCAAAAGTCAAAAATTAAAAACGTTGTAATTCAAAAACTATTTTATTAAATTCAATAATAATTGATTTTTAGACTTTCACCACCAATAACAACATTTTAGAAAAGTATGGATTAAATTCGAGAACTTTTAATTTTTTGTTCGGACAGTTCAGGAATTTTGCCTCATATGTGTGTTATAATATTTTATGCCTTTTGCATTACAGTTTTATGAAATTCATTTTACTGTACTAATTATTGAAAATGACCGTTTTGCTTTTTTATCCCAATTTTACCGAACTAAGTTCAGTAAAACTCTCGGAACAAATTTTCTCCGTGCATAATTGTAAATATAAAAAAAATATATATAAAGTCTTCTGTAACATTTAAAGTAAGTATTAGTTTTTATTATAATATTCATATATTAAACTATTTAAAAGAATAATTTTTTTAATTTTAGAAAATTGTCATTTCAAAAATTATTGACAAAAAGAATTTTAAAAAAGTAATCTTTAGAATACAAGCAAGTTGTAAATTCAGATGTTCATTACATGAACATTTTGCTTCCTCGTGGAGAAAGAAAAATTTTATTGCCAAAATGTGAATTTTTTTTTTTTAACTTTCATTAATTCTTTAAATTTACCTCAAATGTATACTTTATATATATCGATCGATTCGTCTTGACGTAAGGAATACGATTTTATTATATATAACCTTAAATTTTTCTATTTAAAAATTTTTTCGATTAAACAAAAATTTTTGGAAAAAAGACGATAAAATTTTTCTTTGGGTATTTTTCAAAATCCTTTGGTCAGATTTGAGATATTAATATGATAAATGAGCCTACCAAATTTTATCTAAATCCATTAAAACCTGTTAAAGTTATCGTCTAAACAAAAAAGGAATCCACACACACACATACATCTGGACAATTGATCAGGATCTCATATAACATGTTTCTAAAAAGAAAAAAATTTATTTCCGTCACTTCCCTAGCGGAATCATAAAATCGGATTTAAATCGAATTTGATTTAATTTTGATTGAGTTTGATTAGGAGCAGAATAATTGAACATAATTGAAATCAATTCTTGCACAAATCAACTAAAATAATGATACATTTTCATTAGCAATGGTTTATTTGATCAAATTTCATCAATTAGCAGCAAAATTCTGCTTCTAATCAAACTCAATCAAAATCAAATCAAATTTGATTTAAAACCGATTTTATGATTCCGCCAGGGTTTGAAAAGTTTTATAAACGAAAGGACTACAAAGCTTCCTCCACGAGGAAGCAAAATGAAGGAATAAATTATAATACAAAAAATTTTTTATATTAAATCATTGATCGTAAATTTTACTTGTAAAATTCCATGTCGCTGAATGAATTCCGAGTTTTTCCTTTAGTGTTTTGTGGTAACCTTCTAGGTAGTTATTAGTGCAATGGACTAACATATGAACACTAAACTTTTGTGGTGTAATCGTTCTTAGCCACCTACGAGAATAATAAATTAAAAATCGACGAAGTATTCCATTCATCTCTGCATTTAAAGAGGCACAAATTAGATTGTATGAAGCTTGAACTACATTAAATGACGAATGGTTTCATTGTTTCTCAAGTAATTTTTTAATCCAAGACGTTTAGCATTTCTATATAATGCCTAGAAGCATAAAATAATGCGACGAACTGAAATTTTAATAAAACGTGCAAGTATAGTGGCAAAATGATTTTATTAATATAAACGAGGAAATTTGAAGAGTATCAAGAAAGAAACATTTTAAAACTTTGAATGAATTTGCAAAAAAAATAATTTACAAATTACAAATAGACACCATTTTTTTAGGTAAAAGCTGTACTCTTAAGAGCACTTGAACCTTCCTGACGTCACAAATCATGGCGCATGACACGCAAACTTCTCAGGTATGTGAAAAGCACAATTTTGAATATTTTTTAAAAAAACCTTTTGGAAAATGTTCAGAATAACATAGACTCTGTCTGTTATGTGCGGAAAATTCAAAATTTTGCGTTTAAAACGTTTTTTAAACAATGTTTAAGTTGGTTGTCACAAGTAAGGAAAAATACACGAATTGCTTATACACAGAAAAAACGTAGTCTCATTTTTGTTGCAAATCAAAATGAGCCAATGCTAAACGACATAGACAGTGGCGCCACCAACCTGATTCCATTTTTGGAACTTAAACATTGTTTAAAAAACGTTTTAAACGCAAAATTTTGAATTTTTCGCACATAACAGACAGAGTCTGTGTTATTCTGAATATTTTCCAAAAGGCTTTTTTAAAAAATATTCAAAATTGTGCTTTTCACATACCTGAGAAGTTTGCGTGTCATGCGCCATGATTTGTGACGTCACGAAGGTTCAAGTGCTCTTAAGGGAGTGACCGTTGAAATTTCAACACATCGAAATTAATGTTGTTAAGGAGTGTCAATTTTTTAGGGGATTTAAGTTATTGTGAATTATCAAAATTTAAAAAAAAAATTTTACCGTTTTACAAATTCTGTTTATTTTATTTTAATCCATACGATTGATTGTTCAGAATCATGATAAAAGTGTATTACAAAATGTGTAATGAAAAATAATAAAAATTGAGACAGAAGTTTGCATTTTTAGTTTTTTAAAATTTTGAATTTAATTTAAAAAATTATTAATGAATTGTTTTTAAATTTCTAATAGTTTATTACACATTTAAATTCTTCATTTTGGCACAAAAAATTGACAATTTTATATGGCCTTAATTTCGAAAGGTTGAAATTTGAGCGTTCCTTCCTTTTAAATACGTATAAAAGTGAATAACACCATTTTATTAACTAAAAAAACATTCATTTACCTGAAAATAAAGAAAGTGACATCGGTGTAGAATTATTCCAGGGAATTCATCAAGTAAGGCTCTCTGCAATGCCCCTTCATAGTCGACCATTGCTTCTTGAATTTGAAATTCAGGAATTATGTTACGTATTTGCCTGAAAACCGATTTGTAAGATTCTGCAGTTTTTCTCGACATTAAGATCCAAATAATCGGAAAAGCCTACAAAAAAGATGTGATTTTTCAATGTTTATTATTTTAAAATTCGGCTAAGTAGAAATGTTCTGAAATGGGTGCCGATAGGAATATCTCAAAAACAAAATTTTTTTTTTTGAAAAGTGGAAGTGAGAGAAGTATTGTTTTACTTATGCGCATCTTTGGCAACTATTTTGATTTTGTTTGCTTCACGGAATAATTAGCTGTTAGTAATTTGGTGCTTTGGTGTCACTTAGGTGCAAGTTTTCATGTTTACACTTTTTGGTCTATTTTTTGCATTTTTAAAGATATCGATACGTATTTTTTTTTAAATGATCCAAATTTATGGAGGGATTCAATGGTGTATTGATCTTAACATTTTATTTATCTACTTTTTTAATATATGATAAAAAGTGAGCGTTGACGCAACGAGGTTAATTGTGCCTTTCGCTTGGGGCTGGTTATGCGCCGCTGTAGAGTTTTTACAATTAATTAACGATACAAATAATTATTTCAAAAAATATTTTAAAAGACTGACTAATAATGTAATTGTCAAATTTAAGTCAGAAATGTTTATTTATTTATAAAAATCTACAAATATTACGATTGTTGGAAAAATCTTTTGAATGTTTATAATAAAAATACTTATTACGAAAATTATTTTTTAAGTGACTGACTGACTATGCATTTATAGAATATAAATCAGAAAATGTTTATTTGTACTTACTAAAATCTAGAAATCTTAAGATTGTTCCTATTTAAAAGTTTGTAACAAATGATTAATAAATAATAGTAAATCATATATTGGGAATAATTATTTTATTTCTTACGCGTAAAATCATTTGCTTCAACTGAAATAACTAAAAAACCTGAGCGGCACAACCGACCCCGGCGTCGGCACAACTCTCCCCAGCGCGGAGTTCAACGTGCCGTGTTGCCTCGCTGCACAAAATCAGTTTTTACAAAAAAACCGTTGAAAATTATCCAAAAATAATAATGGATTTAAAAACTATATTAAATTTTAAAATAGATAGACTATAGATTAAAAGAAAAAGTTCTCATTTTACTAGCATTTTATTTAGTTTTCTCAAAATCGGAACTTTCAGCCCTGGTCTCCCCTATGTTCAATTAAAATTGTGTTCTATGAAAATCTCATTAAATATACGGGGTATTTCACATCTAATGTACCAGTTCAAAAAATAAAAAATTCTGAAGAATATCTCAAAATTTAGTTCTATTATATGTTCAATAGCAATGTTCAATAACAATTTATTATATGTTCAAGTGCCAAATATTGTTGATTTTTTCAAAACCCATTAAGATTTGCTAATACAAAAAATTAAATTTTGCACAATGTGTTTCTCAAAGGTTTTAACGTACTTTTCAATGGCGACTTTTATTTAAAAAAATAAATTTTGACATTGAAAATTTTAAAATAAAAATTCAGTTTCGGAGTAAACTGCATTAAAATTTTCTTTAAAGAATGTTAGATATATTTTTATATAGAAATACTATATTTATCGCTGATTAAGATTTTTGAAAATTACGAAATTGAAGAATTCGACTTTATCAGCAAAGTGACATCTATTAGATGTCATTTAAACTCCTTGGTTTGGAATTGGGTGTTTCATGTGATAATTATATCGATATAAGCTTAAAATTTTTAATATATCGACGACTTCTATTCATATAATGCTTATTGAAGTAACAAAGCAAGATAGTTCTGACTGAATTTCTTGTGCAGTATGATTCTTACAGAAACAGTGCAGGATAATTCTTATTCTAAATCGCGTCCAAAACAGTACCTACTGAAGCTAGCGGTCAATATAATTTTTTTTAAATGTTAGTACAGAACAATTCGTATTCAAAATTTTGTGGAAAATAATTCTAGTGATTCATATTTAAAGCTGGCGAACATGGTAAATGTAATTTAATATTACTTGTGTAAAATTGAGGTTAAATAAAAAGTTTTGTTGTTAATTGTACAAAAATGATGAAATTAATTGAAAATTAGATATCAATTATTTATTAATTACGTACTGCATTTTAATTTAATTTATAATCTTTTCAAGAAAAGATCACCTCATTAAGTTTGTACATATAGAATTAAAAATAGAAAAAAATACACTTTTAATAACAGAAATTATGTGAAATATTAATTTGTGAAAATAATTTAAAAATTCCTAATCAAAGTAATTATACTACGTTATAAAAGTAAAAACGATTTATAGAATAAAATTTTTAAACAGTTTCATTTAAAATACATTTATATTAAAAAACATACTCATTTAACTGAAATGCATAAAATTTATAAGTATACTTCATTTGATCAACAACTAATTTGAGACAAAAAAAAATTTGTTATCTTTTTTCTGCTCTTTAAAATTTTTGGAACTTTTACTCAGAAAAGAAAATTTGACGATGATAACTATTTTGCCCAACATAGACGCTCGAAATTTATTCTTTTTAAATGTTGAGGTAATATAATAAAATTAAGGAATTTACTCAAAAGTTGTATTTTAAAAAATTTTTTCATTATAACAATGTGTAAATTTGAAAAATTTAAATTAGAATATTTTTTGAAATTGTGAATTAGAAAACAAATCAGTTTAATGACTTTCCAAAAAATGAATTATAAATTCTCTGCCTTTTATTTTTCCAGACTGAACAAGAATTTTTCCAATTTAAAGACATAAAAGAAAAGTATAAATTGGATAGAAAATCATTTATAGTTGTAAACAAAGAGTATATATTGAGCACTCAATCCATATAAAAATTAAATGAAACTTGTTTTATCAAATGAATATGCTTTTGTTTTTATTGTTTTTATTGTTCTGTGATACGTGAAAAAAATGTCTTCGATAACGTATGGCGGCTTTCGTTTCAACTCAGATAAGTGCAGGAGAATTTTCAGGTATTTTATATGAAAGTAGTTTTGAATAAAAAATATACAGAACAATTTATTTTTGTAAAATTCAACTTATTTATTTTTGTTTAATTTCTATTCTATTTTTATTGATTTATGTGACAATGTAGCGATCTTTTCAGGTTACAATTTTTCGTTTCAGTATTTTGTAAAGTAATTGGAAAATTTTCGGTCAAATTTATTTTTGATAAATTTTATTCTGTTATTCGTTTTTAGTCTTATTTTCATAATTTGTAGACGTCTTTAACAAGGAATTTTGAAAAAAAATAAGTTTAATAGTCACAAAGTTGACAATTTTTTATGTGGACGTACACATGTGGCCATTTTAACAATTTGGAGCAATACATTTGTAAAAAATCGTATATTTTATTCAGTTTTAGTGATATTTTCAAAGAATAATTTCTTCAGGAAATTCTAGATAAAAATATTTATTACACATAAAATTCGTCATATAACGACGTTTCGATGCTGACTTCGACATTTAAATTAATGCATTAAATCCAAAATAAAGTACATCTTTTTAAAATTTCATCAGATTCACATAAAACTTGTTACTCGTGGGTTTTTGCGGTCGCTGATTACGTATCTAAACTTCGTTTTCAAAAATTCAAAATGGCGGATTTAATATGGAGGACGACTTTTTGAAAATTCAATGCAATTCACTTGAAATTCGTTACACGGGAGTTTTCGGAGTCGCTGATTACGAATCTGAACTTTGTTTTCAAAAATTAAAAATGGCGAATCCAAATTGAGACATGTTTTTAAATTTCATCAGATTTACTGCGATGTGAGTAAGTTCTGCATTTGTCTTCAACGGGCAGCGGCTAAAGTTAGTCGATTACTAAAACATAGTTTCCATTTTCAGCATACTACTAAAAAAATGACTCTCGTACTTGTCTACCTCCACACTGTAAAAAGTAGGTACTAATATAGTACCGATTTTAGGTATTAGAATAGAACCAAAAGGCAGTTTAGTACCTAAAGTTGGTATTAAATTAATACCTCTCTTTTTACAGTGCAAGCAGTAAGAGTTGGAAACGTATAAAAGGCTGCTAAAAGACAAAGAAGACTTTTTCAAAAAATATGATTATCATTTGAAATTTTTGAAAACGCAATTTAGATTTGTAATCAATGACCCCAAAAACCCTCAAGGCGCAAAATTCAGGCAAATTCAAATGACATTTGGGCAGTTGGGCACAGAAAATTTTTTGGTTTTCGGCGTTAATGGGTTAAAACAACCATGCATTTGAAGTAAGTATCTATTGCATCCAAAATGGTATTCGATGATATTTTAAAGGTGAGCTCTTGAATAACCACATAGACTGACATTTAAAGAACCTTCGTTTATTAGTTTTCCCATGAAAACGATATAATGATTTAATACATTTTCTATCCAATTTATACTTTTCTTTTATGTCTTTAAATTGGAAAAATTCTTGTTCAGTCTGGAAAAATAAAAGGCAGAGAATTTATAATTCATTTTTTGGAAAGTCATTAAACTGATTTGTTTTCTAATTCACAATTTCAAAAAATATTCTAATTTAAATTTTTCAAATTTACACATTGTTAAAATGAAAAAATTTTTTAAAATACAACTTTTGAGTAAATTCCTTAATTTTATTATATTACCTCAACATTTAAAAAGAATAAATTTCGAGCGTCTATGTTGGGCAAAATAGTTATCATCGTCAAATTTTCTTTTCTGAGTAAAAGTTCCAAAAATTTTAAAGAGCAGAAAAAAGATAACAAATTTTTTTTTGTCTCAAATTAGTTGTTGATCAAATGAAGTATACTTATAAATTTTATGCATTTCAGTTAAATGAGTATGTTTTTTAATATAAATGTATTTTAAATGAAACTGTTTAAAAATTTTATTCTATAAATCGTTTTTACTTTTATAACGTAGTATAATTACTTTGATTAGGAATTTTTAAATTATTTTCACAAATTAATATTTCACATAATTTCTGTTATTAAAAGTGTATTTTTTTCTATTTTTAATTCTATATGTACAAACTTAATGAGGTGATCTTTTCTTGAAAAGATTATAAATTAAATTAAAATGCAGTACGTAATTAATAAATAATTGATATCTAATTTTCAATTAATTTCATCATTTTTGTACAATTAACAACAAAACTTTTTATTTAACCTCAATTTTACACAAGTAATATTAAATTACATTTACCATGTTCGCCAGTAACCTTTAAATATGAATCACTAGAATTATTTTCCACAAAATTTTGAATACGAATTGTTCTGTACTAACATTTAAAAAAAATTATATTGACCGCTAGCTTCAGTAGGTACTGTTTTGGACGCGATTTAGAATAAGAATTATCCTGCACTGTTTCTGTAAGAATCATACTGCACAAGAAATTCAGTCAGAACTATCTTGCTTTGTTACTTCAATAAGCATTATATGAATAGAAGTCGTCGATATATATATATATATATATGTCATAGGGAAATAGAAGAATCCGGGAGTAAGTCTACTTCCTAGGCAGTAGGCTTACTGCTGTCAATTAGAGGAATTCACGTAGAAATCATTCACATTCATCTATTTGCGTAGGGAGTAAGCTTACTGCTGGGCAGTAGGCTTACTGCCCGATAAAGATTCGGCATTTAGACAACTTACACTTACATATACTTACACGGATCTATTTCCTGTTTGAGCCTCCACTTTCGTTTTAAATATTTTTTCAAATTCACAGCGATTCACCGAATTAACTTCCATTATTAATAATTGTAATTAATTTATATAAAAAATAATAAAACGATAGAAATTAAAAATGAATAAAATCACTACTGTTTGCTTCAACGGTTCTAAGACGTTTGTAAATTGTAAATACAAATTTTTCACTATACCTATGAAGTCTTACACTATGAATATTAGACGAGAAAAATCTAGGAGTCATTAGTATCTAATTAAATTCATTGTTTTGAATTGCGACTTTGGGTTGATTCATAAACAAATACACGGATGACGATGTAAGTTGTCTAAATGCCAAATCTTTATCGGGCAGTAAGCCTACTGCCCAGCAGTAAGCTTACTCCCTACGCAAATAGATGAATGTGAATGATTTCTACGTGAATTCCTCTAATTGCCAGCAGTAAGCCTACTGCCTAGGAAGTAGACTTACTCCCGGATTCTTCTATTTCCCTACGACATATATATTTTGAAAATTTAAACTATAAAAAAATCTTAAAAGCTCACAAAAATTTACAGCAATATTTCCAAAAACTATTTATCTAAAAATTATTTATGAATTTAAATAGTAATTTTCAAATCTATTCCCTGACTGTTTCCAAATATAAAAATAAATCTTCCCATCACATCGAAATTACAAATTTCTGTTTTACCAGTCTTGTCTTTTAAAGTTTTCACGGGCGTCCTCGTTATTCAATAATAGCTGTTGGTCTTCAACACATACTCGATAGTCAGAAGAATTGAGGCAATAATGAAACTGCTTATAAAAGAAGATCACACAATTAATAATTTAAGATTAAAATAAAAAGAAGACAATTAATAAAATCACATTCTGTTTTCCGAACTTACCGGTCGCTTGTACTCATTAGGCGCTGGTTCTTAATTTCTCTTAAAAATATCTCGCGTTTTTTGAATTGGTTATATTATATATATATTATATATATTTATATTATTGACCTTTACTTAAGTGTGGTTCATTACAATTTTTTTATCTGAAAACATTTGCACGTATTTAAAGTCAGAATAGGAAATTTTGTCAGTTTTAGCTGATTCACCACTGGTGAAATATAGACTAAAAAGTATATTGTTAAACAAAAATGGTTGAAGGCAACCATTATTTGCGTTGGTATTTTTTATACGAATATATGTAAAGTACTATTTCTTTTTTAAAATTGATGTACTCTTCATTAACATAAAATTCAGATTAATTTTAATAACCTAGACTCATAAAATATTTCTTAAATGTGTTTTATTTAAAATATTATTTTGACAGCACAATTCAAAAAGCCCTTTCGGAGGTTAGGAGAAATTAATTGAGCATCTGTAAAATACAATGGACCCAAGAGTACATGGAGCGATCACTTGAAAATTCAAATGTGCCATTAATTTTGATTTTAATTAATTTATTTTATTTTTGTAAAAAAGTTAGAAAATGTAGTTTATTATTAAAACAAAAATACCTTTAATATTAATATTATCCAAAATATTTTTGAATTTAGAAAAAAATTATAAAATGTTCGAAGTTACCCGCCCTTGGAGACAAAGGGCGCACTCACACCTTTTGGCTGCCTGCCTGCCTGCAGGAGTTGTCATGGCAACGTGAAGGAGTAACAGTGATAGTAAATTCAAATTTGAATTTTCTCTCTCTGTTACTCCTACACGTTGCCATGACAACTCCTGCAGGCAGGCAGCCAAAAGGTGTGAGTGCGCCCAAACTCTGGAAACTTGTTTTTTACTTCAAAAAAAATAGAACTATTTAAATGACACATACCAATACACAAGACCCTAAAGATTTTAAATTCTAAAAATCGAGTCCTTGGATATTTTTTCATAAAATATTATAATGAAATACATCAAAAACAATCCATAGATACCTACTTTGACGGTATATACAATCTCAGTAAGAAGCGAGAAATAGAGAAAGATTGAAATTTTGCATATATTAAGCATAAGTTGATCATTTTCAATTATTCTGAGTAGGCGAATTTAAGTTTTTACCCAATTCTCCAGTGAACATCTAAATATAAAAAAATGAATTTTTTTTTCTATTCCCAATACAGATAAGTCAATAGAAAAGAATTAAAACTTCTTATCTTTCTTAATTCCCATTGTGGAACCAACCTTACGTTTGAAACGCAATACAGCCGAGTCAGCTGTGACCGACCTTGAACAGTTTACGCAATATTATGTAAATCATACTTTTCTCTATTTATAGGAAACTTCTCAACAACTTTCTTGCCATTGAATTTTTATTATTATGTTTAATTTCAATATTTTAAAATCGTAAAATATGAACTTTGAGATAAGAAAGAATAAGATACTTTTCTTTTTATTCTCCTTTTCAATATATTGATTTTACTGTATTTAGACTTAAGGCGCTTAAACACATCTGCTGCATGTTGTTTTCCATTGTCCCCACGGGGTGCTACCTTGTCGCTTATTCCCATATAAATATCAGGGATGGGAAACTCGTTCAAATATTTGATTTTCGAAGATTTCAACTTTCGGTGATTTTGAATTTAGGACGATTCACAATTCTAGCGCCCCAAGATTCGAATAAATCAGAATTCGGTTCATTGCGAATTATATTGGCGATTCAAACAGCTACACTAGCGCCACAGTTGAACTAACTTAAGCGTGACTCGCTCTGTAGCACTCCATGTGTTTTAAATTATTTTTTTTTATTTAACGCTTAAAAATTATTTTACAAACGCAATAAAAATATCAGAATAATTAAATAATTTGAAATAAACTGTCAAAACAGAGACTGCTTTAGAGCGAGTCACGCTTACGTTAGTTCAACTGTGGCGCTAGTGTAGCTGTTTGAATCGCCAATAAAATACAAAGTCGGTTAATTAATTAATATCGTGTTACAATTTCGTGTATTGGAAATTAGTTCAAATATATTTTCGTTAAAATTTCGTTTAGGTTAAATTAAAATTCTTAAATTTTCACTTAAAATTAAGATGTGAAACGAAATAAATGAAATTCTGCTAAATAATAATTACAACGTATTTAGTTTATGATAAATAAGAAATATGAAACATGCTGTTTAATTTATGTTATAAATCGGATAATTAAAGTTTATGAAATATTTATTTATTTTTTTATTTTATTTATTGAAATAAATCCAACAGTCACTAGGATCAATTACAGGATTATAATTATAAATATATAGTTTTATAGGCTACATTAATTAAAAATAATTTAATTCTCAGAAATATGTTTCATGTAACTTGTTGCCGCTGTTACAAAAGCTTGTAGAGACTGATTAAGAATGTCAAATTCTATTCCAATGCTGTTCGAGTGCATTGTATTAAATGTATGGCATATTTGTAAAATTGTAATATTGTATTTAATAAAAATTATCATTCTATGAATTGGCATTTCGGTTATTTTTACATTATAGCCTTTGATAATTTGATCAGCTGAAAATTAAGTTAAGTGGTGATTCCGACATATAGAAATTATGGTAATTTCACATTATAGCAAATGAGAATTTGATTAAAATATAATTCGCACAATTTCAAGTTAGATCAAAGGTTCTTTCGAAAAAATAATTTTTCATTCAATTTACAATTGTTACATGGGCAAATCTCTAGAACCTTTAACATTTGAATTAAAATTTTAAAAAATAAATTTTTGTGAGCACACATTTGATATTTATTGTACTGCATCTTTAACCGAAATAGATTTCATTTTTATTATAGTACAATCATTTTTCAGTTGCGCCCTATTTAAAAATATCACTTTTTTGTAATGAAAAATTGTGAGGTTATCTAAATTTCCAATGTAATAAAAAATTTGCAATTAATATAAAAAATTGTATTTTTACATGATAAAATTATAATAAATTGTGGAGTATAATATAATATGATGAATATAATAAATTAATATAAAATATATAAGAAAATATCATAAAATGTATTATAAAATATTATAAAAATGATACAAATATCATATAATTCAATAAATATGTATTTATTATATAAATGATTTAATAAAATAATATAAATATAATTAAAGGAAATAAGAAAACAATAATTATTCACTTTTTATACAATTTATATTTTTCAGTCACCATCAGTAAAAAAAACTTTTTACAAAATCGATTGTTTTGAGAAAATAAAGTGAGATTTTCAACACAACCTAAAATAATAACATTTTCATTTACTTAACTAATTCGCACGAATAATAAATAAATATTACTTAAGTGTCTTGAGTCGATATTCTCTTCTTCCCTCGTTCCTTTTTTCACGTTTTTCTGCTTCCTTTTTTCGCTTTTCTCTCATTTTTTCACGTTTAATTACTTTTGCTTCGTCCATTTTTGTCAATGTTTTGGTTTATCATTAAAGTTAAAAAAACATGAAACAAAAAATGCGCAAATTCAGGTTGATCAGAAAAAGATTGATTTGACCAAGAGACAATTTGACGAGCGACAAATTGAATATCCACGTTAAATTAATAATTAAATAAGAATTAAAATAAATAAAAACATGTGCATCGTTTTAGGTACATCAAAAAGTATATGTGCCACAATTTTGGTGCTGATTCGATAAGAAACTTCGTAAAACTAGCTGATTTGACCAGCGACATTTTTATAGTACTTCTCGATTAACACAGATATCAAACAATATATTTTCTTTAAAATGTGTAAAAAAATAAAATAAAGTACAGTGGTGTGAAAATTGAGGAACAATTTAACTGTGCCTCTAGTTTCGAAATTTTTTGTTCAGTATTTCAATGATTATTTTATAGAAAACCAGGTGATTTGACCAGCGACACAAAAAGTGAGGGACACTTTTAAAAGCATTATATCTTTTACATTGCAATAATATACACTAGGGTGGTCCTTAAAAAACAAATTTTCGAATTTTAAAGTTCGTAACCCCTCATTTTGTTAAGCATGGAAAAATAAGAGACACGTATTTTTTTTTTTTTTTTTAAATTAATATTTAATGGTGCCTCATCGCACTTGAATTTTTACATGCATTTTGCATGGGGAAAAAACGTTTTTTCGTAGATTTGCTATGAAATGATGAAAAATGAATATTTTTTTATCGGACCACTTTGTTTTTCTTCATTTATTTTCAAAGAATAAGATCCAATAATTTATTTATGAATTTTTAATAACAAATATTTTTTAAACAGCCCCTAAAAACCCTCAAAAAATGCAAAATCAGGGAAAAATCGTTAAAAAATGTTTATTAATATTTTTTATAGTCTTTTTTGCAAGATTTTTTATTTACAAATTGAACAAATACTATTAATCGTATTTTTCAATAATTTGCAATTTGTTTAAACAATATATTGTTGTTACTGTAAAATTGTTGTTAAAAATATCTAGAAAATGATGTTTTTTTTAATTTTATAACTTTTATTGACATGAACTGCAATAAATAACAGTTTATTTAAAAAAATGTCAACAAAAATTGTTTAAACAAATTATTTTTGTTATTTTAAAACTAGTGTTTAAATGTATCTACAAAGTTGCTCTTCCCCCTTAATTTTGCAAGTAGTTCTGCTGTTTACAATTGCAATAGTATCTTAAATTTGAAACTTCATTTTCGACAATTGTTTAAACAATTTAATTTTTTAATCAATTTAATACTTTTAGATTTTCTAAAATACATACAGTGCGAATTATTAACTGCGGCCCAGCCTAATTCTGACAGTTAATAATTCGCACTGTATGTATTTTAGAAAATCTAAAAGTATTAAATTGATTAAAAAATTAAATTGTTTAAACAATTGTCGAAAATGAAGTTTCAAATTTAAGATACTATTGCAATTGTAAACAGCAGAACTACTTGCAAAATTAAGGGGGAAGAGCAACTTTGTAGATACATTTAAACACTAGTTTTAAAATAACAAAAATAATTTGTTTAAACAATTTTTGTTGACATTTTTTTAAATAAACTGTTATTTATTGCAGTTCATGTCAATAAAAGTTATAAAATTAAAAAAAACATCATTTTCCAGATATTTTTAACAACAATTTTACAGTAACAACAATATATTGTTTAAACAAATTGCAAATTATTGAAAAATACGATTAATAGTATTTGTTCAATTTGTAAATAAAAAATCTTGCAAAAAAGACTATAAAAAATATTAATAAACATTTTTTAACGATTTTTCCCTGATTTTGCATTTTTTGAGGGTTTTTAGGGGCTGTTTAAAAAATATTTGTTATTAAAAATTCATAAATAAATTATTGGATCTTATTCTTTGAAAATAAATGAAGAAAAACAAAGTGGTCCGATAAAAAAATATTCATTTTTCATCATTTCATAGCAAATCTACGAAAAAACGTTTTTTCCCCATGCAAAATGCATGTAAAAATTCAAGTGCGATGAGGCACCATTAAATATTAATTTAAAAAAAAAAAAAAAAATACGTGTCTCTTATTTTTCCATGCTTAACAAAATGAGGGGTTACGAACTTTAAAATTCGAAAATTTGTTTTTTAAGGACCACCCTAATATACACTTTTTTACCTTGTTTATAAAATTGTTTAGATATTTTTAAATAGTTTATAATAGTGATAAAAAATTTTTTTTAAAGAAACAAAATTAAAAAAATTAAAATACTTAAAAAACATCGAAAGTTACACGTGCTAAAGCATGGTAATGTAAGCTTTATTAAAGCAAAATATCGATAAAATCACCAAATTAATAAATACCAGGGTTCAAACAAAAATCTGTGATCCTTATTTAATAGTATAAAAATATTTAATAATCATTAGTTATGATTTTTATCATTTTATAAAATAAAAAGTATTATCCAGAGTAAGTAATAAAAATACTTTCTCACGTTCATTGGATCCCATTGTGGTCGTGCATATAATATAGGGATGACTTCGGCTATGGTAAGGTACCAGCAACTAGCGCCGCATCGGAATCAGAATTTAATGATTAAAAAAATGAATTAAAAAAAATTAAACAGTTCCAATAGAGAGGAAACAGAAAATAAAAAAATAAAGATAAATTAAATGACGTAGAAGAAGCCGACAATCCACATGTGGTAGAAGCTGAAATAAATAACTATACGTAAAACCAGCGCAAATATTAAAGTGCCCTGCTTGTGGAAATAACGATGTTCCAGGAGGAGCGCACAAGTGTGATTCAAATAAATCAAGTTATGTGAATCAAATATATATTTTGGATCCAAATAAAAAGTATTTGAAACAAGTAAGTATTTTTCAAATAATTTGAATTACTTGAATCAAATAATTTTTTTTAATGTAGTTTTAAAGTAAGGCGGTTGAAGGCCAAAAATCAAGAAAGATAATTTTAGAGAACCCAAAAATATTGTATCAATATTAGCAGATGAAAAGTAACATTTTATCAACACCTCTAACAGTTTGGAGTGATCCTGAGTTAACGGATGTTTTCCTCAAATCGAAGAGGATATTTTTTAGAAACATAAAAAATATTGTTGATATTAAAACTGATAAAGAGTTTTTAACGTTTTTGCTTTTCGGTTTCATTCATTCACTTTGGCACTAGTTTTAAGTTAAGGGTTGGTGCCAAAAAAGGCACATTTAAATAGAGTAAATTGTAATTTTTTTGGAGTGAATGATTTTTCGGGGGTGACCGTTTTATTATAAGAGATGATTTTTGAAAATTTTTATAATATTTTTTTGAAAACCCTAAATTAGCCCAAAAATCCCACCTACTTTATTTTTAAAAATTTTTAATTTTTCTTCAATGGAGATGCTAGCGGAAAATTTCCCTGGCACCTCGACCCAAAATTTGATTTTTTAAAAAATATAAAGGAGCCAAATAATCGGACTTTGCGCCCAAAAATTTTGGTATACTTGAATTATAAAAATTCAATTATGGAGGTTCCAGTGGAACGGATCTGGTGTGACCGTAACCTCACGGTGAAAGAAGAGGTGAAAGGGACCTGATGCAACAAATATTTTAAGCTCATTTCTCTGTAAAACAAGCTTTACTTTTACTGTTTTGTCGCGTTAGGTTCCCCTCATCGTGAAACGTCACATTAGTTTTTAATGGACTTTTTATAATTATTTTTTAAAAAGTACATTTATTTTCCATTTAGTGTAGAATTTCCTGGTGAAGGACGTCTATTACGTATAATTTGTGAAGTTGCGGAAAAGCCAATAAATGAAATTGGATTAATTGGAGATTTTTACACATCCTTTTTACGTGAGTGAAGAGTTTTGTGTATACATTTTTTTAACCCTTTGAGGACCAGTGTTGCCTTTGGACAACATGAACATTTTTTTGTTATATCATACATGAGTTCCTAAAAATACAATGCAACTAGCCCCATATGTTAAAAAAAATTTTGCATTTGTTTAATAAAGTTAGATCATTTGGAATGTTGACTTTTTAGATATAATATAATTATTATAACCCATTTAGCACGTAATATATTAAAATGTCCGCCTCATGGTAATATTACCATGATAAATTAATGTATTATACTAGTACGTCAGCTCTCCCAAAAACTTTTTGGAAAATAATAATTATCATCAAAATCAATTTTCACGTATTAATTACTAAAATATTATTTTCATTTATTTTTATTTTATTCACAATTATTTTTCAGCCTTCTTTTATTATATAATAAGTATGAAATAATTCTTCCAGGCCTTCCAGTTCACGTGATGAAAAATTGCTAAATAAAATAAAAGAATCTGAATTTATAAAAAAATTTCTATAAATATAATGAAAAATGTCCTGTTTGTTTATTAAATAAAATGAATTACTATTTGTAAAATTGAAAATTAAAATTTTTTTAAATTTCTCCATTAAAAATTTTCTATCAATTTTTTATAGTTATGTAAATAAACTAATAGCAATTATGGTTGAAATTTATGAAAAATCTATTTTATTATACATAAAACATGATTTTTTACAACATAATAAATAAAAGTATTAATAAATCAACTTGCACTGAACCAGTCAGATCCCATAGCTCCAAAAAATGCAGCTGCTCCTGATTTTATTGCAGCTCCTGTAGAATCATTTCTAATATGTTCCTTTGTCTTCTTTTTCTATAATTCAAACAAACAATATTAATCAACATATATTAATATTTAACTTTTATCACATGTTTTCTTTGCAACTTTATTATATTACAAAATACGAAAATATCAAACTTTCGTTAGTAACTAACAATAATTTGTAACAAAAATTTTTTTTAAAACTAAATAGATATTTAAATTTTCAATATTTTAATTAAATAACTTTTCTAATTTAATCAAGATGTTAATTGTTTTTTGGTAAAAATCCACATTTTATTTTTAAATTTCTTTATTAAATGAGCTTTCGCCCGTTAACAGCGGGCCTCATCAGATTTAAACACTGAAATTAAATTTATATTTTTTGAGTTTGTTATAAAAATAAAATTTAAGTAGATTGACAAACTTAACCTCAAACTCACCAATATGGATTTCCACTCTCATTTAATAATTTTAAATAAATAAATAAAAAAATTTATCAGAAATATGATTTTCCCAAAAAGGGAGTGCTTCCGTGAAACAAAACATAATTTAAATTATGTGGTATATGATATATGGTATCTGATTGAATTTAATATGATTAATATTTAAAACATTAATTTATTTTTCTAATGTTCTTCTTATGCTTTAAACATTTTTTTGTCAACATTAATATTACGCCAATATTTATTTGGCAACGTAAATAAAATTAAAACATTAAATTATTAATTAAACAAATCGAAATTATTTTACTCTAAAATTATTTTTCTTTATTCTTAAACTTGCTTCAAGTTAGATTGTAGCAACTCTAATATAATATTATCGTCAGGAATTTCGGGAAGTCAGCGAAACAATATAAAGAAATAATACGACTTTATTAGGCAACTCGCATCTTGGAAAAATAATAATTTTACTCCTTTTTAAAAATTTAATTTATATAAAAAGCAAGCTCTTAGAACCAACACGAATTGTAAGAATATATCAAACAATGAAGAGTAATAATTCATAATCTTCATCGATTGATTGTTCTTTTATTTTAAACAAAAATAGCTTGTAACTTCGTCTATAACGTCGTCGGAAGGCCCGCAACTATTGTAGTACACTAGTAACATTGTAGCGACGTTGCAGACGAAATTCGTAAATAATTAGTGAATCGCAATTTTGCGAAGGTTGCGGATTAAAAATTTATGACTCTGAAATCGTTGAGAAGTGAATGGACCTTGTCGCAATGTTACAGACTTGTAACTTACGTAGTTAGCGAACCGCAATTTTGCGAATGTTGCGGCTTCGATAACCAACATTGCCACAACCTCCTGAAGCTAATAAATCATGCTAAAATCTTATTGAATGGTAAACAGGGGTGTACTTCCGAAGTAGGGGTACCTCCGATCTTAATGAAACTTGGTATACTAACGTATTTTGGTGCGCTGATTACAAAAATGATAGTGAAAATTGGCGCAAATTTGATTATCATGGTAAAAACCATAAAAAACACCATAAAATAATGGTTTTTTACGATTATCTCGTAAAAAACGCAAAATTTCGAAAAAAGTTTTAGACAAAAGTTGTAGATCTCAAAAAAACACACATTTTATGTTTTATGCATTTTTTACCAAAAGTCATTATTTTTCGAGAAAAATCCAAAAAACGAAAAACACCATGATAATGAAAACATATACAGCCGTCATAGTTAGACATATTATTTGACTCGTATATAGTATCATATTCACCATTAGTCAGGATCTAACGAATTCCGCAAAATACTTTTGGCCATATCCACCCCCTCTCGCCAAGGTTTTTTTTAAAAAGAAAAGCGAGCAGTACCTTACGCGGCCGAAGGCCGTGTTTACTATTTTGCGTTTACCGTTGCTGTGGACTCCACCTCACAATTTCCGCAAATTACTTTCGGACACATCCACCCCCTCTCGCCAAGATTTCTTAAAAAGAGAAGCGAGCAGTACCTTACGCGGCCGAAGGCCGTGTTTAATATTTTGCATTTACCGCTGCTGTAGACTCCACCCCATAATTTCCGCAAATTACTTTCGGACCATTTTTCACCAAAAGTAATGACTTTTGGTAAAAAATGCATAAAACATGAAATGTGTGTTTTTTTGAGATCTACAACTTTTGTCTAAAACTTTTTTCGAAATTTTGCGTTTTTTACGAGATAATCGTAAAAAACCATTATTTTATGGTGTTTTTTATGGTTTTTACCATGATAATCAAATTTGCGCCAATTTTCACTATCATTTTCGTAATCAGCGCACCAAAATACGTTAGTATACCAAGTTTTATTAAAATCGGAGGTACCCCTACTTCGGAAGTATATCCGTAAACAGCCGTGATATCGTCCGGAAACCTTCCAGCAACATTGCGAGTAGCTATTGAATGGATACATATATTTAATAATCAGGTGTTACGCAATAAGCGCGAATTTCATTTCAAAATCATTAATGAATTATTCATGAAAATGTATTATTATATTATCCTAAATATATCGCAAAGTATTTATATTATTGTTACAAAAGAATTGTTAAAATTTAAATTATTAAAAACTAAATTTAAAATATAAATTAAAATAATAAGATTCGAAATTAAAATAATATTTCTGCAGCCATGGGTGGGAGTCCTCACTGAACGCGTTGAGTGAAGGCCAAGAAGACTAGAACCAGGAGGTGAAACTTCCACGCTTTACCGCAGTGAGTAGTGGCATGGTAAACGTGCACACGGCCCTGTTGAAAATTCCGACCTCGTTTACGACGTCGTATTCTAAGTAGTTTGTGACGTAGTAAACGACGTAGTAAACGACGTAGTAAACGACGTAGAAAACGACATAGTAAACGACGTCGTAAATGAAAGCGGAATTTGGGATAGTAAATGACGTCGTTTACTACGTCGTTTACGATGTCGTTTACTACGTCGTTTACGGTGTCGTTTACTACGTCGTTTACGATGTCGTTTACGATGTTGCAAAAATTATTTTAATATTATTTATTTAGTAATTTAGTAAGTCCAATATCCAATATTAAAAATTTGAATAATAATTTAAAAAATCAATAATTTAAAAAAAAATTTATTTTTATTATTTTTTAATAGTTATTACTATTATTATTTTATTTTTAATATTTAAATTAAAATAAAAAAATGGTCATCAAAATATTAGTGAAACCATTTCTTCCAAAAAAGAATTTGTCTCAAATCCAATAAATAGGTAGGAGAGACATCGGGCAGAAAAAAATTTCGACAAGAAAAAAAATTTACGATCACTGCTTATATACCAATCTAATGGCACCTCAACTGCGAGAAACAGTTATGATGTTCGCCCTCCCTGTGGCGTTGAGCGAACTTAAGTCCAGAGCTGAGCCATCAGCGCAGCGCGGAAACATTTGAAAAATTTGATTTTATTAGATATTTTATTTTATTTTAAATATGACAAATAATTAACTTAATAAATAACTAATGTCATGAATAATTATTAATAACATAATGTCATACTTAATAATTCGTTAATTAATTATTTTTAACGAAAATTTGACAAAAAAAAAAATTGTTGGCCAAAAAAAATATTACCATTAAAAAATAATTTTTTTGTTAAATTTTTGTAGTAAAAAAAATTTTTTCAAGACAATTATTTGTGACCTAAAAAAATATCACGATGAGAATATAATTAACAAAAAAAATTACTCGTAGCACAGAAAAAATTTCACCATGAGAAAATAATTTTTTTAAAATTTTATTTGTAAAAAATTTATTGGTAGCTCAAAAAAAATATCACGGTGAGAAAATAATTTTTTGTCAAATTTTCTCTGTAAATAAATTAATTAACTAAATAACGTACCGTAAAACAGGGTTATTTCGCTCATTGCGGGTTTTCTTGTCGAAATTTTTTTCTGCCCGATGTCTCTCCTACCTATTTATTGGATTTGAGACAAATTCTTTTTTGGAAGAAATGGTTTCACTAATATTTTGATGACCATTTTTTTATTTTAATTTAAATATTAAAAATAAAATAATAATAGTAATAACTATTAAAAAATAATAAAAATAAATTTTTTTTTAAATTATTGATTTTTTAAATTATTATTCAAATTTTTAATATTGGATATTGGACTTACTAAATTACTAAATAAATAATATTAAAATAATTTTTGCAACATCGTAAACGACATCGTAAACGACGTAGTAAACGACACCGTAAACGACGTAGTAAACGACATCGTAAACGACGTAGTAAACGACGTCATTTACTATCCCAAATTCCGCTTTCATTTACGACGTCGTTTACTATGTCGTTTTCTACGTCGTTTACTACGTCGTTTACTACGTCGTTTACTACGTCACAAACTACTTAGAATACGACGTCGTAAACGAGGTCGGAATTTTCAACAGGGGGTGGGCGTGTCGTTTAAGTTCGTGTACTGCTAATAGAACGAATTTACGAATTCTGCGCATACTAACCTTGTAGGTTTTGAAGGGGAAATTTCGTAGCAAGCAGCTGCAAATGTTTGCGTCTGCTTGGTTAGGTAAATTATATAATAATAAAATGCTTGGTCTGTCCTTCTGTCCTAACTTGAAGTTGGCCTTTTCTGATTTCACGTGTTTTTTTGAATAGTAATCTTATGACGTGTCAAATTTTGACAATTCTTTTTCTTATTTTTGCCAAAGTTGTATAATTGTGTTTCCAAATTTCGGAATAAGTTTCTTTAAAATTCCAAATTCGAAAATTCAATTCACGAAGCTGAAGTACACAACGTTTACCAACGAAATTCTTTTTAAAGTTGTATATTGATTCAAAAATTGTACAAAAAATGTATGATGAGAAAAAAGATGCGCCAGGAAATTTCGTATAAGATAGTAATTTGAAAAACATTTATTTTTAAAAATTAATTTTTAAGGTACCAGGGGCCAACGAATACCTATTAAATATTAATTATAAAAACACAGGCCTCGAATCAACTTAAAGACACAAAAAAGTCGTTTTAGTCGATTTATATTCCAAAAAAAAGTGGATTTGTTTTTTATTTTAACAAAAATATTTTACAGATTTTTAAATAAAATTTTTTTTTTTTTTTTTTTAATAATAATCCTTTTCGAAGGGTTAAAATTGAAATTTTTAGAAATAATTAAATTTCAAAGATATTGTTAATTTTCAAACAATTATTAAATTTTCCAGAACTGAAAATAATTTATCAAACAATTTTTGGAAAACATTTTTTAAATTTAATTGAATTTTCAAAGATTTAAAATTGAGATTTTTGAAATTAATTGAAACTTTAAGTGTTTTGTAATTAAAATTTTAGATGATTTCACTAAAAATTTATTAGAAAATGCGGACAAAATACAATAATTTGAAAAATGGTTTCAGATAGTTGAATTTTCAAAGAATATTATTAAAATAGTTAAAAATAATTGAATTTCCTTAGAGTTATAATTGAAATTATTAAATTTCAAAAAAAAAAAAATTTCGATGGAAAATTTTAGAAATAATTAAATTTTAGATGCTTTTAAATTCAAATTATTGAAAATTCAATTAATTTTGAATTCCAATTTTTGAGAATAATGAAATTATATTTGATTTTAAATTGAAAATTTTTGGGAAATAATTGAATTTTAATTGAAATTTTGGATAATAATTTAATTGAAGTTCATTTTTGATTGAAAATTTGGATAATTAATTTTGAATAGAAATTTTAGAAAATAATTGAACTTTATTTCATTTTAAATTGAAAACTTGGTAAATAATTAAATTTTAATTGAAATTTTGGATAATAATTTAATTTAAGTTCATTTTTGATTGAAAATTTGGTTAATTAATTTTGAATAGAAATTTTAGAAAATAATTGAATTTTATTTCATTTTAAATTGAAAACTTGGTAAATAATTAAATTTTAAATTGAAAATTTTGGATAATTATTGGATTTTTAATTGATTTTGAATTAAAATTTTGGGTAATAATTGAATTTTAGTTTATTTTGAATTGAAATTTTTAAAAAATAATTAAATTTTATTGTGATATTTTTTTTAAAAAATTATAAACAATTGTTAAATTTCATAAAAATTTTAATTGAAAAATAATTTTGATATAATTGAATTTGTGATGTATTTCATTAAAATTATTAAAAATAATTAATGTAGTGAAGAATCATTTTAGTTTAAAATTTGTTAAATAATTTAATTGAAGAAGATATGATGAAGATCTACATTTTATACTAGAAAAATGTATTTTATTTACATTTTTTTCAAATGTTAAAAAAAATGTCGCATTTTATTAAAAGAAGTCGATAAAAGTCTTATTTTTGAAAAAAGTCAGAAAAAGTCGTATAATCCGAGGCTTGTAAACATATAATTTTCATTATTATCATTTAATATGTAATAATATTCTAATAAATTAAATTATTATTGATAATATTAATCTTTAATTTCTTTATAACAAACAATTAAACACTCAATTTGGCGCGCTTGCGCGCGTTTAATTTTGCTAGTTAAATATAATTAATTAAATATAATCGCATCAAAAAATTTATGGGTAAACCATTTGCCATAACCGCATAAACAGAAACTTAAAAACAGCGTCTGCTACATTTCAAATATCAGTGTCAAGAAAGTATGCGCAGAACACTCAAATTAGTCTGAATAGCAAAGCACGAACGATAAGCCACGCCTTCTAGTGGCTTGTTTTTCACGCCGCATCTTTACAACGGAGTTTCCCCTCCTGGTTCTAGTCTTCTTGGTGAAGGCTCTTCGCACGCCCTCGACATTGCGCGAGTGAGAAAGAAGATTGTATGTAACGGCAAAGCGTTCTCTCTCAGACACACTGTTCTCGCGGAGTACTGCGTTCTCTCTCCGTCGCATGACTTTCTCTCTCGCTCCAACGACCAGTACGCGTCTCTCTTGATCTTACGCTGTCGAATGCATAGTGGATGCACTCGATAGGTATTACGACCATAATACACATTAGTATGGCTGGAGACGTCTATGCTGTACGCTATATCACCAATACACCTATGCTTCCTTAATCTCAGCCTATCCTACCTTACCCTTCTGTATCTCTCAAGCCTACAAGCCATGCCTGCCATTGCTTTACTATAATGTGCTTTTTTTAGATCTATATGCAACTGATCAATTCCAGATCAATATTGAGACAATTGATCTTAAAACTGGAATTGGAACAACATTCAAAATACTAAAAAAAAATGTAATTTCTTTCTGCTTGGAAATGTCCATTATCCTAAATTATATTAACCTTTTATATGAGAGGGTTAATTCTAAAAAAAATCTTAAAGATTATATAAAATACAAAATTATTCAAAAGAATAATTGGAAATAATTTTATTTCGAAATGACTTTATTATTTCAACACTATTGCACTAAACCGATTTTATTAATTTGCAAATTCAGCAAAACTGGCATGGCAACAGGCCCCACCTTCCCTTTCCACCTACAATTTCAAAATTCAAAATCAGCAGAATTTCCCACCAGGTGCCCTAAGCCGACATGTAGAGGCATCTCCAGCCCCTAAATTTTCGTTCAGTACGGTTTCCGCGAGCATCGAAGTTCCAACTCTGTTTGGAACCGCCCGGATTAAAAAGCCTATGCGCTCCCGTCCGGTACCAAGGACCCGAAATAATTTGTGTGCTTACACGAATAATTTCGGTCGGACGTAAAGTAAAACGCTAACTTACTTCGAAGTCCACGGAGGCCGGTTAAGAATCAATTCAAGTGAAGAGTTTTAAATATAATTAATTGTCGTTTTCTAAATTTTTGTCGAAAGACCAGCCGGGTGCGGAGAGCCCGCGTCTGCCCTTGCAATTGACGGCTTAACGAATTAGAGTAAGAGAGAGTGGATTTGTCTGTACCCTGGAATACTAATCCTTCTTTGTAAGAGAGAGTGGAATACATTTGTCAGCAGTATTTTTTTAAATGATAAAATAAAATTAATAATTCTTTTAATTCTTTCTTCTTTTCATTTTCTTTTCCCTCCATTCTAATAATAACAATTTACAAAAAGGAAGTCGTGGTATATTTTCTATCTTATCTTGGAAAATATCAGCAATTAGGACGAAACGAACCCATAAATTAAAACAAGACCCGTCAAGCCTTGGCAGTTTGGACCTCCGAGAACCACTGAAATTTGGGCCATCTCAAAAGCCAGATGTAATGTTCTAATTATTTTTAATAATAATTATTTCAAAACAAATCATTTCTGCGGTTCGTAACAATTAAACATTAGTTTTTGAATAGAGTATAAAAAACCATGCGAAACACATGCAACTATTTATTTCTTACCAAACGTATACGCCACGTTTCCACTACGTTTTACCATTTTGATTTTTACGTGAAGAAAAGGTCAATCTACGGGCACATCAAACTTTATACGTATTTTTAATTTAAAAAAATCTAATTTTCAACCAATAGGAGAGATGTATAGAAAAAAATAATAAATGATCAATTATACATTACAGTTTGAATTTCTCCCCAACCCAAATTACCTGTGATTTTCCTGGCATTGAAACTGAGATGAGTGGCAAATTTCTCGAAGGAGCTGTGACAGCCAATGGAGGAAACCAAGGAGCTCCAGTGCATAAAGCAAGAACACCCGGAGGATCTTTCATAGATTTTATTTTGTCACTAGAATTGTCAATTCTCGCTCCTAATACGGATAGTAGTTGTTCTAAATGTGGAACTAGATTTCCGAACATTAGCTGAAATATAAAATAATAATAATAATCATTATATGCATTACCATAAAAAAATATTATGAAATTGAAAATCCAAACTGAATATTTTTTAAAGAATATTTCAATGAAATTAGTTTTGATTGTCGTATAGTAAAAGTATCACGGTACCCTGTAAACAATTTCAACCTTCAAGTTGCTTCCTTTCGCCGACTATTGTTGCAACTTGTTAGAGGAAAATGTTTACTGGACATTTTCCAAAAAGAAAAATCAAAATCTGTCGGGCGCTTTTTTTAATTTCAATTTTTGTGTTTTTAGCGATGGATTTTTAAAAAACTGGTTTTTCTGATAACATAAGGGTGAGAATTCCTGCAATGGCCCCCGATTTGTCAAGGGTCGGAATTTTTTATCGAAACTTCACAAAAATAGGTATAGTTCCGATATATTTGAAAACATCCCCTGAATTTTATTGAAAAATATCCATTTGGTTATGTTTTATAAACAATTAAAGTTTTATGCATAACATTTTTGCATAGCTTTGACAAAAATTGACGAAATTTTTTTTGTAAATTACTCATGAAATTCCAAACTTTTTGAAAATAATTTTTACAATTTTTAACCTTTCATTTGTTATAAAAAAAACTTTTTTTATAAACAAATTAAAAAATAAATATGTTTTGGATGTTTATATTCAATTTTATAAACATAGACTTGAAGATGTATTTATTGTATTTAATAAAATTATTAAATTAAGAAAAATATAGTATAGTACATTTAATACCTTATAAATAAAAAGTAAATGAATTTATTATTGTTAGTGATAATAAACAATACCATAAAATAACGAATATATAAAAATTGAATTTGTAACTCTTATTCTGAAGCATGGAATTTTTTAAAACAGTGTTCTCACAGCAAAGGCGTAACAAAGCAACGTATTCAGACGCGTTGCATGGGTTGCGAGCGCGCTTTCAAAAAAAAATTCATAGTTATTAAACTATTCCAGAGTTACAATTTTTTTTATTTCAACCCTCAATAAATTCTCTTCATGTCTATTAATCTATGTTTATAAAATTCAATATACTCATCCAGAACACGTTTATTTTTAACTTGTTTATAAAAAAAAGTTTTTTTGATAACAAATGAAAAGCTTCAAAATTGAAAAAATTATTTTCAAAAAGTTTGGAATTTCATTGTAGTGAGTTGAAAATGACTAATTCGGTATAGCTCGGAAAATACAAATTGTAACGACAATTTTTGGGGGTTCAGAAAAAGCCCAAGAGTGGAAATCTTTTCATTATATGACAAAACTTTTAATTGATTAGATCACTTTTGAATTGCTCACAGCAATATTTAATTATATATGGGTGATTCCACGTGAGATTTACCTATGACATTTTAAATTCGGTAAATATATTTTTTTCGATCTTTATAGAAAAAAAAGGTTAACGTATTTTTTTATAAGTAAGTGCTCAAATTTTCGAGTTATGGATTTTTAAAAATCTGTTTTCGAGTTTTTTTTTTAAATACACATAATTTCAATGACATCCAACTCTAAAAGTATCACCCAAAAAATATAAAAAAACGAATAAAAAGTAAAAAATTTGTTTAAACAAATTATATAATACAAAAGAATTATCAGGCTCGCTCAAAAATTTTTATATTATTTTCATGTGTGTAAAAATAAAAAAAATAAAAAAAAATCGCGCCCAAATTCTTACAAACACAATTTCGATTGGGACAATTTTAAAATACTAGACATACAAAAAACGTTTAATATCAGAGATTATACATATTAATTTACAAAAAAAAACCGGTTAACAAAAAGGAGGATATACAAAATTATTACATTCAATTTTTAAATGAAAAGAAATATTCATAACTCGCTTATCTATTTTGATATACCTTGACATTTCTCTTACTTTATTTTCTATTTACTGATGTGGTCATTCACCTCATCACAGCCGATACCATGTACTTCGAAAAATTTTATTTTTGTTTTACCAGTGTAAAATCAAAACTACTATGACATAGACGTTCTGTTTCAATTTTCTCCGGTAATCATGTTTATATAATTTTCACGATTAATATATATGTAACGCGTTTTTAACAATAATTATTTAATAAATTTATAGTTTCTGAAGAGGGCAGCTGAGCTGTTGAAACGTCAAGAAATTGTTTTATTTTAAACCTGACTCGGAGTGATCGTTCTATTCACCTTCTTATCTTAATTAAGGCGACCGAGTGATAAATTCAATTATTTATTTAAAAAAATTTAATTTTTTTATAAAAAATCGCTGTCTTTTCTAAACAAATTCAAATATTTTTTTTCCTTAACATATTTTGAATAACTCACCAATGTTCTTTGAACTGCTTTCTTCACATTTGTGTGTATAAATGGATAGAAGACATCTAAGTCAAAGGGATCAATTTTAGAGACTATATTATCGCAGACAGCTGTCGATTTTTCACCCAGAATTTTATTTTCCCTTGGGATCATCAATAAGGTCACGTATTTAACATCAAAGAGAATTTGAATAGCTAATTTCTGCCTTAAATCTTGATTTGCAGATATTTTCTCATAATACTCGAAAGCCGCCAGTACCACTTCAACTATTATTTGATTCAGGACAATCCTAGAATTCGTTTAGATTTGAAGTTTTTTTTTATTAAAAATAATTAAGAAAACTATAATTGTCAGCTTGCAAGAAACTGTCGAGAAATGAGGGGAAATAAGATTGATGAAGGAGGAAAAAAAATAAAACATGAATCGAAAATTAACAAAAAAAAATTCCAAGTGACATAGTAAGAAAAATGACTCACTTTGGAATGCTGTGCGGCACAATCTTATTCAAATCTTTGCAGATCGCTGAAAGATACTGTTGCAAATGGACAGATGGTTGATAAGGAACAAGAATTTCAGACTTAATTCTCTTTCCCTCTTCAGCCTCCTCCTCAATTGTAACTCTCTCCCATTCCGATATCATCGAATGTACTTTCAATCCACTAACAATTTCTTTCATTAAATACCAATCCTGATGTTTAATTATTCTCATTTTAAAAGTTTCAGCCCAAGTTGACCAAACAAAAATACTTTCTTCTTTCAATAATTCACACATTTCTTGCCACTTAACATTCGTTGTGATTAGTCCCGATGTTTTAGAAAGTGTAAAGCATTTATTTAAATTCGGACACAATAGTGTCAAAGCTTGTAAGAATCTTGCTGAAAAAATAGCATTAATATTCTGTTTTCCAAATTTAGCTTGCAAAACAATGCAATCTTCCTTTATAAATTTTATGAAATTCTTAATCATTTCGGCGCTTATTCTTTGTAAATTGTCTTGAATTTCTTCGCGATCAATGAATTTATTGGAAACTAGGGAAATATTAATGTCAAGTAAATTATTTTTCACTACACTCGTACGTTCTGTTTCATACAAATATTGCTCGAGATCTGTTAAAAGAACGTAAAGACTCTGATCAAAATCTTCACAAAGTTTAACAATATTCGGCGAAAATCCTTTAGCCTTCATTAGCAATGATCTCTTGTGATCGAGACCTATATTCTTGGAGAGATTTTGAGGAATATCAGTTGGAGAATCTTTCCACACAAACCATCGCAAATCGTGTTCAGGATATTCGAACTTTTCGTTAGAAACTTTAATCAATAATTCCGAAACATTTGCTCGTAGGTTCGTTAAATTTTCTTTCCACTTGTCGACGACAATATCTGTTTTGATTTTAATTTTAAATTTAATTTTAAAAATGTACATAATTTTATATTATATACAAAAAAAAGGGGAAAAAAATTGTTTTCAATACCTTTTACTCGTTTCGTAAGAAGTGGTTGAAAAAATTCTGTCCAAAAATTGACGCCAGGCAAGGAAAGATCATTCCAAATGGAATTCCAATTTTCGGGAACTTGCAGAGCCAGAGCCTCTTCGCGAATCACATAAACACCCTTGACTGATGTTACAAGATCAAGTAACTGAGAAACTTCAGAAGAAATAAAATTTCTTGTCCATTTCAGCCAAGATTTCATATTTCGCTGAAGATCATCTAAAGCAACAATGGAAAATTCTACTTTTGCAAATGGTTTATGCATTTTTGTCATGGACGGAAGATATTTCTCTAAAAGATCTTGATCTAAATCCAACTGTGATAACATCTGTGTTGCTTCTACTTGATTAAGATCATTAATATGCTGCGAAATCAGTCCTTGATTTTGATTCGATTCTGTAGAGAATTAAAAATAAGGATAAAGAAAAATATAATATATTAATTATAATTTAATAAAGAAATTAAATTGTTTAAAGTACAAAAATAATTTTTTTAAACAAATACTTACTGACAAAACAATTGTAAATTAAAGAAACTGTTTCCATAAACATTTTTAAACTCAATTTTATACGATTTCTAACACTGTGATGATTTTCATTGGAGATTATAAATTGTATTGCTTGATTTCTAAATGTGATGAATTTATTTAAAAGATCTGTTGAAGATATATCGGCGAGTAACATTAAAGATGCGAGACAATTGGCAGCTGACTGAAAAGAAAAAAATTAAAATTCATTTAATATAAGACTTAGGCATAAGGCATAATACTTAAAACATTATTTTAAAACAGTGACATTATTCATTGATGGAGCAAAAAAAGAACCCCGCACAAAATGGGTCGCCATCATTTTCTCCAAAACCCAATTGACAAAATATCTAAAAGTCAAAAACTTATTTCTCCAAATACTTATGTAACCGAAAATCCACTGATCAGAATACTTAATTCACAAAAACTCCACTAGTCAGAATGTTTAAGTTTCCGAATTTCCATTTGCTACAATATTTAACTTTCAAACACTCTATTTGTCAGAATATTTAACATTACAGATTTCCACTTTACATAATTTATAACTTTCCGAATTTCCATTTGTCATAATATTTAACATACCGAAATTCTGGTTGGCAGAATATTGAAATTACCAAATTTGCATTTGTCCAAATATTTAACTTCCCGAATCTCCAGTTATCAAAATATCTAATTTCTCGAATTTTCATTTTTCATAATATTTAACTTCCCAAATTCCAATTGTTAGAATATTGAACTTTCTGAAATTCTATAGTTCTCAAAATATTTAACTTTCCAAATTTGCAGTTGTCAGAATATTTAACTTCCCGAATCGCAATTTGTCAAAATACTTAACATTCCGAATTTCCATTTGTCATAATATCTAACTTCCCACAATTTCGGTTGTCATAATATTTATCTTCCCAAACTTGTATTTGTCAGTATATTTTACTTCCCGAATATCCATTTGTCCAAATAATAAACTTACTGAATCTCTAGTTATACGAATATTGAAATTCCCAAATTTGCATTTGTCAAAACTTTTAATTCCCCGAACACTAAGATAACAGAATTGACATTCGACCAATACATTGCCAAAAAAGTGAAAATCAATTTTTGCATTTATATAACACCCATTTTTCAAATACAGTCAAACATATTTAATTTACCTCTTTAGAAAGATCCAAAGATTGAAGCAAATTATGGCAACCATTTAAAATAATTGTTTTAAATTGACTAATAATGCCCCATTGTTTACCAACGATTGGATATTTATTTGTCAATTCTGCATTGCCTACTTCAAATTTTAAACTAAAATGAATATGTTGCGCTATTTTAAATACTTTTGTGGCCAATAAAAAGTCTTTGCTATCAACTGCTGACCAAATGTGTTCTGGAATATCCATTAAAATTTTTATCTGCATCACTACAGAATCAGAAATATGTTGCGATTCTCTGCAAGGTAAAATCTCATTACTAAATAATTTAAATATGCAATAATAATTAATAATAATGCAGCCATTCAATTTTTGTATATATATCTACTTAGTACTCTCTACGAATGAGTTTTGCCCATATAATTGATTAAATAAATTTAAAAAAATACCTGGTTAAAATTTGTTTATCAGGTTCCATCTTGAATCCAATTAAATATTTTTGTTGTAAAAATTGAAAGGTTTCTTGTATGGCACCAATTCTTGAAACAACACATTCTGATGTTTCTTTCATTTCAGCAATAGTGTCTGCTGCTTGAATTAAATCTCGATATCTTTCGCTAAAAGCATAAATTGTTTTTTTAACAAAAAATTTTTATCTAATATTATAACAAGAAAAAAGAAAAGATGTTTTGTTAATATATATTATTTATTTACTTATTATTTAATTTTATCAATTAATTGTCCATTTAAAGACCTTTTTAACATTTATAAATCATTTTTATTAATAATAATTATTATTATTCAAGAATGTGTATAATAAATAAATACGTAAACATAATTTATAACAGTTTATTGCAATTTATGAGGTCAGTATTATAAATTATTGATAAATTCTCTGATTATCATCCATTTTAACAATTAATTTTAGTACTAACTTAATTTTACATTATTACATAATAACTATGTTACATAATTTACAATTTACAGTTTCTTAATTTTAATTAATGGAATTTCACTGATTTTCATTTATTTTAATTGCTAAATCATTAAAATTTCACTGATTTAACAGTGCATTTTCATCTATTTCAGAGAAAAATTAATTAAATTAAATATATTAATGAACTGATTTAAATTCAATTCAGTCAATTCTTCACTAATTCCGATTTAGAGAGTAGAAAAAATATTTTACATATTTTATATTTATTTATATTTATATATTTTATATTTAAACTTATTTTATTGCAAAAGATTTTTTACAAATTATAATAATTTATAATCAGATTCTTAATATCGAAAAACACAATTTTGTCACCAACATTGTGCCTTAAGATGTACAAGAACGTACTTTTGCAAAAATATCATAAATATTTTGTTTTCAATAAATAACAAAATACTTTTTCCAATGTATCTTTTTCAATTTAGTTGTAATTTTTGGAAGTAAATAATTTTTAAACAATATCTAACAAATTTTTCATAAAGGGACAATTTTTATTCATTACAAAACATAATAATCAATTTAAAATGAACGTAGCTTATTTTCCTATAATAATATCGTATCTCAAATTTTAACATAATAAATTATAATTCTCATTTAAGTTTTTGTAAAATAAAAATTGTTTACTAACGTGCAAGTAAATTTAAAATTTTTAGGAATAATAAGTTGAAAAATATAAATTAAATTAATAAGTTTTCTAAAACAATAATAAATTTATTCATACATACATTTTATTTTAATTATAAAGAAAATTTGGTTTTTAAATTTTTCAATGTGAAATAATAGGTATTAAATAATTAAATTAAATAAATAAGTTATAATAATAATATAATGAATATTTAAACATTAATAATAGATGAAAAAATCAATAAAAATTTTTATTTATTTTATTAAATATTTTTCAAATAATTTTTCAGTACAGTAAAAACTCGTTTATCTGGACCTCAATCAACCGAATTTTCGATTATCCGGACAAATTTTCATTTCTTTTTTTTTTCTCAATGATTATAGGCATTTTAATGTATGCCTATAATTGTTCTAATTTCTGAATGTAAATTTTATTTAAAATGAAAAAAAAATATCTATGCAAACTTTTCTAAAATAATTTTTACTAAATATTTATGTATTTATTTATATAGTATCTAAGAATTTCTTTTTTTCATGTTTGTAAATAAATACATACCAAAGATTATATAAAGAAAATTTGTGTGTTTTATAATTTCGATTATCCGGATTTTCGCATATACGGACAACTGCCTGCATCTATTAGTCCGGATAAACGGGTTTTTACTGTATTTCAATAAAAAAATAACAAGAATTGCAATTAACTGATAATGTTTCTTATCTGTTAAGATGATTAATTTAATTTAGATTTTAAAACATTATTATGTATTAAATTTTGAGATACGATTATATTAAATGGAAATTGAGATACGATTTTATTATTCGGAAAATGAGCTACATTCATATTAAACTGAGTTCTGAATTACGAGATTATATTTGACAATTGAATTACAATTATATCAACGGGAGGCCTTTACATAAATTTTAATTATTTTAATAAGATCTTAAAAAACATTAGCAGGTAAGATGCAAAAGATTACCACACAAATAAAATATATATTTCTCAAATTATATTTATTTCTAAACTATATATATACAAATTTCAACTAATAATTTATCAGTTACATTAAAAAATTCTTAAAACTACATTGTTGATAAGCATAATCACTCCCATTGAAACAAAATCATAAATTTAAGGAATTTTTTTTTAAACTTTACCCAACCAATGTCCGCAATTCAATTTTCTTCCTTTCATTTTCCTGTTGAATTTGTTTTTGAATTTGTTCTATTTCCTTTATAGTATGAGCTTCGAACAATTTTTGAATGTCCATTTCCAAAAATTTGTTTGTAGACATTTTTTCGAGATTATATTTAACTCAATTTTTTTAACAGGTTGTTGTGACATGTCACCGAAATTGTGTGGTACAATTAGGAATAATATTTAAGGTTAGAATTTTTCCTCAAACTTTCAAGGAGTTTGGCTCAATTTTAAAAGATGGCATCACTCTGTCCTTTATTCACTTCTCCGAATCTTCTTTTACCATCGCGTATAGAAATCTTCTAAAATTTCAGTAGAAAAATAAAATACAACAATTTGAATACATGTAATCGAAAAAATATGATTTATAAAAATTAATTCGAAAGAAAATAACAGAAATCGATATATTTTGTTTTCAAAAATCTGAAATTTCAATGAAAAAAAAAAAAAAAATTAATTACAAAATATATAAAATATAATACTGTTAAAATTTGAAGAATATAAGAAATATTTAAATAATTTATTTTCAATTTAGAACCGTAAAAATATGTAATTTTAATATTTTTTAAATTACTGCATCGATTTTTAATTGCATTATTACATTAATTTTTTATTAATTAAATAATTTATACTCAAAATATTTCTCTTATATTATATCTTAATCAGTATAATAAACATTATTTAACTCTATGAATAAAAAATAATACATTAATTGAAAATATTGACTAATTTTGACGAAAATTACTTTATTGCAATCTTCTTTTGTGTGTATTATAAAAAAATATTATTGTTGCTATATCACAATAAAAAATACAATGGATAACGTTAGTTTGTATGTCTCGACTGCAGGGAGCGTAATTTTTGTCTAGTTCGTCGTCGAGCCAAAATGGCGGCCGCGTTAACTGTCGAACAAGAACAAGTAAGCAATAATTATTAATTTTCCATTGTTTTTTTATTTTAAAAATAAAACTATTATTACCTTATTTTTCAATAATTATTAAAGAATCAGAGAACATTTTTTACCCACATTTTACATCATTTGAATTAAATTTAAAATTGATAAAAACATACGTCTATATATACAATCACCATAAACTTTTTTCCATCACAACATTTTTGTCGGCTTTACCATTTGTGAATGATTTAATTTTTCATATTTATATTCACTTGTTGTTAGGGGCATAGAAATATTTTTAAAGTATTTCAAAGTGTATATTCTTTTTGTATGGGGCTTTGATAGACCGTGAAAATATTATAACTATACTAATCGATGTCATCCGGTCGCGTCTGCACTTTTCATAAAAAATACTTTATTTTTATTATTAATTAGGCCAACGATTCCAATGAAATTGATGAATTCCAATTCTTTTTTTTGCAGTTTATTAATTTTTAATTAAAACTATTGCATAAACGTATTAAAGACTTTTTTTAATATATATAAAATTTTATTGTTTTTTATAGATCGTTATCTTTTTATATTGAACATGTCATATTTTTGATTTATTTTATTATTGTTATTTCCTTTTTGTTTAGTTCATTATTCGATTATCTTCTTTTTTTGCTATGCTATTTTTATTTACAAATTTAATATTTTATGCATATTTATCTGTAAGCAGATAAACATTTTTCCAAATAAACTATTTTTTTTTTTATTATTATTTTATTAAGAAATTGAGTTCATTAGTTCATAACTTTTCTTAATTTTCATTACTACGTTTTTTTTTAGATTAATTTATTTTTTTGTATATTTCATTTGTTAATTAGGTTTATTATTTTTTTTTAAAGAATTTACTTTTTAATTCCATTTATTATTAATTTGAAACAAAATTTAAATAAAATTAAAATTGTTAAATTTTTGGAGAAAAATAAAAATTGTCTTTTAAAAAAAAGTGAAAAAATTAAAACAATAATATAATAAAAATTTTTCCTATTATATATTTTAAATTTGAATTATTAAAAATTTTAACTAATTTAAATAAACAATTTTTTTCATGAATTTTTGCTATATGAATTATTTAAATTTTAATTATGAATAAGTGAAAAAAAATTGTTTACTCATTTATTAGTAAACTTTACTTAATTTATATATAGAAAAAAGTCACGTCATTAATTCGAATTAGTGAAAATTTAAAAATTTTGCAAAAATTTTTGCAAACAATTGTGAAAAACGGTAATCTTATATTAAGAGGAAAAAATATTCTATTTATAATCGTTGATGTTATTTTCTTATAATAATAAATAAATAAAAAATAAATTCTCTCCATATAATAATTTTATATAATTTTTGTACTTTTTCTTTTTGGGAAAAAAAATTTTTTTTTCTTTTGAATATATGACATAGAAGAAAATTATTTGTTCACACTAAAGATTTTTACGAGAGAAGTGATTTTTTTTCTCTTCACGAAGTTTTGATTAATGCACTTACGGTAAAAAAAAATGATATTCTCTTTCTACATTTCCGTGGCGTAAATATCTTGAAGTCGTCCCTGACAGCATCCTAGACTATATACACTCTCGCTTTAAAGTACTTTAAAGGGTGGGAGGGAAGGGTAACCGGAAGTAAAGCCGACTCAAGTACATTCGAACCCCGAGTCAGCGAAAAATAGAGAAATTCTTTTGTTTTCTATACAATAATCAATAAGAACGATATATATCTCTTCAATGGGAAAAATAGATATCATGAAAATTCTTTTTTTTTTTTGCTAAACTTCAGCCATTAAAATCCATAAGAATCTATATAAATTTTTTTTTACAATTGAAAGAAACTGATAAAATCAAAAAAATATTCATATTTATTTAAACAAAATAATCATTTCTTTATAAGAGAATATAACATTTAATGATGTACTAAATTAAATAAAAACAAATTTTTTTTCAATTGAACAAAATTTCGTTGAATATAAATAACAAAATTTTGTGAATAATTCACATACATACAATTTTTATTATACAAAAAACATTTATTTTTCTAACCAAAAAAAAAAGAAAAAAATTGAAAATATCCTCTTTATTGTACTAAAAATACTTTAACTTCCTACTTCAAAATAATTATTTTTCTCATGAAATTATTTCACTTTCGTTTTTCAATTCTAATACTTTCTAATAAACATGTAATTTTTACGTTTACTTTTACCTTTCATAGAAAAATCTGATGTAACTTTTAATTTTCCTTATTGAAAAGTATTGTTATAGTTTTTTTTATTAATATTATTAGTTATTTTATTATTATTGCTTCCTCAAGGAGGAAGCATTGTAATACCGAAATTTTTCGAACTCGATTTTTTGATGTATCTTTATGTTTTACGACCTTAGGAATCCAAAAATCACATTTTCAAAAAATGTCGTTCCGTGTGTGTGTATATATATACACTACATTTTCATAAATATCTCTAATACATACTATAAGAGCTAAAGGGATAAATTTTTTTTAATTTTAAGTCTCACTGGCGGACAAATAATGAGAGTATTTTGAACTGTATTAATAAAGATTAGGGGAGAGTGGGGAGTTGTGCTCCAGGTTTTGTTTTTTGATCAAAACTATTACATAAATATTTTTTTTTGACTATTCTATTATATATAGAACTTTTAGTATACGTACAAACACAACTTTTGGCATAATTGATTAATTAAAATTCAAAACGGAAATAGAAACTTTGCTTGTTTTTCGAAAATACTGGTTTTATGACTTTTCAAAAACAGTGGGTAGTTGTGCTCCTCTGTTGAAAATTGAAGAAAAAGACATATTGTTTAGAATATTCTTTATTTAAATTATGAAATGTGAAAAAGTAAAATAACTTACATAAAATAAAGTAATAGATAAGATAATAAAAAATTAATTTTAGATAATTTAGATAAAATTATATTATTTTAAAAATAATTGAATGAAACTAGGTAATTAATTTCATTTACAGTGAATACATATGTAAAAAGTCTCATTTCACTGAAGAACAATTTTAAATAGCATAAAACATTCTAATTATTCATAAATAATTCGAAATAAAAATAGAGAGTGCGTATTAGAATTAAAAACTGTTAAATATGATGTGAGGCAGAACTCCCCACTAAAGCTGGAGCACAACTCCTCATTTTCTACATTTACAAAATAGTCATTGAATAATTAATACGTCGAATGTTTATGCGAATTTTTTTTTGTACGTCGAAAGTTATTAATGACAGTTAATTTTTATGCATTAAACATTGTAATCACTTTGAAAATATTAGTGGAAATGATCTAAACATAAAGAGACAAAAAAACTTTTGAAACAAAATTTTAACTCACTATCTGTAAAGACACGAAAAATGCTTCCAAAAATGACGGGTACCACTTAAAAAGTTAATTCTTAACGAGAAAAGAATATGCCAATAGTTGAAATTTGTCATATTAATTGCCATAATAAAAAAATTAAGGTAGAGCACGACTCCCAACGAGGCACAACTCCCCACTCTCCCCTAACTATTATTTTTTTGAATTTAAAAATTTTTGAAAAATCGTTTTTTGCCCATAACTTTAAAAAAATGTTAGGACACCTATGAATATTATTCGTTAATTTTGTAGAGTTTTTTTAAGACACATCTTTTGAGCTATTAGCAAACCTTCTATTGTTATTCTATCCAAAGTTATTGAATTTTTAAAAATTATAAAAAAAACGTTTATTGCTCATAACAAAAAATTATTTGACACCAATAGATATTTAACTCCAGTTTTGTAAAGTTTTTCAAGACACATCTTTTGACCTATTACCGAATATCTTACTGTTATTTTATTCAAAGTTATTAACATTTTAAAATTGAAAAATTTTAAAAAACCTGCACATCATTTTTTCATTTATTAAAAAATCTTTATTATGAACAACTTGGAAAATATTTAAAAACGAATCAATTGATCTATTATTGAACTTTCTATTGTAAAATATTACGAAATTATTGATGTTAAAAATCTATCTCTGCAAACGCCCAAAAAATACAACTTAACACCTTTAAAATTATTATAATACTAAATAAGTTTACCATAAACTGATCACAAAAAATATCCATGAGGAAGCAAAGTGTTCATTTCATAAACACAAAAAGTTCATACTTTAATTTGGCAGCGGCGAGGGGGAATTTGCTTAGGTAGTCAAGTGTACACTATTCCTGTAATAATTGTGTAATAACGTGTAATACCGTGTAATAATGCGTTATTACGGTGCTGTAATAACGCAAAAAATCTGTAATATCTCTGTAATAATGTGTAATACTCTGTAATAACATGTAATAACTTAGTAATAAGGGTAATATGAGGTGTAATACCGGTAGTCAAGTGTACACGTTTTTAACTAGTAAATTCCCCCTCGGGCAGCGGTTTTTATTTTGTAAAAATAAATATTTTGTGAGCAATATTTGGGTATTTTTTCTATTTTTGTTTTCATTTTATCAAAAAGTTTGTTTGTAACTGAGCAAATTTTTTGCATCAGAAAATTCGTAAATTCACTGAACCATAATAGCCGTGTGTGAATGCAATGAATGCACTATTTTTTCTAAAACTACTATACATTGTGTATGGAGGGAGATTTTTGTCGATTTAAAATACGAAAATGACTTTACTATCATATACTCGTGTGCGTCAAACATTGCTTGAATGACATCATATAAATTTTATATCGTTTTGGAAGTATGCGTGCTTCAAAGTTATTATTCCTGCGTCGGATTTACCTATACTTCTAATTATTTTTGTCGCAACCATCATAGTGATAAGAAAGAAAAATCAATGACTTTCAGACAATAAAAATCAATTTTTCATTTGTATATTGTATTTTTATAACAGAAAAGTTTATATACATCAATGAATGAAAATAATCATTTATTTTCGTCAGAGTTTCGAGAGTTTTTAAAATGAAAATTATTTTTACATTCAAAACGGTTTTATATATCTAGCCTTCAATTAAATTCTATAGGTATTGAATTTTTTTACCAAATTTTTTTTACAATAGTTCTTTAACTTTTTTTTGTAAATTGGATTTCTATTTCTATTCTGATGGTGTTTCATATTTTTATTATATTATTTTTGTGCTGATTAAATTACAATTTTTAATAAACTTCGCTAAATTCAAAGCAAGAATTCATACGTTCTTAGTATGTTTGAGAAACACGTCTTCGTAGTATGCATTTAATACTTTAAATGCTTAAGCGCCACGCGTAAATTGTATGAAACCAAAACCTACTACTATTGCAAGAGTCTCATGCTTTTTCAGTATTAGAGTTCTGCAACTGGCGATTACCAAGTTTGAGTCAAGTTAAAGTAGGCGGGCTTAATCGCCAGTTGCAGGGCTCTAATACCGAAAAAGCATGAGACTCCTGCAATAGTAGTAGCTAGGTTTCAGTTTCATACGATTTGCGCGTGGCGCTTATGCATTTAAAGTATTAAATACATACTACGAAAGCATGTTTCTCAAACCTTTTAAGCATGAACACCAATCATACTAATAAAGAGCCCAAAATTTCTTAATAGGGCCCAAAAATAGCCCTAAAAAAGTCCAAAAATATAGTGTATTCCGAATTCTAAATTTTAATTGTGGAGGTGCTGGTTTGATGGATCTCTAATAACGTATGAATTCTGACTAATATTACTAGAATTTCTCTACTATAATAACATGGAAAAGATTCATGCGTTAAACGTATGCCTTATCATGCTATAAAAGCTAGATTTTTCTCTCCATGTATATGGGTGATTCCACGTGAGATTTTCCTGTAAAAAATTTAAATTCAGTTTAATATATGAGGCAAAATTTCTAAAGTGATTCAATAATTCAAAAAAAAATTTCTAACATCGGGCTGCAATTTGCATAATATTTAGTACTATGAGTAAGTACTTCACCCATAAATTATTATTAATTTTTATCAAAAATTGTAGAGGGGGGAGAGGTTTAAAATTTTAGTGAAATATGAACAGTGACTTTTTTTAAAAATCATAACTATTGTGTAACAGGGTGAAAAAAAATTTTAACCTACAGTTAATCTTCCACAATGACGGATCTGCCTAAAATTTCCCCTTCTCTCATCCTTTACTTTGACGGGTGCCTACGTCATACCTCCCGATTACTTTTCCAGGGCTGTCCCTGTACATATATTGTTGTTATTTCTTTTTTTTACCCCTTAAAATGAAGCTTAAAATGTGTGCTTTTAATAAACAAATTAAAAAAAATGTCGTTTTTTGTTTTCGAGATATTAATTAAATTAATTAATTAGGTATAATTAATGTTAATAAAAAATGAATTATTTTGGAAAAAACAGAGTTACCGTAATTCTGAACTTACCAATTGAAATAATAATAATGATTTAAAATAATTAAATTAAATAATTAATTCAAATAATTTAAATACTGTTTAAAAATTGTATAAAAAGTTTATTTTATTTTTTTTATAATTACCGTAAAATGGGGTAAAGTCGGCGTTTGCGGGTAAAGTCGGCCGGCGCTTTTAACACTTAAATATTGTATTTCATTTATTAATTTACATTAATTCTAACTACATTTTTAATAAAACTCGGATTTCTTCTGGAAAAAAGTAATAGTTAAACTTTAAAATGATTTAAAGCGCCGGCCGACTTTACCCCCAAACGCCGACTTTACCCCATTTTACGGTAATTAATTTTTGAAGAAAAATTTTGCAATTTGTACATTTTCATCGTTTTTTTAGTATATTTTTTCCTTTATTTTTATAACTTTAAAATGATACATTCGATATTCGCAGTAAAATTTCACATATTCTTATTTTCAATGATTTTTAAAACAATTATTTTGCCAAAATAGAATGAAATATATGTATATTAAAATTCTAACCACGAGAGAATACGCGGTTTTTATTTATCACAAAAACTTTGATATCCTTACGATCTTTTCAACAATATCCTAGTTTCCCATGTCCTATTATCGGTCACATGTAGTAAATTCATCCTGTATGCATAGCGTGTCAACAGAGATTGACCCATGTTGACCGCACAAAAAGACAGTCTTTTCTGTCCTAAGCAACAACTTTATCTAAGGGAACGTTCACATATGACGTCACACATTAGGGGGTAGGGGGGGTCTTGGTCAAACATGACAAAACGTGACATGGCGTACGGGGGGGCTCAGTTCCTTCGTGATGTCACGAAGTATGTTTACTACTGTTATAGTAGAATTTTGAATTTGATACCTTTTCCCGCGAATCGAATATCAAGGCCCTGTGATGTGTCATGCGTATTATATCATCATATTAGTACTGCTTTATACCATCTTTATACTGCTTTATACATATATCTTTGCTGCAATAATCAGCTGCTAGTTTTAAAAAATTGCTGAGAAAAGATTAAAAATGAACTGCTGTGATTATTAATAATTAAAAATCAAGTATTATTTTTAATAATGAAATTAATTTTCATTGTTGAAAAAATGAGTTATTAAACTTTAAGTTATGAGCCGAAAGTTCTGAACGTTCATATGAACGAAATATTTTTTTCAATCTATAAATTATTAAAAATTATGATGACCATGTGAAATAAAACAGTTAATTAAACAATTATTAAATTAATAACTTCTTTTTAGATATTTTAAACAATATTTTGTAATAAAATTCGTACTTAAAGAAGTATCAAAACAAATTTCGTTCATATGAACGTTCAAAACTTTTAACTTAACTCATCTTTAAGTTTAATAACTCTGTTTAAGCAAAAAATATTTATAAGTATATAATTGCAAGAAAAAATAAATTATTTTTATCAGAAACCCTTTTTATTACATTTAAGTAGTCTTAACATTTATTATTTCTTTAAAAACAATTTTAATGCCTTAGAAAATTTTTAAGATTTAAAAAAAACAAAAAAAAAAGGGGGGGGGTGTTTAAAGAACGTGACGTCCATTATCAAGGCGGTCTTGTCAAATCGTGACAGAGCATGACAAAGGGGGGGTAGGGGTCAAAAAAGCTGAAAATTAGCGTGACGTCATATGTGAACGTTCCCTAAAGTTCAACTGTATTTCATCAGTTCTACACTGAAAAAAAAATTATTTGATTCATATAATCGGTTACTTGACTACTCTCTAAATTTGAATTAGCTAAAATTTCACTGTTTGAATCAGCGAATAAAGTTTTCACTGCAAATAAGCGGTTACAGCTAATAAAATAGCGAAACACGAATCGGCGAACGTCGGTCATTTTCGTCGGAAGATAAATTTATTTTAAAATGGAGTATTCCGCTGATTGAAATAGTTGTTAGTCGCTGATTCGCAGCTGCATACTTATAGCTTTTTCAAATTTAGAGAGTATTATCAATTAAATATTTACTTGAACCAAATAAATTTTATTTGAATTAAATAAACTGCATTTCAGCCAATAATTTCTATACTTAAAACAAATAACATTTAATTGACTCAAATAATAAATATTTGATACAAATAAATATTTATTTGATAATGATCAATAGTAACCGATTATTTGAATCAAATAAATCTTTTTTCAGTATATTTCTATAACATTCCATTTTGATACAGATTATTTCCAACAATTTCTAATGTTTTAAAACAGACCTAACAAAAAAAATTTGGTTGAGCTAACCAAACATTTTTGCTATGCCAACAAAGAACACTCAACCAAATTTTTTGATTGACTCAAACAAATAGTTTGGTTGCTTAAATACCAACAAAATTTGTTTGTTGGCTCAACCCCTTATAATTAAAAATTTTTCCGTGTAAATTTGAATTAGTTAAAAAAACTAATTGTTAATAAAATCTTGGCTGACTTTCTGCTTCAGCGTTTAGTAGAAAAAATAACTTATTATTAGTAAAAATTTACTAATTTTTAATCTAATTGAATTAGTTCAATTAACGCTATATATAAAAGTGAATAAAAGAAAAAGTAAGATTTATTGGCAAATTCATTGCATCACTATTTTTTTTTGCAATAGATGGATGTATAAACTTTTTCTTTGTTATATATAGAAGTAGGGGGAGAACGGATTATTCATATCGAAAGATTCAAGTTAGCAATGATTGAATGATGGCATCATCCTCTCTATATCATGATTGCGGTGCGGTCATATATATATATATATATGTGTGTGTGTGTGTTAGGTATATGATTCATATTTTATTGTCTAAACAGAAATAATTATGATAATCCTTGCTTTGAATTTAGCCGCCAAATTGACACACATATATTCAAGACACGGTCGTTTTATATAAATGAGCCGCCCCTGACCGGAAGCAAAAGAGAGAGGGAAGAACCGGTAGACCGGAAGCAATATCGGCATCCGTGGCATGTGCCATTAAAACATCTTCTTCGTTCTGTATTGTCGATCGGAAAGTCGATTCGAAAGTGTAAAAGGAAACGTGTGTCGGGCGTGAGTGCATTAAATCGCAAAAAAATAACATGTACTAAAAATTTTGAAAATTATAATTTTGAAACAGTATTTTTTAATTTAGTTAATTAATTAATATTACCGTATGGATGTATTGATTACAAAGTAATTTTTTTTTAAAAAAAAAGAAGGAGATGTTACATATTTATAAATTTTATGAAAAATTAAATTTTTCGAACGTACGTTTAAGTAGTTTTTAATTAAAAAATTTTTACATAATAAAATATGTAAAATGTAAAAATTAATGTATGTAATTTAAAAAAAATATTGGAGCACTGTATATTGTTAAACGAATCAAATTTCTGACAGTTTTTTAAATATATAATTTGACAATCGAAAAAACGTGTTGAGCATAATTACGATAATTATTTAATTAAATAATTGAGAATTAATTAATTTTTTTTGCTACAATGGATCATTCTTTGTGCTGTGTGTGCAAATATTTACAACAAATTAATAAAAAAATGGGGAAAGTGGCTCGAAATTTGCGCTTAAGATACTGCAATGTGAGTTAATTATTCGAAACTTTCACAAACGAACAATGTCAGGAAAACTGAGTCACTTGAAAAAAAATACTAATTATCAAACTGTAATTATTATTTTCCCATTGAATTTTGTCAAATAATTTACAACTTTTAAACGATTTTTTCAATATTAAAAAATTTTTTTTTGAATAGTATTTTTCTATTTGTATGTTTATTTTTTTTTAATTTAAATATTAATAACATTTTTATACGCTTTTTTAAAAATAAGTTTATTTTTTTTTTTTTTTTTGAAGAATCAATTATGTTTTGCTGTCATTTACAGTGTTTTGGATTTATCTCTATAAATGAAATATTAAAAAAAAGCAATTTACACATTGAATTTTTTCTTTCTCAAAATATCGGATAAAGTTTATCTCGTTTTCATGCTTCAAAGTTCGAAAGTTCCACTAATCCCAATTCCATATTAAAACTTTCCAAAGTTCTTTTTTTTCGTCTCCAAATTCTATATAACAGGATGACAATCTCTTCTTACAAAAGTTTTGCATCAACTTCTTTTTAAATGTTTTTTTTTTCAATTATTTTTATTTATTTTATTTTTTTTCAAATATGTTTATATTCTTTTCTTTTTCTTTATTAAATTAAAAATTAAATGTTTTTTTTATTTATTTCTGTGTCTTCTGAAATTTTCGTTTTTACACATTTAATTAATAATTTAATATTTTAATATTTAATTAATATTACACATACTCTTGGTGAAATATTACAATGTAATATTGAGATATTTTGCTTTAAGAAAAAAAAATCAAGCCAGTGGGAATCGAACACCGAACCTAATTCTCACAAGTCGGAAGTCTTATCCAACAGACTAATACAGTTTTGCCTCTATGGGGCTAGCAATAAAATTGGTCTTACCCCTTTTCTAACCTAATTATTTACTATTTTTCGCAATTACTTATTTTATTTAACAAAAGAAACATTTTTAATTTCTACTATTTGCTAAAAAAAAAAGTCAGGAATAAAAACCACTTATGAGAAATGCAATATAGAAAAAAGAAAAAACGGTTTTAATTAAATGAAAACTGTAATTTCCTTTTTCCAGGCAACAAAGGAATTTATAGAGGCAGTTAACAAGTGTCGGGCAGGTCGACGAGCAGGTCCAGTGTCATGGAGCACAGCCGTAAAGTTCCTAGCTGCTCGAAAATTTGAAGTTGCTAGAGCTTTAGCACTTTACGAGCAGCATGAAGCTACCAGGAAACGAGAAGGTTTAGCACTTTTGCAACCCACCCAAGAACCACTTTTAAGCGAACTACGCACAGGAAAATTTACAGTTTTGGTACGTTAAGAGAAAAATTTCCTCATTCTTTTTTTTCTCTCTGTGAGGTGCATATATAAATTATTCCTAAAAATCACATTATTTCCAATTTTTAGTGTTTCAAATTTAATTATTCGGAAATTATATATATATAAAAATTTAGCCGTATAATATTTGGTTCACTGGAAATTTTAATTAATATTAGTTTTAGGAAATATTAAAGTGCATCCACTTTCTCTCTTCCTCTATATAGAGTCAGAATTTCTCAACTGAATCACCTAAAATTGACAAATTTAATTTCAATTGTTTAACTTTAACAAAACTTTTTTTTGATGTGCGATTCCAGGTGAGATTTTGACTTTTTCGGAGTAGGTTAACCGATTGCAATGAAACTTTGGAATTTTGTTATATATATTAAAACTAATCTTTAACGTAAATTGCAGCTTAAAATATTTGTTAGTTTATGAGATTTGCAATAATACCAAAAAAAATTTAAACTGCTATATCTTCCGTTCTAATAATCGGATTGAGGTCTACCTTTTTTTAAAATGTCAAGGAAAATGAGAGGAATATATCTCTTTTAGAACAATTTTTTATAATTTTACAACTAAAAAAATTATTAAATAATAATTGAGGAGCCAGGAGGAACAACTCGCCGAGCGCTCGGCTGGACGCTCTAAAGCCAGTCAAACGACCCAAAATGTTCGAAAAATTGAAATTCGAAATTTTGATATTTAAAATGTATTACCCTGTTTGATATAAAAAGGCGCATCTTTTTTTTCTTTGACTTTTTTTCATAGGACAAAAACCGTTGATATTAAATGCAAAAAACTGAAAAAAAATTTTTTCACGTATTTCATTAAATTTTTTAAACTTAAATCGTCTTTGACGAAAAAAAGTCTGTGGGGAACTTTAAAATTAAAAAAACTTCCAGTGAGATATTTGTTTATCATAATATAAGAAAGTTTTCTGGAAATTTTCAAATTGATTCATTTATAAGTTTTGAAAATATTTAAGTGTTTTTCCAAAAAACGGCGACGCGCTAGCGAGACGTCACGCGGAGCGAATCATTTACAGTCGCTTGAAAAAACGTTTTATTAATACTTAACTTTTTGAATTGAAATAAAATAAGTTGAAATAGATAATATTAATATTATTTTCGTTTTATTATAAAATTGGAATTTTAAGAAGTGAATCGATTTGAAAATTTCCAGAAAACTTCCTTATATTATGATAAACAAATGTCTCACTGAAAGTTTTTTTTAATTTTAAAGTTCCCCACAGACTTTTTTTCGTCATAGGTTAGAAAACGCGATTACCGACCGTTCACTATTTATAATTAATTATTATTAAAAAATAAATAATTCTTTAATTTTTTATTATTCTATCGTCTTCTATGTACCCTAATAAGTGATTCGTGGACTAAATTGGCTACGTGAGAATGCTGCGTGCGCAATGTCGTCTGCGCGTCAACTAGCAGAAATCGCAATTGTTTATACTCGTAAATTATTAAAATTAAATAAGTTAAACTTGCATTTACAATTGGATTCCTTTGGAACATTAAAGGAAAAACAGGTAAGATAATTTTAGCGTTTAAGTGATTGAATTTTAGATTGTCGCGTGAAATTTTTTCAATTATTATTTAATAATTTGTTTAGTTGTAAAATTATAAAAAAATTGTTCTGAAAGAGATTTATTCCTCTCATTTTCCTTGACATTTTAAAAAAAGGTAGACCTCAATCCGATTATTAGAACGGAAGATATAGCAGTTTAAATTTTTTTTGGTATTATTGCAAATCTCGTAAACTAACAAATATTTTTAAGCTGAAATTTACGTTAAAGATTAGTCTTACTATATATATAACAAAATTCCAAAGTTTCATTGCAATCGGTTAACCTACTCCGTAAAAGTCAAAATCTCACCTGGAATCGCAGTGATCTAACATTTTCAGAAACTTATTTTGATCACTTATTAGTAGTGAAAAACATAATATTAACAATTAATTATACTTTTTGAAAATATTTGATGATCCTTTTTAGAAATTCTGACCCTATATATATATATATATATATATAAAAACGAAAAATTTTTGCTCAGTTTTTTATTAGAAAAAAAAAATTACTATTTTGCTTGTATGCTTTAGCCTTCGAGAGATGCGACTGGAGCAGCCATAGCTATATTTACAGCACATTTACATCTCCCCCAAAATACCACACATCAGACTACCTTACAGGTGCGCAGATTAGATAGTGCAATCGCTAATTATTCTTTGTTTAATTATTCTTTCGTTGCGCGCTCATTTAGTTTGCTAATTATAATTTTTTTTTTATTATTATGATTATATATAGTCCACGATAAAATTATATTTCACAGGGTGTCGTTTATCAACTTGATGCCGCACTTGAAAGTACAGAGACACAAAGGCACGGATTAGTCTTCATTTACGATATGTCTGACAGTAAATACCAAAATTTTGATTACGACTTGTCTCAAAAGATTCTCACACTGTTAAAGGTAAGTTGACGCATTCTCTCTCTCTCACTCTCTTTGCTATTGACATTCCTTATGAATGCGACATCCTTTGATAAATATTTTTGCCTTTACGCCAGAAAAGAATTTTTTTAGAAATGAAATATTTTTTTTTATAGAAAAATTTGTTCAATTAAAAAAATTTTCTTTCAAAAAAAAAAAAAAAAAACAAAAGAGAATTTTATCTATATGTATAAAAGACTCTGTTAAGAAAACAGTCTTTTTTGCATTAAATAATTTTATTTTATGATTTTTCTTTAAAATAAAAAATATTTTTAATACATAAAAATAATTAATTCCTTCACATAGTAAAAATATATATTTCTCTCACAGAAAAAATGTTTTGTTTGTAAAAAAAAAAAATTCCCTTTTATAGAAAATTATTTTTTGTCACAAAAAAAATTTCCATTGAAAAAAAAATTTCTTTTGTGTACATATAAAATAAATGTCTTGCATAATATAAAAAAGAACATTTTTTATATAAAAAGAATGTTTTGCAAACGTTTTTTTTTATGAAGAGATATTTTTTCTTTAATAGAAAAATATTATAATCTTTGCGTAAAAATGAATTTGAGTTTCTGAAATTTTTGTGACAAAGGTTTTGTAAATAATCGGTGTGATTTTTTTTACTGATATAATATATCCGTAATTGCAGAGACTAATCATCATGTAATATTATGCACCCTATAGGTGAAACCCTTTCACGGCATTGGACATAATTTATTTGCACATAAGGTCACACGTTATGCTTGAACGGCATTGAACCGTAAAAAAAGTAAATTTAACACATACTGAACTAAACATCCAATGACCCCGAAAATCTTAACACTTTTATGCTTACAATATTATTTAAATAGTTTGCAACACTCATGTAAGCCAGTATAGTTATAATCAATAATTTATTTTTGCAACATTTTATTTACATTATAAGATTTCATCAAAGTGAGCAAAATAGCTTCCTATTTATTTGAATTACATAATATAAATTAAAAAATTTTAAAGTAATATTTTAAGAATTTAAGATTAAGATTTATTTTTAAGAATTTTCTTTAGAAGAAATTGTATATTGAGAGAAGAATCTTCTTACTGGCATATTTTTTATGAAATTCTCTTTAAATAAAAGTATTCTTCTTCGAAGTAGAGGATTTTATTATTATAATTTTCTAATAATGTTTAATGATTTTAATGATCAAAATGATTCATTTTTTTTAATGATTTTACCATTTGGGTCTTTGATTAGGAGTTTTTGTTTAGTTGAAAAGTTGCATAAAAAATGTAGACTCCCCTAAAACGGATATTTTTTCTTTGTGAATTTTCTTCTTAAAATAAGTATAGATATATTTTTTTATATAGACAAAAATCATGTTCCCTTCCTTTTGAGGATAAACTTTAATAACACTGCGTTTCAAAAAATAAAATCACTTTTAATTGGACCTATCAGAAAGTTGTTGGTCTTAAAAAACTGAAAAAAATGGTATGTATTTAAAGTGACCAAACACTCACAAAATTTCATTTTAGAGGAAAGCACAATAACCAAGGAAAGCACAATTTAACATAAATGTCATTTTCATTTGTTTCAACATTATATAATGCTAATCGATCTTGTGGAAACAAAATGTAACAATGTATTGCGTTTTAGGAAACTATATTTAATAAATTAAAACATTAACTTTTAACAACATTTCAATATATGCTTTTTTTGGTTAATGATTGACTTGTTAAAATTTATAAACGTCTTCGAAAAGTCAATATATTGAAATGTTGGTAAAAGTAATTCTAATTATGTATACTTCTTTTCCTCCACTGTTAGTTTTTTTAAATTTTACAAAAATAATCGGTAATAAGTAATATTTAGATTAAAAAATTGATTTACTGCATTATTTAAAAAAAGCAGAAAAGGGAATCGCCTTTAAAGTTGTAATTAGAATAAAATAGTTTAAATAAAATTGGCTTCGAAAATGAGTATTAAAGTTGAAAAATTAGTGAAAAATCACAATTCTCGATCTTTTTTTTAATTTTTAATCATAACAAATAACACCTATTTTTTTGGAGTAAAAAGCCCTGTTAAGGTTTTTTCTCTAAAATGAAATTTTGAAGGTGTTTGGGCAATTTCATACAAACCATTTTTTTGAGTTTTTCAAGACCAACAACATCTGATAGGTCCGATTAAAAGAAATTTTTCATTGTCACACGGTATAATCATTAAACTTAATCCTTTGTTGATTAATTCTACTATTAAGTTTATTAAAAAAAAATCAAATTAAATGAAATTAATATTTCCTTTATAAATCAAAGGATTTTGTACTATTTTTTTTGTTCAGTAAATATTTTTGTTGTTTTTTTTTTACTTTTTTAAAATTAATTCTATTCTTTTCTTTTTGTGTTTTAAATTTTCAAAATGAAATTAAGAGAATTTTCTGGAAATTAAAAATTAAAATTTTCTTAAAATTACATGAAAATGTTCCTTTTAATTTAAGAAGATTTCTTTAATAATTACATATGCAATTGAGAAATACAAATGAAAAATACCTTAGATATAAAAAATATTTTCTTTTTGATTCAAAAATTTATAAATTTTAATAATAATTAAAAAATTAAGATAATAAATAAAGTATAGGTTAATATATAAAAATTAGTGATTTTTAAATTAATAAAGTTTTGTCCTTAAAAAAAGAAAGAACGGTGAGATTTTTTCGTTTAATTTAATTTGACAAGGTTAGATTTTGTGTAATGAATATTAAAAGACAATAAAAGTTGGCATTACTCAATATAGAAATTTTCATTGTGTCCATAGTCCGTGAGTCAAACGTTGATGCAGTTAATGTATATTTTACACATTGTAGCATATTTCCGGTACTCGAGATTGTCAACATTAAAATGACGATGTAATCAAGCCACTTAGTACAATTTTATATGAAATTGTACGATGACTTCCGTGCATGTCTTGTATATGAATATTATAATAATAATTAATTTTGTAATATCTGGAAGTGAAATCATATTGAAAATTGATATGTATAACAAAGCTTTCCATTGAAGAATCAATTAAACTTTCACTCATATTATTCTTTTATACCTGACAGTTAAATCGCATTTTGAATCACTCGAGCTATCAATAATATAAATCTACCTTTTATAATATGCTAAAATTCCATGTCGGTGAAGTTTACAACGTTTATGATCAACGATTTAAAAGAAAAAATATTTTTCTATGCAAATTATTATAATTTTTTGTCTAAACAAATTTTTATAACATTTCTCGATCAATAATTTTTAAAAGAAAATAATTTGTAGGCAACAAATTTTATTATTTTTTAAATGAAAATTATCTTTTTTTTTCAACTGTTGATCATAAACGTTGTCAACTTCACCGACATAAAATTCCATGAACGTAATATTATATCACGACAATAAAATAACATTAAAAAAAATAATAATAATTTTTTATTAAAAATTGATATTGTTTCTATATAGAAACAAGTATAATATTTTTTTTTAAGAATAATTATATAGGTAAAATTTTAAATACTTTTTGTTCTTACGTTAGTAGGTATATATTATTATTTTCTCCGATTTCGTGTCTTCATGCCCTTTCTCGTTTTCCCCATTTGTAGAGATAAAAATAGGCCATTGATCTTCAACCTACATTTTACCAACAAAAAAAATGTAGAATGAAAAATAAAATATAATTTAGATGATATTAAAATATTTCATTATAAATAAATTGCGATTTTTTAAATCAACAATTATTTTGAAATTAATTATGTAAATAATTCAAAAAATTATAAAATAATTTTCTTTTTCGTATATTATTATTTTTATCACAAACTTAACTAACATTTTTATTTCATTTTTTTCTCCGTTCATTAATATACACAAGATTTTTTAAACAAATTCTTTTTTCCTCTTGAACATACCTACATTTCCCCCAAGAATTCCCATTTTGCATTGTCCTCATTACATAAAATTATATTCACTTGGGGTTACTGTATTTTCCATTTTTAGAAACATATATATAACATACTCGCATTATTCTTCTAAACTTCTCTATATATTAAAAAAAAAAAAAAAGAAAACAGGACAATATTAAACAAAGAAACAAAGAGACCGTCTATTGTTCTTTATTTTTGAAGTAGAAACAATGCAAAAATATATATAAATAAGAGAAAAAAAATTTTCAAGTGACCTACAAAAACGTTGCTAAGAAACAATACCTTATTTAGAACTATTTGTCATTATAGAAATAATAAAATATTCATTAAAATAAGGAATTACGTAAAGAAATGTTTGATATATAATTTAAAAAAATTTATAAAAAGTGTTTTATTACATTTTTCTTATTAAAAGGAAAAAAAAATTCTTCTATTTTATTTCACAACACACGTTCTATATGAAATAAGAGTATAAATTTTTTTTTTGGAAAAAATAGTAACAAACATATTTTAATGCAAAATATGAAAAAGAAAAATACAAATCCATGAATTATATATTTTAATAATCTTCATCATTTCGCATTAATTAAAAAGGAGGAAAATAATTTTCTTTATACTCACAAATCCTTTTTACATTTTAATAACAAATTTGTGGTAAATTAACAACTTTTCACTCAAATGACTTAAAAGTTTCTAAAAGACTTTTGTTTTATCTTTCATTTGAAAAATAATATTCAACTTTTCTAGGGATATTATATCTTATAAGTTTCTCCAAGTGCGCAACGTATAATTATTCCCATTATGCAGTAACAATATATATACATATAATATAGTAGAAAGAAAATCTTATTTTAAGATAAATTTTAAATTATCTTCAATAAGCACAATGACAATAAAACTAATCTTAATTCAAATTTTTTAAGTTTTAATTTAAGCAGACACTGCTTTAATAAATTGAATTCATATGCTTGCAGGTACGGTTATTCAAAAAAAATTTTTTACAATTAGATCATTAAAAATTCCATTGACTTTCAATGACTCATTATTTTACAAAAGAAATCTTAACATGTATTTCTTAAATTCCGATTGACTAACATCTTATTTTGATTTGAGTTTTAGGGGACGCATGAATATCCCATAAAAATCATTAGCTAGAATTTTCATTTGTATGGATTTCTTTTTAGACAAATTTTCATTTTTCGAATTAGCATTTGAATTACTTTCTTTGTAAACGAAATTTTATTTAACATAATTTTTAGGTACCGAATTTTTATTTTAACAAATTTCTTTTTACCCGCACCTTTTATTTAAAAGTATTATAATTTAATTCAATTTTAATATATAAGAATTCGCATTCAATTGAATTTTAGTTATTCGAATTGTTTAATGTCAGAATTTTTAATTTATCGAATCTCCATTTGTTCGAATTTTTATTTACACGAATTGTTATTTAATAGAATTCCTACAACAGCGAATTTTCATTTGTTAGAAATTACAAATGTCCGAACAAACAAATGTTAGAAAGATTTCGGCGCTAATTTTAAAATAGACCAAACACAATTATATTATATAATAATAAAATGCTTGGTCTGTCCTTCTGTCCTAAATTGAAGTTGGTATATATTGATTTCACGTGTTTTTTGAATTGTAATGTTATGACGTGTTAAATTTGTGTTAAATTTTGAAAATTACTTTTCTCATTTCTGACAAAGTTGTATAATTGTGTTTTCAAATTTAGGAATCGGTTTCTTTAAATTTTTTTTGTTAATAAACAATGCAATATTTAATTTCGCGCGTTTAATTTTGCTAGTTTTCTTAATAATTTCTGATTGGTCTATTTTAAAATTAGCGCCGAAATCTTTCTAACATTTGTTTGTTCGACCATTTGTAATTTATATCAAATGAAAATTCGCTGTTGTAGGAATTCTATTATAAATAACAATTCGTGTAAATAAAAATTCGAACAAATGGAGATTTGATAAATTAAAAATTCTGACATTAAACAATTCGAATAACTAAAATTCAGTTGAATGCGAATTCTTATAAATTAAAATTGAATTAAATTATAATACTTTTAAATAAAAGGTGCGGGTAAAAAGAAATTTGTTAAAATAAAAATTCGGTACCTAAAAATTATGTTAAATAAAATTTCGTTTACAAAGAAAGTAATTCAAATGCTAATTCGAAAAATGAAAATTCGTCTAAAAAGAAATTCAGTCAAATGAAATTCATACAAATGAAAATTCTAGCTAATGATTTTTATGGGATATTCATGAGTCCCCTAAAACTCAAATCAAAATAAGATGTTAGTCAATCGGAATTTAAGAAATACATGTTTAGATTTCTTTTGTAAAATAATAAGTCATTGAAAGTCAATGGAATTTTTAGTTTAAGATAATAAATAATCCTTGCTTTAAGCTGCAATATTTTTAAGACAGACTTTTAGTACAAATTTTTTCAGATGACAAGCATTTTTATTCAATTTAATTGATTTAATTTATAAAGAACAATTCGTGATATTTCTGAACTTAAAAAAAAATTTCGCATATAATAAAAAATAACATTATCCACAATTCTTATTAGCTCAGTACACTTGCATGGCTAACATTAAATTTCAAGAATTAAATAAAAATTTACAACCCACAGGGATCGAGCTCACGACCCTATACCTAACCTAAAATCAAATCTAACGCTTTAACGACTGCGCGGCTAAATCGACTTGAAAAATTTTATTCAAATTGTCTATATGAACTTCAATTGTGAAAATCGAAATTTATTTTAATAATTTTACTTAATTTAACTATTTAATAATAGTTATACTATTTTAACTATAAAAAAGTTAAAAGGATTATTTTTTTAATATTATTATTTTTAATAATTTTGCAATTGAATTATGTGTTTAATATATATAATTTTCTTTTTTAAAATAGTAAATAAAATGTAAGCTTAAATTAAATGAAAAAAATTGAAAAATCCGATTAATCTCAATTATGTTGTCATATCACCAAATAAAAAATTTTAGTTATCTAGACCTTATGGCTAGAATCAGACCTGTGTCTGGCTAGTCCTTCCAGACCAGAATCGCTAGACGTAGTCTAGAAATTCCAAATTAACAAATTTTAATTATCTATTATTTCTGTCCAGCACCAGAGCTGGATCTGGTTAGACCTTCCAGACCAGTATCGCTAGACACAGTCTAGAAATCAAACGCCGCAGTACAATAAAATGTTAACTCAGAAAGTTATGGTATATGATTAAATTATTTTCTTTTTAAAACTTAATGAGTGAAAAATGCACACAACTAATGATAATATATTTACGTTAATAATTAATATTTATTATTGGGATTGGATAAACTTCAATACTCCATCTGGTGTTTACCTACTTCTGACAAACATTTTCCTTTCTCGTCTTTCTTTAATTAAACCGATAGAAAGAGAAATAAAAACCAAAATTTCTGACGAAGTAGGTAAAAGTCACTATACCGCCAATCACAATATTATGAATTTTCTTCAAATTCATTCGAAGCTTCAGGAAAATATATTTCAAAAAAGTTGTAATATAATAAAAAAAGGAAAAAAGTCGATTTTTTGAAAATGATGACTGGATATGTTCCCTTTAGTTACCATTGTATGTTACATTTTCTTTGACTCTAAATGAATCAAAGAATTGAAGGGTACTACATTTTAACACTTGTACGCATTCAAATTCAATGATAGAATTTTTTACAACTTTTTTTTTCTTTTCTATAAAGCAATATCAATTAAATTTTAAATAAGAGTTCAATTAAATGATTTCTGAACATTCAAATTAAAAAACAGAAATCTACACTAATTCCTTTGTCAGTTAAATTCAATAGAATGAAATTTTCAAAAACCTTTACCTTTTCGTTAACTCTTAATAAATCAAAGTATTGAAGTGTACTCCCATTTTAACACTTCTATGCATTCAAATTAAATGATAGAATTTTTTTCAAATATTTTTTGTTTTCTACAAAGCACGAAATTTTCAAAAAACATCATATAGAACAACATTCTGTGTTAAAATTATATTGCACTGGCGTTTGAATAAATATTTTATTGACTGGGGGCGTTGAAATACCAAATTAAACAATTTTAATTATCTATTACTTTTGGCCAGCACCAGACCTGGATCAGGCTAGACCTTCCAGACCACCATCGCATAGACACAGTCTAGAAATTACGAAATAAAATTTTTTAGTTATCTAAACCTTCTTAATAGCTTCAAATCTGGGTCTGGCTAGACTTTCTAGACAAGCGAAGCTATTCAGGCCCGTGCGGAAATTGCCACTTTTTATCCCGATTACCGACCTGGCTCCGATTCAATTTTCTGTTCTGGCCCCGGGTTAGTAAATTTCTATGGGCCCGACCAGGGCCAGGCCTGGTTTCCATATTTAAAATTTTTAAAAAACAAGTGAAAATACATTTATTGTATTTTATGACATTTTTTTACTTTCTAAATCTGAATTAGTAAAATTGTTTAATAATTTAAATTAGTGACTCACTTTTTGCTTATGAATTAGTAAAATTCTACTAATTATTAGTAAATTTTACTACCAATTAGTAAAATTTAACTAATTCTAAACGAACCATCTACTTTTCATGTTACAAATCGGAAGAGCAGGAAATTCCACTTTGAAATCGTCCAAGTACTTTTTTCGACAGGTCGACCTATTCAGGTCAAATAGGTCATAATTAATTTCACCTTCAAGGCCTTGATTAGATCTAGTCTATGTCAAATAATTTTTCATGAAGAAAGATCAAGTTTTTATGCAAGGAATCGTCAGGGCAAGAATTTTTATGTCAAAAACACTAGACCCAACCAAGGCCTTGTAGGTGAAATTGATTATGACCTATTTGACCTGGATAGGTCGACCCGTAGAAAAAAGTACTTAGACGATTTCAACGTGGAATTTCCTGCTCTTCCGATTTGTAACATGAAAAGTAGATGGTTCCATTAAAAAAAATGAGTTGACCTTGAAATGACCTAAATTAGGTCATTTAGGACAAATTCAAGTTTACCATTGGATGTCCCCCTCTGAGCACAGTAACTTTTGTCTATAACATTTTTTTTAGGACAAATTTATGGTCATCACTGAATATTCCCCTTTAAGCACAACAACTTTAAACTGAAACATGTCTTTGTAAAATTAATTAGTTTAAAGTTATTTCCCCAAATACAATAATAATTAAATGACCTATTTGTCCTAAAAAGGTCGATCTATCGAAAAAAAGTGCATCAACGATTTCGACGTGGAATTTTCTGCTTTATCGATTTCCGGCATAAAAAGTAGTGGTTCCATTTAAAAAAAATGAGTTGACCTTGAAATGACCTAAATTAGGTCATTTAGGACAAATTCAAGTTTACCATTGGATGTCCCCCTCTGAGCACAGTAACTTTTGTCTATAACATTTTTTTGTAAAATCAACTGATTAAAAGTTATTTCGCCTGATAGATTAAAATGGGACACCCTGTATATTATAAATTACCTTAAAAATTTCATAAATTACCCTATAAATTTACATAAATTTCCAAAATTAGTTTTCAAGTTTTTCTTTTATATATTATTAATTACCGCATAAATTTCATAAATTACCGTATAAATTTCATAAATTACCGCATAAATTTCCTGCGATAATTGTTAAATCTTAAATTTTGTTTGTATTGTAATTATAAATTACCTCAAAATTTCATAAATTACCTCATAAATTTCCATAAATTACCAAATAAATTTTCTGTATTATAGTTTTTTTTAATCTTGAATTTTGTTTGTATTATTATTATAACACTATGTACAAAGATTTGTATTCTATTGGATTAGGTTATGTTGCATTCTAGCAGAATGAACTCGCGCCATTGACGGGGCTAGGTGTAATCGCTAGGCTAGACTGCCATCACGAATCCAGTGTTGGCGCTAGCTATAGCTAGACTTCCACGATTAATTTCCACACGGATGTTACTTCGTTTACTCATGTTTTTAAGTATAATATCCAATAATTTAAAATATTTTAAAATTTCACAAACAATTTTTATTTAAATAATTTCTTGCGATTGCTCAATTTAAACAGTGGGACATTAAACACTGGGACAGGCAAAAATTTAAGTTTATGAAACGTGGATTTTGGCAACACTGATTACAAGTTGTGTCAGGTATACGCATGCGCATTTATAAGTGTTTTGCATTATTTGTTAACGTTATTTAATGCAAAATATATATATTTACAAAGTTTGAAGCAGAATATTATTATTTAAATAATTATTCGGTACTTAATAATAGGTGTCCCACTGTTAAACACAAACCTTCAAAACAAGAAAAATGTATCGATCGGGACGAGATCAGGTTGCCAGATCTGGCCCCGGTCGTGCCTGGTCAAATTTTCTGTACGGGGGGTCTGACTAGTGACTGAGTAGCGCCAGAACTGGGCCAAGCCATACCTTCCAATCTAGCGATGCTAGACACTTTCTAGCTTGTGCCAGGCTTGACTCTAGACGTTCCAGACGATTTTTTTATACGCGTTAAACAAGCCTGTAGTTTCTTCCTGATCACCGTGGATAATTTTTTAGATTTATATCTCAAAGTTTTATTTTTAAAAAATTTATTTGGTTTATTCTACAAAAATTTAGTTATTTGAAACAAATTTTTTTTCTGATTGTTCACAAATGGATCTATAAAAATTACACGATTTTTAGTAACATCTTATTTTTACACAAGTAATTTTAGTAAATTAAATTTTTAAGATTAATGTAATATTTAAAATTTCTTTCAAAAATTTATGATTTTATTTTTATTTAATATTTATAGGTAAAAAGAAAAAAATGTTGATTACTGTTTTTATCTAAAAAATGTTGTATATATAAATTTATTCCCACCAACCCCTGGACTTGTGTATAGTATATAACGCGTTGTGACGCGAAAAGGATACTATATAGTCTCTGCGTATAGGACATTCTGACAGGGGTTGGTGCGGCGTCACGAGGTCACCCCACGAGCCAAAGAAACTTGCACAGCACAGGGGATGCGAAATGGTAATAAAATGATATTGTTGGTATGCGCATGTGCCAAGACATAGGATAACGTCGACGCTCGCTATTCAGTGATCATCGGGAACTCTTTACGGCACGTTGTGTTTTATGTTAAAGCCACCAAGACCCTGCCTCTTTTTTCATCTCTTTTTCTTCTTTTTTTTGTTACCAATCCAAAAAAAAATAATACACTTTCACAATTCTACGTCTTTTTTTTCCTCTCCATTTCTTCATATTACTAAACACAATAATGTTCTCCAGTAGAAGAGATGAAAAATTTCTCTTCGCAATCCTCCCCTTCTTTGCACCCCTACGAACAGTACACGCTAATACTAATCGCGTACTATCGATTTGTTGAGTAACTAGCGTGACTCGTGTTTTTTTTTCTGATAAAATTTTTCCATCCCAAAAATCAAGGCAAAAAAATTGTTTTTTTTTTCCACATACATTCTCACCTGTGTGCGTAACGATCTTGCGTTTGGTGTCCAACTTGAGTTTGAAAAAAGAAAAAATATCTTCAATATGGAAAATGTTATAAAAATTGTGATTCAAATTTCAAGAGATTACTTCTAACTGAAAATGGAATATATGTAAGTTAATTTAAAATTTATTGAAATGAGAAACGATAATTTTTTTTTTGGGAAAAAAATTTATATAATATTTATATGAGAAAAATTTGTTATATATTTTTATTTTCTTGATGATGCAAAAACCTGAATGTCGAGGAAAAAAAACCTACGCTTTGGTTAAGAAAAAAAAAATTTTTTTTTCTCCTCACCCACGCGCTAATTATTTTTTCAATGAATGACCGTGCCTAGGCTGATGACGAGCATTGTGCGCGGTAATTGTATATATCGTTCTATTATTGACACGTCTTCCAAAAGGTCGTGCCATCATATGCCTATATGTAACAACTCTTTGGAAAGATGTACATCTCGTTCACGTGTCCGTACGAAATATATATATATATATACGTATGTACATATATATATATATATATATATATATATTCAAGTCGCGCACTACAGCTCTCGTGAAAACTATACGAATCTTCTTGTGATCTACATAACCGCGATTATGTAATATTGCAATTTATAGGATGCTACAATGCACATACTATTATATGAGATGTTGAAATTCTGTGGCTTTGATTATATATATATATATATATCTTTTGGATTATACATTGAGAAAAAAAAAATATATACCATTAAAATTTTTTGCCAAAAACTCATAGAAATTATATTAATTCCAAAATTACGTATTTTTAATGTAGAAATTGTAAAATATTTGGTATAAATTTTACATCATAGACTTTTGTGAACAATTTTTTTTATAAGCTTTCGACAAAATTTGTGCTTCAATGATTTATTTTTTTTAATTTTATTCATAACAATTGCTTTTTTTATTCTTAACTTTATTCTTAAAAAGATGTACTTTCATTTAACAATTAAGGTTATGTGGAAACCTCCCACGTGACCTAGTATGAGAAAATGTGTTTTGGTAGTATACGTTTCACTCTAAAATGAGAAAAGATTTTTGTCTAAAATTTTGAGAGATGATAGATTAGGGTAAAAGAAATCTCGCTGTTCTCCGAAAAATACATAATTTTGAGTAAAATTATTAAAAAATGAAGTTTAAAAAGTGGAATTTTTAAACGAAAATGAAAACAAAGATGGCGGCGCATACACAGACGTTGCTTGAGTGTGTCAGTGCTCCAGTAAACAGCGCCAATTCGAGCGAGTGGCCGCTGAATGAACTATGATAAAACACATTATTTTACTATTTATTGCTTTATTTTTATTATTTTTTCGTTAAGTTATTGTAAATAAGTAGAACAGCGAGATTCTTTATACCAAACTAAATCATTTCTCCAAAATTTTAACCCAAAATCATTTTTTAGTTCAGAGTAAGTTTCAAACCACAAAAAAACGTCCTTTGCCCACATACCCTTAAAACGAGCGCAAGTTTCATTGTAATTTTAAGTTTTTTTAAAAAAAATTTACCTTAAACAATTAAAAATATTATAGAACTCAACTTTCAACTCTTTTCTCCACAATGTACATATTCTATAAAGATTATATTGTGATTAAATAAAAAAATTTGAAATTTTTGAAACTTGATACATTTTTCTTGTTTTGAAGGTTTGTGTTTAACAGTGGGACACCTATTATTAAGAACCGAATAATTATTTCAATAATAATATTCTGCTTTAAACTTTGTAAATATAAATTTTTTGCATTAAATAACGTTAACAAATGTTGCAAAACACTCATAATTTAATAATATTTTACATTTTTATAATACAATGTCAAGTTTCATATAAAAAATTGCTATTATTTTTTTTCACGTTTACAGTACTGCTGATCATACGTCATAATTTGGTCATAACCTAAAAACAATTTAGAGCAAAATTTAAATAGTCGTTCTCTTATCGAGTGTTACTTTTTAAATGTTGTCGAACAATAATTGTAATAATTATTAATTATAAATTTTGAATTTTTTTTATTGTTTTTTAGCATAAAAAATCACATTTTTAGTCGCTGTGTAAGTATAAATGCGCATGCGTATAGCTGACACAACTTATAATCAGTGTTGCCAAAATCCACGTTTCATAAACTTAAATTTTTGCCCGTCCCAGTGTTTAATGTCCCACTGTTTAAATTGAGCAATCGCAAGAAATTATTTAAATAAAAATTTTTTGTGAAATTTTAAAATATTTTAAATTATTGGATATTATACTTAAAAACATGAGTAAACGAAGTAACAATTACACTTTTTTTTAAACTGTTCTATCTATATAAAAATCAGCACTGTATTTCAAGAAAAAATTTACTCTGGTACGTCAAAAACAGTTTTTTTCAATTTTCTTTGTAAATAATGAATGACAAATGTCTCACTGGAAGTTCTTTAAACTTCCCCGCAGACTTTTTTTCGGCAAAGTCATGAAATCGTCGTAGCAGACATTTCTCTATTTATAATAAAAAATAATTAAACAATAATTGATGATTTTTAACTTTCTTGTTATATCTTTGCTTTCTATGGACCCAAATGCGTGTGTATACACAATTCCAAAACGATTCCTTAATTATTGTCGAAGATAGGACAATTTATGTTTTAAAATTCAATGAAATTTGTAAATAAAATATTTAAAGTTTTTTAACTTTATTAAATAAAACATTCATTTTATAAAAAAAATATTAAAGGAAAAAAAGGATGCGCCGTCTTATTTACTATAGGGTAGTACTTTTCAAAAATCAAAATTTCGAATTTTAATTTTATGCACATTTTCATACCTTTGACTGTCAAGAAAGTAACTCGCCAAGCGTTCGTCCCCTTATTGTATGGGAGCCCTCAATTGTTAATCAAGAAGAATTGGAAAAATGTTTTTAGTCAAAATTTTATAATAATTTGCATAAAAAAATATTCTTTCTTCTACATCGTTGATTATAAACGTTTTGAACTTCATCGACATTGTATATCTGATAAATATTAATATATAAAACTTTCAAATACATCACATCACATTTTTTGATAATTAAAATAAAAATGTTTTTTTTTCCATCTCTTTTTTATGTTTTATAATTAATAGAAAATTCTCAACAAAATTAATTATTCTAAATACAACAGAAATCAGTAATAAATTTTCACAATATTTATGTAAGAAGAAAATAAAATTTTACCGCATTAAAAAGAATTACAATAAGAATTATTTTTGCGTGCACTTTAAATGCAAATATGACTCTTATGAAAAAAAACTAATGTGATTCCTTTTCGTGCGGACGGACACATATGTAGATGTAAGAAATCAAATATTAATATAATTTTACTGTAAAAATTCAACCTTATTTGAAGTAAAAAAATGAGTCTTATTAAATATATAATTTCTTGAATTAAAAATTAAAATTTATTTTGATAATTAAATAATAAATATTTATTTATTATTATTATTATTATTTTAACATTTATTATTAATCATTAATATCATTATTTAAGTAATAATTGTGAATATATATAATTAAAAAAATAATAAATTGAGTTATTTCAATTAATTAAATTTTTAAAAATTCCTTTCTCTCATTTTTATATACTTATTATTACTGTTCTGCATGTTTCATTATTTTTAATATTACATTTTCTTCTCTCGCATAACAGTTTTTTTTTTTTTTTTTTTTTTAAATAATAATATTTTACAATCTTTTTTTATGATGACGAAAGTTTACTCTCAACATCAAGGATGCAAAAAGCGTGATGTTTATTTTTGGAATTCAAGATATTTGCAATAAAGCGCTTTTCTATATTTGAAATAGAGAGAAAGAGAGAGACAATAATACAGCTTTATGCACTAGAAATGAATGTTTCATTTTAAATCGTTTTCCGTCTCTCGTGAGAACAAACTTTATTTTTAAGCAATCAGACTATAAAAAACAGTCTATAAAGTTTTTTTTTTATGAAAATACACCAGAAATTGAATTTTTCTTTTTACAAATTACTTATTGGGATGAAACTATATAATATTTGTATTATATAATTTATACTATAAATAAATAATAATAATAATAATAAATTTTTACAATTTTTTTAATTTACAAGTTATAATTAACTCTCTGCTTATGCTAATTATATTATATATGTATTATTTTTTTTATCTATTATTTTAGATTCATAAAAAACTATAATAAAAGAACAACGAAAAATTAAGTTTCATAATTGCGCTTTAACTACGTTTTAATATTCCTTTTTTTCATATTCTCTTCCAAGAATAACGTTTTAGAAAAATAAAGGATTAATTGCACCGAGGAAATTCTAATTTTTCAATAACAAAATTCCACTTGCGTATAATATTATGTAAATTTCATATTTGTGAGAAAATTATTGATTTTCTTATTGTAATAAATTTTGTTCTATACAGGAATTCGTATATAGAATTATTATAATCATTTTAAATATATTTGCTTTTTAAAGCAAAAAAAAAAAAAAAAATATTTTTATAGACAATTAGAAAATTACTTTAATAATAAAAAACAATTTTAAAGAAATAATTTTTTTTTCTTTATAAAAAAAATTTGAAATTTCATAAGTATTTTCTTATTATATAATTTGTCCAAAAAAATATCAAAAGACGTGCGTCCTCTCTGGTAATGATAATTTTACACTAATACTTGATTACTAAATTATGTAACCGGATGGATACAACGAATTTTTTCTCGTAAACAATAAAAGTATATAATATTCTTGTAATATAATGATTTGCATGATGTAATACAAAAAAAAAATTAAGATGTTCTCAAAGCTAACAAAAATCTTTAAATCAGTAAAAAAAATAAAAATTATTCAAGCGCGAATGATATACATTTTATTCTTATATATACAGTTAAAAAGTACCTAGTATTTTTAAAATAAGAAAAAATTTCTAAATTTAGATTATAGTTTTATCTTCACCTTGAAAAATATTTTCAAGAATACATTCTAATTGCATGTGAATAAAATAATGAATGAATTATATTTTTAATCAGCAGCCGCAAGATTATATTCTTATATATAAAATTAGAATATCGTTTTTTCATTGTTAACTAATTAATTGGTTTCTCCATTATTTAACATGAACTTGATGAAATTTTAAAGAAACACACCGATAAAAACGAGAATCAAATTTTTAATTGCATTTCACTTTATATATAGGATATAATGTATAACATTTTCCCTCGACCTTATGACCTTTGTACAACTCACCATTTAACCTTTGTGTTAAATTTCCGCTAATTAGTTTTACCTCTCAATTTAAATATTAATTCTAATTTTAATTTTCACTTAACTCGAAATTAAAAATAGCCCAAGTAATTATCGATATTTTTCGAGTTCAACAATTTCTTCATTTGAAATAAAAATTTAATTTATTAAATCAAGCGTATATTTAATTATATATAGAAAGAAGTTTAAGAATAAGTTAAAATTTTTTTCCATCGTGCTATTACTATTTTGCAGATTATTTATAAAATAAAATAAATAATAACATTAATTTTAATTATTTAACGAATTTAATTAACATTATTAAATAATTAACATTGAAACATAACCAAATGGAAAGAATACGTTAATTAATATATAAAGTAAGTTAATAATTTCTTGAAAATTTTCTATTAAACAGAAATATATTTCTTCTTTTAAGGGTCTCAATATCTGACAATTAAATCTTTTTAACGCCCTATTGAAAAAAATGATTCTTCACCTTTATTTATTTTTTTTTTTTAACTATTAAGGTGGATTTTAATAGGATTTAATCTTTTCAGAATATTTAACGATTCTCTCTTGCCGTCATATTCGATGCTATTATTAATTTTTAAATTTTATTTCAAATGCCATATACGAAACGCAAATAAAAGCATTTAGTTTTACTGCGATTTATTTCTGACGAGATTTAAAACATTTTTTTTTTCAAGAGGAACTTAAATAAAAAAATATATTAAATACATTTAAATTAATTAATGAAATTAAAATAATAATAAAAAATATAGAAATAAATTTACTAAACTATTGAAATTTTTTATTTATACAGAAGAAGAAGAAACAAATTTTAAAAATATTATTAATAATCTATTTTTCAGGGTGGTTATCCAGCAAAATTGAAGAAAGTACTCATTGTTACGGCACCATTGTGGTTCAAGGCACCATTCAAAATTCTCCGTTTATTCGTACGAGAAAAATTGCGAGACAGAGTTTTTACAGTATCCATTCCTCAATTAACGCTTCATATTCCACGAGAATCGTTGCCACGTCGTTTAGGTGGTTCCTTGGAAATTCAGCATGAAGCATGGCTTCTCCATTGTTTTAAATCTATGACGAATCGGGGAGGGGGTGAACTTTGCGAGGTCAGTATATTCTCAATTAATAATCAAATTTTTAATATTTATTAAAAAAATTAAGTTTAATTTAAAATAATAATTCACAACATTTCAGATCAACGATTAGAAAAGAAAAATAATTTTTAAGATGGGAAAATTATAAAAATATTTTCTCAAAAAAAAAATTTTTTTTTTTAAGATTTTTAGATATTTTTTAGATTATAAATTATAATCGTTGTAAGAAATATTCTTGAAATTTAAATTTAAATTAAAATTATCGACAAAAATTAATTTTAAATATTTAAACAATATTTACTTTATTTTACAAAATTCACAAAGAAAAGAATTTTAAATTCAAAAATATTTTTAATTGAACCGAAATAAAATTTAATCAACTTTATCAAAAATTAAATTTTTTTATTTATTCGAGAAAGACATTTTTGTGGCTTTTAAAGCTCCTTTTAAGAGAATTCTTTTAGGATTATGTTGAAAATCTTTAACGAAATCTTTCTAAATTCAATGTCCTATATGAGTTGAGAGCTTTTAAATTAAAGTGTCCAGTTTTCTTTGAAGAGCTTTGAAGCACACTGCTTTAAAATTCAGTTAATTAAATTACCATTTATTTTTTTTTAACGACTTTACTGTAGCAGTATCATCCCCTATAGCTGCTTGAGAAACATACAATTAGTCGCCTGTCAATTGCAAGGTTTCATTTCAAAAGTATTTACTTAAAGTCTTAAAAAAATTTTATGGTTTCCTATATATATTTATAAAGGCCTTCAGGCATATCTATTGTCACGTCACTGTGACTAATTAATAAATCAATAATTATTATTAAGAAATTAAATGCTACAATTGCGTGGTGAATAAATTTTTTTTTTTTTTTTATTAATAACATAATTATTACCACAAGTCAGGAAATTTTTATTCAAAGAAACCACAAATTACATATCAAAATTTTACTTCTTTAAATAATTTCAGAAAACTAACCAAACCTTATTTGCTTAGTAAAGAATTTATTTTTCATTTATATATGAAATTTTTATTAAAAAAAAATATATATATATAAAATTAAATAATTAAAAAATTTATTAGGGAAAAAGAAAAATTAATCATGAAAAAGTCAAAAAATTTTATAAATGAAATTCTGCTGCCACTCTGACAATAAAATAAAATAATCGATAATTTAGTTTCTAATTTCGATTGTACTCAATATTAGTATCTATATAAATATAAATAATATTTTGATAATTTTTCTAAATTTGTAGGTTACCCCGCGGGCGGGTACACCTCTTTCTCCGACGTCAAAGAATCACACATTGCATCAGAGTCCAAATGGAACTCCAATTAGCAACCCAACTAGTCCTATGGCGGATAAGAACAAAATCAAAAATGGTATGGCAAATATTGGAGACATTGAGATTACAAATGGCGACACGTGGAGTGGAAATGACGAAGCTCCATCACCAGTTCAGCCTCCGTCCTCAGCCAGTTCAGGTTTTAGCGATGATGATAGTCTTCATGGCGACTTGGGTCTTCAGGCAGTTAGCATGGAACAACTCGTCGAGACGATACATTCAAGAGGTCGCGCTGGACTCGTAGCAGAGTATGCTGAAATTAGACAAAGACCGCCCGAGGGTACATTCAATAATGCCAAGTACGTCTCCGCATTCATTATTAATATAAAATTCAAGGGAAATAAATTTACTTTTCATCCACAAAATATATTAAAAACAATGATGAAAAATTAATTAATTCCAAGCATCAATTGTTGAGAGATGAAAATTAAATTTTTTTTTCTCTAAAAGAAAATTATTCTTTTGCTGCTTTTATCCTAGTAGGGGAAAATTAAGTGCGATTCAATTTCGCAAGTGATTTTCACTCACTATTTTCGGTGAAAATCATTGATTCGAATCAGATAAAAATAAATTATTTATAAATTATTAGAGACCAAAAAATAATGAAAATAAAAGATAATTGAAATTTAAAGTTAATAAATATTCTTGCATTTCAGGATTAGATCGAATCAATCAAAGAACAGATACACAGACGTGTTGTGTTACGATCATAGCAGAGTTTGTTTGTCCTTATTAGATGGTGATCCAACGTCTGATTATATTAATGCAAATTTTGTTGACGGATACAAACAAAGAAATGCATTTATCAGTACTCAGGGTCCACTTCCAAAAACGTGCGGTGATTTTTGGCGAATGATCTGGGAGCAACAGACACTCGTCATCGTCATGACAACTAGGTATAAAACTAATAATTTCGAATATATGAAAATCAAACAAAATATAATTAAGTCTTCAATTACTTCTTCAATAGTAGGAAAAATATCACTGATTTCGATTAGTTAACAAGTTTTCACAATTTTAATCATTTCACACAGTGAAATTTTCATGAGATTTTATTTATTTATTTATAAACAGGACAAGTCCTTTTGTAAATAAGTATACTATTAAAACTAAGCGTAAAAAAGAGATTTCACTCATTTGAAATAAAATCAGTAAATACTTAATTATTATTATTTATATTAATTATAATAATAATTAAAAATTATTATTTAAAACTAAAGGGTAGTCGAGAGAGGACGTACAAAATGTGCACAATATTGGGGTCCGGAACCTGGAGATGAAGTATCAGCAGGTGGCTTCACTGTAACTACCTTGGAGGTAGACACGAATCCGGATTACACAATATCAAAACTCCTACTCGCCAATAACAAGGTTTTTATTCACACTTTATTTTAAATTTAAAAATTATTTAAATATTCCTTCAAATTAAATTTAATGTAAATTAAAAATTTCAAATAACATAGTAGTGTATATTAATTTAGAGCAAAAAAATTTAGTACAAAATAGAAATAAAAAATGGTATTTGTGTGAAACTAATAATTAAAACTTAAAAATTTTTATTTTGAGATTACTTTGAATTACCACTTTAAAGATACCATTTTTCAAAACTACCATTGTTTCAAATTATCAATTAATATAATAAAATTACCATTAATTTAAATTATTATTGGCTCAATCCATTATATTTCATAAAAAATATAGTGGTCTACTTTTAGAAAAATTTAATAATTTGTACTAAATACATGTTGTATTTATATGTATTTGTATTATAGAATACTTTTTGGAAATAATTTTAAAAAATTTTTTGTATTCACATAGGAATTTGAATTCTAAAGTTGAATGAAAAAAAAAAATACATTGAATGTACATATAGGGGAGAGTGACAAACAGTGGGACAGTTTAAACAGTAGAACACTTTAATTTTCTGAAAAACTACTTAAAGAAACTAGACCAAAATTTAAATGTAAACCATGTTTATGAAAACACACTATCTCCAAAAATTTTAACCACGTTGATTCATTATTTACAAAGAAAATTGAAACAAACTGTTTTTGACGTACCAGAGTAAATTTTTTCTTGAAATACAGTGCTGATTTTTATATAGATAGAACAGTTTAAAAAAAAAGTGTAATTGTTACTTCGTTTACTCATGTTTTTAAGTATAATATCCAATAATTTAAAATATTTTAAAATTTCACAAACAATTTTTATTTAAATAATTTCTTGCGATTGCTCAATTTAAACAGTGGGACATTAAACACTGGGACAGGCAAAAATTTAAGTTTATGAAACGTGGATTTTGGCAACACTGATTATAAGTTGTGTCAGCTATACGCATGCGCATTTATACTTACACAGCGACTAAAAATGTGATTTTTTATGCTAAAAAACAATAAAAAAATTCAAAATTTATAATTAATAATTATTACAATTATTGTTCGACAACATTTAAAAAGTAACACTCGATAAGAGAACGACTATTTAAATTTTGCCCTAAATTGTTTTTAGGTTATGACCAAATTATGACGTATGATCAGCAGTACTGTAAACGTGAAAAAAAATAATAGCAATTTTTTATATGAAACTTGACATTGTATTATAAAAATGTAAAATATTATTAAATTATGAGTGTTTTGCAACATTTGTTAACGTTATTTAATGCAAAAAATTTATATTTACAAAGTATGAAGCAGAATATTATTATTGAAATAATTATTCGGTTCTTAATAATAGGTGTCCCACTGTTAAACACAAACCTTCAAAACAAGAAAAATGTATCAAGTTTCAAAAATTAAAAATTTTTTTATTTAATCACAATATAATCTTTATAGAATATGTACATTGTCGAGAAAAGAGTTGAAACTTTATAATACCAAAAAAAGTTCAAAAATATATAAGTGTCCCCCTATGAAAATAATTACTTTAAAATGAAGTTTTGAGAATTTTGAATGATTTTAAAATAAAAAACTTATAAATGAAAATTTGCAATTTTTAATTACAGACTGAAGAGACAAGAGAAGTTTGTCACATGTTGTATACTGCTTGGCCAGATTATGGAGTACCTCAGTCAGCAAGGGCTTTATTACAGTTCCTTTCATTAGTACGACAGCAACAAAATTCACTTTTAACTAGTAGAGGCGATACCTGGGCTGGACATCCTCGGGGACCCCCTATTGTTGTACATTGTAGCGCAGGTATTGGCAGAACAGGTAAGTCATTCATAATTATAGTAATTTGTCTTTCACTGAAATTTCAAATTTTTACTATAATTTTACAACTTCTTTTCATCAAATCTTTTACTTAGGCCACTAACCCAAACCAATCAACCAATCCTATTTGGATTACTCCAACGAAAATCATTTAGACTGGGTTGCGTCATTATTTTAAAAAAAATTTGCAATCAATATACAATATTTCTCTATGCACATTGCTTTTTATTCAAAAGTTTATTTAGTAAAATATCTTTTATTTTTTAAGAAAATAATTTTTCTATTTTAATCGGCTATAATAAGTTAGTTCTGACAGTATTTAAAAAAAAAAACACAGAAAAAGTGAAAAAATTAATTAAATCAAACATTTTTGAAAAGTAGATACACACTGATTATGTCAAACTAAACATAAATTTTTAGAAAATTGCTCAAATATTTTAATCACGGTTTTAATCCTTTTGTACAGTGATAAATTGATTTTTTCATTTTTGAATATTTTCAATAAAAACAAATAAAAAGTTTAAAAATTAATTTATAATTTAAACTTTTAAAAAAAGTAATGTTTAATTTGTATAAAAATTACAATTATATTCACAGTGATATTTTAATGGGATCTCGTCTCATTAATAATTTTAAAAACCCTGAAAATAATGCAAATTTAATCTAATTTAGATTCAATTTTTGTTGAATATCAACACTTAAGTTAATCAATCTAAACTTTATTCTAGATATCAAACAAAAATTGAATGTAAATTAGGTTAAATTTGTATTATTAAATATACGATTAAAACAGAGATTTAAATATTTAGTTGAGTAATTTTGTAAAAATTCATGTTTACTTTGATATAATTAGTATCTACTTTTCAAAAATATATCTTTTTATTTCTTCTTTGATTTCAACTATATTGCCAAAAACTAACCCGCTTTAATCCAGTAAAATTTAAAAATTATTTTCTTAAAATATAAAAGATATTTTACTAAATAAACTCTTACAGTTTTTTTTTTTTAAATAATGACCTTTATACTTTCAATAATAATAATATTTTATTCTAAACATATTTTGATGATATCAAATTAATATATTAATTAAATTTAAGAAAATTTAGTAAAATTTAAATATTTATTTTATTAAAATCCAAATTAGTTGGCAATAAAATTTGATTGTAATCACTTCGGATAAGATTTGAGTATAGATATATTTAAATGAAAAATTAATTTTAAAAATTTTTTAAAAAGACGTAACTTAACTGTTGGAAGATTTGATGAAACCAATAAATTGTTTTTAGGAACATTTTGTACTTTGGATATTTGCATATCTCGACTGGAAGACACAAATACTGTAGATATCCGAGGAACAGTTGAAAGAATTCGAACACAAAGGGCTTACAGTATTCAAATGCCAGACCAATATGTCTTTTGTCATCGTGCCCTGGCGGAATATGCTCTTTCCAGAGGTATGCTGAGTCCACAGCATCTTGCCATGTTACCACCCACCATCGAAGAGGACTCCGACTAGGTTTAATTTTATTAGAAACACATTTTTAGATTGATATACTTACCAATAATAGGTATATTCTTGCATTTCCCTTCCATTTTGTCAGGTTTCAAACCAAATCATCATCAGATAACGAATGAAAATAATAATAATAATGTTATCGAATTAAAATCATCAGTTTGCTATCATCATCGCCATTATATATATATATATATAAATGACTTTGAATAATATTTCTCATGTTCTCCTAAGTCGGCCTGTTAGCTAGGAAAGACGAAAAAAAAATTCCCGTCAAGCACAAGATACCGGAAATATATAAGCAGATGAGAATTCTCTATAATTTTTGGGGAATTCTCTCTGATCATCAAATGCAAATCAATCAAAATGAATGGATCAGTAAGATGTTTCAGACAAGTTTCTTTTTTTTCTCTATAATCCACTATACAGCCAAACTAAACTTAGAAATTGATTAAATCTTTATTAATTTCCAAAATTATATACACATTTGTATATTTCCAGAAGAGGATTTTTTTCTCTTTTCGTGAGTTTGTATATGGAATTCTCCGCTTCTTGATGAGATATCTTACAAAAGAAGAAAATATTTTGAGGAATGCAGTTTGTTGAGCTTGACCCAAAAAAAAAGTGACGAATTTAAAAAAGACTAAACTTTAAGGAATTTAAAGGCTAATTTAAGTAGCGTTTTCTTAAAAAACGAACACGAGAGAATTTCTTTTGTAAAGAAATTTAATTTCAATTTTTCAAGTTTTTCAATTATCAAAATGCTTAAGCATCAGAGAGGATAAGAAAAAAAAATTCTTTTTTTAAAAAAGACAAAAACAAAAGGAATAATTAATAATTACAATAAGCACCAATTTTTAAAGAGCTAGGCGATTGATGATAAACCAGATAGGCATTTTTGGGTAACCAAAGATTACTTTCTATTCTGCCATAGAGATCAAAACTTGCCAATGATAAAATGTATTGGTCCTAAATGATGTTATCTTCCAAGGACTTGAAATCAAGAATCACTTTGACATTTTTTTAATTTAGAATTTTAGACATACATCAAAAAATAAAAAAAAAAAAGAAGAAGAAAAAGTCAGGACAATATTTGAAAACAGGAGTCCCTCCCTCCCTAAAAAAATTATGCAAATGAATTTTAATTTTGCCTATAAACTCTTTTCTAATCTATAGCTTCGATGTGCCTATTCAAATGTCTACCTAGAAACAGTGTTCCTCTTAAATCCATTGGATGTTGATCAAAGTACACACAGGAGAAAAGCACCAATGGTATCATTATATTAAAAAAAAAATACTACTTTGTCAGTTTGCAAACTCAAAACAAAAATTCTCTATATTATTATTAAATGATAATTGTCTACGAAAAACTAAACTTGTTACTGTGTCATTTTTGGAAAAATGAAACCCTGTAATTTATGAATAGTCGATTTTTACTCGATACGTGTTTATGATAAACGCCTTCCCCCTCCCACTCTATCAGATGTGCTAGAACCTGTGATTTAAAAGAAAAAAAAAAAAAAAAAAAAAAAAAACATCCAATTGTACTTTGGAAATTTTACACGAAGTTTTTACTTGCAGAAGCTTTCTTGACTGATACCTTTAGAGAAAAAAAAATTACTTTGTAAATGTGATTATCAAGCCTGCAGATTTTAATTTCTATTCATTTTTTAATGAATTTTTATTTATATTACATGTTTTTTTTTATATTAAATTTTATTTTTTATTTAAGGTACACATATTTTTTATGTGGATAATGCAATATTTTGAATACTTTTGATCAAAATAGAGCAATTTTTATGAAATCTGAATATTATCGATAAAGTTTTAATACTTTTTTTAAACTCTATTTTTAATGAAATTAGAGTACTAACACTGAAATCTGAGTATTTTTTTAAATTAGAATATTTTTAATGAAATTTATTTCTTCTTAATCCACAATGATTTTTTTTTTAATTAAATTTGTATTCTCTTGTTGAAATTATAATACTTTGGATAAAATAATAATAATTATTATTATTATTTTAATGAAATCTGAGTATACTTGAAAAAAAAGCTGAGTACTTTTGAATAACTTTTGGGAAAATATCACTATTTGTTTAAAACTTGAAGATTATTATTTTATTAAAAGTTTTAAGTCCTCTTGATGAAGTTTCAGTACTTTTAAAAAAATCTGAGTAATTTTTAAAAAACAAGAATATTTTTGTTCAAATTTGAATATTTTTTTTAAGAATTTATCTGCAGACTTGTAAGAAAAAACAAATCATAATGAATAGTATACTTTAAAAACAGTAGTAAATTTAGAAGACAATGTAGATTTGTATTTGCGGGTAAAGATTTTGCATAAAACAATAGAAATAAATTTTATCAAAAAAAAAAAAAAAAAAAAAAAAGCTTCATTAATGTTGGAAACTATTGTCATACGACTGTAAACTTGAAATTAACGTTTGTGTTCTTCCATTCGCTGTTACGCGCGATATCTGACTGGTTATTATATAAAAAATGATCTGAAATTGGAGTAAAAAAAATATTATTTTTTATTAAATTTGAGCTTTAAATATATATATATATATATATATATATATATATATATCGAAAAAGAATTAAGAAAAATAAGCTCAAATTTGAAAAGAAATTTTTTTTTCGATTCTAGTTAGTGATGCGTCCACATGTTTGATACACAATATTGAATTCAAGTTTAAAAAAATAAATTAAATAAACAATTATAATTGATTGAATACAAAATTGTGTGTGAAATTTTGTCAAAAAATCAAGTTCTCCGTCTCACGCGAAAATTTAGCGTATTGTTATAATTATAATAAAACAAAAAAACAAAAAAAAACAAACAAATGTAATCATTGTCATAAATTATAATTTATTTCCAGTGTGAAGACATAAATGTATGGTGTTGATAATATTGTTGATGTACAATGTCAGTGAGGAATATCACTCATGGATTTTTAAAATGCATTTTTATATGCATTTTTATATCTTTGTGATTCGTAAAATATTTGTGTTTTGATATTCTTAAAAATATGAAACTTTCGAAAAGCAACTTGAAGAAATGATTTTCGATGATATAGAAAAAGATGAAAACGTTAATACTATACTGACTAACACGGGTCCATGAATGTGAATACCTGTCCAGGGCATATTACAATTATTATTATTATACTTATTAATTTCATTATTGACGCATTATTTTATTATTTACTGTCTACATTTATAATTAGATATGTTAACTAGCTATTTATTGCAAATTGTCAAGGAAAAAAAAAAGAATTCTATTGTGGTCTTGCTTTTTTCGAGGGTTGTACTATATACCTCCAAAAAAATCAATTGTATTTTTGTTGGACATGATTTTAACAGTATTCTTTTTTATACGAAACTCGATTATTAGCAAGAAAAAAAAAGGAATGAAAATAATAACAATAGTTTATCTTTGGTTCTTGTATTTGTTTAGAACTGTGTGAATGAAATGAGCCATTTTTTTTATTTATTTTTTTTTTTTTTTTTGTTTAAAGTCAGGTGATGTCAGTGTTCACAAAATGACTTTTCTCAGAAAGTCTTTTGGATATTGAATCTTCGGATTGGTACAAAAAATTAATTAAGTAATAAAAAAAAATTATTTAAAACTACCTTCTCATTCGTTGAGAACGTTAAAAAAAGAGTTTAAAAAAAAATTTATAGAAGAAAATTTTTCCCACGTCACTCTGTTCTTTGAGAAGATGTGTAAAACGTTTGCGAAAAGAATGATTATATATTGTATGGATTATGTCGATTTTCTGATTTATTCAGAAATATAATATGAAATAGCAAAAAAAAGCAGTCTAAACGTTTCATTTAATTTGTATTTCTGTAAAAGTTTTCCGTTTAAATTGCAATTTTTAGACAAAATAATGAAAAATCAAGGGAAAAAAAACGATTTTTTTTAATAATATTTTTAACGAATTAGAAAAGAAATTTCCAGGACATTAAATTATGTCCTGCGTTTAATTGATTGCTGCTAGTTTTAAATACAGTTTAAAAATGAAAAAAAATATTCATGCGAAGTATAACACCACGTATATGTCAGAAATACAATGATAAGAAACGTGAAAGTGAAACGTTGAAGGTGAAGATAAAAAAAAAAAAAATTAAAAATTGTATATACCGTGACCTCGAATTAATGTCGCACATTGTATCTAATTATTAATAATAATAATAATTTAATATATTGCAAATATATATATATACTTTATTGTCTCTTCTTACTAAAATCGTAGACCCTAAAATATATAATACAAAAATTTTATATTCTCTATACTTTAATTAATTATTTATTATTATTTATCAGTATTAGAAGAACTATTTCTTAAATTAAAAAACTATTGGTAAATTTATTTATAATCATTACAATAAATTTAAATTTAGTCTGAATCTAATTTATACAAATAGTGTTCAATAAATTTTTATTTTCTTTTGAATTTGTATTCATTTACAATAAAAAGTTGTTTTATTTTTAATAAAAATGTATAATTTATTTTAAAACTTTGCAAAATCTTATTTTACAAATTGCTTATAAATTTCTCAAATATGTGCAAAATTTCCATTTTATGTAGAAAATTTAATCTTAACTGCAATGTTAACGAATAGTGAATGGTTTTAATTAAATACCCTGCTTATATTAGTTTCATCTGTCAAAGGGAAATCGCATTATATCTCGCGATAAAATCAGAAATTAAATTTAAAGAAAAATGTTATCTTTATAAAACCTCATGAGTTAATACGATACTGTCGAAAGACCAAAGTTTCTTCATTGCCCAGGTTATCTCAATATCAAGAGTTTCAAAAGTAATTTTTGAAAATTTTTATTTAGTTTCCAATTGTTAATTAAACTTAAATTTATATAACAAAATTATTATTATCATTATTATTATTTATATTATTATTTTTATTATTATCAGAAGAACATTATAGTCATAATTTTTTACTATTGATGACATATTGTTTCTTGATAAAGGAATAAGTATGTTTAGTATTAATTATTACCAATATTACTTTTTATTATAATCTAGCTATTGAATCATTACATAATTATTACAGAAAAATGATCATCATTTTGAACAACATCAACAATTAAAAATAAGTGGAAAACGGTCCTGCAACAGACAACAATAATTGGGGATCTTTTTCTCTCTCACTGTCCGTGTACGCAGACGCAGAACGCGTCATCAGAGTCAGTGCCAAAAGTTTTAGGTTTTATGCTCTCTATGTATACATAGAGCCACAATAATAGCAGCATGAGAAAAATATACGCATGCTCTAATTAATGTGTTAGGTTCAATTGTAACTTGAATAAATAATTTGATAATAGTCGAAATATGCATCATTAGTGGATATAATATCAAATATCATTAGATATCTTCAGCAACATTTTTATTATTATTCTCAATATCATTATTTCCATTAACATTATGATTACCATTGTGATCTTTCATCAACTTTCATAGCATTTTCGTCTTTATCAACATGGTAAATTATGCGGTTAATTCTCTCAAAAAGGACAAATCAAAGCGTGCACGATTTTAGACGGTGTTTTTGTTAAAAAATAATAAAATTAATTCCATTTAATAAAAATCTGCCAGCCATACGATAAGATTTAACAATTTTCAATCGGATCCCTAATGAAGATTTCAAAAAAAAAGTCAAATAACTGAATTATTTAATAAAAAGTAGTGTTAAAACTCCCCTCCGTAACATCAGATTATATTCAATATTTCAGTTATTTGAACTTTTTTGAATTTTTCTTTAGTGATCCGATTGAAATTTGTTAAATCTTAACGTATGGCTAACAGAATTTTTAATAATTTCAATTAATTTTATTATTTTTGAACAAATTACCGTGAAAACGTGATTTATTCTTTTTGAGTGAATAACCCTGTAAATATTATTATCTCTTTAAATTTCAAGGTTAGTATTAGTTTAATTTTATTTATTAACATTGTCATTATAATCATAGTCATATCAAATTATATCTTATTGTCATTAACATCCCGAGTCGAAATTTTAATACTCGATTAATTCTCCCTATTGCTGATTGAATACTAATTAGTCCTCAGCATCCTCTTTTAATTCTTCTTTATTCATAATTAGTCCTCAGTTTATCCTCTGTGCTTTTTCAATAAAATTTGTGTGTCGGATTTTCATCCTCTTTTAGATCAATATCTTTATCTACATAGATATTGTCATAATCCTCAATATTGTTTCCATCACTTTTAACATTATTCTCTTAACCTTAGCATCGTTATCATAATTATCTTTATGAACATATTTTATCATCATTTTCGACATTATGATCTTAATTATTAAACTTGTTATCATCATTAAATTTATTAACATTGTTATTACCATCTTACTTAACATCGTTTTCAACATTTTACTTATATCGACATTTTCATCATCATCTTCAACAACATCGTTATAATCAGCATTATTATTATCATTATCTTAAGGGGTTAGACCACACACTGTAAAATTTAAAAAAAAATCGAATTTTTTTTGCTAAAAAAGTGCCTTAGGGTGTTATAAATAAGAAAAGATCCTATGAGCTCTAGTTTTTGAGAAAAACGGTTTACAGTGTCAAAAAATCGCACTTTTGGCAAACTTTTAGTACATCTAGCCACTGAAACGAAAGGTCGTAAAACCTTCCACTTTTGGGCTTAAATTGAAGCTTTATGTTTTTACTATAATCCCCAAAAAAAGAACCTTTATGGGACAATGACCTCAAAGTCATTTGTATTATACATTTTTGAGTCGCAAAAATTAATTTTAGAAAAGTTTGAGCGCGTACCGCTATAAATAAAACAAAAGGGCTTAGATTACAATCCCTAAAAATTATATTGATGCAACAATAACCATTGTTAAAATAGCTTCCTTTGTAGAAAAAAACAATTTATTATTAATGACTTTGAGGTTAAGGTGCTGGAAATTAATTTTCAAGGATTGTACTCTAAAGTTCAAACTTTAGTTTAAGCCAAAAAAAAGGTTATATATAGGACCTTTCATTTCATCGCTGTAGGTACGCACTCAGATTATTCCAAAATTAATTTTTGCAACTCAAAAATGGATTACAAATTACTTTGAGGTCATGGTGTAAGAAAGGTGATTTTTGGGGATTATAGTTGAAATATTAAGCTTCAATTTAAACCCACGTGGAAGGTTCTACGACCTTTTGTTTCACTGCTAGAGGTAATTTGACAAAAACTCGATTTCTTGACATTTTAAACCCGTTTTTTTCAAACATCAGAGCTGATAGAAATTTTTTCTTTACGGATTCGTGTTCAGTAGGAAAAAACCTATCAGAAACAGCTTTGACATTTGCCACACCAAAAAAAATTTCTAATTTTGTTGACTTGTGATTATAAAGGCACTGTATATCACAGAAACGTATACGTGTACGCGTTTTTCTCAAAACCAAGTTTTTCAAACTGGCCAGTAACTTTTTTCGTATAATTTTTGACCAAATTAGCTAAAAATTGGTTTACAGCTTTAAGATAACATTCTTATGAAGCTGAAGTACGCAACGTTTATGATAAACGATTTTTAAAGTAATAATTTTTAAAATGAAAAATTTTATAATTTTTTGCCTAAAAAATATTTTTTTATAATTTGTTAATTAATGAAAACTACAAGAAATATTTTTTAAGCGAAAAATTATAGAATTCTTCATTTTAAAAAATTAATTCTTTAAAATCGCTTATCATAAACGTTGCGTTTTTTTTATTAACAATTTTGTACCGATTTTTTTTTACAAAAAAATTATTCCTTACGTACTTCCAAAGATTTTGAGTTATAAATGAAAAAAAAATTTGATTTTTTCTAAGTCAAAAACTGAAAAAGATTTTTTACCGGCTGTACACCTCTGCATAAAAAAGGGTTTTTATGGATCGACTTACAGCGCTGCAATTTTATTTTTTTAACTTTTGAAAATAATTTTTTAGTAGTTTAATATGTACTTAACAATAATATATGTGTACGTCCGCATGAAAAGGGACCACTTTGTCGATTTTATTTTAGGAGATAATCGCAATTTTCTAAAAGTGGTTCAGATTCAGATTTATTGAAAGTCAAACTACAAAGTGTTCACAATGACTTCGTAGTAATTAAAACAACTTATATTCTCATTTTTAATTAACATGGGAACTAATGGTAGATTTGAACTTTAAAACTCGTTTTTGTCTAAATTAGATTTTTGGCACTTCTAACTTTGAATCTCTATAACTTCGCAAATTTTTCACTCAGAGGGGCTTAAGACACATATAATTGATTTTTTAATTCATTTTATTTTGATCTTGAAAAAAAATCTTAAAAATTCGTCTGATTTTCGGTCTTCACAGTGGTCTAACCCCGCTCAACATAATAATCTTCATTATAACATTGACATCATCAATATATCTTCATCAAAATTCTGATCATGATTCTGTGAATCACATTATCATTGTTATATCCTCATAGTTATCATTATATTAGTAGTATCTTGTTTTATCATCATTAGCAATACAACTGTTCATTATCATGATATTTATACTTTTCTTCAAAATTATCACATATCTTCACCTCTCAAAATCCTCAAACATAATCTTCATTTGCAGGATAAAAATCATCATTATCATCGCATCAGCATGTACCAGTTGAAGAATGACGAATATCCCTGGGTTCAACGATTGGTGACTCCATTCCTGGCCGCAACTTTCCCTTTACTGTTTGCCCCTTACCACCAAGTCTCACAATAGATTGATCCTTGAGGTTGCATGCACCGTGGCTACACCACGAATATCTCGTAGGATCGTGATCACAGCACAGGCGCAGTGTCGTGGTGGGCCATCAGCCGAGAAACATCAATGGATAGTCATAGCATAAGATGGCAGACTGCGAGTCGGAAGTGCAGCAGCCTCGAACGCCAGTGACCAACTTTGACGGAATGAATACAACGTCAGTGACGATGGTCAATAATGGCCGTGTGCCTCATCAGCACTCTACAGTAAACACCTCGGACCCAATTGGACAGGGACCAAGGTGCGTCACAATTTACAAGACTGAAACCGGGTTTGGGTTCAACGTACGCGGCCAGGTCAGCGAGGGTGGACAACTCAGGAGCATCAACGGGGAACTTTATGCACCACTTCAACATGTCAGTGCTGTTTTGGCCCAAGGTGCTGCTGAAAAGGCCGGTGTTCGTAAGGGCGATCGCATTCTCGAAGTGTAAGTATTTAAACCTTCTTGACAATCATATACATACTCTTCCCCTACTGGAGTAAATACCTACTCCACTCTATTCTTATCCTGGATTCTCACACAAATACCATGTCTTCTCTCGACGTTTTCTTCATTATAAATTATTTATCATTTATCCATCAATGATATACGCACGAATACGCAATTACCGCATCTACTACTCACTTGAGACAATGAATCAAATGCTAACTTGAAAAAAAATTGCTTTGATTGTGTGTAGGATGCTTATATAGACCTCTTTGCCAATTATTCAAAGATATAGACACACACTAAAGAGAGAAAGAGAGACAATTGATTGTTCGAAAATAGGCTCTGGAATTTAGCTTCTATATTTGTTTGGTCTTCTTTAATCTTTTTTGATGGACTTGCGACCTGATCATAATCTTATATATATATATATATATTATATTCATAAAATTGTGCTCGTTATTTGCGGGTCAAGTGGTAATTGAGCATAAAAAAATATATAAGTAATCTAATTTTTGAATAGCTTTTATGACGTATAAAAGAAAAAAAAACATTGGAAATATTTTGATTATGGAGAATTTTACATTAATTACCGTAGATATACTGTTTTAACTGTCAAGCATCTTTATAATAATAAACAATTGTTTATAACCCAAAAAAAAAAATGATAAATAAGTTAGAAATTTTTGATTATAGTATTATTTTGACATAACATTTTTTGTAAAAATTCCCCCACAGCACCGAAACTTTCCTGAAAATTTAGTAAATATTTACTTGCAATATTTGGAATATGTAATTGCGCAATGTTTATTGAAAGTTATGTAAAGATTTAAATGTCCCACTTGAATAAATGTTTAGCGCGAAACTTTCCTGAACATTTATTTAATCGGGACATTTAAATCTTCACACAATTTTCACTAAACTTTACAATTAAATATTCCAAATATTGCAAGTAAATATTTACTAAATTTTCAGGAAAGTTTCGGTGCTGTAGGGGTTGTTTTATTGTACAACCAGTGGTTGTTGTACAATTAAAATTTTAAATTTTATTTGTAACAACTGAAAATAACAAGTTAAGTTATTCTTCAAATTAAAAGTATAACAATAGTACAAAATAATATTTTGGATTTTATTAGTTGTCATTTCGTTTTTTTATACAAAGATATTGTTTTAACTTTTAAGCTTCTTTATAATAAAACATGTACTTAAACAAATTGTTTGTAATTAAAAAAAAAAAACATTTTTCGCAAATCAAATAAGAATTTTCCACTACTGCATTTTTTTTTTATTTTATTAAATGTCGACAACAGTTAAAAAAATGGGTCAGTTTTTGTATAAATAAATAAATAAAAAATATTATAAAGGAATTAAAACCATAAATAATTTTTAGAACATTTACATATAACGATCAGAGAATTTACATGCGACATTTATATGGAATTGAAGATCAATAGTCATATTTATTCATTCGAAGTAAATTATATAAAACGTTTTTTCTTTGAAAGAAATTTGTAAACAATTGAAAATACGTGACCGAAAAAATTGTATTTTTTCAATAAATAAATAGATTTCATTTATATTTTTTTTCATTTGTATTTTTTCTTCAGAATTATTGAGTATACTTGACGCTCCGCAATAAAAGGTACCCAGTGGGCAAAAAACCATGTTCGTTTTAAAAACGTTTTAAGAACGTTTTTAGAACGTTTTTAGAAGTATCTTGAGTATAATGAAGTATCTTGTTTTAAGATGTTTTGGTAGCGTTTTTAAGACATTAAGATGTTTAAGATATCATGGTGTCTTATTGAAAACGCTACCAAAACATCTTAAAATAAGATACTTCTTTTTGCAGTATGATGTCTGCCAAATAATGTTCTGAAACATTTTAAGAACATACTCTCTAAATCTGAATTAGTAGAAAACTACTAATTAACAGTAAAACCGTTTACGAATAGGCCCTATTTCAATTAGTATAGAAAACAACTAATTTAACTGTCAAATTTAACTAATTATTTGTAAAAACCGCTGCCAAGTTGAAGTATGAACTTTTTGTATTCATAAAATGAACACTTTGCTTCCCCATGGAGATTTTTTGTGATCAATTTATGGTAACTTATTTGGTATTATAATTATTTTAAGAAGGTGTTAAGTTGTATTTTTGGGTATTTGCAGAGATAGATTTTTAACATCAATAACTTCGTAATATTTTACAATAAAAGGTTCAATAATAGGTCAATTGATTCGTTTTTAAATATTCTCCAAGTTGTTCATAATACTTTTAAAGATACATCAATATTTTTTAACAAATAAGGCAAAACAGGCAGGTTTTTCAAAATTTTTCAATTTCAAAATGTTAATAACTCTAGATAAAATAACAATAGGATATTCGCTAATAGGTCAAAAGATGCGTCTTGAAAAACTCTACAAAACTAGAGATAAATATTTATTGGTGTCAATACATTTTTTTAAAGTTATGGGCAAAAAACGTTTTTCTTTAATTTTTAAAAATTCAATAACTTTGGATAGAATATCAGTAGAATGTTCGCTAACATTTTTTTAAATTTATGGGTCAAAAAACGATTTTTCAAAAATTTTTAAATCCAAAAAAATAATAGTTAATTTTTATTAATATTGCTCAAAGTACTCTCATTATTTGTCCGTCAGTGAGACCTACAATTTAAAAAAAAAATATCCCTCTAGCTCTTATACCCAATCAGCAAGAAAACTTGCAGCAAACTTGCAGGAAGTTTGTCGTGCAAGATGTGCAAGATTGCAGTGCAAACATGTAGCAAGTTTGGTGCAAGCAACAAAGTGTCCTATTGTAGCAAGGTAGTTAAGCAAACTTGCAAAAAGCTTGCTGCAAGCTTGTATAATACTAAAAAAAAATTTTTCGAAACAATTTATTACTAAATAAACATAAAGGGCACCCTGCTTTTGAGGTTAAAAAATTTATTGCGCAGCCGTAGAAGCTTCCGTTTACAACTGCGCATCGTATTAAGTTTTGCAAAATTGCAGCATGCTTGCGCCAACGTTGCCCTGCAAGCTTGCCACAAGAGGACATTTTGTTGCAAGCTTCTTGCAAGTTTGCTGCAAGTTTTCAGGCTGATTGGGTAGTTTCGAGATATTTAAGAAAATGTAGTGTATATATATATATATATATATACACACACGGAACAACATTTTTTAAAAATGTGATTTTTTGGATTTCTGAGGTCGAAAAACATAAAGATACATAAAAAAATAAAGTTTGAAAAATTTCGGTATTATAATGCTTCCTCCATGAGGAAGCAAAAAAATACTAAAATATTTGGTAGACATAAATCTACTAATTTTTTAGTCATGTAACATAACCTAAAAATTAGATTAACTTATGAATTAGTCATTTTTGACTACACATTAATCATTACTGTTACTAATTCATTTAACAAACGAATCGGTGCTATTGAATTAGTCAAAAGTTACTAATTCAGATTTAAAGAGTATATAGATGTTCAAATAATGTTTTAGAACATTATTAATGTTAATGTTAATAATAATATATGGAGTTTTGCTCATTGGGTAAGCTCCCAAAATTTTTAGGTTACATTTTTGATTTTTGAAGTGAAAATACATAAAGATGGTCAACTCTTTATACATTATTAAAGTCTTTATTACATCTGAAATATTTAAAAAAATCGACTTTTGATTTTGCTTAATTAAAATATAGAAATTTTTATTAAGGTAAAACTATTACTAAATATAGCCTAAAAATTTTGGGAGCTTATAGGTACCTTTTGTCGCGGAGCATCATATAAATTTTTTATTTTATTTTAACATCGTTGCACAATAGAAAATCCCATAAAGAATGTTTTATATTCTGCGAGTATTAAAGGATTAATCTTCACTTGATTGGATATAGTTGCGCGTTTGTTTAACAATTAAATTCAATTTCCAAAACAAACCCCCCGAAGTGAAGATTGTCTACAATTAACAGCGCGAAATTAAAATTGATATTAATTTGTTTATATATTAGATATATATATGAATATATGTGGGAAATCATCATACATTTTGGTAAAATGTTTTTTTTATCGTTTTTAGATAAGACAATATTTTTGGCGGATAATTATCGTTAAATCATCAAAACATTAATATCAAAATGAAAGATAAATTTAACCGGAGCTGACACTATAATTAAAATTTCATTATGCATTATCACATTTATTTACTCTATAATTAGCAATCAAGAAAAAGAAAAAATTAATTATTGACTGTTGAATTTTTTTATAATCTTATGGTCCTTTATTTAAAATAAATATTGTTTTTTTCTTTAAATGGTTCGACCCTTGTAGAAAAGGTAAAAAAAAAATTTATTTTCTCTGTAAATTAAATAATTTTTTATTTCAGTTTAATTTTATCTAAAATTATGTAATTAAAAGAAAAATAAAACATTTTTACTGACGAAGACGATGAAAACATATAAAGAAAAGACTAATAATTTATTTCTAATAAAGGATTTAAAGTCACAAAAAATTTAACATTCAATTTTATATCATCTCATGGTTCACAAAATAAAATCATTTTACATTATAATTAATTATGTACTATTAAGTAATTTTACTAAAATTTTAATTAATATAAAAGGTAAAAAAAAAACGTAACAACTTTTTTTCAACTGCAATCTATGCAATACAAATATAATATATATCTTGACAAAATAAATCGCATGTATAAAAATAGAGCAATGGCTTCTTATCACTAAAAATGTGTCTCTCACCTTTATTTCTAACATATCAGCAGTAGTAATACTTTCATATAACTGCGCTCTGAACACGTATGACACGTTGATAAAAAGAAAAAAAATAATTTCGCTACTAAATGAACTTTAAAAATTAAACTGACATGATTTCAATACTTTCCCATTTAGTTATAGAATTAAAATTTCTTTTCATTTTAATTTATGATTTTCAAATTTTTTATCGACTTACTTTTTATTTATTTAATAATTTTTTTTCATTTATTATTATTATTATTATTATTAAATATTATTAATTATTATTATTATTACCATAATTTGTTTAAATAATTGAATTAAATATAAATTTTGCCAGAATTAACTGAAATATATTTTTATAAATCGCAAGTAGAACGTTAGCAAATTAATAATGCACTAATTATTGTAAAATAATTATGAGCTACAATTATAATATTATAAATGTGAATTACGGTTAAATAATTTACATAAAGGAAGTATGAAATATTCAGTTTTTCAATAATTTCTTATAGTAAAGCATAAGAGCTGCTTATATATATACATATATTAATATTTTTAGAAAATTATTTTTATAAATTACTCGCTAAATATAGTTGAAAAATATATTTACATATATTTATATAAATAAATAAATATCCTAATAAGTATCACGTAATATTATAAATATTATATGAAAAATTCGTAATATTACTGTAATATTAAAATGTCTTCTTCAAGATAATATTACATGTAATATGGAGGTAATATTATTTCTTATAATTTGGTGTAATATTACAATGTGATATTGTGAGAGATTTTATTTTAAGAAAAATAAATTATGCTAATAAATTTGAATTAGTAGAAATTTTCACTAATTTTTAGTAAATTATTACTATTTGATATAGTAATATTTGTTTTTTCTTTTTTTGCTAAAGTTTTAGTGAAAAATGACTAAAAATTAGTAGAAATTTTTACTAATTTAAAAATAGTGGACAAATTTTCACTAATTCGAATATTTATTGAAGTTTTTGTTTCAAATTAAATTTTAAATAATAACTTTATAATTCTTATTGTGAATTTGTGCAGAAATTTCTAAATTTTTCTTTTATAGTTTTGTATATACGAGAATTCCTTTCTCACTATTTCCGTTATAATGTGAATAGAAATGACACGTTCACATTTATCTTTTTTGTAACTATAATAGCGCGCCTTTTGTGTAAAGCTAAGAATTTGTCAAATCAACACTTGACTATCAAATTATGCTTATTAATTTTATCAGATAATTGTATACCTCTATTTCAAGACTTCAATTATTTCCTATATACAATTTTACACATTTCTTCTTATTTTCACTTTATGATTCACGAACCTACATTGAAAAAAAAATTTATTATAATCCTTATCTTTGGTGGGTAGAAAACTAAAAAAAAATTATCTAGACAATATTTTTGTTTAGAAGAAACAAAAAAAACTCGCTTTTGAAAATATATCTATTGTTACGTATTTTTTTATTCATTCACTTAATTATCAAATTAATTAATTTATTATAATTAATCATTATTGATGTTAATTATATTATTTATATTTTTACCCATTATGATTAAATAATAACTATAGATTTTAGTTTGAATTGATTAAATATACGACTTCCACTGTATATAAATATGTGAATGAGTTCTCATTTTCTCAATGTTAATCACTCTCAACGAGTTTTACATTCACCTTTTTGCACATTTCGCAATTGTCAAGCTATACAAAAGCAAATACTACTAAAGTGTTGCCTTTTGAACGGATGAATCAAGCAACAGTTTATTTTTCTTAAATTAAATGTCGCGCTAAATAGTTTTATTGACAAAAGGACAGAAGTAACATTTCATGAAGAATAACAAAAAATTCTTTCATTTTTTTTACAAATTTATATTATATACATTAACAAATTTAGTTTATGTAAAATTTATATTATTTCATATTTTTAGGGTTTTGTGATCTAAGACCAAAAACCCTATAACGTTGGCATCTGTTTGTCCGTACATTCTACACCGGCGCCTCAATAACATTGCAGTAGATTTAATGTAGGTTCAATATTTATCTAAAGTAGGTTCTATATGAGGCATTTCATATGAATAGACGGGGTCATGTATAGGGTTTTTCTCAAAATTCGGTAAATTGTAGTGATAGTGGTGCTAAATAGGGTAATCGGTACAATGATTGGCCCCCCTAAGAAAATTTTTATGTTTGACTTACTGTCGAATTCACACCATATGTCAAAAAAATATTTGAGAAACACTAATCGCCCATAAATTTATTCTATTTTAAATATTAGTAATTAGAAAAAAATAGGAAAATTTTAAATAACAGATATGTTAAGAAAATAATGCAAATGTCAGAAAATACATTTATTGGCCTTAAAAACATAGTGATTGGCAGTTGCCAATAATTGTATCATTGGCCTCTCTGTAAGTTTTTAAATACAATGATTGGCCACCTTTTCTATTAACATGAAGTTATTAGAATTATATTTAAAAAATTTTTAATTTATTATATCTTTTTATTTTTTATTAATAAAAATTATTTATTTAATATATAATATCTCTTTGTACTTTTTACAGTACTCTGAATCGTGCTTTGTCTTTGGCATTTTTTAAACACTAAATAAATAAATTAGCTAAATAAAATCACTTTTTTGCATTCACATGAGGTAAACGTTTTTGTGACAGCAAATAAATATAACCTGTACTTTTTTGAAAGCAACAGAGGCGACACTGGTGGCAAAATAAAATGTTGAATTTTCAGTTATTGGCCCCTATCGTTGTACAATGATTGGCCGTGGCCAAAAATTGTAATTTAAGGTTATTTAACATTTTTACATAAACAGACTTATTAAAAACAAATATTTAAGTGTTGTAAAAAATGTTTGATAATATTTTACAATATTTTTGAAAACTACAGTCATTGGCCTCTTTAGCCACCATGGCCAATCATTGTATTTTCGTACAATTCAAAGAGGGTATTATTGGCCTCCCAATAAATTAAAAAAACGTTATATTTTTAAATAAAAAACTATTTTATCGTGTATTTGTAACCACTGCAAGTTTATATAAGAACAAATTTTCTTAAAAACATATTTTTACACTACAAAATTTCTAATCTTTTATTAGGGTACACTACTGATCACCATAGTATTCTTTGCTGTCAAACTTTGTTTTCAGAACACGTAAATAAATAATTAAATTTAAATTAATAATGAAGGACCAGATAATCCCGACTGAAATGATCGCAGCGTAATTGTGTGAAGTTTATTAAGCATAAATTGAAAAATGATTTGATGTTAGTTCTTTCTTATTATATTTATATTTCATCAAGACGGCCAATCATTGTAGGGTGGCCAATCATTGTACCGATTAGTACAAATTTTGAATTTGAAATTTTTAATATTTTTGGAGGTATTTACAATAACATTGAGAAATATTTTTTTGCTTTACTTATAACTTTTTCCCTATCTAAAAATAGAGAAAAATGTTAAGAATGTTTTTTACGCAGAAGATCTTAAACTTTTAGATAAAAATTATTTAAAAAAAAAATATTAATTTTTAAACAATTTGTTTAAAAAATAAAATTTTTTTATAACTTTTAAACATGTTCTCCCTCATTTAGAAGCGCGAAAAAAATCATGAATATTTTTTAAGTTATAATAAATCGATGGTTAAATTTTTGAGATGGCATTATTTTTTATTTTCGAGATATTAATTAACTAATAAAAATTAATAAAAAATTAAATATTTGAGAAACAAATAAAATTAGAATAATTTTAAAAAACACAATTTCAATTCTTATCGAAATCCACATCCAACAAGCCCTTTATGAACTATTTCGAAGAGATCCTCATGAGAAAGCTTTTCATTCGTGATAATTTTCAAATTTTTCAGAAGAAGGTTATATGGAATCATTTTCATCTATAAATAAAGTATATAAAGTTTACATTTTACCAATATTTATAAAATTGATCGCTATTTTTATGATGATATGAAATCATGATCATATGAAACAACTTGTTTTAAAAGTAGGTCCAATGTAAGTTCAATGTAGATCTAATGTAGGTTCAAGTTGGTTCAATTTATGCACTCTCTAAATCTGAAGTAGTATCACAGTAAAAACAAAATCTGAAACCGAATGTAAGCTTACTTTAATTTTTAACTTATTTTAAGCAAGAAACTTTATTTAATAATGAAAATTAGCTTAAAATAAGAGTTAGTGGTTCTCTTACTATAAATAAGCTTATAATTCGACTGATTTTTAATTCACTGGTCTTAAGTAAAAAAAAGACGACAGTGACTTTTTAAAAGTCTTTACTTGAGCTGGGTGTCAGTCCGCCGAGTCTTAAAGTGGTAGTTGTGACGTCACAGGCAAAACGTCTGTTGTGAAAACGCCATAGCGTACGCGTACAGTGAAGCGTGGTTGAGAAATGATTTTCTCGTGTTTTAATTTTGGTTTTATTCATTTATAATTCACAAGAATGGGTTTTTTTACTGGGTTTTTAATATCGAATATTCCAGCAAAGCACGCATATAAAAAGAATACCCTTATCTTACTATAAGTAAGATGTCATACGAGCTGAAATTTAGCTCTAAGCTTGTTGAAGAACTGAAATTCAGTTAGGTTTTAGACTATCATTTAGTCTTATGTTAAAAGAGGGCTGAAATTAAGATTCCTTACAGACTGTCTTTCAGCGTTAACCTGGTGTGATAATAATCCTAAATTATGACTTAAAAGCATATTAGAATTTTGATATATATATATATATATATTTATATTACTTATAACAATTTTTTCTAATTTATAAATTTGCATTATTTAAATGAAAATGACGAGGAACTTTTATATTTAAAAAAATCTTGTCATTTTCATTTTCAATTCTGCAAACTAAATTTAAAAAATAATAAGTTAGGAATTAACAGTTTAGAATAATTTAAGCTCTTCCAACAAGTTCCACACAGTTTTGTACTTTTGGTAATATTTAGCGACTTTTTTTCTAAATAGTATAGCTGAGACAAAGGTGAAAGATATGCGTGCTTTGCTGGAATATTCGATATTAAAAACCCAGTAAAAAAACCCATTCTTGTGAATTATAAATGAATAAAACCAAAATTAAAACACGAGAAAATCATTTCTCAACCACGCTTCACTGTACGCGTACGCTATGGCGTTTTCACAACAGACGTTTTGCCTGTGACGTCACAACTACCACTTTAAGACTCGGCGGACTGACACCCAGCTCAAGTAAAGACTTTTAAAAAGTCACTGTCGTCTTTTTTTTACTTAAGACCAGTGAATTAAAAATCAGTCGAATTATAAGCTTATTTATAGTAAGAGAACCACTAACTCTTATTTTAAGCTAATTTTCATTATTAAATAAAGTTTCTTGCTTAAAATAAGTTAAAAATTAAAGTAAGCTTACATTCGGTTTCAGTTTTTGTTTTTACTGTGTAGTAGTAGATCCATTATATGTTCAATGTTTGTCCAATGTAGGTTGAATTTTGGTTTAGAATAATTTGAATGTTTATAATTAGTTTTTAAACAACATTCACTTAAAATCTTTACAGTTAGAAATAAAATGAATATATTAAATTGTTATAAAGAAATACGCTCTCGGCGAATAAAAATCATTTTACGATCGTATCTATTTGTTGTCTATAAGTCAACGATCTGATAAATGGTGACAAATGTCCTTGAACTTTAAACCGTAATCAGAACTCAATAGTCATCTTCAATATAGAAGTTAATGTAAGGTGATCCAATTTTGTTTACTCATTTCCATTTAATTTTCCTTCTAAACAAGGAAACGTCAACAATTCTATTATCTTTATTAATAAAGTGCATATCAAATTCGTATACGCAGCAAAACATATTTTTTTTAAAAAACTAATTTTCTAAAAATGAATTTCAAATTTTGTATAATGAATATTTATGAATATATTGTTTTTTTAAAATATAATAAACTTGATGTTAAATTGAATTCCAATTGATTAAAAAATATTTTTTTTATACACGGAAAAAAATGAATTCGAGTATAGCAAACTGATTTTTTTCAGTCAAAATTTTCTACATAAAGCAACTACAAAAATTTACTAGAACAGCGAACAATTTTACTATATATGGCAGCGAAAAGTTTGCAACAACAGCAAAATAGTTTGCTGTTGCAGTGAAAAATTCGCTGCCACAGAAAACTTCTTCTATATATTGTATTCTACAATTCTATAATATAGTAGAAAGATCAATGTTCCCTGAAGTCATGAAAGAATAAATTTTTTAAGACTTTTGTGCACTGCAGAAACATACAATTTCTCTCAATGATCTTTCAATGGAACATCTGTAAGTTAATTGGTATTCTTTGCAATTTAGCAGAGTCATTCTTGTTCTAACGACAGGCACGAATGATTCAAAAGAAAGATACCAAAGCATTTTTAACGACAGCAAAAATTGTTTACAACCCGTTAAATTCTCTGGAAAAATTTGAAAAATTTTACGTTTTAAACGCGACAAAGCTAGAGGCATACAAATCTTGCTCGTTTTACTTGTCTCAAGCCTCGGATTATACGACTTTTTTCGACTAATTTTAATAAAATGCGATTTTTTCGACTTTTTTTTTTACATTTTTAAAAAAAAATTTTTAAACAAAATACGTTTTTTTTAGTTATCAATGCAGATCTTCTTCAGATCTTATTTATTTCAATTATTTAACAAATTTTTAACTAAAACTCTTGACTAAATTAATTATTTTTAATAATTTTAATGAAATTCTTCACAAATTCAATTATCGTAAACTATTTTTCAATTAAAATTTTTATGAAATTTAATAAATTGTTTATATGTAATTTTAAAAAAATTAGCAAATAAAGTTACCAAAAAAGTTTTCAAATTATTGTATTTTTGTCTGCAATTTCTAATAAATTTTTTAGTGAAATCATCAAAAAGTTTAAATTAAAAATCACTTGAAGTTCAATTAATTTCAAAATTCTAAATTGTAAATCTTTGAAAATTCAATTACTTTTAAAAAATTTTATCTAAAATTATTTAATAAATTATTTTTAGTTCTGTAAAATTTAATTATTTTTTAATTTAATTATTGTCTGAAAAATTATTTCTAAAAATTTCAACTTTAACTCTTTCAAAATTATTATTATTATTTAAAAAAAATTTTTATTTAAAAATCCGTAAAACTTGATTAATTATACCTATTGCTTGAAATATATATAACTCTGTTAAACACTTGTTTGTACTTTATTTTATGAAATTGATTTAAATTATTATTTTAAAAGCTATAATAAAAAAAAATAAATTTCAATTTAATCCAATTCTGTTTCATAGATTTGAATTTAATATAATCTATAAATAATATTTTGTTCTGGCAATGAGTTGTAACGACGTAGTTAAACGCCCCTTTAATTAACTACCATCTAAATTAATCCTCGACGCCATTTCTGGTGAGATCGCCTTACAGCAGTTATCGACTTAACATTAATGAACCTTCGTTTAAAATCGATGCTACTTGTCTATAAGGCTTTCAATTACAAATTCAAATTATTGTATTTCAATTAATTCATTTCATTTAATTACATTATTTGTCAAAAAAAAAAAAAAAAAAAAATCTTCAAACTCCAGTAACTTCAATTGCTGTTCAATTTTACTAACTGGTAAAATTAAAATTTAAAAAAATTTAATTATAAAAATAATAATTTAATGATAATTACATTAGTTATAAAAAAATTTAGGATTATTATTATTATTATTATTATTATTATTATTATTAATTATATTTACCAGTTAAAAAATTGAATTCAAATTGACTAAAAAATTAGGCAAAATAATGAAAATAAAAGTTTATGATATAAGTTGAATAATAAAAATTTCCCAAACTGAAATCTTGTAATGTGCAAATTTTGCGAAATTCTATGTAATTAAAATTAATAAGTACAGTGGAATTTACTCACGGTCCATTTCATTATTGAAAGACAAAAGGGGTTTCCTGGAATCTCGCTCTATGAGTAAAAATAATGAATTAATTATAGGCTTAGAGAATTTCTGACATAATCATAATGTAATATATCAAGTTGTGATAAAAATGATAAATGTCTTCCCAAGTATATTTTACTAATGATGAACATATCTTAATTATAAATATAAGGAAAAACATATATCATATAAAATTACCAAAAAAAAAAAAAAAATTACTCGAACTAAATTAATTTTTCATCAAGAAACAATAAATTATACTGTTTCATGGTTTTTTCTTTAAATAAATAAATTTAATGATGGTAATTAAATAATTAAATAAATTCATAATTAATAATTATAATACAATTATTTAATAATTTATTAATTAGGTAAATGACTAGTATAATTAAATAACAATTAATTCAAATATAGAGAGAAATATACATCAAATGATAATAATGACAACAACAAAATTTCAAAAAGAAAAAATATTTTTTGATAATTTTTTTTTTTATTTTTAACAAATATCTGGTAATATTGTGGAGTTTTGAAATTAAAACAACATTATTGGAGGGTCTTAAAAGGTTTTGGATTATGAAAGGCTTCTGTTAAATATGGCTTGGCAATGGAATCGACAAACGGTCAAGGTCATAAAATGTTACTATTCTTTGAAAATATATATAATACACCCTCGACGCATGTAATGTTCGAAACGCTGGAACAATACTTGATCACGATTCTATAATAGAAATCTCAATAAAAAAAAATGTTTAGCCTTGAATGAGACATATCTTTCTCAATAAAAATCATTTCAAATTTTACCGAGTGAAAGTCAATATTACTGAAATAGTCGTAAACTAAAATTATCATTATTATCATCATTTAATTTCATCTCTGAAATATATATATATATATATATATATATATATATACAATATGCATTATAATTATTTGGAAATTGAGATTTATTAATAAAATTCTCAAATTAATTTATTAATTAATTAAATATTTATTTACATATATTTCAAATCAATTTGATTCAAATAAAGATATATTATAAGATTTTTAATTTTCTGGAAAATTTAAAAAAATTTGATTTTATTGCAATACTTAATTAAAAATTAATTTAGAAAAAATATTTTATTAATGTTTTATCATTATAAAAATAATTTTTTTCTATATTATGCATATTAGATAAGATTAATAATATTATTAAAGATTAAAAAAAATTTTTTACTTAAAAAAGTAATAAATTAAAAAAGTTTGTATTTATATATTACCTAACATTTTTATAATACAACTTTTGATAATCAGGAAATTTAAATAAATTTTGCATATGTATATGTACGTATATAAATGAAAATTCAAGATTTTTTATTTTTCTTAGAATTTTACAATCTTTTTTTTTTTAAACTTGTTGAAAAACTACAATTATTTTCTTGAATATAATAAACTTTTTATGTAGATAAACTTTGTATGTATTTAAATGAAGATAATGTTTATTTATCCGTCAAGATAAAAAAAAAGTTATATAGGCAATCTTTTTTTTCTATATTTTTAATAAAAAATAACGCATTTTTATATCAAAATCACGATATGTTCACGCAGGTCAGGAAAAACTTGAAAATCACGAGAAAATTTATGGTATTTTCCGGTCAAGGAAAGTCGTATAGAAAGTCAAGGATTTTCCCTCAGAGAGAGAGAAAGAGAGAACTCTCAAAGATTTTCTCTGAATTCAAAGTTTAAATATAAGACAGAGATTTAAATCTGAATAAAAACTTTGGCAAATATTTATAACTATAACATCTGGATTTTAAAATAACATTGAAGAAATTCAATTATAAATTATAATTGTTAATTCTATTGTGGAATTATTAATAATTAGATGAAATATTATACCAATATTGATTTATTTATTTTATTACTAAATTTATATATTTGCACTAAATCAATGAACCGAATATTAATTAAATAATTCACAATTATATATTCTAGAACAGAATATTAGAAAAATTTTCCTACCGATTGGAAAATGTTGAACTTGCTATAAATAAATTTTTTTTTTTTTTTAATGGATCCCAAAACAAAGGGAGAAATGTAGAATATATTAAAACTGAACTTTTAACTTCCACTTTTAACAAGTTGGACTTTACCTTTCACTGAGTGATTGCGAAGGTTCTCCTTGGCAAGGCCAGTCACCTGTCTCAACGAAGATCGAGGAAGTTGTATCCACACGGGAGTCACATTCCATGAAAGTCGTGCAAAGCCTTTTAATCAGAGAAAATTTCTAAACCCGGAAAAAGTTCATTTACCCATCATGCAAGTTCGCGAGAAAAAATTATATATATATATCAAGCGTGGGTACTTGTTGAGTGTTAAAATGCACCAATTGCGCACGTATTACATAGCATATGCTATATACCGTCATACATAATTTGCTCTTATTTTCTTTCACTATACTACATATATATATATAAACAACTTTAAGAAATGCTCAATTATCATATAGTCGCGGTCCACTGTAATTGGACAAATCGACAAAACAATGAAAAATTTAAAACCATCCAAAAATCCCAAGTTAATCAAACCAAAAGGTAATTCAAGTTCTATTATAAGTTAAAAATAAATATTAATTTTTTTAATCGAAAACTAACTTTTACTAAAAATTTAGAAATTCAAAAATAATTAAAGTTTATATACTGAAAAAAAAAATTTTTTGATTCAAAATAATCGGTTAATTGATTATTCTGCCGTGCAAAACTTAAATACTGTGTAACTTGTTTTTTTGTTTAGGTTTTGTTGCCCATTATTATTTTTTAGACGAATTTGCATTTTTCGAATTAAAATTTGTCAGAATTTCTTTTTATACAAATTTTTAATTAACAAAAATTTTAGCTACCGAATTTTTGTTTGACAAAATTTTTATTCTATAATCATTTTCTTTACATATGACATTTTATTTGGAAGAATTTTAATCTAAGCGAATTTTAATTTAGCAAAATTTACATTCAATCGAATTTTATATGTGATTCGAATTTTTAAATGAAAGCAATTTATCGAATTTTAATTTTTACGAATTTTTTAATAGATAGAATTCTTAAGACGCCAAATTTTCATTTTTCCGAAATCGCTAATGGTCGAACAAACAATTGATAGAAAGATTTAGGCGCAATTTTTTTTTTTTTAATTTTTTTATTTAAAATATAGAATATAAAATATAAGAATTGTGCCAAACAAAAATTCGTTATCTAAAAATTTTGTTAAATAAAAATTTGTTTAAAAAAAAAATTCTGTCTAAACACTAATTCGAAAAATGAAATTTCTTTTAAAAAAAGTTATTATTTCTAATAAAATTCTTTAAAATGAAAATTCTAATTAATTATTTTTATGGGATAATCATGTGACCCGTTAAAAAGAGTTAAAATTCTGTCTGGCTGAAACTGTCTTTCACTCCCTAACATCAAAATATAAGAAACCGAAATTACAAAAGCATAGATCGTATTTCACTATTCTGATACCAGAATAATTAAAAAAAATTTATAACTTTTTGTCTGATTAAAATTAACTTCAACTATACTGATATAAAATTAAAAAATCATAAAAATATTCTGTCTGAATAAAAATCACGTTAACTATTGACATTTCAATTATAAAAAATTTTCAGAAACTTTGGTCTGTCTTAATTAAAAATTTTTTTTAATTAATTAATTTGATACCATAGTAAATTAAAACCCTGTCCTACTTTAACAGACTTTTTCCATTATTAAAAAGTTAATAAGAATTTATAAGTCTGATTATCAAAAAATATAAACAGATTTTGTTCAAGACTTTCTATTGTTTATAAAAAAATGTAAATATTTATTGAAATTTCATAAAATAAACAGTTGATTTAAAAAGTATCAAATTGATATCAAAATTATCGGATTGATATGAAAATTTGGATCAATTTGATACTTTAAAGTTAACTGTATAATTAGAAAAAGTTATTTACTATACCTCCAATAAAATCAAATAAAGTAGATCTGAACAAATTTATTTAGGTCACACGTTACTTGCAGTTTATAAATCCTTGCTCACGATTTACTTAGTTTAGTTACTTATTTTTAAAAAATTAAGTTATTTTAAAAAATTTTTTCGAAATACTTTGAAACTTGTTAATTGAACAATTTTTTTTAATTCATTGAATTTACTTAAAACTTGTTACTCTGAGGTTTACGGGGTCATTAATTACAAATTTATTATCAGATTTATAATCAGCGACAGTGAAAACCCGCCATATTGGATTCATCATTTTGAATTTTGTCAATCTAATGTCAGATTCTTAATCAGCGAGTTTAAAAATTATAGGAACATAACTGCGGCTTTCTTTTCTTAAATGTCGAGTTTAATTTATTATTATTAATTATTATCATTAATTTATTTTTTAATTGAATAAGGCAATAGTTTATAATAAAATTGTGATGTTAAAAAAGTAGGATTTATAAAATTAAATGAATGACATTTCAATCAATTTCAAAAATAAAAATGATAAATTAAATTCATTCTTGAATAATTTCAAAAGTAAAAATCAATTAAATTGAAAAGAAATCATATTTAAATTAAATTGAAATTAAATTAAAATCTAAAGAAAATTCATTATTGGAAAATTTTAACAAATAATTAATTTTGAGATATCATTCATAAATGAGAAATAAAATTTTACCAGAGAATTCCAAAATTAATAGAATCAAAATGGTTGTTGGCAAGGAATTTCCAATAGAGATTTTCAAACAATTCCTTGTTTTTATTAAATTAATTTCCTTATTTTCTTCTTTATTAATTATATTATATTTCCTTTTTAAAATATTTATTATATATTTTCTCCAATTATTATATTTAGATTCCAAAATCAAATGAAATTAAATGATAGAAATAAAAAGCGTCTAGCTTACACGAAATCACATTAAAGAATGATTAAAGAAAACGTTGTTTGTTTTCTCCTAGTCCTAGGAGATTTTCGTTGCCAACCAAAAAAAAATGAATATCTAAAAAGAATAAAAAGATTGGGACAAAAAAAATTAATTCGACGATCGGTAAAAAGGTTTTCTCATGAAACTTGATGCCAATTGGTCCACATTAAAAAGGTGCGAAAATTCAAATTCGATAATATATGTTGTTGACAAAAATTGTTTTCTTGAATAATAATAATACTTCTTCTTGATTAACGATTTTAATACGTTAATTCGACGCAAGATAATAAATCTTTATAATTCTTCTCCAATATAAACATCAATGAATTCGGAATTAATATTGAAATTTACAAAGACGATGACACTCAGGTAAAAATCTTCAAACTTCAAATTGACATAAATCCAAAAGATCGCAAATATTTCATATGGGTTTTGGCTAACCCGCAGCAATAGAAGTTTTAAATAGTTGTAATTTAAAAATATAAAGAAGCCTTCCAAAAATCAATAATAATCTTATGTGTTTCGCCAAGAAACGAAGTCAATGATATTCTCAGGGTGATATTTGCATAAAACATGAAAATACTTGGCATCTCTTAATTATCCAATTAATAGGTACATCGGAAGTAAATATTCAAGAATCCAAATTTTCGATAATAAACTTCAAAAATATCCAATTATTGTTGACATCAAAATTGAGGTTAGGTTGACCAATACAAAATATATCCAATATAATTAATTTTCTCAAAGTTTTCTTAAATCTTAATATTTATCTTAATTTCTTGTTTCAGTTGAATGTTGGCTCAAAAGTACATAAATAAAAAAGGGATTACAAACATTAATTCTTAATATTAAATTATTATTAAATAAGATTTTTCCATTTCTCGAATCTATAATGTGATTTCGTCTAGTAAATTTTTATATTGAAATATCTTTTTCGGGAATAATGAAGAAAAGTTAATTAATATATTGAAAACAAAATAAACTTTTGTGATTTTAAATTTTATAACGTCACAACTTTTACTACTGATACGAAAATCATAATTATTTAAATAACGTCTTACTTTACTAAACACTGAGTTTTATTATTGATAATAAATTTAGAAATTTTCGAGTCTATTTTTTATCTACATTACCTGAATATATAAAAAAAAATTTGAAAAATTTGAAAATTTATAAACATACTTTTATTTTTATCACTGAACTAATAATTTTATTTTATTTTAATATTTTTTTAAATTCTAGCAATATCAATATAATTTTATTCAACTTAACATATTTTTATAATAATGATAAATATTATTATTATTATTGTTATTAGAAATAATGTCTTTTTATAATATAAAAATTATCGTGGAATAATAACAATTATGATAATAAACATAATTAAAAAAATTAAAAAGTAATAAAAACAGTAAGGAAACGATAAATAAAAAAGTGAAACTGTTATGTGAAAAGTAGAAATTTTAACCCGCAGACATTGATATCCGTTAATTAGCAATCGACTAAAATTGTTAACAATTATCAGCTTGAAGTAGGCTATGTTGTATTTAAATATATAGGTATACATTTTGACGACGAAGAAAATGAGTCGTGTACGATAATATTCTTTTTTTAAAAGTACATACTTAAATTTTTAAAAATAGAAATATATTTTTATACAAAATCTTAGGTTATTAAAATTGTTATTATTATTATTATTATTATTATCTGAGTTATAAATAGAATGATTGTACATTTATATATTAATCAAGTGGTATATTTATCTCTTTTATCTGCATCTTTAATTCTAATAAGATGCTACTTCGTTGACCTTTTCTTACATAGTTCATACATATAGATTTGAAAGTAAATAGATACTTTCCTATTTTTTTTCTAATTTTTCTTAATAAATTAATTTTTTTTTCATTCAATTTTATTTTCTTCGTTTTCCTGATATTCCTGACCTTTCCTCATATATATATATATAGTTTTCCTTAAATTTAAATGGATATATACTTATAAAAGTAATATAAAATAATGATAAAAAAAAAATTTCCACTTTTTTTTAATTTATTACATAATAGAATATAAACTATACTTTTCTTGTTAATTGGCAATATTGACGGATAATTTTTCTTAGTTACATTGACAATATAATATACTGTACAAAGATAATTTCCGGTGAAACTTGATTCTATGTAATAAACTTTTTTTTTATTTTTCTTCAGGAACAATGTTAACGTTGAGGGTGCAACTCACAAGCAGGTAGTAGACCTGATAAAGTCTGGAGGCGACGTTTTGACCTTAACTGTGATCTCAGTAACACCACAGGAAGCAGAGAGATTGGAACCATGCGAGGATATAAGGTACACGTTTCCTCTTTTAAAGAAGATCCTGTTACGTTTATTTGCAAATCAACTTTAGTAGACTTTCTAATTCAATTACATATAAATGCAGCACTCTCGTAAAAGAGTAAAGGATTTTTAAGTTTTATAATTTTTTTTTTTTAAAAAAACATTGAAACTGAAGCTCTAGCCACTGCTTTCTATGTAGCGTCAACTTTATTAAATTATAGTAATCTAAATTTTATAGAAACGCATGAATATGTTCTAAAAATCATTAGTTAGAAATTTCATTTTATAGAATTTCATTTTGTCATAATTATTTTTGAACCGAATTTTTATTTGTTCGAATTAATATTTTCCAGAATTTTCATCAAATCGATTTTCTATATTACAGAATTTTTATATAATCGAAAATTAATTTCACAGAATTTTTATTTGTTCGAATTTTTATTTGTCAGAATTTTTATTTAATATAATAGGCAAATTTAAAGAAATTTTACTGGGTAGAATTTCATTGTATAGAATTTTCTTTCATATAAATTTCCATTTGTTCAAATTATTATTTGATATAATTTCTATATAATCGATTTTCCTAATAGTTTTACTTAACCAAAAAATTATTTAACAGAATTTCTAATTGATAGAATTTTCATTTCTCGAAAATTGAAAATGTCCAAACAAACAATCGACAGAAAGATTTTGGCGCAATTTTTAAAATCAACCAATCAAAAATTATCCATAAAATTGTGATTGGTTGATTTTAAAAATCGCGCCGAAATCTTTCTGTCGATTGTTTGTTCGGCCATTTGCAAATTCGGACAAATGAAAATTCTATCAATTAGAAATTCTGTTAAATGATTTTTCCATTCTGTAGCATAAAAAATCGGTTATATGAAAATTATATCAAATAATAATTCGAACAAATGAAAATTCTATACAATGAAATTCGAACAAATAAAAATTCTGTGAAATGAATTTTTGGTTATATAAAAATTCTGTAATATATAGAAAATCGATTTGATGAAAATTCTGCAAAATACTAATTTGAACAAATAAAAATTCAGTTCAAAAATAATTATGACAAAATGAAATTCTATAAAATGAAAATTCTAACTAATGATTTTTAGAACATATTCATGCGTCACAATTTATTTGATTCTAATAAACAGTTACTTGATTATTATCAAATAAATATTTACTTGAACCAAATAATTTTTATTTCAATTAAATAAATTGTATTTAAACCAATAATTCCTGTATTTGAAACAAATACCATTTTATTGACTAAAATAATAATTAAATAAATATTTATTTGATAATAGTCAAGTAAGCGTGATTTAATAATTTTATATAATTAATTAAATTATAACAAAGTAACTTTATTGAAATAATACAAAAAGTTTTTATTATTTTATGATAAATTTTGTGTATTTATTATTTTTTCTTTTTTCGATCGATATTCTTTTTAATAAATTATTGTTGGACGTTAAAGAATTTTTTATGTAAAAATTATTATTATTACTATTATTATGTGCACAAAAAGTTATATAAAAAAAAAATTTATTTCCAGTTATGCTTCGGTTGACTACAGTGAGAAAAGATCTTTACCAATTAGTGTACCGGATTACCATGTTCGCGAAAGAAAACATGAGCGGTATGTCGTTTTTAATGTTCACATGGCAGGACGTCATTTGTGCTCTCGTCGTTATCGGGAATTTGCCGCACTCCATATGGCCTTGAAGAAGGAATTTATTGGGTTCAACTTCCCAAAATTACCCGGAAAATGGCCTTTTCAGTGAGTTGATAAATTTTTTTTGTTTATTATCGCATTCTTTGCGAAAAATCATTATTTGAATAAACCATAAGGTAAAAAATTAACTTTAAAAAACACTCTTGGTATTTTCAGTGTAAAAAAGAAATTTTTTTTTTCATAGAAAAATTACGTCGGTGAAATTCACAACGTTTATGATCAACGATTGAAAAAAAAAAATAATTTTTTACTCAAAAAATAATAACTAATTTTTTGCCAACAAATTTTATTTCAAAAAATTATTGATCAAGAAACGTTGCAAACAATTGTTTAGATCAAAAATAATAATAATTTGCATAGAAAAATATTTTTTCTTCTCAATCGTTGATCATAAACGTTGTAAACTTCACCGATGTTAAAAATTTAGAAATTTTTGTAAAGTTAATATAAAATTTTTAAAACACAATCTCTGAATAGAAAAGATTTTTTTTGTCTTAAATACAAAAGAAATTAATACCATTGTATTTTGAGAGTCGTAATTATTTCTGGAAATTTAAAACTGTTATATCCAGGGACTGTCTCGGACACGAAATGTTGTTGAATTTTAAGAAAGTGTCCGTGTAGTGTCGCGACTCGACACGTTTGAAAACAATTAAAAGTATCGTGGCGAGACCCGACACTTTTAAAACTTTTCAAACGTATCGTGGCACGACCCGACACAGTTAAGAAATTCATAATTGTATCGTGGCGAAGCACGATACGTTTAGAAATTTGTAATCGTATCGTGGCAGGACTGGACACGTTTACGAATTTCCAAAAAGTATCGTGGCGCGACTAGACACATTAACAATTTGAGAATCGTATCGTATCATGACTTGCCACGACACGATAATTCTGCATAAATATGTCGTGTCGCATGAAAAAAAATTGTTCAATTAATTTAAACTTATCTATTATGTATTATCTATTATAATATAGTATATATGGAATAATAATAATACTAATAATAATATCGAATTATATTATATTATATTATATTATATTATATTATATTATATTATATTATATTATATTATATTATATTATATTATATTATATTATATTATATTATATTATATTATATTATATTATATTATATTATATTATATTATAATATTATAATTATTACAATATTATATTATATTATATTATTTCCACGAATTTCTGTTTTCATCCTATACTGTTTATTTTCATGTATTTCTTTTTGTATTATCAACAACTTATTGTCTAGTATGTAAACAAACCACACTTAAAATTAAAAATAATTTTGTTCAATAAACTTAATAGATTAATTTAATTTATTAACATTTTAATATTATTCAATATCAGTTTTTTAAAATTCAAAATGGCGGATCCAATATACCGAATCAAAATAACTAAAAATGGGCAAATTCGTCTAAACCATGTTACCCAGGGGTTAATTAATATTAAAAATAGGAAAAGAACTAGGCGCAATTGCGCCTACATCTAGGGTTTCGTGGCGCTTTAAATTTTAATGTCAACTACTGGGACATGTCAACTATAGGGACATGTCAACTATATGGACATGTCAACTATATGGACATGTCAACTATTGGGACATGTCAACTATTGGGACATGTCAATTACTGAGACAGGTCAACTACTGGGACATGTCAATTATAGGGGCATGTTAACTAATGGGACATGTAATGTCCATTCATGTAATGTCCATTCGGGAAAATGTCCATTCAGTAAATGGAGATTTGGGATCTGTGGGCCCCAACATTTGAATTTGGGAGCTATGGTGCCCCAAAATTTGAATTTGGGATCTGTGGTGCCCCAAAATTCGAATTTGGAAGCTATGTTTGCCCAAAATTTGAATTTGGGATCTGTGTTGCCCCAAAAGGTTAATTTGGGATCTGTGGTGCCCCAAAAGTTTAATTTGGGATCTGTGGGGCCCCAAAATTTTAATTTGGGATCTGTGGTGCCCCAAAATTTTAATTTGGGATCTGTGCCCTAAAATTTGATTTTGGGAGCTGTGGTGCCCCAAAATATACTACGGACAGACAGACGCCAAAGTGAAACTATAAGGCTTTCGGCCATGGGCCACGAAACCCTAAAAAACTGATGTTACATTTGTAATCAGCGACCCTGAAAACCCCTCAGTAACCGGTTTCAATCCAATCCGATTAATTTTTTATTTTGTCGTCCGCCATATTGGATCCGCCATTTTAAATTTTAAAAAATTTTTGTCACAATTCGTAATCAATGACCCTGAAAACCCCCGAGTAATAGGTTTTTAATACAATCCAATTAATTTTTTATTTTGTCTTCCGCCATATTGGATCCGCCATTTTGAACTTTGAAAAACTGATGTCAGATTCGTAATCAGCGACCCCGAAAACCCCTGGGTAACATGGTTTAGACGAATTTGCCCATTTTTAGTTATTTTGATTCGGTATATTGGATCCGCCATTTTGAATTTTAAAAAACTGATATTGAATTCGTAATCAAGTCTTACATTTTTTTCAATTCTTTAAATCATAATAATATTAAAATGTTAATAAATTAAATTAATCTATTAAGTTTATTGAACAAAATTGTTTTTAATTTTAAGTGTGGTTTGTTTACATACTAGACAATAAGTTGTTGATAATACAAAAAGAAATACGTGAAAATAAACAGTATAGGATGAAAACAGAAATTCGTGGAAATAATATAATATAATATAATATAATATTGTAATAATTATAATATAATATAATATAATATAATATAATATAATATAATATAATATAATATAATATAATATAATATAATATAATATAATATAATATAATATAATATAATATAATATAATATAATATAATATAATATAATATAATATAATATAATATAATATAATATAATATAATATAATATAATATAATATAATATAATATAATATAATATAATATAATATAATATAATATAATATAATATAATATAATATAATATAATATAATATAATATAATATAATATAATATAATATAATATAATATAATATAATATAATATAATATAATATAATATAATATAATATAATATAATATAATATAATATAATATAATATAATATAATATAAATTTAATATAATATAATATAAATTTAATATAAATTTAATAATTTACATTTGATATATATTTAATCTATATCTATTTTATTTTAATTTTATTTCTTGAAATGTTATTGAAGGATTAATAAACTTTCAAGATGTTGATCAACAAGTTTCATTGTATGCGACACGAAATTCATAATTATTTTTGTATTGTGTCGTGTAGTTCAGCCCCACGATACGATTCTCAAATTGTTAATGTGTCTAGTCGCGCCACGATACTTTTGGAAATTCGTAAACGTGTCCAGTCCTGCCACGATACGATTACAAATTTCTAAACGTATCGTGCTTCGCCACGATACAATTATGAATTTCTTAACTGTGTCGGGTCGTGCCACGATACGTTTGAAAAGTTTTAAAAGTGTCGGGTCTCGCCACGATACTTTTAATTGTTTTCAAACGTGTCGAGTCGCGACACTACACGGACACGACACAAATATTTCGAGACAGTCCCTGGTTATATCTAAGAAATTGTACATATCTTCTTTGAGTATTTTAAGGACCAATTAAATGTACAAACGGAAGGAAAGAGTTAATTAAAGTATTTGATCCGGCATCACTTTTCAGTTTAGTACTTTTTATTGAACGATTTTTCTTCAAGTTTCTATTTGAAAATAATCTTAGACCTATATAACAATATTGCCATATTGTAGATAAAATGTTAAATTCAAATTTCAAAGAAATAAAATGAAATATGAAAATTAAAAAAAAATAATATTATGTAAAAATTTTTTAAACTGATAAAACAATACATGTAAAAATTTGTTTAGACGTAAAATAATATCTATATTTTAAAAAACCGATGAAATGTAAAAAGTTTTAAGAAAAAAAAAAAAAATTACTGTTTTAAATCATCCAAACCAGGAAAAAATCGCGAGTAATATTTTTAAACAGATAAAAGAATAAAGTGAGATAATAAAAGTTTCAAGCAGATAGAATATGATTTTTCAAGCAGTTAAAAACAAATTGGTTGTCTTTTCCATATACTGAATCGACAGTTTATTTAGTTTGAAACTCGATTCAAATCTATATTTATAATACCTATTAATTCCGAATATAAAAGATTCATCATTCGTATCCTATCACAACTTTTCATTATTCGAGAGAAAATTGCCAATACTTCCGTTATATATATATATATAGCTCAATAACGAACTAAATCAAACTCAATTATAAAATATTTGTTTTCAAATGTTTAATTAACTTTTTCTCAATATTATCTGCTGTATTAATCAAAGATGATAGTCTTATAATTAATTTTTCATTTTATGATTATTTTCAAATTATTAAGTAATTCTTAATTATATGAATTTCCTATAAAAATCAATGGTTAGAATTTATTTATTTTAAAGAATTTAATTAAATATTATAGTTTAGAGGAATTTTCGATTTACAGAATTTTCTTTGTTTTACCAAACTTTTTATTTAAAAAATTCTAATTTAACCAAATATTAATTTAGCAGAATTCATTCATTCGTTTGTTCGAATTTTTATTTGATAGAATTTTTAAAACGTCGAATTTTAAAATTAACCAATCAGAAATTATCAAGAAAATTGTGATTGGTTAATTTTAAAATTTGCGCCGCAATCTTTCTGTCAAACAATTCGAGCAAATAAAATATTGAACAAATGAAGATTCGGTGAATTGAAAATTCTGACATTTAAAAATTCGAATCATTTTCAAAATTATGCTAAATTAATGTTTCTTTAAATTAAAATTTTTTAAATAAAAAGTTTGGTAAAGAAAAATTTTGTAAAATAATTATACTGACAAAGCAAAAAAAATTTGTTCAAAAAGAAATCCTGTCAAATTTATTTTATTTGAAAAATGAAAATTCGTCTAAAAAATAATTATTATATAATTTGTAAATTAAAAAAATGGATATTTTTCAGATTAAGCGAACAACAATTAGATGCAAGAAGACGAGGATTGGAACAGTATTTAGAAAAAGTTTGTGCAGTTAGGGTCATTGCTGAAAGTGATGCAATGCAGGAATTTCTTACGGATAGATTAGAAGAGGATGGCGATCAAGGACCGGCAGTGGATTTAAAAATTTTACTTCCTGATCGTGAAGTTGTCACCGTTACTGTTGCTAAAGCTTCACCTGTAAAAGATGTTTACGATGCTGTTTGTTGCCGAGTTGGATTAGACGCAGAGACTGCAAAATACTTTTATCTTTTCGAAATCGTTGAATATAATTTCGGTACTTAAATTTTCATTATTTTATGATTTTTCAAAACAATTGATCATAAAAATTACACTAATTTAAATCTTATTGTTTATTTAAAATTAACTATAATCACTGATACGAAAATTACAAGAACCTAGAAAATCTCTGTTTTAATAAAACTCACGTTTTCCATTATAACTTCAATATTTGCAAAAATTTAAGAACCTTTTATTTATCTGAAAATGGCTTTTACCATACTGATATTAAAATATTGCAAAAATTTTAAATCTTGCCTGACCGTATTAACAAGAATTTAAAAATTTGAATAAACACTCAACTTTTACTTTGTCGGCGAAGTTCACAACGTTTATGATCATCGATTTAGAAGAAAAAATATTTTTCTATATAAATTATTGTAATTTTTTATTTGAAAAAATTTATACGACGTTTTTAGATCAACAAATTAAAAGAAAAATTTTTATGCAAAAAATTTTATTTTTTGTTAAAATATTTTTTAATTTTTAATCGTTGATCATGAATATTGTGAAATTCGCTGACGTCTTTTAGTAATTGTATTAAAATTTTTAAAAATTTATAACACTGACTGTAATTGATTCTTTTTATTAGAATTTGGAAATATGACTAATATTAAAATTCCAAATATTCGAAATTTGTTGTCTGACTAAGACTGTACTTTACTACTGACATTAAAATTTGTTTTCGTCTTTCATATATAACAAATTACACATTTTATTTTTATGACAATAATGTCATTTACGAATTTTGTTTTAATAAGATAAAAGTTTCATAAAAAATAAAAATAATAAAAAAATAAAATAAAATTCAAGAAAATAAAGGTTCAAAAAGGATAAGCAACAAATTTGATTAAATTTAATCGAAAATTAATTCAATGCCAAAATTAAAATCTTTGACGAAGACAAATATTGAATTTTAAAAACAAGTATAAATTTAGTAATATGTAAATAAATTTTACTTTCAGAGAGAAAATTACAACCACATGAACATCCACACACTTTGTATATTCAAAATTATTCAACGGCAAGTGCAACTTGTCTATGTATAAGAAGATGGCTCTTCAATATTTCGAGACCCCTCAGCGAACAAGCTTTGACGTGGATATTTTGGCAAACTGTCGACGAAGTTAATAGGGGACATATTTCTGCAGGCGAGAGACTCTATCAACTTAAAGCTTTGCAAGATGCTTCTAGAAAACATGAGGTAAAATTCATAAAAATTTAATTTTATAATAAAATTAAATTCAATTATTTTTGTTTTTTTTTTTTTTAAGTAAAAAGAAAAATAATTTTTTGTTATTGTGCAAATTTTTTTTCAACTATTTAAAATTCATTGAAATTTATTTAATTCTGATTGTAAATTAAATTAAATTAATTCTCAACTAATTTTTGTTTTCTTTTTAGTATCTGAAATTAGCTCGTGAATTAAGTGGCTATGGTGATATCGTTTTTCCTCATTGTGCTTGTGATTCGAGAAAAGAGGGTCACGTAGTTGCGGCAGTTGGAACTGCGTCATTTAAATTGCACGCAGCAAAAGAAGACGGCACCTTAGAATCGCAAGTGGTCGAATTTCAATGGAATACCATTACTCGATGGGAAACCGATGAGGAGGGAATGGCTTTTTGCTTCCAATATACAAGGTCCGATAATCGTCCACCTCGTTGGCTCAAAGTCTTCACACCCTATGTAAGATAATTTTTCATAATAATTTAAATTTAATTAATCATTTATTAATTTAAACTATTTTTTAAATCTTTTTCGTTTCAAATTTTCTGTTTTTTTTTTAAAAAAAACTTTTTAATTAATATTTTGACAACTATTTTCGCAGTTTACGTTCCTGGCAGATTGTTTTGATCGAATATCTGAGGAGGGAAAATGGGATGATTCGGGCGAATGACGAAATGCAAAAAAATAAGTATATGTTTCTTAATATTTCTTTATTTGCAAATTCCTCATATGTGTGCATTGTGTTTGCATACAATTATACCGATACTCTTCAATATATACAGTATAATTTTACATTTATTATCGACTCAAAGATCTGAGGCAAGAATATAATTGTTAGAAAAATTATAAATAGCAGTTATAATATTATAGAAACTTTTATCAATATTGAGATTAAAGTTTTCATGAATTTTCAAATTATAAACCAGTTGAACATCGCAAAAAATATTATTTTAATATGAATGCGTTAGTTAAATTTTTCGTTATAGATGCACTTTATTTTAATATATAATTATTATTATTATTATTATTATTATTATAAATATGCAAAGCAGTCTTTCGTTCCCGAAAAAATAATAATTATTATAATGGGAAAACAATTTAAAGTATTCTATACGTAAAAGAAAAAAAAGGCACAATAAATACATAGTCGCCTATTATAATCATAATTCACTTGGCCTACTAAAAAAAAAAAAACCGTAAATTAATTTCTTCTTTCTTAAAGCAATAAGAAAATGAAGGTATTTCCTTGTTAGCATTTTTTCACATATATTTTTTAGAAACGATAAAAAGAATTACCTATTATTATTTACATAGGTGAGCCATGAATCATTCTGCTATCCAACTTAAATATTTATTATCTTTTGTTTTCAATTTATATTTAATAATTTATTTTAATTTCATTTGTTAACCTTTGTCATTTTCTTACTAATTTTGTAACTCATCATAGATGAATTTTTTTTTTCAAGTAGTGTACAAATTAATTTATATACAATATTGTTACTTAACGATTTTTCCGTATGTATACATATATATTTATATGTAAAAATTGAATCAAATCTAAAGGAGATAATTTAAAATAAAATAAATAATTTTATAATTGTGCCATATAAGACTGTTAATATTTATCAACGAAATATTACAATTTCTTTTTAAATAACATTCTGTCAATATTACTAAAAAGTGAAACTAAAAATAAAATTTTTTCCTTTTTGGTTAATAAGTGCCATGATCAAAAAATTTCTTTTAACTCAATTATTTTTTAAAACTTAAAATACAAAGTCAGTTTTATTAAATTTTGTAAAAAAAACAGTTCGGACAGCAGAATGATAAAAATTTGGTATTAGTATTTTATTATACTGTTTATTATATATTTCACAAATATATAAATACACAGTACTAGCAAAAAAAAAAAAAAAAAAATTGCCTGCTCATAATTATTACGATAATTACTTAGGTCCTCTTAATTAAAAAGAAGATATATTGTCCAAATTTTTTTTTAAATTATAAATTATTTTGAAATATTAAATTGATTTTATTTATATTAATTGACTGAAAATTATTTAAAATTTATATAATTTTATTAAATAAATCGATTATTAAAATCGTTAAATAAAACTCTTATTTACTAAATTCTTATATATATATATATATATATATATATATATATATATATAAAGAGATTTGAGAAAAAGAAGTTATATGAAAAAATAAATTTTATTGAATTTATTTAAAAAAAAAAAAAAAAATGGGAAAATATTCTCAATTTGAAAATAATGCTATTTGTATCTTATTTGTGGTAGGAAGACTTAAATAATAGTAATAAAAAAATTATATATATCTATATTCTAAAAAAAAAAGAAATAATAATTTTGTTTGTGTACAAAATTATTTTCATTGAGAAGAGAATTAATACTCACTTTATTATGTAAAAATAATAAGACAGGTACTGATAATAATGAATCTTTACCGTAAAAGTATACAATCGCAAAATAGCGATTTGCATTAGGTAGAACTTAGAAGATTCTAGGACGAGTGTTATTTTAAGACAAGTTTATATTATTTCATTCACTTTAACTTTTCATGAAAAAGAATCAATTTATAGAGTACAATAAATGTTTTTGTTTTTAAATTTTTAAATAAACATTTTCCAATTATCTGTTTTTTTTTTATAATCTCATCCATTGTACTTTTGGAAAGATATAATCAATATAGGGAAAGTCATTTATTTGTAAGAAATTAAACACACGTAACCTTTTTTTTTTAAGCAATTTTATCAAATATTTTTTTATTCTCACTTGGTTACGTTACATTATTTCAATTTTATCTTTCACAAAATATGAAAACGAGAAAAATGATTGTTAACAGTACACGAATTTAATAAATTGTATGGTAAAATTTTAATATGGAACTTCGCAAAACATTGAAATGATCAATGACAAATTACTTTGTCTTCTGAAAATATATTTAAATTATTTTATCAACATTCCCGATTAATTGTTAATGAAGATAGAATTTATTTTTGATGTTTATTGTACGTTAAAAATAGAAGTAAATTTCTAACTTTTTTGAAGTTTTAACAAAAAAAAAAAAATTATGAAAAGTATATTTATAAGTGTTCGTCAGTGTTTATTTGAAACAGGGAAAAAATAAATAAATTCCATTTAAGAAAGTGGAAAAAAAAAATAAAGCGGAAACAATAATTACAAAATATAATACCGCGATATTTATATAACAATCGAGAATTTACAATCATTAAAATATTTCATTATTATAATTTTAGGAAATATTTGTTGACTTTCTTAGTTACATTATCTTCAGATATTTTAAAAAACGTTTTATAATTTTTATTTTTGATTAATATATCTATTTATTAATTTTTTTTTTCTCATAAAACGATTATTTCAAATTATTAATATTAACAATCATTTTCAAAAAATAATGATTAATATAAATAATGGAAGAAAAAAAATAAATTATTTATTAAAAGTTCTAAGAGAACTAGTTTGTTGAATGTTACTTGTTTTCTGAAAATTTTGAAACTAATAAAGTCACTGAAAAATTTATTCATTGAAACAAAAAGAAAAAATTATTATAGAAATTACACTTGAAATGTTTTAATGTTAATTTACGTGAATAATACTATGTAATTGTATGGATCTTTGAATCCGGAGAAATTGATAATGTAAATAGTCAGATAAATATGAATTTATTGCATAATAAATAATTATATATAAAGAGTTTAGGTAGTGATATAAAAAATAATTTTTCGTGTTATGTGTAAACGTCTTTACTGGAATTATTTTTGTTTCGAAAGAAAATTGTAAATATGAAAAAGTGATAATAAAAAAAAAAACCCGTATTCATTGCGAACAATATCGATATTGAAAAAAAAAATTGTATTATACAAATGAAACACTGAATTTTTTCTCATTCCAGTGAAATTGCAATTTAACTCATTCTTGTATAAGATTTTCAAAAATCAAGCAGTACAAAAAAGAAAAAATTAAACGAAAAGTGTTTTCATTTTTTCAATGATAATATTAAAATATTAAAAATCCATAGATAAAAGTAATGAGCGATGATTTTCAAACGAATTTTTCGCTGAAAATGTTAATTATATATTTATTGAAACATATCGAATTTTTCTTCATTATAAATCGTCGCTCCTGTAATTGTTAATAAAAAATTTATATAAGATATTTTAGAAATGTGCTAATATTAATTTATTAATATTTAATTGGAAAAATAAAATACGTTTCAAATTTTGAAAAATTTGAATTTTAACAAATTGACGAACAAAAATATACGATTTCGATATATAAAATTAAATTTAAATTCAATATATTAGCACATATCTAGTATTTAAGGCAATAATTATAATAATTTTTATTAGACATTTTCGAATCAATATAATATTGAAATAAACTGTTAAATGTTATTATTGTTTTAAAAAACAAATTTGTCGAAATTAAAAAATTCTCAATACCAAATTTTTATTGGACGATTTTTTTTTTTTTAAAGTCTATTACTTTTATTTTCTATAAAGTTTTGAAAAACTACACTTACACTGAACAAAAAAAAAATTTATTTATATTAAATAATTATTATTTGAGTCAAATTTATGGTATTTGTTTCAAATACACAAATATTTGGATCAAGTATACAGTTTATTTAATTTAATTATTTGGTTCAAGTAAATATTTATTTGATAATAGTTAAGTGACCGATTTATTAAAAAGAGACACGATTCAAATAATTTTGTTCACTGAATATAATAGATTTTTATTACTGGATTTAAATAGTAATTAAAGATAATATTAATTAATGATAAGTGCAATCTAAAATTAATATAATTGATCCACTTTATTTGATGAGAGACAATGAGAATAAGAGTAATTATATGTATAAGAATATTTGATTTTTCCGACAATTTATTGTTTTGAAATATCAAGAATCTGTCCGTATTTTTTTTTTCTTTTAGATTATTATTTTTTCTGTGATTTATCTCGTTCTGGAAGTAGGACCTGATAATTCGATTATTTAGTCGTCAATCGGTCATAATTAACTTTTAAGGACGAGTAGCTTGTAATTTAATTATCGTTGTATCAAGATCATATCATTACAGTTAAATATTTAGGCGTTAAATAGTAATTAATTAACATTCAATTATATATATATAAATATTTAGACGTAGATTACCAATTTCAAGTTGTCAATCAATTTATTAATTAAAAAAATAGTTTTTTTTTTTTTGCTGAACAGATATATATTATATATATATATTATAAACTTTCATCTAAGAAAATTGTTCGTGTCCTTATCGATTGATTGTTTTAGCGAACAAAGTGAGAAATTAAAAGTAAACAAATCCAAAAATTTGAAGTTTTTTTATTTTAAGACATTCCTTTCATTTTAGTCCTATAATTTCCTTATTTTACATTTTTCTTCTGTTTCAATTTTCTTCATTTTTATAAAACTTCTTTTTTATTTCTATTTTCTCTAATTTATTTATTTGTTAATTACAAAGAGAAAAGAAAAATTCTTCTCAGTTTTTCTTTTTTTCTCACTATTTTTTTATTTCTTATTTAATATTGTTTTGTTTTTTCTATTTATTTTTTATTCCCTTTCTTTTTTTTTTTAGAAAATAATTCTTTTTGGAAGAATTAACTTAAATTTCAATATTAATTTACTAATTAATTTCAAAGTCACGTTCCGTAAACAATGTCGATTTCAATTGAATCTGAAATTTTTCATTTTTATCAAGGTTAAGGAAAATGTGATTCAAATTTACTCATATTGAAAAATGATATATGTTAATTTAATTATTTATGAGTTTAGCAGAAACATATTATTATAAAAATAACGTGAAAAATAAACTTATACTTTAATTCCGAAGATAATGCGAAGTTTATATTGTCATATGGATGCAATTGTTTTTTTTTTTTCCTTTGATCACTTGTGACAATAGAGGCACACATCACTGATCGTACAGGAAAATTGATATTGTGTAACAATAGTAAAATAATAGTCATTAAAAATCACCAATCTCACTTTTTTAAACAAACAAAGGCAAAATATGATTCAAACATTTTGGGATAACTAAAGTGTTTACTAGAAAAATTTTTTGAAGTAAAACTTAGTTTTAGAGAATAATTTGTATAAATATGTTTTTTTTTTTTTTAAATATAATTTTACAGTCTTTTGTAATTTTTATTATTATTTCTTTTAATCTAGATTTTTGTTGCTATATTTAAAATTTTTTAATTAATTATAAATTTTTGAAGCTTTTGTATATTAAAATGGGAATTTTTTTTTGAAACTTTTTTTTTAATCTCCAACGAAAAGTCATCAAGAAAGCAAAATATATTCAACAATGAGCATTTCTGCCTTAGACACATATCATAAACTATTGATAAACATAAACTTTCTCAACTGGAACATAAAATGCAGTCATGCATGTACATAAAGATGTTTACTCATTTGTGCTCAACTTGCGTACATACTTATGGGCATTTGAGTATGTAAGTGTAAGATATATGTATACATAAAACTTATACAAAGACAATAGAAGACGCTAAGAAGATATCGCTAAGTGGTTACCAATATACAGTTTACATGATCAGTCTACAAGTACCTGTTCAAGAAGTTAGTTCTGATTTTCAAAATGGTCTTAATATAGTTTTCTTTTTTTTTTTTAATTTTTTAAATTTTTTCCTTCAAAACAAATCAAATAATCAACTTTTGGACCATCTTCTTGTAAATAAGTGAAAGAATGAATGGGACAAAGAAGAAAAAGAAGAAGCCATTAAAGGAGAAGGTAGGATTTTCCAAAATTTTTAAATGAAAATTGAAATTTTAAAAAATGATAAAATATTGTCAATAGTTGAAATTTTTGTTTTTGTAATAGTTTATATATTTAAAGATAGATTGAAAAATAATTAATAGAATTTTTTAACAAAGATTGAGATTATTTTTTTCATATTAAAATTCTTTTTTTTTAAATTTAACACGGTTAGTTAGTTAATCACAAGTTTTTACAACTAGTAAATTGCAACACGTGCTCCAAAAATGCAATTAAAATCCAAAGATTGTAAGTGATATTACGTCAAAGAAAATTAGTTCTGCTATTTGTAATTCTTTAGAACTAAATAACTGCGATTTCTTATATTATAAATTATAAAAAATTAAAAATATAAAAAACATATTCATTATATTTTTCTTCGGATATAAAAGTTGATAATTAAATTAAAAATAATAAAATTTATTTAATAATCTGAATATAGGTATTTAATTTAAATAACAATTAAACTTTATTGTTCTCTTCTTGAATCTATATTTTATATATTTTTTTTTAAATGAAAAACTTTCGTCCTTTCACTCTTCATAACTGTATATCTTATCGCATTACATTTAATCAGATTATGGAGTTAATAGACTTGAACTTGTCACAATTAACAGCAATACTTTTTCCAATTAAATTCGCATCAATCTATATAATATAAGATATAATGAACCAAATTCATAATATTTTGTTCTAAAAACTATGGTTCAAATTTTTTCTTTGCCTATCGAGTTTATAAAAAGACGAGTTAATAAGTTTTTTTCTAATATAAAAAGTGAGTCAGAGTTTGTTTTACGATACAGGGAATTTCTTGAAAATACTAGACCTTATTATGTTATCACGTGAAATAGAGATCGTGATGTTATGTAATAATTATTATCATCATCATTGAATATTTTAAATTCAATAAAATTATATATAATTTATAAATAAATATAAATATGTATATATAACTTGCATTAAATATCAACTTAAATGTTTGTATTTTTTTTTTTTTAGTATAACAAACATTTTTTTTTTGTACATAAAAGCAGTTTTTTTCAAAGATTTCAACATACAAGAAGAATTAATCTGTAACTGGTAAAATAAAATTAAATTACAGTGGCGTTGTCATATTTTTTGAATTCAAATTTCTGTATATAAATATACGTTATTATTAAAATTAAAACTAAATATCTATTTTTTAGTTTTCCATCTATTAAAATAAAAAAAGAGATTTTCAATTTTCTTGCAAATTAAAACTATGTTAGAAGCATTTTTTTTAAACATGAAGGTTGAATTTCAAATTTATGAGAAATAATTTTTTTTCGTTTACATGTAAATTGCTTCATGAACATTTTTGAGACCAAATATGGAATAAAATATTGAAAGCTTTCATTATATACTGAGTTATATTCAATCTGCAAATATCGCCTGTCACTACATTCTTATATGCAATATTATTTATTAATATAAATCGTATAATGGTTATATAAAATCGCATCAGTACTTTGCAATATCTGATTACCCATACTAGTAAAATATATTACATTACTATATCTTAAATTCTAATAAGGTCTTTGAAATTGATTAAATTACTATTTTTACTTGTACTACTTTTTTTCTTTTATTTTTTTCCTCTTACGTTACTAAACGTAATTTATTTTGTTCTATTTAACTTTCTATGAAATAATTTACTTTCTTTAAACAAATGGAATTTTTTTAATTCAACTACCCCCGTTGATGAAATATTTATTCAAATGCCAGTACAATAAAATGTTAACTCAGAAAGTTGTGCTATATTATTCTTTTGAAATTTTCGTGCAACATTTAATTCTTATTCAATTTTTTTTCTCCAATATAATGACAATTCAAGTTGAGTTCAATAAAATTTTTTATTTAACTTTTAGTTCAATGTAATATTTATTTAAATAATTATGCAATACAATTTTAATTTTAATTTTAATTAATTTAAAATATTAATTACTTTATATAACTTAATGAATAAAAAATGCACACAACTAATGGTACACGGAGAAAAAGAAAAAGTAATTTTTACTACTTTCAGAGTAAAACTGGACCAACTCGAAGTTTCTGCGCATCTCTGGCAATTTTTACTCCAAAAATAGTAAAATTTATTATTTCTGTAGTAAATTTTACTCTTTCCGTAGTAAGTTTTACTATTTCTAGAGTAAATTTTACTATTTTTGGAGTAAAAATTGCCAGAGATGCGCAGAAACTTCGAGTTGGTCCAGTTTTACTCTGAAAGTAGTAAAAGTTACTTTATAAAAGAAATCTTTTTTCTCCGTGTATATTTATGTTAAAAATTAATATTTATTATAATATTATGAATTTACTTCAAATTGATTCAAAACTTGGGGAAAATATTTCTAAAAAGTTGTACTTTGATAAAAAAAAAAGAAACAAGTCGATTTTTTTGGAAATAGTTACATTTTCTTTGACTCTTAATTAATCAAAGAATTGAAGTGTACTACATTTTATAACGCTTCTATACATTCAAATTAAATGGTAAAATTTTTTACAACCTCTTTTTTTGTTTTCTACAAAGCAATATCAATTAAATTTTAAGTATTGCGTTCAATTCAATGATTTTTGAACATTCAAATTGAAAAACAGAAATCTACACTATAATTCCTTTATCATTTAAATAGTGAAATTCAATACCAATAAAATTTTCAAAAACCGTTACAATTTCGTTGACTTTTAATGAATCAAAGAATTGAAGTATACTCCATTTTAACACTTCTATACACATACAAATTAAATGATAGAATTTTTTACAACTTTTTTTTGTTTTCTACAAAGCAATATCAATTTAATTTTAAACAAGTAGTAGGGGATAGTGTAAAGTTGTGCCTCGTGGGGAGTTGTGCCTCACATCTATATTTAACAGTTTTTAATTCTAATACGCACTCTCTATTTTTATTTTGCATTATTTATGAATAATTAGAATGTTTTATGCAATTTAAATATTGTTCTTTAATGAAATGAAACTTTTTACATCTGTATTCACTGTTAATGAAATTAATTACCTAGTTTAATTCAATTATTTCTAAAATAATTTTATTTTATCTAAATTATCTAAAATTAATTTTTTATTATCTTATCTATTACTTTATTTTATGTAAGTTATTTTACTTTTTCACATTTCATAATTTGAATAAAGAATATTCTAAACATGTCTTTTTCTTCAATTTTCAACAGTCGAGCACAACTCCTCACTGTTTTTGAAAAATCATAAAACCAGTATTTTCGAAAAACAAGAAAAATTTCTATTTCCGTTTTGAATTTCAATTAATCAATTATACCAAAAGTTTTGTTTGTACATGTACTAAAAGTTCTATGAATAGTAAAAAAAAAAAAAATTTATGTAACACTATTGATCAAAAAACAAAACCTGGAGTATACAACTCCCCACTCTCTCCTAATATTAATTATTATATTTTTAAAAAATAACTGAAACTTTTTTTTCTCTTGGAAAAACATTTTTAAATTGAATACATACTTTTAGAGTTAGATATCATTGAAATTAGGTCTGCCTTGAAAAAACCAGATTTTTAAAAATTGATAACTGGAAAATTTAATAAACAAGAAGGGGTGGACATTTATATTACATAAATGTGATGTTCATTTCACGAACATTATGAGGAAATATTTAGGAAATATTATTAATAAATATTAAAAAAAATAAATAAATATATTATTTTAGGAAATATTTAATTTACATTAAAAAAAAAAAATGTTTTAATACTTTTAATTTAATTTATTTCAATTTTGCATTTTCTGAAGAAGTTGTTGTTAATTCTTAAATTTTTATTTTTCTTAAGTTCTTTCGAATAATTTATTTCGAATTTATTTACGTTTTGTTGACGTTAAAAATAACGATTAATTTTATAAAAGATAAAATATATAGATCAATCAATTAGTTTCTTATGTAAGGAATGCAATTTTGCGTAAAATTTGTCATAACTCAAATTTTTGAAAATTTTTATTAAGAAACAAGAAAAAAATTTTTTAACAAAAACATAAAATTTAAATTTTTTGAAAAAATAAACATAATGATTTTATCTATAAATTTAGATAAAATACTCTCTAAATTTGAATCAGTGATAAGTATACCACTGGTACCAATCAGCGGATATACGCTGAAAAATCAGTGAAATTCCACTAATTCATCAGTGCATATAAGCTGATTAGAATCAGTGGTATACTTATAGCTGAGAATCAGCGAGATTCCGCTGATTCAAATTTAGAGAGTATGAACTTAATATAGGTTAAAAAATTCGTTTCAACGCAAAGAATACGTTTTTAAAATAAATAAAGTGAGAATTTATATAATAAAAAGCTTTTTTATCAAAAAATATATTTTTAACTTTTTGAAAAAATTGTCCCAAAAAAAATTGTGTGGATATTTTTTGGAAATCCTTGTGTAGAAGGTATTAGTAAGTAGAATTAGCATGCAAAATTTCAGGGAGATCCGTCAACATTTGTTTGAGATAATTTGTACACAAGAAGCGGTGGCACACACATACATCCGGACATTTGTTCCTTATGTCGAAATATAACTATATTAGTTAAAAATTTCTTAAAATAATTGATTTTAGGAAGTTCGAAAATTGTCATCACTATCTATAAAGCTTTCTACGAGGAAGCAAAAAACTAAAAAATACGTATAATACCTTTTTTTGCTGCAAAGAACGAAAAAAAATATATTTATCCGAATTTAAAATATTATATAAGTAAATCTCACGTGGAAATTGGAATCACCCATTTCTATAAATAAAATATGTGCTTCCCAACTAGTACATAATATTACGGTAATCTTACAGTAACACCGTCCGACAAAATTCAACTTTTTTTTTGACCCACAAAAAAATCCATCATTTTTGGAAAGTAGGACCCAAAAAAAATACCCGTGTCTAACAATTTTGCTAGATCAAGTCATTTGTGGTTTTTAGGGGTGAAAACAGCCCCTAAATAAAAAGTGACAAGATATCTTTTAAAAATTATTAATATTTTATAAAACTTGGTATCTGGGGGTTTTCGGGGTCGCTTTTTATTAATCTGGTGTTAGATTTTCAAAATTCAAAATGGCGGATTCAATATGGCGGTCAAAATTTTAAAAAGTTATTAAATTTTTTTTAAACCTTGGTATCTGGGAGTTTTTTGGGTCGCTGATGACGAATCTGATGTTAAATTTTCAAAATTCAAAATAACGGATATAAAATAAAAAATTAATAACTTTTTAAAAATTTGATCGCCATATTGGATCCGCCAATTTGAATTTTGAAAATCTTGACATCAGATTAATAATCAGTGACCCCAAAAACCCCCAGATACCAAGTTTTATAAAATATTAATAATTTTTAAAAGATATCTTGTCAATTTTCATTTAGGGGTTGTTTTCACCTCTAAAAACCACAAACGACTTGATCTAGCAAATCGGTCAGATACGGGTATTTTTTTTTTTGGTCCTAGTTTCCGAAAATGTTAAATTTTTTTGTGGATCAAAAATTGTGTCGTACGGTGTAATATTACAAATTGATTTAAGTTACTCATAAAGCATCACAATCATAAATATATTGTAAGTCAGTGTGGCTTGTTGGTAAAATTCAGGACTTGTGTGCCTTAAGTTCGGGGTTCGATTCCCTTGTTGGGTAAATTTTTTTCGTGAAATAATATTCTTCTAATATTACTGCAATATTCTCGTGTATTATTACGTGTCAATATTATGGTATAATATTACTGTAATATTACAGTAATAATGCCTTAATATTACCGTGTAATATTACAGTAACATTATCCGGTAATATTACCATGAGGCGGACATTTTAATATCACTGTAATGTTACCGGGTAATATTGCTGTAATATTACGTGCTACTTGGGATTGCAATTTAAAAAATTTGATATTTATAATTTTTTAAATCGTACGATACCATGGAATTTGTCCATATCGAATATTGGACGAAACTTTTTGTTTGTTTGAATGTTCTGGCTTGAGTATAGACTGTAGGGTCTTGATGATTGTAATGAGCCTTAATAATATCTCTCTACTCCTACACTTTATATCACTTTATATAGTCACTATATGGTCAGTGTAGTTTTGTCTCTTTTCAATCGGTACAGAAAGTGTTGCTCTCCATTGTCGATCCCTGGGATGTCAAAGTGGCCAGTGTCGATCCAATTCGTCTGCATGAACGACGAGGTATTTCCTTATCCGATATACCAACATCTACGAATACCGGAAGTCAAGTTTGGCCCTCATCCAATAGTCCTATCAAGATACCATCACCTTGGTACAAACCAGGAAGCAGTTCTTTTTGTTACAGTGATGCCAGAAAACCATTTGAATCACATTCAGCATGCGATTTGAAAAGTATTCCAAGGTATAAATTCATTTTTTTAAATTTATTAACAGTGTTTAAGGATATACTTATCAAATGACTGTACAATAGTACCTAATTATTATAAATTGAGAAAAAATCAATTTATAAATTTACCAGGAATTTAATTAAATAATTTGCGGGAAACAAATTTAATCATATTTTGAATGTAATCAAATGTTTTGGTAGTTGTAAATCCAAAGATGTTAAGATTCGTGAAAAAATGTGTTTTTGAAAAGAATTGAAAATTAAAAAGTTTATGCTCAACGTTTTATTTTATGTATATTTGTAGGTCGAATGAGAGACGAATTGAGATACAAATTGTAACATCGATCACGTACCACATTATGTGAAGGAGAACAATTGAGCGTCATTCTTGTCATTTGAAAATATTTTTAACTCTCGTTTCAATGAAAAACACAAATCTTGAAAGATTCATATCTTCAAAATATAATAATCTGTGTCATTAATTATTTTAAATGTCTTTAAAGTACAAAAGATTTTGTTTTTTTTTTTAAAAAGTCGTCAATTTTCTTATAAAATTTTTTTTTCTATTAGATTTTCAGTTTAGTCATCAAATCATCAATCGATTAAATAATTGATTTATTATCACACAGAGTAATCGTTGGACTGAATACGGGAGCATTCTCTTCGGATGGAACTTTTAAGCCGAATAAATCAATAAAGGATAATAAAAATACAAAAGTTGAAAGTAATTTTCCAATCGGATTTGAAGAGTTTATAAATGTTAATAATAACAATTCACCTACTGATACATCACGAGTACGCTTTGCAAACGGCAGAGAAACAAGTTCGAAATTAATAAATCCAACGGCACCTAAGCTCAATGATATTAGTGTAGGTCATCAAGAAAATTTTGCCAATTTTAAACCTCATTTTCCTCATAATATAACAATTACCGTTGAGGATTATTGTGATAATGAAAATTCTAACAATACAAAAAACAATGAACTAAAACCAGAAATCAAAAGCAATCGACTGAGATCTATTGTTCAAGAATTGGTGGAATCAAGGTAATATGGAGTAATAATTATCATGTGTTTTTTAAAAATTATAATATAAATTAAAAAATAGAAGAAATATTTTTTTGCATATTTTTTTTTTTACTATAAAATTACGAAATTTCTGTTCTTAGATACACACCATCATCACCACATTATAAACGTTCGAGAAGACTTCTGTCGTCTCAAACTCCATTCAAAATTGATCAAACAGGTAAGTTTATATAAATTTTATTTTTATTATTTATGGGTAACATTTTATTTTTCTGGAAAATGAATTATAAAAATGCTACCAAACTTTTCATATAAATAAATCGGTATACGTAAACTTCATTTATATTTAGAGTTTTTAAAATCATTTTCTAGAAAACTGAAATGATACACTCTTGTCCACTATCCGCTATATATTTAATACAAAAAATATGTTTTATTATTCATTTCTCACGGAGATAAATTTTTGTTTCTTAAATATTTTGGAAAAAATACTAAATTACGTGGGAATCATCATTAGTTCCGTGGACATTTTTGGCTTGTAAGGATTGTTCGTAAGGAGCCAATTTGCCAACCATAAAATCGGATCTTCCGGTTTCACTTTGCAACACTTTTATTAAAATTTTGTTTTGATAATTTAATAGTTTGTCGAATATAAATAATTTTTTTTGTTTATAAATTATTATTATTATTACCTCGCTTAAACCTTCTACTAGGACTGAATTAATTACTTCCCATAAATAATCGACAGCCATTTGCCCCTTGAGTATAGGTTCAACAATAACTGAAAATGAATATTTAATGTTCAATAAAAAAGTTATTGTATTATTACTAATATTTTTTTTTACTAATAACGGAGAATTTTAGGTTATATTTTGAAATTTTTAAGTAAAAATAAATCAACTTTCAATATAAAAATTATTAATAATTACACTGGCACACAAAAAAAATTGATAAACTGATGAGCTTTTGATCAGACCATGACTACTTTATTTTTTTGGAGTTGCTGAATGCGAATCTGAAGTCTATTTAACCCCATCACGTCAGGATTTTGAAATAACCTCAAGAAAACCAAAATTGGACCCAAAAATTTTAAAATCAAGAAAAATTTGGATCTATAAGGGTACACTCTCACCTCTTGGATGCCTGCCTGCCTGCAGGAGTTGTCATGGCAACGTGTAGGAGTAATAAAGATAGTAAATTCAAATTTTAATTTTCTTTCTCTTACTCCTGCACGTTGCCATGACAACTCCTGCAGGCAGGCAGCCACAAAGGTGTGAGTGCGCCCTAAGTCTTACCATGACTACTTTATGTTTTTGGGGTCGCTAAATGCGAATCTGAAGTCTGTTTAACCCCATCACGTCAGGGTTTTGAAATAACTTCAAAAAACTCCTAAATTTTAGTTTTTTTGAGGTTATGTCAAAGCCCTGACATGATGGGGTTAAATAGACTTCAGATTCGGATTCAGCGACTCCAAAAATATAAAGCAGTCATAGTGAGACAAAGAGATAAGAATTTTTCTTGATTTCGAAATTTTTGTGTCAAATTTTGCGTTTTTTTGAGGTTATTTCAATTTTTTTATTGTGTGCCAATGTAATATTTATGTCTTCGTTATATTCAAAAAAATGCAATAAAAACTTATTTCGATTTCATATAAATAAAAAAGGAACTTTTAATCAAGATAGAACTATCGCCCTCACAGGACCGAAACTTTCCTAAAGATTTATTTGAAATGTTCGGAATATTTAATTGCAATGTTTTAGTGAAAATTGTGTAAAGATTTAAATGTCATTTATTTAATCGGGACATTTAAATATTTACACAATTTTCACTAAAACATTGCAATGAAATATTCCGAACATTTCAAAATAAATCTTTAGGAATTCTTTAGGAAAGTTTCGGTGCTGTGGGGGCATAAACATAACCTATAATTCGTTTGCTTCTTTATATCTTTCTTCGGAGCGCGACACATATTTATATTTATTTATTATATTTATTTGTTACTTACTTTATTATTTATCTATTATTACCTATATTATGTTTTCTTATGTACTAATAAGTTTGTTGACATATTTATTAGAATAGAATATATTCTTACATTCGGGAAAGAAGAAGTGAATTTCTTTTTCTGCTTCCTCACGATTACTACTTCCATGAACAGCATTTTGAAATTCATCGTCATTTTTTCCAAATTGGGCCCGAATACTGTCAGGAAAATACAATTGGGCCTGTGTGACCTATGAGATAATTTTTATTTTTTAGCCATTCTAATATTATTTTTTCTTATAAAATTAATATCATTGATTCTAGATTTGATGATCAATTTTTATTCAAGTTACTTTTTTGGAAACACTACAATTATCATTACTAATAATATATATAATTATTTTATTCTAACGATAATCGTATAAATTAAAAAAAAAAAAAAACAATATCATTGAAAGTATAGCCATCAAGAATTGCAATTTAATTCGAAACCATTAACAATTTGGAAGTCATTTTCCAGAAGTATAAATAATTAAAACTATCATTGATTGGAACTATAAAGTTAGTCGAAATTATTATTAGTTAAAACTATAATTATTAATATTTGAAGAAAAAGAAAAAATATTTTTGAAAATACCATAAAGAAACAATCTTTCTAATGAACTATTAATAAATAATTTTTAATTTTACACTATACAATTTTTTATATAATACTGGTTCTTTTTGAAATTACAATTAACTACCATAACTGATATTACTTGAAATTAGTGGAAAATTAGATTCTTAAAAAAAAATTCGAGAATATTTTCAAGTATATATCAGTTATAAAGAAACAATATGATAACTCAAAGAATGAATCATTTGCCTCTTTTGGTCCCATTAACATTCTCCATTCATGAACGGCTTGATGCTTGGCTAATACCATCGCGACAATTGGTCCGGAAGACATATACGCAACGAGATGAGCAAAATTAATTTGCCCATAACTGTCAGAGTAGAACTCTGATGCTTGTTCTGGGCTCAGTTGCAACCATCTCGCTTGATACACCTCGAAATCTTCTTCATAAATTCTACGCTCAATATCCTTACGATAATTCACAGCATCCGGTTTTATAATTGCTAAAGTGCATTCTACATCCGGTATTTCTTCAAGTTCCTCATCTTTTTCATCCAATACACAAGGCTCACAAATAATTCGGGATTGTTCGTCTTCTTCTTCTTCATTTCTCATAAAATAATTTTCTATAGGGTCTACGCATTTATACTGTTTGTTGATAATTAATGATTATTTTAACAAATTCATTAATATTTCTTAAAATTAATTATGTCAAAAATTTTCCTTAATTCGAATTTTATAAGGTTAAATTTTGATTTAATGTGTAGAAAAGACATTTTTTAGAATTCTTATACTTTTTTTTAAATGAAAAAATTTTTTTTGGGAATTATAATAGAGAAAGGTATAAGAAACACCGTTCTTGTATACTTATTTTCTGTAATTTAGTACAAAAATGATAAAAATAAAGAAATAGTAAACTAATGTGTTGTTTCCTAGTTCATTCAGCGGCCACTAGCTCGTATTGACGCTGCTTACTCGACCACAGATATACTCACGTGAAGTCTGTATATTCGGGACGCATAATTATGTTCTAAAAATCATTAGTTAGAATTTTCATTTTATGGAATGAATTTTACAGAATTTTTATTGGGTAGAATTTGATTGCTTAGAATTTTCTTTCAGATGAATTTTCATTTGTTCGAATTATTATTTGATGTAATTTCCATATAACCGATTTTTCATACTAAAGAATTTTAACTTAACCGAAAAATCATTTAACAAAATTTCTAATTGATAGAATTTTCCAGAGATGGGTAAGTAACATACTTCATGTATGTTACCTAAGTTTGCTACGTATGATACATGTGTATACAACTTGTCCAGTTTGCTACACAACGTTTGTTACATTTCATGACGTAGGCACTCGTAATGGTCAGAAGCAAATATAACCTCAATCTAGTTGGTTCCCGCTATGTGTTTAGTCTTTGAATTTTTGTTTGATTCGTTTGATTATTATTGCTTTGTGGACATTTTTTTTAAAAATGAATCTAGGTGGAAGGCCTCTCAACATTAATGTCTGTATTGATGAATGATCAGTTAACATTTTATTATAAATTTTTTTTAAATAGAATTACTAAGAGTTTTTCTGGTAGGCGGCGAGTAATTCGGATTTAAAGTTTTGACAAACTTTTTAAAAAAATCGGATTCAACTACCGCGAATGGAATATTACATCCAAAAAAGAACATCCCTAGTTGAAGATCTCCTTTTGATAAATTCAATATCTTCGAAATTTCATCCGCTTCTTCCTGCTGTTTCTAAAAATCAAAAAGATCTATATTTAATTTTTCAGAAGCATTTTCGAGATTTTTTTGTAGGATTATAGAAATTCAAAGTAAAGAGTAAAGACATATAAAAACACTTATTAACTTAATAAAAATTATTAAACTGAAGTGCAATAAATTATTATTTAAAGAATATTTCATCTCTTTATATTTACCAGTAGATCTATTTACCTGAGTTGCCTGAGACATTATTATAATTTATCTGTTATGATGATGAGGCGAGTCCGAGTTGACATCCGAAAAGTGAGGTTATATTTATAATATGGTTTGCGACGTTTGCGACAATTTGTTACGTATACTACACATTTTAGGTATCATACGTAGCAAACCTTGAGTTTGCGACATTTACCCATCCCTGGTCAATTTTCATTTGTCCGAAATTTCACATGTCCAAACAAACAATCGACAGTAAGGTTTCGGCGCGATTTTTAAAATCAACCAATCAAAAATTATCCATAAAATTGTGATTGGTTGATTTTAAAAATCGCGCCGAAACCTTACTATCGATTGTTTGTTTGGACATTTGAAATTTCGGACAAATGAAAATTCTATCAATTAGAAATTTTGTTAAATGATTTTTCGGTTAAGTTAAAATTCTTTAGTATGAAAAATCGGTTATATGGAAATTACATCAAATAATAATTCGAACAAATGAAAATTCATCTGAAAGAAAATTCTAAGCAATCAAATTCTACCCAATAAAAATTCTTTAAAATGCCTATTATACGAAATAAAAATTCGAGCAAATAAAAATTGTGACAAATAAAAATTCTGTGATGTGAATTTTCGATTATATATCTGTTATATAGAAAATGGTTTTTAAGAAAATTCTGTAAAATACTAATTCGAACAATTAAAAATTCGGCTCAAAACTAAATATGATAATTAAAATTCCATAAAATGTAAATTCTAACTAATGATTTTTAGAACATAATATAATCATACGTCCCGTATATTCGTCGTCATGTTTCTTATCATTTTCGTTTAATAAGACTTCTTGACCTTAAATTTTTAATAATTTAACGCAAAATTATTTCTTTTTAAGATAACAATGAGGTTTATTGTACCTTTTTCTATCATCCCTCAAAATTTTACCCCAAAATCTTTCTGATTTTAGAGAAAGTTTGGTTATGATAAAAAAAAAAAAATTTTTTCATACTAGGTTTAAGCCCACGTAGCACGTAATATATTACGTTTAAGTTTTATATTATGTCAAATTCTTTAGATTTTACATGAATTTTCATTTAAGAGAAATTTTTATATAATTCAAGCTTATTAAATAAATAAAATAAAATTTGTTGAAAAATGTATAATTTTAAAAATAAAACTAATAATTATTAGAGAATTATTTACAGTATTTGTAGAAGTGCTTGAGCCAGAGGAGCTTGATTGTGGATCATTTGTGTTATAATAAATTAATGAGGGTTCCGATTGTGATATTCTATCTTTGCAGACAACAATTTTTTTTTCTAAAATATCATTTTCCATTGTATCTTCCATACATTTTTCAAACGATTCATTTTCCAATGATTTTAATTTTTCTATTTCTTCTGAATCGTCAGACATTCTAGATAAAATGAAAGAACTGAAAAATTGATAAAAAAAAATTTATTTTTAAAAAGTGCTTCAAATGTATGGTAATAATTGTATATTATATAAATAGAAGATGAAAACAATTTTTTTTTAATACTTTAATAATAATAATCGGAAAATCTGAAACAAAATTTTTTATTTCTGAAATGATTGACCATTTATGAAATAGATGAACTATTTTTTTCGAACAATTCATAACTTACTAGGTTTGAAAAGGAAATTATAAAGTTACACAAAATAGAAGGTTAATATTTACAAAAGTCAACATGTTTAATGAAGTTTGCTATTTTTTTGACTTCAATTATTTTTAATCGGTAAACAATTGTAAGTCTTTTGATCTTTTATCATATCTTTTATCAAATCACTTGTAAATTACAGTGATTAAACTTGCATCTTGAGTTCTTGGTGTTTAAATAAAAGATTAGCTGAATACACAATTTGATTACATTTTTGCAATTAAAGTATGCAAACTTTGATTTCAAAAAATTTTTTTTACTTATTGTTATTTCAATCCCACAAAAACTGTATTGTATTGACAATAATTATAATTAATGAATTAAATTAATTTGTTATAATATAGTAATTAAATTATTAATTTGATTAATAATTTTTAAATTACTAATTACTAAAAAAAAATTTGCTACTTTTAGTATAAAGATAATATTTAATTTTTAATGATGAAATTTAGTTTAATAATTTACAGACGAAAACGTTCCATTAACTCCATTCAACGAAATTGAAATAATTCCATTGAATTCAAGAACAGAAGAAAAAAGTGAAAATTCTTCAAATTCACCATCCACAACGGAAATTATAGGTCTCGGATCAAAAATTCGGAAAACTAGTATATCTATGCCAAGTAAATTAGATGACATGGATGATCTCCGAATTAATGATCAGAAGGTAATTTATTAGAATTATTTAATTCATTAAAATGAATAAATTAATTAATTTATAAAACTATGTTATAATTATAAAAATTAATTATTAATATAGATTTTCTTTTATTTTTATCCGACGAATGATTAAAATTTCCAATAATACCAATATATTTGAAAATTTTCTGTTATGAATCAGACAGACAATATAATAAAATAATATAATATGATAAGTTATTATTATATATATGTGTTTAGCGTAAATTATACGAAATGACTCACGTGTCTATTATAGTTATTTGTGAAAAATTAATTTAGGAATACTCCTACGAATTAATTTTTTATACTTTATTTTATTTGCAAAGGTAGTTTTTATATTTTTCTAACAAAAATGAATAAGGATCATAAAAAGGATCATAAATACAGTTCTATTTATTCACTGGAACGTATGTTTTTGAATCAGGGAAATTATAAATTATATACGATACAAGAGGTCAGTCAGTAATAATATTTTTTCAAAACTTTAAAAATATTTATTATTTTTATTTATTTAATTTTTAATAATTGTCACTTTAATAAATTAAAAATTATTCTTTTCACTTTGTTTAATGAAAATAATCAAACATTGATAAAGAAATTTTTTTTTAATTTTCTAGTTAAATAATTTATTGCTGCATTTTCGATTTTCTAATTATTTTATTATGGTTTATAATAAATAAAATCAAGTAAGAATATAAATTAAAGAATTAACACTTGGTTTTGACATTTGAGTAAATCAAATCTATATATTAAATTGCAGAAAACTTGATTTGCACGTGATAACGTTATTATATAACAAATTTAATCACCAAATGGATGTGTCGTGTAAAAAGTGAATTGTCCTTAATTCAGTTAGTAGGAAAATTTTACAGACGACAGTTTTGTGCAAAATCTTTATTATAAAGTGGAAATTTTAAAGATATTTTTTTAAAAGGAATTTTTCTAATTTTTAAAACATTGAATTAATATCATGAAACATACACAAAATTCTTTAAATTTTAAACAAAAAGTTTTATTAAAGGTTGTATATGTAATATTCTATCATTTAATAATTAAATTATAAAAATTAAATATTTTCAAAATTTTATCTCTTTTATAATTATTTTCAATTATTAGGTATTATTTTTATTATAGTTATTATTTAAATAGTACAATTTTTATGATTTTTAACAGTTTTTTCTGCACTTTTTAGGGAGTTCCTTCTAAATTTTCGAGACCAGAAAGTGATAGCAGTACAACTTTTAGTAACAGTGGATCAACACCAAACGGAAGTGAATTGTGTTCAGAAACTGAAGATGAAGAAAATGATGAAAAATTTTCAAAGTAAGCAAAAAATTTCAAGCAATTCAAAGACAATGGGTTAATAAAACGTTATTTTAAAATAAAAACAAAAAAATTATTTAAAACATAATTTTAAAAATAATTATTTAAATAATTTATAGGTAATTTATACCTATATGTATTTAAATTTATAAACCGCTACAAAATTTAAAATTGAAGTAATATATTATCAAAAAATTACCATTATTTTTGCAATATTAGAATATTTTGAGACTACTCTCTAAATTTGAATTAGTAGTATTCTACTAATGAAAGAGTTTTGACTCTTTTTTAGTAGAAAACTACTAATTCATGGAGTAAATCGTATTTTTTACTATTTTAAATTAGTAAGCCGATTTACTCCATGAATTAGTAGTTTTTTACTAAAAAAGAGTCAAAACTGTTACTAATTCAATTGGTAAACGACTCTTTCATTAGTAGAAAACTACTAATTCAGATTTAGAGAGTAATGTTATGCAAATTCAGGTGCTGTGTGAAAATTAATTAATTAAATTAATTAGGTACTATTAAATTAATTTTTATTCACTTTAAATACATTTTTGAAAAAAAAAATAAAAAATTGTGTAACAATATTTGAAGTTTAAAAATGTATTGCTAGTTTCCGTATCATTGTCTGTTACACTATCTGCAATAAGGGCCAATTATTTCGTTTGTAATATAATTGAAGCTCAAGTTCCTATATATTAGAACGATCTGTTACTATCATTATTTTTCGAGGTTCTCACTGTGATATATCAAAGTGTGAGTGGTTCTCAATCAAAATCTTCTTTTTTTTCCGCTTTTTTCGGTTAATGTAAACTCGACTTTTTAAAAACATGTTTAAAGTTCAAGTCGCGGTAGAGTTGTGGAAATATTTATTTTTTCCAATATACTACCGTGTGAGAGATGAATGCCAGTCGCGTTCAGGGTCTTCACGAGTGAACGTCACCACAATTTCTTTCGGTATCGCTTCAGGGTTATCGAATGTTTTTTTTTCATTACTATAAATCCAATGCGATCAGTTGAAATTCAATATTTTTAATTATATCTGTTATCTTTGAACGAGTCTAGGGTAAAAATTCTGTTAAAAGATGCAAAAAAAATATTTCTATTTGTATATTTTTCTATAATTTAATTAATTAATTGATCTATTAATATTGTTTGTAAATTATGTTTTGTAAAAGAAATATATTTTTCAATTTCATAAATCTTAAATATAAAACATTTATTATTGTTTCATAATAGAGTTTATAAAATAGTTTTTCAATTATTGGTTAATAATTTCCAAATTATTGTCGAGTGAGAATGATTCCAAGGTATGACGTCGGGAGTGCGGTATCTCTGCAAAGGTACATTGACAAAAAAAAGAAAGTTATTTTTACATTTATTATATATTTCAACTTTATTAAATTTTTTTTAAAAATAACTTTAATTGTAAATGATTAAATTAATAATTAAATTTTTTATTTTCACGATTTTTTTAAATTGTTTTTTATCATTTATTGTGATTTGTATTTGAATTTACAATATTAAAAAAGATTCTTATCTCTAATTAATTCACGATGTGGAATATATGTATATTCAGTGTCCAAATACTTTCACCGAAAATTGTTTTTTTTCGGGTTTTACTCAAAACAAGATTATATATTTATAGAATGACAAAAAATATTTAAAATAATAATTATATAAAAATAAAATAATAAACAAAACAGGAATATTAATTAACTAACCTTGTACGTAATAAAAGAAAAAAACCATCTTTTCAGAATTCCCGTGCAACCTCCCCCCAGACGAAAATCAACGTCACCAGCGTCAAATCAGAAATTAGAAAATGATAATTTAAATCCTCCTGGAGCACCAAGTCCTCATTCTACAATAACTAGTGTAAATAGTATTCAAAGTTTGTTAAAGGAGAAATTTCAGTTGTCGTTGCCTCAAGCACTGAGAAACAATAAACAACGGCAAAATGCGGACTACAGGTAAGAAGATGAAAAAATATTGAAATTATAATAATTTAAAAATATAAAAAAAAAAGTAGAAAAAAATCATTAATATTTCTTTTATTTTTTCCTTTAGACTCCGAGCATTTGTTGGTATGCTCTTTCTTTGCATTGTTTTTCTTGTTGGATTTGCATACGCCTACTATAACACACATGTTCTTCAAAGGGCCTATTTCGATAGATTCAGGTAATTCAAATTCTTCTAACTAATAATTATTAGTTTCTATTATAATTATTATAAAGAAATTTTAACGAAAGGAGTTTTATCCAAATTACAATCAAGAACTTATAAAATTCTTAAAAATCTAAATGACAATGATTTTCTTAAGCACAAATATCATAATAATCAGTTAACTATGACTAATACCTCTTTGGCAAAATTTTATGGTTTACCAAAAATCCATAAAGACAATGCACCTCTTCGTCCTATTATTTCACTCAAAAATAGTCCAACTCACTTTTTGGTTAAAATCATATACGAAGAGTTAAAACTGTAATTCCTTTACCAAAATCTCATGTAAACAATAGTTTCAAGTTAAAAGAAAAAATTGAAGAATATTACTGTACCACAAGATTTTGTTTCACTTTCTCTGGACGTTAGTTTACTTTTTACTAACATTCCATGCGATTTAGTTATACAGAGCCTCGATAGAAGACACAATATCATTCACAATAAATGTAAGATTCCTTTTGCTGATATTATTAATTGTACTAAATTTCTGTTTGATAATACTTATTTTGTTTTTGATGAAAAAATTTATCAACAAATTTACGGCACTCTGATGGATTCATCAATATCACCATTTTCTGCGGATATTGTGATGGATAACTTAGAATCTGATTGTTTGAATTTACTCAAAAATAATTTTAATTTTGCATATATTTTATTTTAGATATGTGGACGACACTCTTTTGTGTGTCCATAAAGATCAAGTTGAACTTTTCATATATACTTTTAATTCCTTTAATATATTAATTTGATATTCACTTATGAACTAGAGGTGGATAAAAAATTAATTTCTCATAAAAAACAATGATCAACTTATCACTAATTGGTACCAAACATCCGTTTCGTCTTATAGGTTAATAAATTATTTTTCATCTCATCCAATATAACAAAAGAAGAACATTGTTTACAATTTATATGACAAGACTATATTATTGTCTCATGAGTCCTTTCATATTGAAAATATTAAACGAATTTATAAAATTTTGCAGAACAACGATTATTCTTTAGAATTTATACAAAAAAGTATTAAAAACCAAAAACATTCATTAATTCAAAAAAAAATAGATAAAAAACAAACTAATAATGTCGTTAATATTTATCAATATCTACCTAAAGTCTGTATTCCTTTTAATGATATTTATTATTAATTATCTAATATAAAAAAAAATTTACTATCAATTCCTGTTGTGGAAAAATGCTTAAGTTCTGTAATAAAATTGAAAGGACTTGATGAATTGTAATAACTGCCCAGCCACGTATATTGATGAATCGAAACGTACTTTGAAAAAAAGAATTGGTGAACATAAAAACAAAAATCTCGACTCTGTAGTGAATAAACATACAATTGAATATAATCTTTCTTTTAATTTTGACTATGCAGAAATTTTAGATTATGAAACTTATAAAAAACGATTAATTACTGAGATGATTCACATTAAATGCAATAGTTTTTTTTTTAGTCAGTTTGACTAATCACTTCTATTAATATGTTTGTGATTTGTAAATTGAAATATTTTATATTTTTGTTGTATTTTGTTTATTTATTTGATTTTATTTATTTATTGATTTTAATTAGGTAAAAATTTATATTTTATTTAATGTTATAACTTTGATTCTAAATTTGTGTTGTATTTATTTAAATATATTTTTTTATTAAAGTGACCTGATGATGATGATGAACTAGACCACCGAAACGTTGTCTAAATTTTAAAAAAGTGAAAGATTGTTTTTTCTTTTATCTTTATGTATTCCAAAAAATTGAAAAACTAATTTATTAATAATTATTAGATAATTCGCTCATGACTATTCTAAATACTAAATTTTAATAACATGATTGAGTGACTTTTCATCTTACAGGTTCAACAACAATGAAAGATTGATGCACATTTACAATCGAGCTGGATCAGAAATCATAGCAGCCCGACTAGGTCTAGGAATTTCGTCAGAAAGTGGAGTATTCGAATGTTTACCCCAGCATCAGAAACGAAAATCCGTATGTCTCGAGTGGTTGGATCAAACTCGACTCTATTTATCTCATGGTGAGCGCGATTCAATGGATTGTTACAAATTCATTTGGCAAAGTCTCAGTCCTTCATTCAACCCCAAGGATTGCTTTGACTGGTCACACAATCGTGGACATTGGTATGGAGGTGGACAAATTCAAAATATGGCGTATCCACTCGAACAAGGAAAACTTGAGTTGAGTCCCTTCATAACTGGTGACATTCAAAAACATCCTTTTGGTAATGTTCTCAAACGATATTTTCTCAATTCAAAAGGTGCCACAATTCTTGTCGATCCAGACACACCACTCTATGTCTCGATCAATGCCAATCGAACCAAAGAATTTTGCCTTCAAGCCAAATACGATAATTTCGCTTACATTAATCATCCCACTCCACTACCGTCCTTAAGCTATTCGATATGCGCCACTGATAATATGAAAAATCTTCATTCAACAATGGCGGAAAAAACTCTCTGGGATGGTTTAACGCCCGATGAATTACATGCCGTTCATGCACTTCTCACTGAACCAGTTTGGCAAATATCACCCACGAATGAAGCTGCAATTTACAATTACACTGAGGATGTGATTCTCCTTGGTTTTCTACGACAAGGACACGTTTTACTCAGTGAAGAATGGCAAACGCATCCTGGTGATTTTGTTCTTGATGAGACTCGATTTCCCTCAATGGAGGAGACAATCAATATAATGCATCGAAGAGGCTTTCGTATTGTCTTCTCAATACAACCGTTCATCTCCACAGAGTCACAAAATTTTCAGGATGCTGTAACAAATCGTCTTTTGATTTCCGAGAGAGGCAGTGATCCCAGAATACCAGCATTGACAAGATACAAAAATATTAGCAGCGCTGGTGTTCTTGACATTACCAACAATAAAACTCTTCCTTGGCTAATGAGTAAACTTGAGAATCTCATTTCTAAATATCATGTGGATTCCTTTTATTTAGATATGGGAACTGCTCATGATATGCCCCAATATTACAAATGTGAATATCCCTTGACAAATCCTGATCACTACAAAACAATATTCAGCAAAGCAATTTTAAATTCAGTGCCGGTAATTGGTGTCTCAGGGGCAATTTCCAGACCCAGAGCTCCAGTTTTTGTTTCCTTGCCACCATTTCCATCGTCTTGGAAGGCAATAAAAACGGTTATTCCAACAATTTTAAGTTACGGAATGATTGGCTATCCTTTCATCATGCCTGGAGCTGTCGGTGGTGATGTTGCTCTACCAATGTCCGACAATAATCCTGATAATGATTTTGAAGTCAGTTTACCAGATAAAGAACTTTATGTCAGATGGCTGCAATTATCAACCTTTTTGCCCGTGATTAGATTTACCCATTTGCCAAGTAAATATGCGGATTCTGAGGTTCTCGATATGGCACGTCAACTGACAATTCTACGTCAAAAGACTGTTACGCCGCTGCTGAAAAAATATGCAAATAATACTTTAGACACTGGTCTACCAATAATAAGACCATTGTGGATGCTGGATCCAACTGATCCGGCTTGTCACGTTGTCGTTGATGAATTCTCAGTTGGCGAAGAATTGATAGTTGCTCCTATTTTGTACTCGGGAAGTCGACAGAGAGAAGTCTATTTACCAGCTGGTGTTTGGAGAGATGGTATTGATGGAAGTCTCAGAAAGGGTTCCAGATGGATACACAATTATAAAGTGAGAGACGTTCAGATTGCCTATTTTGTCAAAATGCCCGACAATACCAGATTTTGATTCCGTATCTAAGAGAATTAATTACGTTCTAGATGATCTCATTTCTAGAAACGGGGTTTAATTCTAAATTTCTATTCAATGAAAACTCCAGTTCAGGAATAGGAGTTCTAAAAAAAAGTTCAATTATTTACAAATGGAATTCCTAAAAGAGGAATATAATTCTTGAATAAGAGTGCCATTTTAAAAGTGTAATTTAAAAAAAAAGAGAGTACAATTTTAATAGAGGTGTGTAATTTTACGAGATAAATTTACAAAACAAATTCCAATTTTAAAATAATGTTTTGAAAGAAAATTTTAGTTTTTTTAAAAAAAGAGATATAATCTCTAAGAGAAGAAGAATCTTCTAAGAGAAAATTTTAATCTTTAAATTATTATTATTTATTTCTTTAAAAAATAAATTACATTCTTTTGAAACACAGGCCGACAAAATTTTGGCCTACTTTCGAACCAAGAACCAGACTATATTTTTCCAAATCTTTTTGACGTGCTGAATCTGAATATGACCTCAGAATTGAACCAGCACGTCAGGTTTTCGAAATATTGTAACCTAAAAGTGCAAAAAAAAGACGTTTTTTTACCATATTTGAGGTTATGTAACATCAAGAGATAATGTTTTAATCACCCTTTAAAATGCATTTTGAAACTTTAAACAATCTTTATTCGGCTTATTTGAGTTATCGACATTTGAATTTTTGAAGTATTACACAGGCCAACAAAATTTGATTCAATTTACTTTCAAAGAATCAGGTAAACACTTTTCCGAAGGTTTGAATTGACCTCAGAATTGACCATGCACGTCAGATTTTTGAGTTATTTTAACCTTAAAGTGCAAAAAAAACCCGTTTTTTAACTACATTTGTGGACATGCAACATCAAGAGACTATTTTTTTTTCCAAAAGGTCAATATTGCATCTGAAAGTGCTATTCTTCCCCTTTAAAACCTATTTTGAAAATTTTAAAAATCTTTATCTGCCACTGAGTAATCGTTCATTTAATTTTTTGAGTATGGCAAATTCTTCGAAATTTAAAAAAATCGTCCGCCATATTAAATCCACTATTCTGAATTTTGAAAATCTGCCATCGAATTCGTGTTCAGCGAGACCAAAAACCCTCGAGTAACAAATTACAAGCAAATGCAACCGATTTTTAAAAAATCGTCATATTGTATCTGCCATTTTGAATTTTAAAAATTTGACATCGAATTCGTGTTCAGTTATACCGAAAATCTGCTGAACTATTTGAAATTTAGATGTTTGTTATTTCTGTATTATCAAAATTTTATCTGTTCCTATTCAATTTTGGAATATCGAAGAATTCGCCATACTCAGAAAATTGAATGAACTCAGAGAAAAATGAAGATTTTTAAATTTTCAAAATATGTTTTAAAGAGGAAGAATAGCACTTTCAGATACAATATACACCTTTTGGAAAAAAATTGTCTCTTGATGTTGCATGTCCTCAAATGCAGTTAAAAAAAGGGATTTTTTTGCACATTATAAGGTTAGAATATCTCGAAAACTTGACGTGCAGGGTCAATTCGGAGGCTGGATTCGGATTCATTGCACGTCGAAAACCTTCGAAAAAGTATTGTCAGATTCTTGGAAAGTAAATCTTGTCGGCCTGTGTTATCTGATACTACTCATTGTCAGTTTACGGATATTGAAACATTTACCAAACTCGAAAAAATCAAATGACGACACTAACTCAGAGCCAAATAAAGATTTTTTAAAGTTTCAAAATGTATTTTAAAGAGTACGAATAGTACTTTTTCTTTAAAAAAAAAATTATCTCTTGATGTTACATGCTCTCAAGTTAGAATATCTCAAAAACCTTACGTGGTCAATTCTTAGGTCAGATTTGGATTCAGCACGTCAAAATGCTTCGAAAAAGTATAGTCTGGTTCTTGGACAAAATTTTCTTGGCCTGTGTAATTAGTTAATAAAAAAATCTTATCGAAAGATAATAATTCGAGAAGAAGTGGTAAAAAAAAACCAACTTGAAATTAATTTCTAATGTCATATAAGAAGACGAGACACAAAAATATTTTGTGATCTCGATTCTAACCAAGTGAGAACCTTATAGTGTGATATTTACATTTTAGTGCATTTATTCATTACATTAATATTAAAAGCATTATTTTCATTTGTAATTATAAGTAACCATAAGGAGATTATGGAAATAAAAATTTATGAATATATTATAAGGAATGCATTCTTATTATAGAAAAAATACCTTTTTCTACTGATAGTAAATTAATGGAAATTCACTGGAAACTCCTTGAAAACTCGCACTGAATGAGTTTTTTGTGAGTTTATAAAAAGTCTGTAACGGATAGAGTTTCTATAAAATGTTTAATATTCACCCAGTTTTCTCTTATCGAATTGGTGACATAAATAATCAAAATTTAAATAGAAGTATCTAATCTAATAAAGCTGAAAATTTAAAACATAACTTCGATCCACGTGAAAAGATTGTTACATATTGAACACGTTTTTATAAGAAAAAATGCTAAAGAAATAAAAAAAAAAGAATGATACTGAATATCAATATGCAATATTTTTATTATTCATGCATGTATAAGAAAATAAAATTTACATATTTTTATCAGCTCACAAATTATTTCAACAAAATTTTATGAATTGGTTTGAAGAAAAATATTGTGTAATAAAAAACAATGTAATTTAACATACATAAAATTTTGTTTTTGATTTTCGTAGTTCTTTTAATTCGCTCATCACTTTCTTTTGTTGGTCAAATAATTCCATATTTTCATCGTTATGTATTATTTTAATTGTTAAACGTTCATTTGTCGTGTTCACATTATTCCATATTGTTTCGTTAACGACGAATTCAGTTTTTGGAAGTAGAACGGTTTCATATCTATTATCCTCTATATTATTCCAATAATTATAGTCATCAAGATTTACTCTTAAATATGGTTTTGAAAAATATATTTCAAAGACACATTCCACCATGTCATTAAATTTATTGTTCGACTCTTTTTTTGTAAGTTCTGCCTCAATTTCTGCTTTCTTTTGGATTAAATTTACTTTGTTAAATATAGATAATTTGAATTTTGTCCCTGTTTGATTAAATCTTTTTCTATACTGCGATTTGCGTTCGCTGTTTCCTTTAAATAATATTGAATGAAATTTCTCATTTGGATTACTGGATTGAGTAATTGCCACACTGTAAAGGGCATTCTTCATTCGTTTAGATATATCCGATTTTTTTAGAATTTCATCGTATCCCTTGATGCTGTAATATTTAAGTGCAAAATAATCTTCAAATCTTACAAAAGAAGATAGATTGCCTTTATTGTAAAAATCACTTGTACGTCGGAAGATAAAGTTAAAGTCACTTCTGCGATTACGAGTATTAAAAGTCGAATTATAAAGGTTTCTCATTTTCTCATTTAAATTCGTGCAGTTTTTGGGAAAATTGTTTGGATGCGTTAAATTATAAAAAAGTTCCGGCTCATCTATTTCTAAATTTTTGAGACGTGTAATTTCTCTTACTCTCGATAATTCTTTTTCATTAAATACGGTGTATTTGAAAATTTCATTATTTGGTGAAGGAATATTTTCAGATGTTAAAACAGATCCAATGTAAAATGTGGCAATATAAATAATTTGCACAGAGTTGAGAAAATTTGATATATCCATAATTATGGAGAACTAAAAACGAAAAAATCTATTTATCGTAATTGAAGTATAAAATACTTCAACAAAATCTCAAAATTTTCGCAAATAACAGTCGTTCCTCATCATATTTTAGACATCTCCACAAAATTTCAGATCAATACATTTAATATTTTATGAGTAAAGTTTCCGCACAAGTGTTTTTTATAATAGACAGAAATCGCGATTCTTAATTGTGATTTAAAAATTTTTAATTTAACGCACCTTTAATTTTTAAAAATTCTTTCAGGAGAATTAAATAACAGTTTTATTTTGCAGTTAATTAAAAGAATATGTATTTTGTACTTTATATTATGGCTTTATTTTACCGTTTAAAAGTTGAATAAAGTTTTATACTATTTCAAATAATCTGTGATACTAGAGGAAATAATTTCAATACTTGACTTTTAATGTACACTAATAATGATAATAGTTATGTAAAATTATATTTAATAACGTTTTCATGAAAGATGTTATTAGACTATGTAAATAATTATAAGAAATACATATGGTTAAATTGAAGACAAAATATATAGGTATGACAAATAATACCATATTCGTATTGTTTGTTTTCAAACTGAAAACAAGCCATATCCACTTACAAACAGAATATAAATTTTCCACTCATTTTTAATATTCGTTTTTTATTCAGTAATTTTTTTTTCAATTAAATAAATATATTCTTTTCATTTTATAATTTCTTTATTTTACTGTTAAAAATTGTGATATTTAAAAAAAAACAGTAAAGTAATATTAGACAATTTCAATCCCCGTCTGTTTATAATAGATATAGATAAAAATAAAAAAAAATAATTAAAAAATAACATTATTTTGATCAAAAAGATTTAAGGCTGTGTAAAAAAAATATATTAAAAAGTACAACTATATATGAAGTTTAAAACAATGATGAACCATACCTATATAAATTGGATATTTTTGAATTATAAAACTGAATGAAATTCTTCAAATTCAATTTAAACAAGACTGTGTTTACATCTAAAAAAATGGAAATATGCAGCAAATTAAAAATATCACTGAATTTTATATACAGTTATCCAGGAAGAAAGCTGCAGATGTATTAAGAAGCTTGGTTAAAAAAAAAATATTTTATAAAAGAACATAAAACAAACTTACTAATGTTATATACATACATAAAAAATCAAGTGCATATTAAAAATATCTTTTACCTTGATTTTTTCACGAATCAGCCTTACACACACATTCAATAATATAGTATAGAAATATAATACACCTAGACAAAAAAATATCAAAACTAGACATGTATGGCGCAATTTTTGAATATAACAATTTGTTTAAACAAATTATATTTAAAACAATTTTTAACGTCAAAAGTCATTGTTTGAGCCGCAGTTCTATTTCCAATTTTGATTTTGCAGATATTTCTATGTGTTAATGGGTTAATTGATAAGACCTCAACAAAACCGTTTAAAGTTTTAACAGCACTTGAACCTTCGTGACGTCACAAATCATGGCGCATGACACGCAAACTTCTCAGGAATGTGAAAAGCACAATTTTGAATATTTTTTAAAAAAAACCTTTTGGAAAATGTTCAGAATAACATAGACTCCGTCTGTTACGTGCGGAAAATTCAAAATTTTGCGTTTAAAACGTTTTTTAAACAATGTTTAAGTTGGTTGTCACAAGTAAGGAAAAATACATGAATTGCTTATATGTAGGCCATTTTTGGAAAGACGAGAATAAAAATTGGAAAATTCTCATGTAATTTATCAAATATTTAAATTAATTTTATTATAAATAATAATTAAAATTGTTTATTACTAATTAAAAAATAAATTGTTGCTGTTTATTTACTTTTTTAAACAAAAAAACACACAAAAATGCAGTTATTTCCTAATTTTGCTATTTGCAAAATTCAAAGTTGTGAAAAATATTTGTTCAAAAATTGAATTATTCTTCAATTACTTAACTAAATAATTATTTAATACTTTTTATGTATTTTTCAAAAAATCTCTGAAAAAAAAGTTTTTTTCTAATTTTGAAATTTACCAATTTAAAAATTGTGAAACGTAATATTTAAAAATTGAATTAGTTTTCAATTTTTTAAATCATTAATTATTCTTTTTTATTAAAAAAACACATACATATTGAATTTTCCAAAAGCTCTTTTAAAAAAGCAGTTATTGAAAAATTTTTCAAATTACTTATCTCAATGTTGTTAATAATAATAACTAAAAAGCAGATTATTCTTCAATTTTTTAAATAAATAATTATTGATTAAGGTAAAAAAATAATAAAGACATGCTGATTAATTTTATTTGAATTAATAAGGATTTTTTCACTTTCCAGGAAAACATTCTATTCAAAAAAATGGAATAAAATTGAATATTCTTAGTCTACTGAAAATTAGGTTCTTTTGGTAGGTTTTTTGAAGGTTTTCCTTATTGTTTTTAAGCAAAAAAATAATAGATACATGCTGATTAATTTTATTTGAATTTGTAAAGTTTTTTTTCACTTTCCAGGAAAACATTCTATTCAAAAAATGGAATAAAATTGAATATTCTTAGTCTACTGAAAATTAGGTTCTATTGGTAGGTTTTTTTGAAGGTTTTCCTTATTGGTTTTAAGCAAAAAAATAATAGAGACATTCTGATTAATTTTATTTAAATTAGTAAGGACTTTTTTCACTTTCCAGGAAAACATTCTATTCAAAAAAATGGAATAAAATTGATTAATCTTAGTCTACTGCAATTTAGGTTTAATTGGTAGGTTTTTTTGAAGGTTTTCCTTATTGTTTTTAGGTAAAAAATAATAGAGACATGCTGATTAATTTTATTTGAATTAGTAAGGAATTTTTTCACATTCCAGGAAAACATTCTATTCAAAAAATGGAATAAAATTGAATATTCTTAGTCTACTGAAAGTTAGGTTCTATTGGTAGGTTTTTTTGAAGGTTTTCCTTATTGTTTTTAAGCAAAAAAATAATAGAGACATGCTGATTAATTTTATTTGAATTTGTAAAGTTTTTTTTCACTTTCCAGGAAAACATTCTATTCAAAAAATGGAATAAAATTGAATATTCTTAGTCTACTGAAAATTAGGTTCTATTGGTAGGTTTTTTTTGAAGGTTTTCCTTATTGTTTTTAGGTAAAAAAATAATAGAGACATGCTGATTAATTTATATATATATATATATGTGAAACATATGAAACCGATTAATAATAAATGATAATTTTCTCAAAAAAAAAAAAAAAATTATTAACATCAGTTCCACCGGTTCGACCGACCTGCCACAGAATTTCGACCGTCACTAGTCCAAGTTTAATACACAATGAGACAAACGAAATTAAAAATATTTATTATAAACTATCATAGCTCCGGTAAGTTTACTATAACTTACCAAATAAATTTCTATAAATTACCGTATAAATTTCCATAAATTACCGCATAAATCTCCATAAATTACCAAAATAAAATTTTTAATTGTCGTTCGCGCTATTTATATTTTTGTATAAATTACCGCGAAAATTTTCATAAATTACCGAAATTAAAATTTTTATTTGCGATTTATGCTTTACATATTTTTATGAATTATAGCAAAAATTTCCATAAATTACCTCGAAAATGTCTGTAAATTACAGAAATAAAATTTTTAATTGTAGTTCGCGCTATATATATTTTTGTGAATTACCCCAAAAATTCCCATAAACATTTTAAATCAAATTTCAACTATTTTATAGAATTCAAAAGGCAAAGAATTTTTTTTTTAATGTGTTTAAAAAAATTATAAAAAAAATTTCCGGCCCACTATGGATATTTATTTCTTGACACTTTATCTTCAAAAATATATATTGATATTTATCATTTCGTTAAAAAAATATTCCGTAAAACGGGGTAATTTCGCTCAGTGCGGGTAAACTCGCTCACCCAGTTTTTTGCTTTAAATTTGATTTAAACTAAAATTTAGTATTGCTATTAACAAATTTAACATTTTTACCTGGTAATAAAGGTTAAAAACTTTATTTTAAAGCTGAAATAAAGCATAAAAGTGGGTAAGCAAATTTATCCGCAATGAGCGAAATAACACCGTTTTACGGTTTTTAAAGTTTCAGACACCAAATCGTGCGCTACGCGGAGAATCACCCATATACTTGTATTTCTTTGTTTTAAAGGGAGGTTCTAGTCCAAAGTTCCGAAAATTAACGTAATTTTAGTGTTTTTTTTTTTTGAGCGAACACAATTATTTTTTGAAAAAACGTTTTATGGTATTTATAAGAATATATTTGAAAAATTTGTGTTGTGTTGTTTTTTCCCTTTTTTTTGCTTTAACATAAAAAAACAATAATAAAACTTTGGGTTTGAAAAAAACGCATAACCTGATGGCCCTCTAAATTTGTACACAAGGGAGAAAAAATAAAAAAAACATAATAATTCTAGGTATGGTTTATATTTATTATATTATTCCTTTTATCATATAGCATAATTTTTATCATATAGCACCATGAACATTCCACAGTACATTTTTTTTTTTAGTTAAATTCCGTACTCGAAAACGCGATGTATTGGTGCACTTGGAGGAATGAGAACATAAAGGATGACTAGAGGTTTTTTCTTTCTTTTTTGTTTTTTTTTTTGTTTTTTTTTGTTTTTTTTTTTTGTTTATAATCGCATGAAATACTTCGCAAAAATTACTGACTAGACTATCGCGTATCCGAAAATCTCACAATCCTGAACAAAGGATTTTTGCAAAAATATCGCATATTTATATATATACGTTATTACGCGAGAAAACAAAAATTGAAGCTGATTAAAATCAGGCGCTTTTATTTTTTTGCACATTAGCAATAAAAAATCTTTTTTGTTCAAAATTGTTTGATGCGGAAAGACATAAAATATTGGACGCTACAATATTGTATTTGGATGTTTTTATTTTAGGCCAGAGAATTTATTTTATTTTATTTTTTTTTTTATTTTAATATAATAATAATTATAATTAATATATTTGGGTGGAATAGTAAAGTCAGTTCAATAAATATCCTTAGAATTTACGCATTTTTTTTTAAATATACGACCAGAGAAATTTTCAGTAATAATTTTCGTGAAAATTTACCCTCTTTTATTATTTGTAAGCTATAAAGATCTTTCCACAAATCCGGATACGCAATTAATTACATACGCCGATAAAGTTGACATTCAAATTTCGTCGTTCCCATTCCGTACGCATAGCGCATATTTAGGGTTTTTTTTTTTTTTTTTGGTTTTAAAATTTTTAATCAACGTTTTTTTTCCATAGTGTTGCCGCTCTCCATCTGTCATATTATAGTTTCATCCCTAAAATTGATTTTCTGTGAAAGCTCGCTCGCTAATTTAATGTTTTGCTTTTAACTCATCCAGTGTATTATAATATTCTTCGACACTGTTTTAGGTTTTCTTTTATCATCTCTTTAATTTTATTTAATAATTGTAACATCCTACCTAGATAGCTGGTCATTATTACTTGTCAATAAATAATACATAAATACATAAGTACATACTTTTTTCATCCTTTTTTGCTTTTGCTTTTTATTTTTTAGGTATTCTGCTCACCAATTTTTTTTTTTTTTTTTTTTTTAAACTTCTCTCGTATGTAAGTATGTACGTTATAAAAAGCTTTAATTCGCGAAACAAAAGAAACGATGATAATGACGATGATGACATGGACCTTAATTATTACTTTACAACGTAGAAATATAGCGATAATTCATAATAAACATTATTAATTAATTAAATCTCGATGTCTGCCGATTGTTCAAGTTTGTATTTTGTTCTTAAAAACACACACGCGCACAAGGTGATATAATAATTCGATACATAATAAAATTTTTAAATTTTTACTTTCTCGAAAGAAAAATTTCATCTATATATAAAATAATTCGATATATTTTGACATAAATTTAATTATTAATTATTTTTATTTAAAAAATAAATATTATTCCAAATTCATAAATTGAATAACTAAATTAATTTTTCTAGTAATAATTTTCACTGAAGTCATTAATTTCATATTACTTAAAATTAATTAGAGAATTTTCACCTTGTGAAAGAGTACTCTTTTTTTTTAAAAAAAACTTCCCTCCAAAATAAGTTAACAAAATTTTCCTATTTTAAAAAAAAGATTTAGTTTCACCTATTTACATTAACGCATATCTACATTTTTTTTATTTTTATTATAAAAAGTGTTAATGAATTATAAAAATAAATGGAAATTATTTAGCGCAACAAAGTTTGAATATTTATGTATTATAAATTACGATTGAATGTATTTTATTTTTTTCTAAAAACCACCAGAAAAAAGAAATAGGCGGGCAGTAGAAAAATCTATTTTTTTTCCGAACTTCAACTTACGTGACCCTGATATCCATGAAAAATCGTTGACTTTCAATCGATTAATGAAAAAAATCTATAATATGTTCCGTAACATAGTATTATTTTTTTTTACTGATCTAGGTAAAAATCTTACGTCATTAAACTCTACCTACAAGCATTCAAATTTTCATAAAATTTAAACTCCAGACGCACCATTTTTTATTTTTTTTTTGTTAAATTATTTTTTTTAATTTTTTAATAATTTTAATTTTCTTTTATATTTTTAAGTTAAAAAATTTCTGTTTTCTTTTGAAACTCAATATTTTTTCTTTTATTTAAAAAATCTATTTTTAACAATATTTTCTTTAAATTCATCTTTAATAAACAAAAATAGGAATTTTTTTTTATTAATATTTAAAAAATGGATTTTTATTTATTTTTATATAATTATGTCAAATTTATGCAATAATGGTGCACCTGAAGGCCTTAGCGAAAGGCATAATATAACCCCCTATTAAAATCTTGCAAATCTAACTTTATAAAATCACAAATTCTTATAAATTGACATTGCCACACAATCGCTCAAAACGTAGAATAGTGCATAGCTCATTTTTTATATATATATATAATATATATTTATATATATTTATAATATATAACAAAGTGAAACAATTAATAAATATTTGAAATAAACATATAGAAAAATTTTCAAAACTATTTAAAAACTTTGTGAAAAATTCTCTCCACATTCTTTTGTTTGCATTATCTTTTCTTTTTCTATTACAGCGCTAAGAGACATTCATTATAATAAATGGTCTTGATCATCATCATCATTATCGTCATTTTAATGCGTTATCACCTTCATATAATCGACAGCCTATCCTCATCATTATCACTGGTAATTGTTATCGTTGACAGAGGAATAAGTACAAAAGTTCAATCACTTTTTTTGTTTTTTTTTTTTTTTTTTGGTTTTCCTATTCATTTACCACTTCTTGCACTCTTTTCTATTATCTAATATTATGTAAGTAATTTTAAGTTTTCTAGAAGTAGATTTCATCTGATTCAATGAACAATTGATGTATTGTGTCAAAAACAATGATTCTCATAATACGTCAATTATTCATGAGGAAACGAAATATTATCGCAATATTAGAATTATCGTTATCATTTTTAGATCGCGGCGTGTCCTTTGGATGGATGTTTTGCGACTTGTGCTACTGTGAACGGAACGCTGTTCGAACTTCAGATAATAATGGAAATGGTTCCACGGATTTTTAATTTTTGATAGTCTATACCTCTACTTTCGGAAAGTCTTTCCGTTTCAGGAAGTGGCTTATGTACTCGCCTAAAACTTCTCATTATCCGCTGTTTTTTTTTTTAGAGATATATATATATATTTTATTAAAGAAACTTTTCTTGAAGATTTCAATCATTTCTTTTTCAAATTTTTTTACAAATTTTAATTATTTGAATTCATTTTTTGAAAAACTTTTAGAATTCTTGAAATGCTTTTTTTCTTTCAAATTAAATTAGAATAATTCATGGAAAAACTTTTAAATAATATAAGAAAAATTTCTTCAAGAAAAGAATTTGTAAAATATTTTCGTAGAATCGCGAACTTCCACTTGAATCAAATGTTCGTATTTTTGATATTCGATTAACAAGCGGTAATTTGCAAAAAGAGAAATTGTAAATTTAAGAATTATTAAATTGAATAGATTTCGGTGAGTTGATTATTTCAATAAAGTGTCAGAATCAAGACACTTTTTTCTTTTTATTACCACTCCATGATTTATGAGTCACATATTCTACATTAAACTTTCGGTAAGTGACAACTTTAAATTAATTTTCAATATTTATTAATATGAAAATTAATTTTCCTTTAAAATTTTTTAGCGATCACTTATCGAGAGACTAAACTGTTTATATCTTGTTGATCGAGGAGAGAATGAGAGCAGAGAAATCCGCATCAATGAAGCATCTTCTCGTTCGTAAACGCCATATATTATCGATAACGATTTGTCCACGTCAAAATTTAAAAATTCCTAAATAAATTTATTGGATTAACTATATAGTAATATGCAATGATTCAGTCCCATAATCGGTAAGTTCACTACAGGTCAACTCGAGGTCACTTCGGTGCATTTCTCCCGTCAGCGCATCAGTCATTATCTTCAATATTTAAATAATCTCATTGTTCATTATTCAATTATTTACTGTTCAATAATCAACATTCACTGTTCAAATTGTTATATTTGTATTAGTCATACAATCACTAAAGCAGTCCTTTAAAAATGTGCATAATATGTCTTGTTTTTTTTTTTTTTATGTGCGAGTGAATGCCAGTGTATTTTCTATCTTTGTTTATTCAGTATTGTTCTTTTTAATTATAGGCTTCGGCAGGTACAACTGTAAATTCAGTTAATAATACCTATCGCGCAAATTCGTCGCGATACTCCTCATATATCGTGCGTTTTCTTTATATATGCGTTTGAATCTTTTATTAGAAAAAACATGTTTTCATCAATAAAATAGAAAAAAGTTTTTTTTTTTATATAATTTTTTTTTTCACAGTAAATTACCTTTTTCTAATTAAGAAAATTAAAAAATAGAAAAAAATATTTTTAATTTTATCAATCATCTGAATGATAATAAATAAGAAAATTATTTTTAATTTATTCTTATTGATAATTTCATAAAAAGAGTGGTAATTATTATCGGTGATGATTGAAGAAATGTTTTTTCGAATAAAATTATTCAAAAATTCAATGGTAAATATTAGAGCAACAATTTTGTTAAATAAAGTAAAAAACTCCCATACTCTCCTCTCGCAACAAAGAAGGGACATATGAATTTCCTCGTTTGATGTATAGTAAATAATATATGAGATTTGAAAATATATTGCCTGTCCACGTTTTTTTTTCTTATTAAAGTAGCGAGTACAATTTTCGGGAGCCACGGGACGGGACGATCGATTGATCTAAAATCAATCTCCAATGGAATGAATGATCCAGAAAGTGAATTGGAAGTTTGTCTGGACGCGGCTCAGAACTCGACTATGAAGGCTGAGCAGCCTGCTATTCCCTAGAATTCGAGTCGATAGGCACTGCAACTCGTCTCATGATCTTGAAGATTGATTGTGCATCGTGATGCCGATGGTGAGAGGTCTATGTGATGAGCTGCCAATGCCTCCTCATTATCTGCCACCCAATATCCTAATGTGTCTGTGTCGTACGTTGGAATCATTGTTACCTCTGCAATATAAACCCGAAAATATAAGAAAAAAAATTTTAACAAAAATATTAAAGATTACAATTTCTCATAAAAAGTTAACACTTTCACACTTATGGGACATATTTGAGAGGCTGATAGTAAAAATGATTTAAAATAACATTGGGAGCAAACGAGGGATAAGTGACTTGGGAGAAAAAACGGGTTAAAATGATTCGTGTAATTTATTGATAAATTCATTATATTATCGATTAAAAAATATTAATTATAATAAAATATGCATTTTTTCCTATTGTTAATATTTTTTAATCATTAATATAATGAATTTATCAATAAATTACACGAATCATTTTAACCCGTTTTTGCTCCCAAGTCACTTATCCCACTTTTGCTCCCAATGTTATTTTAAACCATTTTTACTATCAGCCCCTCATTTGTCACACCTATACAAATTCTCAATGAGATTACACAACATTTGATAGAATCTTATTCTGCAGAATCGAGGGCGAAGTAACTTGTGAATTAAGGCCAGGTCTAAGTGAGACAGCGTCATCTACATTGATACTAAAATTTTGGAAAATTTTCAACAGCTTTTTCTTGAAAACAAGATGGTAAAATGCTTTTTCCTTTATGGATAATTGATTATTGGCAAGATATACACCAGCTAAAACTTTTTTTGAGTTAAAATAATGAAAAAAATTTCATGTTGATAAATTAAATATGAGCACTTTTTTCACAAAAACTGTAACAGTACTTTCTCAGAAATTACAATCAAAAATGCAATTTCCATTTGGAAAATTAATAAACGCTAAAAAATACACGACCTAAGATTTTCCAATCACGAAAATAACAAAAAAAAATTTTATTAAATATTTAACATATTGATACTGCTTTACTGATTGTGACAGCCCTTTGGTAGATTATGTATTTCAGGTGGTTAGCAACAGCGCCAATCTCCTCCTTTCGGCAAAACCGCGAAACGTCTGGTGACATATATAACCTGCCAAACGGCTGTCATAATGAGTAAAATATGTTATGTTAAAAAACTTTTTTTTTGTTATTTTCGTGATTGGTAAATCTTAGGTAGTGTATTTTTTAGCGTTTATTAATTTTCCAAATGGAAATTGCATTTTTGATTGTAATTTCTGAGAAAGTACTGTTACAGTTTTTGTGAAAAAAGTGCTCATATTTAATTTATTGACATGAAATTTTTTTTATTATTTTAACTCAAAAAAAGTTTTAGCTGGTGTATATCTTGCCAATAATCAATTATCCATGAAGGAAAAAGCATTTTACCTTCTTGTTTCCAAGAAAAGGCTGTTGAAAATTTTCCAAAATTTTAGTTTCAATGTAGATGGCGCTGCCTCACTTGGACCTGACCTTAAGGTGTACACTTGTGTTGAATTATCCAGAATTATCTTGAAATACATGAATTATCCTGAATTGTCTGAAGTATTGCAAATTATCATTATTATCAATTACTTTGGATTACTTTGAATTACATCGATTAATACGAATTATCTTGAATTAACTTGAAGTATATGAATTACCATGAATGATCTTAAATTACTTTGAATTATCACGAATTACTTCGAATTATCTTGAATTAACTTGAAATATATGAGTTATTCATTATCTGAATTATCATAAATTATTATGAATTATCTTGAATTATCTCGAGTTACTATAAATTATCTTGATTTAACTTAAAGTATTATGAATTATCCTGAATTATCTGAAGTATAATGAATTACTTTTAATTATTATGAATAATCTTGAATTACTTTGAATTATCTCGAATTACTACCAGTTACTACGAATTATCTTGAATTAACTTGAAATATATGAATTACCATGAATGATCTTAAATTACTTTGAATTATCACGAATTACTATGATAATCTTGAATTAACTTGGAGTATGTCTATTATCTTTTATCTGAATTATCATGAATTAGCTTGAAATACCTTAAATTTCTATGAATTATCTTGAATTAACTTAAAGTATTATGAATTATCCTGAATTATCTGAAGTATAATGAATTACTTTAAATTATCTCGAATAATCTTGAATTACTTTGAATTATCTCGAATTACTACGAATTATCTTGAATTAACTTGAAATATATGAATTACCATGAATGATCTTAAATTACTTTGAATTATCACGAATTACTATGATAATCTTGAATTAACTTGGAGTATGTCTATTATCTTTTATCTGAATTATCATGAATTAGCTTGAAATACCTTAAATTTCTATGAATTATCTTGAATTAACTTAAAGTATTATGAATTATCCTGAATTATCTGAAGTATAATGAATTACTTTAAATTATCTCGAATAATCTTGAATTACTTTGAATTATCTCGAATTACTACGAATTATCTTGAATTAACTTGAAATATATGAATTATTCATTATCTGAATTATTATGAATTATCTTGAATTACTTTGAATTATCTCGAGTTACTATAAATTATCTTGATTTAACTTAAAGTATTATGAATTATCCTGAATTATCTGAAGTATAATGAATTACTTTAAATTATTATGAATAATCTTGAATTACTTTGAATTATCTCGAATTACTACGAATTATCTTGAATTAACTTGAAATATATGAATTATTCTTTATCTGAATTATCATAAATTATCATGAATTATCTTGAATTATCTCGAGTTACTATGAATTGTCTTGAATTAACTTGAAGTATATGAATTACCATGAATTATCATAAATTATCTTTAATTACTTTGAATTATCTCGAATTATTACGAATTATTTTGAATTACTTTGAAATACTTTGAATTACTTTGAATTATCTCGAATTACTTCGAATTATCTCGAATTTCTATGAATAATTTTGAATTAACTTGAAGTATATAAATTATTATCTTTTATATGAATTATCATGAATTATTTTGAATTATCTCAAATTACTGTGATTTATCTTGAATTAACTTTAAGTATTATGAATTATCCTGAATTATCTGAAGTATAATGAATTACTTTAAATTATTATGAATAATCTTGAATTACTTTGAATTATCTCGAATTACTACGAATTATCTTGAATTAACTTGAAATATATGAATTATTCTTTATCTGAATTATCATAAATTATCATGAATTATCTTGAATTATCTCGAGTTACTATGAATTGTCTTGAATTAACTTGAAGTATATGAATTACCATGAATTATCATAAATTATCTTTAATTACTTTGAATTATCTCGAATTATTACGAATTATTTTGAATTACTTTGAAATACTTTGAATTACTTTGAATTATCTCGAATTACTTCGAATTATCTCGAATTTCTATGAATAATTTTGAATTAACTTGAAGTATATAAATTATTATCTTTTATATGAATTATCATGAATTATTTTGAATTATCTCAAATTACTGTGATTTATCTTGAATTAACTTGAAGTATTATGAATTATCCTGAATTATCTGAAGTATAATGAATTACTTTAAATTATTATGAATAATCTTGAATTACTTTGAATTATCTCGAATTACTACGAATTATCTTGAATTAACTTGAAATATATGAATTATTCTTTATCTGAATTATCATAAATTATCATGAATTATCTTGAATTATCTCGAGTTACTATGAATTGTCTTGAATTAACTTGAAGTATATGAATTACCATGAATTATCATAAATTATCTTTAATTACTTTGAATTATCTCGAATTATTACGAATTATTTTGAATTACTTTGAAATACTTTGAATTACTTTGAATTATCTCGAATTACTTCGAATTATCTCGAATTTCTATGAATAATTTTGAATTAACTTGAAGTATATAAATTATTATCTTTTATATGAATTATCATGAATTATTTTGAATTATCTCAAATTACTGTGATTTATCTTGAATTAACTTTAAGTATTATGAATTATCCTGAATTATCTGAAGTATCGTGAATTATCATGAATTATGAATTAAGTGTACACCAAATTTTTTTTAGTTATTTCCCCCTTGTGTAGAATATTTATTTTGTAGAACTAAGTAGAAGAAGAGGTGAAATAGATGAAGAAATAAGGAGTAGAGAAAATATTGAAGAAAAGGTCATTAAAAAAAATATGTAGAAGGAATAAAACATAAATGAATGAAATGGAGGTAGATAAACTTACCTAAATCTTTATCTTCCCAAGTTTTCTTCGCCTCTAGCAAAGCGTCATAAACTTCACGACTGGGTTCAGTTCCACTGAAAACGTAATACCTTGCTCTCACTCTCTTGAAGAATTCCAAAGCCGTATAGTAAGAATTTCCATGATGAGGAACATATGTCAAATCCATGTAAACGGGTTGAACTTTATTCTTTGAGTCCTTCAACTTCTTCTCATTTTTAATAGGACTCTCAGACCGTTTTTTATTTTTTATATTTTCTGAAATAACTTTTTTCGTTTGTTTTCGCTCTTTTTTTGGAGTTGCGGGAGATGCTTTATTAGAAACCTCATTCGGCAATGGAATCGGAGTAGGTAATTTCAATGGCTCGCCCCAATCATGGAGATCAAAATTCAAGCTGTCTGGTGACAGATCACAGGAACTGCTACTAGGTTGAACAGGACTTCGTAAATTAAATTTTCTCGGTGGTTTGGGTGAAGGTAAACCTAAAGGACTTCCCCAATCAGCAATTGGATCAAATTCATCTTTATCATCCTTCAAGTCCCGTTGAACAAGAGTTCGTAAATTAAATTTTCTTGGCGGTTCAGGTGAAGGTAAACCTAAAGGACTGCCCCAACCGGCAATTGGATCATCTTTATCTTTATCATCCTTATCTTGGGAAGATGCGACAGAAGTTCCAGCCTTCGTGTCCTTTTCTTCTAATAAAATTTTATCTGAATCCAAGTCAGCTTCGTCAATAAACTTTTTGGAATCTGATTTTTCGCTGAATCCACCTGTGAATTCCATTTCGACAGTTAGCTTTTTGGTTTCGGTTTGAGGATCACTGAAGCGAACGCTAGTTTCAGTTTTGGTTACGGTGGTTGGCAATTCACCGTAGAAGCTGCTGGTCATTGATTGGTTTTCATAGTGACGAGGAGATTGTCCAACGTGTGAAGTTGTTGAAAGTGGAGAACTAGGTGGTTCATCATCAGAATAAGTGTGCCTTTCTTCACTGCTACCCCAGACGTGAGTTGCTGCTCTGCTGTGACTACTGCTTTGATCACTACGTGGACTTGTTGGTCCAGCGTCCCTTTCACTCATTGCATCTGATCCTGGACTTGATCCTCGTTGAATATCGGCCGATTTCAACTCTCCAATGACATTTCCAATACTCTCTGGTAGATGATTATCAACTTTCACATCTGTTTTTTCTGTAATCACGACAGTTTCACCTTTTTCATTGGTAGCTTCTGTAACTTCCTTAGTAGTTGTGATTATCTCTCCATCGTCAGACATAGTTCTGGTGGTTGTAATTGTCGTTCTTATAACTTCACCTGACCGAAATCCTTCAGGTGTGCTTGTTCTGGACCTGCCTTCCAGCCGTTTATCAGGTGTTGATCTTCCAGAAGGATGTGCACCATCCCTTATCAACGGTGAAATAGGAATATCTGGTGTTGATTTTCCAGTGGATCCACTGTAAGCAATGTCCTTTGGAAGCGACATGTCTGGTGAAGATTTTCCAGAGTAACTCCTTTCATCTGATACTAAGTCGCGTACCAATGGAGAAATCGAGTGTTCTAGACGTTCAGCAGATGTTTTACCAAGTACCTCGAGTTTTTCTTCTTGATGATCAGGTGTTGATTTTCCAGAATCGTAGAACATTTTCACATCAGGTGTTGAAACACCAGATGTTGAAGTTAGAGTTGCGGTTGTTTCTTTCATCATTTTATCGGATTTTAGTGCACCCTGGGATTTTACTTCTGACTTGATTGCCTTATCTCCTTGAGATGAATCAATAAGTTTATCTAAAAGCTCTTCTCTATCCAATGTTTCAGATGTTTGTGTCACATCTTTCATAGTCGTGACTTTCCCATTGGAATCAGTGACGGTTGTAACAGTTGTCACGATTCTCTTGACATCAGTTGTAATCTCAGGAGTGGTTTCTCTGCTAATAACTTTCGTCACAACATCTGAGGTGACTTGTGGAGTTCCATCGCGAGAAATGATGCAAGTGAAGAGTTCTGGCTTCCCGATTTCAGATGTGACAACTGTCTCTCCAGATCCTTCATCGATTATTACAGTTCTTGTAGTTTTGGTTGTCACAGTTTCCAAAACATCTGGATCTTCCTCATAAACCACAACTTCTTGTTTAACAGTTTTTGGTAAATCAACTAGATCCTCAGTCTTTTCAAATTGACTAGTTAAATGTGTTGTTTTAAGAACCGTAGTTTTCAAATCATCATCATCAGTTTTACTTGAACCATCAGGTTGAATCGTTTTCATTTCATGCTTTTTCTCTGTAACGTCCTGGGAAGTAGTTCCCGTTGTACTAGTAACATCAGAAGTAGACTCTGGAGTATCAGCCCGTCCTCCTAGATCCGGAGTTGATTTTCCAGAAAGAGTTGTAATATGTGTTGTTCTGATTTCAGTCATGCCGCCGACAAATGCTTTATGGAAAGGACTTTCATAATCAGCAACATACGAGGGAATTGTTTTGGTCACCTTGTCATCGTAATGCTTAATTTCTGGTGTTGAATATCCGGAAGACTTTCTATCTGGAGTGGATAAGAGGGATCGTTCAAGAGAATCGTCCTCCTCCAGAAACAATAATTTGTCAATCACACTATCTCTTGATAATTTCTTATTAAAAATAATTTCATCGATTATTTCTAAAATGATGTATCGAGGTACCCGGGTTCTATTGATGATCTCTTGGAGGAATATCTCGGTAATTTTCTTTCCCTTGGTTATATAATCTTCTATCAAAAGACTTTTTACCTCTGTGCGCTTCTCTTCCGATATAGATATCTCCTCAGGAATTTGTGTTTCCAAGAGATCGGAACTTTGCTGGAAAACTGATCGAGAAGAGGATTCTTCCACTTCAGGACTAGGACTCTTGGAAATGGGTTTAAGGCCTTGAACATCTTGCTCCATTGTGAGTGATTTATCAGCTACATCCTCCGTATCATGTGGTATGAGATCGCTCTTAATGTCTTCGTGATCCTTAACACTAGCTAGACTAGACCGCTTCGAATCAGGCACAGCAGTGATCCCGTCACCAACTTTTGATTCGGAACTTTTTTCTTCAATGGTCTGTGATTCGACAATAGTATCTATCCCTTCAACTGAAGGTTTTTCAAGCTCTAAAATATCACTGTCGAGAATGTTTTGTCTCGTTAATTTTTTTACTAGAATAATCTGTTCGATAATTGTGATAATAATTCTCCTTGAAACTAAATTAACACTCGCGATTTCATCCACTACTTTCAAGGACAACTTCTTATTTTTGTCAATGTAAGTATCAATGATATATTTCTCTATATTTTTTAAAGTATCCGCCTGCAACTTTCCCAACACGTCATCATCGTCCGAGTCAGAAAATTGCTCTTCTTGGTCAAATCCAATAATATCTCTAGGAATGTTCATATTCAAAATTATTTCTTTTATCACTGATTTTGGAAGTGAATGAGCCACACTCATTTCATCCAGTATTTGTGCACTTATTTTTTTCTTCTTACCCAAAAACTCATGCGCCACATAATTTTCTAACAATATCCTTTCATTAGGATCCACTTGCGAAACGTCTTCTACATCAGGTACTATTTGCGACTTTGATTCACTTAAGTCCTTTTGATAATTCACAGGTTCCTTTGATAGTGAAATCTCTGCTTCACTCTGCTTCCTGGATCCAGGAAGTTTCTCTGTTGAGCTTCTTATCTCATCTTTCTCTTCTAGAATAGTTGAATGAATTGAATCTTCCAAAGCTCCACTCAGTTGCTCCATAAGATGAATCTTTTCAACAGGTTTATCTTCAAATAAACTACCAGTTCTTGATCTGGTTAAAGGTGTTTTCTCAGCCCCTTCAAACAAACTGTGAGATCGAGATCGATCTTTAGGCGTTTGATCATGTGTTGGTGATTCTGCTCTAGGTAAATTGACAACACGTGGATCATGCTTCTCACTGACGATACTTGATGATCTTGACCTGATTTCCTCCTGTTCAACCGATTTATCAGAATGAGGAAAACTTTCTGAAACTTTTTTTGCAGAGACGAGTTCCTTATCGTCAGATTTATCACTAGTAATGCTAGATGTTCGAGATCTAGGCTTCTTGTCATCATGCTTCTCACTAACAACACTTGAAGACCTTGACCTATGTTCTTCTTTTTCAAATTTGTTATCTAAATCAACATGAGAAGCAGCTTTTGTTACAGACTCAAGATCCTTTTCATCATGTATCTCACTAGCGATGCTTGATGCTCTAGACCTCGTCTTTTTGTCTTCATGCTTCTCACTGACGATACTTGATGACCTAGACATAATTTCCTCTTTCTCAACCTTTTTCTCAATATCAACATGAGAAGTAGCCTTGGTTGTTGATGTAAGTTCCTTCTCATCATGTTTTACACTAGCGATACTTGATGTTCTAGATCTAGGCATCTGGTCATCATGCTTTTCACTGACTATACTCGTCGATCTTGATCTGATTTCATCCTTTTCAATTTTTTGATCAACAGTAACATTAGAAGCAACTTCTGTTTTAGATGCAAGTTCTTTTTCATCATGTTTCACACTAGCGATACTTGATGATCTAGATCTCAGTTTCAAATCATCATGCTTCTCACTGACGATACTTGACGACCGGGACCTGATTTCCTCTTTCACAACCTTTTTCGCAGAATCAGCAAGAGGAACCGCTGTTGTTGCTGATGAAAGTTCATTAAAATCATGTTTCACACTAGCGATACTTGATGATCTTGATCTAGGTTTCTCGTCATCATGCTTCTCACTAACGATACTTGAGGACCTGGACCTGATTTCATCTTTATCAATCATTTTCTCAGAATCAACATGAGGAGCAGTTTTTGTTGTTGACGTAAGATCCTTCTCATCATGTTTTACACTAGCGATACTAGATGTTCTAGATCTATGCGTCTGATCATCATGCTTCTCACTGACGATACTTGACGATCTTGACCTAATTTTATCTTCAGCAATCGTTTTCTCAGAATCAGCAAGAGGAGCAGTTTTTGTTATTGATGTAAGTTCCTTCTCATCATGTGTCACACTAGTGATACTTGATGATCTAGACCTAATTTCATCTTTATCAAGCTTTTTCTCAGAATCAACATGAGGGGCCGTTTTTGTTGTCGATGTAAGTTTCTTCTCATCATGTTTTACACTAGCGATACTTGATGATCTAGATCTAGGTTTCTCTTCAAAATGTTTCTCGCTGACGATACTTGATGACCTTGATCTGATTTCATCTTCATCAAACTTTATCTCAGAATCAGCAAGAGGAGTCGCTGATGTTGCTGATGCAAGTTCTTTCTCATCATGTTTTACACTAGCGATACTTGATGATCTAGATCGAGGCTTCACATCATCATGCTTCTCACTGACGATACTTGACGACCTAGATCTGATTTCATCTTTATCAACCTTTTTCTCAGTATCAACATGAGGAGTAGCTTTCGTTGATGTAAGTTCCTTCTCATCATGTTTTACACTAGTGATACTTGATGTCCTAGATCTGAGCTTCTGTTCATCATGCTGCTCACTAATGATACTTGATGACCTGGATCTGATTTCCTCTTTATCAGACTGTTTTTTAGAATCAACATCAGGAACTGCTTCTGTTTCTAATGCGGATTCTTTTTCTTCAACTATACCACTGCCAAAACTTGATGATCTTGACCTATCGCGATCATCGACTTTCAATTCATCTTTTTCTAACAATTTATCATGATCGACTTTTTCATTAATTACACTTGGAGATCTAGATTTACCTCGATCTCCATCATAATCCTGTTTATCACCATCAATACTTGGTGATTTCGATCTTTCTAATGTATCTTTATCATCGGACTTGTCACTGGTTGAACTTGGTGATTTAGTTCTGTCAATAGAATCCTCATCCAGTTTATCACTCATTAAACTACCTGATCTGAGATATTCAAATTGATCTTTTTCGAATTTCTCATCGTATTTGGTGTCTGCTAGCAAAGAAGATTTTCTTAACGGTTCTGGTGTATGTTTTTCACTAACAATGCTAGATGATCTTGACTTGCTGAATTCCACAAAATCTTTTTCATTTTCTTTATCACCAGCAATGCTAGGTGACTTAGAACGATCACTTGGTTCATCATCTTTAGAATCCAGCAGTGCTCGATTATCCGTATCTTTCTGATCAGTAGATTTTACAATAGTTTTATCACTTGCGATACTAGAGGGTTTAAAAATATCTCTCGATTCCTTTTCAATCGATTTATCAATATCAATTGCTGAAGGTTTATTACTTTCTGCATCTGGTTTCTCACTAGTGATACTTGATTTTCGAGACTTGTCGGATGATTCCTCAATTAAATCCTTTTCGCATGATTCATCACCAGTTGTGCTAGGTGATTTCGACCTATCCAGAGATTCTTTTTTATCTGACTTATCACTGGGTACTGGAGATTTTGACTCTCCTAAAATATCCTTTATCTCAGGCTTTTCACTAATAATGCTTGATGATATTGAAAATTTTTCTTCTATTAAATCCTTATCCAAAGGCTTAGCACTCAATGCTGGTGATTTAATTTGATTGGAATCTTTATCTTTATCTTTAACTTCAGCCTCTTTAGTTTCTTCTTTAGCAGAAGGCTTATCCTCTAAAATACTGGCAACTTTTGATGGATCAACATCCTTGTGATCTGCTTTTTCACTGGAAATACTGGCCGTTCTGGATTTAACAAGAGGTTCTTCAATGAAATCTCCCTCATCTGGTTTATCACCAGCTACACTTGGAGATATTGAAGGATCAGATGATTCCTGATCATGTTTTACATCTATTACCGGTTTTTCACCAGCTATACTTGCAGATCGGGATTTAACTTCAACAATAATATCTTTATCACTTGGTTTATCTCCAACAATGCTTGGAGATTTTGATCGATCAGAAACTTCTTTTAAATCAGGTTTCTCACTGGTAATACTTGAGGTTTTTGATTTACTGTCTACCTCTTCAAATAAATTTTTATCATCTGGTTTATCACCAGCAATGCTAGGAGACTTAGATCGATCAAGAGCTTCCTTTTCGTCAGATTTATCACTCAATACTGGAGATTTTGACTTTTCTAAAGAATCTTTTGTTTCCGATTTTTCGCTTACAATGCTGGATGACCTTGAAACTTTTTCTTCTATTAAATCCTTTTTTTCACCAGCCACACTTGGAGATATTGAAGGATCAGATGATTCCTTATCATGTTTTATATCTATTACCGGTTTTTCACCAGCTATACTTGCAGATCTGGATTTAACTTCAACAATAATGTCTTTATCATCAGGCTTATCTCCTGCAATGCTCGGAGACTTTGATCGGTCTGCTGCTGCTTCATCCTCATCGATTTTTAATTCTTGCTTTTCATCAGAAATTTTGCCTTCTTTAAGATCTAACTCTTCACCTACAATACTTCCTGTTCGTGATTCTCGTTGATATTCTTTTTCGCTGATAATACTTGTTGATCTAGACCGATCAATAGGTTTTTCTTCGTCCTTAACGCTTACAATACTTGTGAAGCGAGATTTATCAAGAGATTTCTCAGCATCTAATTTAGGTAAATCTTTTATTGTATCTTCCTCAGTAAAGGGAATTTTCGCTTGATCTGGTGTTTCAGAAATTGATGTTTGGTCAGGAATTGATGGCTTTTCACTGGGACTTTTCGAAAAAACACTATCAGCAGGAGAAATATCACCTGACTTATCTAATTCCATAGGCTTCAGATCGTCAAGATGCATTACTTTTTTCAACTCTTCTTCCTTTGTAAGCGATTTTTCTGGAGTTTTTTCAGTCAATTCATCCCTTTTTTCTAAACTATCATCTAGATCCTGAGAATCACGAGTACCAACTGGTGACTTATCTAAACTATCAACTGGAGAAACTTTTTCTTTAGCTTGTAGTGGCGATTTATCAGAAATACTGTCTTTCTCTAGTGAACTTTCTTCGGAATGCAAAGAATCCTTGTCCATCACCAAAGAATCTTTTTCTGGAGTAGACTTAGTAGAAACATCTTTTAAAGAATCATCCGGTGTCACGGTTTTTGTGAATGTAATTGTCCCTGGAGCACAAATCTCTGTCTCGTGTCCACCATCTTCACTACTAGCTGTTACAAACATTTTACGTACCGCCGCATCCTGTGGATCCTGATCAAAAATTTCCTGCTCTTCTTCAGTTAATGGAACTCTATTAGCAATTTTTTCAGAAATACTCTTTTTTCTTTCATCAATAGCTGCAGACGAACTAATAACTGATTCTTTTTCTGAAATGACTTTGTCAACATCCTGAATTTTTTTGTCATCAAATTCTTTCATTGGAGCAACAACTTTTTCTTTGGCTTCATTAAGATACTTTTCAGTAGCATCAACAACTTCTGATGCTTCAGAAACTTCAGTATCACGAACTCGAACATCAAATTCCTCCACCACTTCTTTGATGTCATCAAGTTCAAACTCCTTTCCTTCTTTCTCTTTAGTTTCTCTCACAAATTTTTCATCAGCTTCAATTACATCACTCGAGTCTTCTTCTTCTTCTGTTTTTGATTCACTCAATTTTCTCGATATATCTGGTGACTGTATCGAACCACTGACTTTATATTCTTCTCTCTCAACAGCTTCAAAATCATCTTTCTCTGAAAGAGTCTTGCCTGATGGGGAACCTCTGGCTTCAACAGCTAATTCTTCATGGGTACCTCTTCTTTCTTCACTTATGAAAGCCGTGACAGCATCTTTAGAAGGAATACTAACAAATCCTTCAACAAGTTCATCTTCAATATCCAAAGCACTTTCAATATGTGGAACTTCTTTTTTCTCGACAACTTCCGTTATTGATTTTAGTTTTTGATCAACAATTGTCTCTTGCAAAGGAACATCTTCTGAGCTAACTTCCTGAGTTTTCTCATCGGCTACATCAAGCACCGAATCTTTAGTAATTTTTCTTTTGATTATGATACTCTCAATAATCTCCATAATAACATCTTTGGGAATTATTTTTAACAATGAGATCTCCTCGATAATTAATGTAGTAATTTTCTTTCCTTTATTAACAAACTCTTTTTCAATATAATCTTCAACATCTGTTCTCTTTTGAGGACTAATTACCACTTCGGTTTTTATAATATCCTCAATATCCATTGCACTCTCACGACGAATGCCTCGTCTGATAATTACATTTTCAATTATTTCAATTATCCTTTCTCTAGAAATACGTTTTATGAACATAATATACTCTATAATTTCCGTTGTAATCTTTTGTTTCTTCGATGTGATGATTTCTTCAATTATTTCATCAACACTTTCCGATTGATTAATTACCTGCTTTAAATGATCCGATAGCAAAGTATCAAGTTTTAAGGCTTTCTGTACTTCTTGATCAGATATCTTCTCTATAAATTTAGGAGACGATGGCGTTGATCCAGGAGTGACTATAACCAATTCTGCCTTTGCTGGTGATAATTTTTGCTCAAATCCAATCTCAGATGATTCTATTTCTTCTTTGGTATCAGTATCTTCAAGCTTGAGGGGAAGAATTGTTTTGGTACAAATTTGTTCCAATCCAGCGTCCATTACATCCATTAATTCTCTATCAGCACATACACCCATTCTTTCGCAAATGTTAACATCTGACAGCAATCCTGATCCCATTGCTAGAATTTCTTCTCGATCTGGTGCTTCCTCTCTTGCTGGAGAAGTGATTTTAGTATCTCTGATAACTTTCATACAAGGTTCCTCTTGAACCTCAACTCCGGTTGCTGATTCATAAACTGGTAAAGGCTTAACAAAGTCACTTACTATCATCTCCTCAACTTCTTCCTGAGACGGTAATTGTTCAGTGACCCCTACTTTCTTTGGCATAATGTCTCCTAAACTTGGTCTGGGTTCTTCAACTTTTGCTTTCGTTTCTTCAATTAATTTCGTATCCAAAGCTGATGGTCCTTCTTCCTCCTTTTTGGGAATCTCCGAAAGAGCTTTCTCCGATAAGAAATCGTCTTCTTTAAGGACTTCAGCAACTTTTTTGACAATTTCAACGACATCTTTGGGCTTTTCTTCAAAATGAATTCCAGCAGTACCAGCTAGGACTTCGCCAACATCTCGTACAGCTTCTTTCAGATCCGGAATGTGATAATCGTCGTCGTCTTCATCAGCTGCTTCATCATCAAGTTCAACATCTTCAGGAATAGAGAACTTGACTTTCTCAGGCTCTTTGGAAATGGGAGAAACAGATTCGATTGACGGTTTTATTTCTTCTAATTTTTCAGCAACCCCAGTTAAAGTGTCTGTGATAATGTCAGTTGGCGGAGGAAGATCAGCTAAATTAATTCCCTTCTCTTTTGGACCCTTATCTTCAAGGGACTCTAAAGAATCTCTGAGACTGTCTTTAACAGATTTAAATTTCTTGGACGATTCCTTTATTAGTGCTTCAACTTCTTCGATGCCTTCAGCATCTTCTGATTCTTCTTTCTTCTCTTGCTTGGGTGAAGTTTTATTTTTCATTTCTTCAAGAGGTGATTTATCATCATGAATGACTCTTTCTGCTTCGACATCATCAACAGTCGTACACACAGCTTTTGCTTCTAGATCAGGGATACTTGTTCTTCGAAGATCTTGAATTTCCTCTTGTAAGAATGTTGCAGTTTCTTTTATTGTTGCCATCTTTACGTCGTGCACTATTGGTTCGACTTGTTCGAAAACTTCAGCTTTCTCATGAACTTTTCCTACTTTTTGGAAAACTTTATCCATATCAACTTCTTCAAAGTCAGCTGCTTCTGGTTTATGATCCTTTGGAGAACTGGATTTCGACGATGATTTATCATCATCTTTATCCGAATCTTTTTTCTTCTTGGTTAATTTGTCAATTCCCTTTTCAAATTTATCGGCAACTTTTCCAAAGAAACTGAATACACCTTTTTGTTCCTTTGCTGAAGGAGTGGAAGGTCCCTTAGGATCCTGAGGAGACTGAGCCTTTTCATCCTTGCTGTCCTTACTAAAGCCATCTATTGCATAAAGTTTAGGATCAACTTCTTCATGAACTGGAAGATCAGCAACTTCGTCTGGAGTTTTAACAGAGTCTCGCTGATGAGCTGGAATGGACTGACGAACAACGGGTGCTGGCAATTCGACCGGAATAACTTCCTCTACTTTTGAAGCAACAACTTTTTCTTTTACTTCCTCAGCTACATGTTTCTCATCAATATCTTCTTTAATATCATCCAAAGTGATTCGCTCATCTTCTGGAAGAGTGGGAGCAGTTGTCGTTGCACCAGATTCAAGTGTCGATATTTTTTCTTGAGACTCTTCCATTTTTTCGGGTATTAATTCCTTTTGATCGAGTTCAGGTTTCACGTCAGTATCTGTTTTCTTTTCGGAAGAATCCAACTTATCGGGACTCAAACTGGAAGGTTCTTTTGTTATGTCCTCACTGTCTTTCTTTCCGGAATCATCTTTCTCTTCGGACTTTTGAACAACTTCTGTAGCTGATGCGATAATTTCCTTCATCTCTTCCTTGAGCTGTTCCTTATGTTCTGGAGACAATAACTCTGAAGCTCGTCTTTCCTCCCTTTTAATGGCCGATGTTTCAGCAAAATCTAACTTCTTCTCAGGAATCTCATCTTTCTTCTCCTCAGCCTCATCATCTTGATGCATTTTCTTTTCCATGAGTATTTTAGCTTTCTCTGATTCAACTTCATCCAGAAAATGCTTCTGTTCGCCTTCGCCACTCTGAGCGGAGTCCTCTGTGTAAATTTCCTCTTTCTCAACAATTAAATATTCATCTTCCTCTGTTAATTCCTGACTGGCTTTTCTCGAACTATCTTTTTTCGGTGCATCTTCAATCTCAGCTGTCACATCCTCTTCAGTCATGTCTTCTTCTTTCTTATCAGTAGCTTCAGCGGTAATATCATCATCGCCCTCGAATCGTTCCTCTTTTCTGGCTTCTTCTATTCTCTCGGCTTTTTGTAGAACTGCTTCAATCTCCTCAACAACCTCTCTTTCTTCCTTAAGATCAGCCAATACTTTACTTTCAATTGAATCCAATGACATGTCTTCGGATTTTTCGGTTAGATTCTTTTCGGCAAGTCTTATAACTGAATCTGGCTCAATACCGGAAGGTGTTGACACGGTGGAAGAGTCAGTTGTTCCTTTGTCACCTTTGACTTTTCTAATTACGCCATCCTTATCGGATTTAACAGATGTGGTTGGTGTACTTCTTGTTGATTTTGCTGGACTAATGGGAACTCTGGCTTTGTTGGGACTCACGGGTTTTGTTCGACGACTGATTGGTTTTCTCTCGACGGGCTTTATTTTTGGTGCTTTTGATGCCGAAGCAACTGATCCAGCCATCTCTATATTCTTTTGCTCAACAACTTTTCTATTATTGGCATCTTTTGCACTTTTAGCTGGAGCAGTAGATGGTGCTTTGGTAATTGGTTTCATGGAGACTCTAGGTGTTGTTTTTGATATTTCCGTTTTGGTAGCAGTTCCATTGAGAGTTTTCTTTGGTGTCGTTGGTGATGATTTGACATCTTTCTTATCAGCTGGTTTCATAATCTTCTTCTCTATTGGTTTAGCACTTGGTTTTGGTGGTTCGGGTTTGATCGTTTTCACAATAGGTTTAACATCTTTAACGTCCTTCTTCTTTGGTTCTGGTTTCGGTTTCTGTTCCTTGTTAACAGTCTTTTCAGTTTCCGCTTTAATAACATCAGTCTTTTTCGTTTCGCCTTCTTGCTTCTCGGGCTTTTCAATTTTTTTCTTCATGTCATCAATTTTCTTACCTTCTTTGGTTTCATCAACTTTCTTACCATCTTTGGTATCAGATTCAATTTTCTTCGACTCAGATTCAATCTTTTTATTTTCTGCAACCTTTCTCGTTTTTCCTTCAACTTTTGATATCCTCTGTGAAATTGTTTTTTGAGGCGACTCATCACTTCCTCTAACAGTCTTTATTTCTGATGTTTCTTTTTTCTCGCGTTTTGCTTCGAATTTTTTCACTTCTCTCTCGATCAAACCCATCTTCTTTAAGGGTTTGTCCTTAAGAGCGACGAGCGAAGTCGATGGCGAGAGACTTTTGGCCGAGCATGTTGAATGTTTCAAAAATTCAAGATGCTTGAGACGATCCAATCCCTCAAAGATTTTATGTTGAGGCGTACTTCCGGGAAAGAGAATCCTTGTAATTGTACCCTCGGGATTTGCAGGTTGCCAGACTAATAGCGCACAGATGGAAACAACATTTTGGATAGGAAAGACAAGATTGTTTGAATCCTTTTTATGAGGACCGGAAAATAGTTTCGAATCCGAGGCGTGCCATTTGGCGAGAAATTCACGTACTTCCTTACTGTCTTTACTGGGACTCAGAACATACATATCAAGTGTTCCGTGACCGACTTTATGATAGAGATTTATTGGATCTGGATCCCTGTAGCAGTGATGAGATCTGAGACTTATGTGTCGAAGATTAACCATCATCTCCTGACCCATGTCAATTAAATCCAAAACTAAGGGATCAATATCCTTGTCGCCGTCTGGTGAATTTGAGTGTCTTCTTTCCTGTATAATAACAAAGTGAATTAGTAATTTTAAAACAAAATTCAAATGAAGATAATTTCAAATAAATGCAAATTAATCAATGATAATTTTAAATAACTGTTATGAGAATGAATAAAATTACCACGAGATTACAGAAGAAATGCCCAATTTGAGGATAAACGTGCATCTCCTTCTTTTTTCGAAGAACACTGGACATGCCACCAATATTGCTGTTGTTTATCCTCGTGACCAGAACGGCATCCAATCGATCTAAATGTCTGGCAAAGTCCCAGAAACAGGCTTTTCTAGCGAAGCCCCCATCGACAAGCATATTGAAACCATTTATTCCAAAGAGAGCCGCGTCCCCCTGTCCACCCGGGAAGACGTATAGGGTTGGATGACTAAAGCGAATATTTCCGACAACATCGGAAGGTTCCATTAGTTGATCTAATGTTTGAGGTACAAGATATTGTTCAATATAATGTGTAAAACTAGTAATGGCTGGAACACCTGCCGTAAGAACATCATCAGGATTCACCTTTACCTGACAGGACCTAAAATCATCATCATTAAAATATCTTTTATTTTTATCATAAAATCACTATTATGATTATCATGTAATAAAGACTGTGCAAGCTGCAGCGATTTAAAAATAAAATTCTAAAGAATTTTTCTACAATTGAGAATGAGAATAAATTTTGAAAATGAATTTTACAGAGATTAATATCAGTTAAACAAACCTTGTACAGGGTTCTTTGGATAATCTTGCAGTCGACCATTCACCAACACCCGCGCAATGAATATCTACAGTTACACTATTCTCGTAAGCACGAAGCACTCTTTGCACCTCATGTTCGCTAAATGCATCTACAAAATCTGCATAACTAAAGGTTCCATCCTGTAAAAGGAGATTAAATGTTGAAAATAAATATCATTAGGAAAAATTAACGAGATAGAAAAAAATGTCACACCAATATAATAATACTCAGTGTAAAATTTATTAGATTCATAATAAAAATAAAAAAATTTTCTCGATTCTAATATATATGAGAATTTACAAAAAATTCTCAATCCTGTTATTAACCCCTTAACTGTTAGCGACACATACGTTGTGTCGTGATCACCTTAACACAAAATAAATGAAATTTTCTGTGTAAATTGTAAAATAAATTATTATATATCAATATTCGCACACTAAAGGTATCAATAATATTTGGTTAAGTAATAATGAAATAATTATTCATTATTTTTAAGTAATATAACAGTTGAAAAATAAGTAAAAATCACGAAAAAAAATTTTATTTTCAATATTTAACCCTCATTAGATGTATAAAGGTTTTAGGAGGCGCTGAATTCAAATTTGACCTTTAAATTCAAAAGTTCAAAATGGCGGATCCAAAATGGAGGACATAATTTTTAAAATTTTATCGGATCTTAAAGAAAATTGGTATAAGGGGGTTTTTGATAGTGCTGAATTCGAATTTGACCTTCAATTTTAAAAATTAAAAATGGTGGATCCAAAATGGAGGACATAATTTAAAAATTTTTAACGTATTTTAATGAAACTTGGTATAAGGGGGTTTTCGAGGGTGCTAAATTCGAATTTGACCTTCAAATTGAAAAATTCAAAATGGCGGATCCAAAATGGATGACATAATTTTAAAAATTTTAACGGATTTTAATGGAACTTGATTTTAGTATAAAATAAAAAAAATATGTCCGCCATTTTAAATTTTATTTTTGAGGTCATATTTGAATTCAATGAGCTCAAAAACCTTTATATAAAAAGTTTTATGAAATTCTGCATATATTAAAAAAAATGTTAGCCATTTTTAATCCGCCATTTTGAATTTTTTTTTTATTTGAGGTCATATTTGAATTTCGAGACCCCAAAAAACCTTATATATGTTTTATAAAAAATTTGTCGTCCAGAATTTGTTGGACATTTTGAGACCACAGTATCAATTTTTCCTCTAACAGTGAAGAGGTTAATGAAGGAACAATAAGGAATTTTGTTTTCATCAAACATTTATGAATTTGTCATTCGTGAATGTAAAAGGAAAATAATAAAAAAAAATTAGATGAAAATGTATACCTGCAGTATCCAGGAACCATTTCCGCCAAAAGTGTATCCAGCGTGAATGATGTGCCGGTGTTTCGTGAAACTTGCGAGAAGATTGCGTATGCATTGTAAGAGAGTATTTGTTTGGGGATGTATCAGAACTTCCGTCACGAGGTTCTCCGTTGCATATTGAATAAGACGTTCGCCTGCAAATATCATTTTGTCATGTACAGTTTCGGTTTAATGAGATTTTGAGAACAAGCCTTCAATAAATTATTCATTTTGTTTTCAAGAGAATGCAAAAATAAAGAGAGCTCAATAAAAAAAAAGTAAAAATTCTAAATGATTTTAATAGTAAAATTATTATTTACATTTCTTACAAACTTTCTTGATGAAAAAAAAAATTTTTGTTATTTTATTTTACAACATAAAATTATTATCAATTTTATAAAAAATAGAAGATAAAATAAAAAACAATACAAAATAAAAATTCGAGATTCTTCTTTTTATACACTTTCATTGTACGTTGGGATATATATACTATTTTCTCACAACAGTGAGTTCCAGTTCTATTGAGCAAACATTTAGTCTCCACTACCATTTCGAAGCAATAACAGATGTGTATGAACTCTTACGTAAATATTTGATAACTTTGAAATATATATTTTGAAACACATATATAGAAACCTCGCAAAATTTTGTTGCAAAATCCTTACGAAAGTTTCCAACTGTCATTCAATTGGGTTTTGGTTGTTCTGTATTATTTCGCGGTATACACATAAAAAATTTGTTTTACAAGCTAATAAGTTTCTCTTCAAATTTAAATTTCTCGTTATATATTTCAAATTCAAATTTCTTTTCTAATTAATAATTTTATTTTAGCCACAGTAAAAAGGAAGTCTTATTTTTAAGGCAACTTTACACGTTTTTTTTGTCTTCATTTAAAATATATTTCGACATAAAACCAAATTGATTCATTTTAATAATGAAAAAACCACATTTAAAATTAGTGATGTTCATAACGAAATCAGAATTGAAATACAAGTTAGAAGTTTTTTTTATTTTATTTTTCAATTGAGTCTGGAGTTTTCTTCACATATCTATTATTTCGCCTCGTATTTTATTTACACAACCAAAGAACTCTAATATATAGAAGTTTTCAAAAGTTTTGCTCATCAAACTAAAGTTTTATTTTTCACAAAATTGATATATATATATATGGGTAGTACTTTACAAAAAATCAAAAAAAATATTTCTTTAAAAATCGTTGATCATAAACATTGTGAACTTCAGCATCTTGTTGATTGTTAAATAATTTACTAAAATTATGCTTGTGATTCTTTAAATTTACATAATATATTATTATTATTATCATTATATTAATATAAAAAAAATCCTCTCACCATTTCTAGCTTCTTCACCTTCCGGTGCCTGTGCAGTGAGAGCTTGCAATTCCTTCTCAAGGTCGACATGACAATTGTCCTTATCCCAGGACAAAAATCCTGCAACAATAAAATATTTCATATTATTAGAAATGATATTGTTTTTTGTAAAAAGATAAATTTTTTTCAAAACTGACCATAATGTAAAAAGTACAGACTACATTAATGAAAAAAAAAATGAAAAATCTTAAAAATATAAAAATTATTTATAAAAATGAAATAATTTTTTGTCCTCGTAAAAAAACATTCTATTACATTATTTACAGCTCTAAATGTAACTTTAAATTGCAAAAGTTTTATTTTTGTCATAAAACCGAGGAATATCTATGAATGATTTCGCAGTTGAGAACTTTTAAAAAGATTCAATGTGACTATTATTCAAAATATCTGAATAACAATATGAGTATAAACGCGAGTAACAACGGTAAATATTAAAAATTTTCTAAGAATAATTTATATGGTTCAGAAAAAAGGAGAAATAAAATATTTAAAATCTTTATTTGAAAAATGAAAACAGGAAATTTTTTAATTGCCTACTTACATACGCAATTCGTACAAAATGATCATTAATTACCATTCATTAACTAAATTTTATTAAAAAAAAAATGCTCTTGAAATATTGTTTTAAATATAAAACAAGAGTAGAAAAAAATCATTAAAATGGAAAATTAATTTTATTCTAAAAATAAGTATTATTTAATTTTCACTAGAATATTCAAGGAATTAAAAAAAGTATAAAAAATAATTTATTCCCTTCATTTTCTAAATATATATGCTTGGAAATATCATTTTCATTATATAAATTCTAAATTTATCCTTTTTATAAAGAGAAAATTAAATGACTGGATAAAATTTTGAAAAATGCCAATAAATCCTTGTAATATAAAACATTCACAATGAGTGTTGAATCTGGGTTAGATTATTTTGCTCTAGGCTCTAAAACTGAGAACCAGTCACCTTTACAAGTCCTTTCATAAGCGACAGTGCTGAGCACATGTGATATCCCTATATCACTTTGTAAATCCTACGCAGACATCCTGGCTCATGTCCTGACGTATTTATCATCATTATAAAGCTCCACAAAAGGAATTCACCGCAAGCCAGTTAAACCGTGTTAATAAAAAGTTTGCGCAACTATAAACGCAAAAAAATCGTAAATTTTTACAGAAAAATCAGTATAAATATTTGTACAATTTCGTCGAAAGTTTTACATTATGCAATTCAAGTGAATTTAAATCAAAATAAACATAATGTCTCACTTCTGCAGGTTCGACTGTAATTTCAGTGAAAAATTTGAAATTATAAAAAAAGTAGGGGAATAGTGTCAGGGTTGGACACAGTTTTGGTTTTTTGTTTATAAATATTTTGTTTAGATAAATTCAGTCAATTGTGGTATATGGGTGGAAAGATCTACAAAAGAGGAACACTTTTGCTGTGGACCGTAAATTGATTGGTCCAAAATTCTAATCCTTTCTTATCAACTTCTGGTGTTCCTCAGGGATCTAACTTGGGACCACTTTTGTTTATTTTATATGTTAATAACATGAAATCTATTTTTAAAAACAGTTATTTTCTTTTGTACGCAGATGATTTAAAATTATATAAAGTAATAAAAACAGATAATGATTATGCTGATTTACAATCAGATTTGAACAATCTTAAAACATGGTGTTCTGAAAATAACATGTCTCTTAATATTAAAAAGTGCTCGGTGATATCTTTCTCAAGGAAACAAAGTACACTTATTTACTCGTATTCATTTGGTGAAGATGTAATACCGAGAGTGACTCAAGTTTGTGACCTGGGTGTTACTATTGACAGTACACTGTCATTTAATTCTCATATTTCTGATGTTATTAGCAGGGCACTTAGGTCGCTTGGCTTTGTGACACGAAATGCATCCTTGTTTCGAAATGAGCGTACTCTTAAAATCTTGTTTTTTGCTTTCGTCATGAGTATATTGCAGTATGCGTCAGTTATTTGGGTGCCATACTACGCATATTTGTTAATAAGATTGGAGCGTGTTCAGAATCGGTTTCTTCGGTTTGCGGCAAGACAATTGGGTATACCTTTCAATTTTTTTGAACATAATTATGATGAATTACGAAATCGTTTGAATTTGCCCAAAATTGTCACTAGATTTTTATATTCAGATTTAATTTTTTTGTACAAGTTGTTAAACAATTACACGAATTGCTCAGTACTTTTGTCATTGATTAAATTCTCAGTACCAACGAAATCGTCTAGATATTTTTCACTTTTTTATGTGCAGTATCATAGAACGAATTATGCGAAAAATTCTCTGATTGCAAGAATAAGCAGAGAGGCTAATACTAGTTCTGGTACGCTTGATTTTTTTGACGCCTCACTGACCAGGTTTATCTCTAGTCTGAGACAATTGTTATACAGCCAAGCCTAGCGTTAAGTATATTACCTTAATTGGTCATTTGTAACTAGGCTTTGTATGCCATTATTATTAAGTACTTCTGTACGAAAGGGTTTTTTTGTAACCCGTTTATGTTTAAATAAATAAATAAATAAATAAAAATTAAAAAAGTTATAAAAATTTAAAAAAAAAAAAAATCTAGTCAGGGTTGGACTTTTCAGTCAGGGTTGGACACTTTTTGAAAATCGAAACGCATTATTGGTAAAAACGTAAAATAACATTTGTAATGTTTTTTATTCTTATTTTTTCATGTTTATCTTTACTTATTGTTTACAAATTGTAAAGCTTCATGGGTTTAAAAAAGGAATGAACTCAAATTACAAAAAATAACGCTTTATTGTTCCAAATAACTCAATGAAATGATGAACAAAATTTATACAATTTAAGTATTATTTTTCTAATATCTTTGGCACAATTTTGCACTGAAATATCAATAAAATAAAATTTATTTGTATATTTATTTATTTATAAATTGTGTCAAATTCATAATTAATATGGGTGTCCAACCCTAACTGTATAAAGTGTCCAACCCTAACTAGAAGCATCATTTTCGAATTGTGCTAACCATAACCAGGCATGTGTCGCGATTCGATTTTTCACTTTTTTTCTTCTTAAATTATGTACCCCACAATACATTCAATAAGATTACCTTGCCGAATTCTAGCTTTTTTTACATATTTTTTAGATTTATTCACAAGTCAAACAAAACTTTTTTTGTCTCTTAGATTGCACCGAAGTCACAGGAGACGCTACTTTTGATTCTCCAAAAATGTAATGCCACAAAAAGTTAGGTTACACTACTAGAAGATTCGTCACGTACGCACACAGGTGGCGCTAGTGTTCTTATTTAAAAAAAGCCAACTGTCCAACCCTGACACTATTCCTCTAATGTAAAGAAAGTACAATTTGGAAATATTGTTAAGTTATTGTTTAAGTAAAATATCTTTTCAAATAAATTCAAATAAACTCACACGGTGAGCTTGGACTAAGTTCAACTCAAAAGTTCTTGCTCATCCAATTTTTTTTTCTAATATCGTTTCAGTGATGCCACGCGATAATTTTAAGATTAAAACGAAAAAAATTCATCGATAAAATTTTAAATAAACTCAATTTTTCGATTCTTTTAAAAATTATATTGTATACAGTTTTATCAAATTAACGCCTATTCAAATTTTAGTTTGCCTTCAGATCTTCCTATTGCCATCGAGGAAAATGTTCCATAATAAAAACTGCTAATAATTACTTTAAAACCTTACAAAATTCCAAACCAGATGTAAAAATATTCGTTTATTATTAACTCAGAATTTTAAGTAAGTAATTAAGAAAAAAGCTTAGATAGTGAAGGTGGCGCTGCAATACAAATGGCGCGAGAATTGTTTGAATTCAAATATACAACAGAGATACTTTTTCAAAGTAAAGTGTTGCATTTTTTTAGGGAGTCTCACTTCAGCGGGTTTAACTGTAATTTGAGTGAAAGAATTAAAAATATATAAAATAAGTGTTACGTGATCTTGAAAATTTGGTTTAATTATAAATGGAAATATTAGAAGTGAAATATCTCGTCAAGTGAATAAAAAGGGAATTAACTCACTTATAACTAACTTAGACTAATAAAATTAGAAAAAAATTTAAATTCCATACAAAGATAATAACACATAAGGATACACTTAAAAATTTGGTCAAACGTCAAGAGCGTATAATATTCATTTATATGCAAATTGTAATATTTTATATTTAAAGAAAATTTAAATTCATGAGCATGACCGTAACAAAGTAAAAAAATAAGATTTGAAAATAAACTTATCGTAGTAAGTTCGCCAAAATGGCGTTTTGCCACAAAAATATACAAGTTGGGTTATTATTTCATTGCGCATTAAGGAGGAGGGCAATAGTGGGTCATAACCGCCAATTGCTATATCTAAGACGGGCACACGTTTGGCTTCATAAAGTGAGGGTCGCCCAGGAGTTGATGATGTAAGGTTAAGGTTAAGTAGGTGAGAAAAAAAGATTGCCCGTATAAACTATACACATCATTTCTTTGGAAATTCAGAAAAAAAATTAATAAAAATTCCTTTTTCTATATTCTTTTCTATTTATCCTCTCAAAACAAGAATAATACACTTTATTTTAATTAAAAATTTTTTTTTAATAAATTAAATTTAATAAATATTTTATATTTTGCCAATTCATTGGAAGTATAACAAACCAATTAATATTTTAATATTATTCTTCTTCAATTAAGAATTTTTATTTATAAAGTTGAGAGAATTTGAAAAGAAGAAAGAGGGGAAAAAATTAGTAAAACTTTATATTTAATTTGAAGATAAATTATATATTCAATGTCATATGTAATATTAACTAATTTTTTTATTTATTACTCAATTTTTACATACTGATAGATAAAATAGTTTTATGAATTTAAAAAAAAATGGGATCTTATAGTGTGGGTGAAAAAATTTGTTTTTTCAAAGAAAAAATTATTTTAATGAGCGTTAAAATTAGTATGAAGGGTTCAAAAAAACTGCTTAGGGTGGTCAGAGTGACGTCATGAATACCGCACCCCATCACGTGGTTCTTACCAGCCGGGAATCGATCCGAGGGCACCCCACTCAAAGACCTAACCTCAACACCGTACCGCCTCTGACTTCAAGAAAGTCCTCATATTCTTTTCGTAAAAATTCTCGCAGTTGTTCAACAAAAAAAAAAAAAAAAAAAAAAATTTTTTTCGCATAAATCTTTATTTCCAAGGACTTTACTTTCTTTTCTTATGTAGAAAAAGCACCGAGAATTTTTTATATTAAATATGAAAAAAAAAATATATATGCTTCAGAGGAAAAGGGGTATTTTTCATTGAAAAAATAAAAAAAAAAATTTTCCCTTATCGAAAAATATAAATAAATATTTAGTAATAGAAAAGTAATAATTTATTATTATGAATAATAATAAATATTAACTATTATTTTTGTTTCGTTGCATTTGTTTGAACAAAATATACAATTTTTTGGTTATTTAAAAGAAAATTTGGTTGTTTCAAACAAATTGCAGGAACATTAATCGATATACATATTTTGAATAAATTTTCAATAATTTAACTCTCCCTTTATCTTTATATTCTTTGTACTTTTAAACGGCGACTATTTTTAGTACAAATTAACATTTTTCTAGTGAGATATTCATGAAATGGAGAGAAAACTTTGTAAATTTCAACATGTAAAATATTTCATATTATTATGATGAACAGAACGTGATCTAGAATGGAAATTTCAAAACTGTAATTTCATGCACATTGAGGAAGATTTAATTTTCCAAATTGAATGGCCCACTAAAATATACTTTAGAGAATGTCTATATATAATTATATATAAATTGTAATATTTACTGAAAATTTGTTGTGCATTCATCGAAGTTATTGCTTAGATTAATTCATTAGTATGCAACAGTGAGTGCTAATTATTTTAGTTCAGAAACATGAATTCACATTGAAGACAATTACACGATTCTACCTCAAATAACTAACTTCCTTTTATCAACTCATTAGTAATTATTCTTGAATCCTCTGTGGAATTACAAATTCCACTTGATATATTTATTTTATATAAACGACTCTTAATTATACTTGTATCATGATAATTATTAATATTATGTATAATAATCAATAACGTTAATATATTAATATATTCTAATCAATAGACAAAATTTGACATTCAAACTAAATTGAGTTAAATGAAAATATATGTATTTGTCTTGAATTAATATATTTATAATTAATTTTCAGAAAAAAATATATATTTATTTTTATTAATTTTCTTTAAAATCTTGTACAATATATTTATAATATTACAAATACGAACCACAAAATAGTTGTTCACAGGTTATATATAATTTGTTATAATTTTTTATAAATAATCTTTAAATAAACAAACTTAACAAATGTTTTAAAAAATGGTAATCATAATATTTATTTTTTTATTAAACTGTATATATTTTTTAATTTCATCTCCATTTTCCATAAATTTCACTAAGAAAACAATAACTATTCGTTTAAAAAGATCTCTTTAGTGTAACAAATTTATATAGAAAAATAATCTTAGTAGAAAAAGTAATTTTAAATGTAAAAAATGAATTTTAATCCGAGAGGGAAAAATTAATAGTCATTATTTTATAAATTCCTCTCAAATTCAAACGAAAAATTTTCTTTCTTTAAGATAAATATTTTTTTATTAAAAATAAAATGTAAAAATAATTTACCAAAGAAATATTCCTCTCACTATGAGATTTTATTTTTTTTTTCGATGAAATTTCGAATTTAAAAAATATAACTTTACATTTATAAAGGGACAAAATTTCTCGAAATTACTTGAATAATAATTTTCTAGGAAATGACGTATATGTATATATATATATATTTGTATGAGGGGAGTAAAATCCTGTTGTTAAGCCATTGAAAAGGCAGGAATAATTTCTAGACTCGACGCATATTTTGTACTATATACGTGCAAGCAATAAAGACGTTGCCAAGCGACTGTGAATCAATCACCGCTGACTAAACCCCATATTTGATCTCTCTGTCGATTTTGCCGATTTCACCTGACAGGCGAAAACACATTTTATCTGTCTGCTTTAGAGCAAATAACGTTTCTTTCGCTACACAATATTATTTTTAAATAAATAAAAAAAAATCCAAAGAAAAAGTTTTGGAGTTTTGCAAATTTGTAAACAAAAATTAGAGGGCGCATGATTATTCAGAAACAGAATTTCCTCTGACTCAAATTTTTAAATGCCAGAATTTTCATTAAACCAAATCTTCATTTGTCCGAATTTTTATTAACAAAAAATGTAATTTATAATAGAAATCTTAAAATTCAGAATTTTCATTTATTCTACATTGAAAATGGTCAAATAATCAAACGGCAGAAATATTTCGGCGCCAATTTTAAAATTGACCAATCAGAAACTGTCAAGAAAATTGTGATTGGTCAATTAAAATTTCATTCTAATTTATTTCTCGTATTAAAGTTTGATTGAATTTTTCATTATAACCATTATCGATAATTCCTCACGTATATTTCAACATTAAATGAATCTATAATATACTTGTCTGTTACTAATCATTTCGGTTCAAAATCACCTTCAAATGTGCTTGAAGTTTTGAACGTTCAAATGAACGAAAAATTTGTTTAATATTTTATTATAAAATTTTCTTTTCAGGATTCAAAAATAAATGAATAATTTATTAAATGTTTAATTAACTTTTTTATTTTTAACTGCTGTAGTAATTTAAAAAAAAATTGCGATTTCGTTCATTTGAACGTTCAGAATTTGAGGCACATACTTTTAATATAATCCATATAAACAGCGAATAAAAATTTCCTGAAATATTTTATAATTTTTAAAAGGTACTTTTTTATAGTCAACTTTCGGATAAATTATTTATTATAACATATGAACTAAAAATTCAAATAGAATTCTATTCACAAGACTTAATACTATAGACAATAAATGTAAAAAAAAAACAATTTTTAAATCGTTTTATACCTCTTTTTCTAAAAAAAAATAAATGAATAAAAAAACTTTGTATTTTTGTAGAAATTTTCCCCTATATATTAAAAATAGAGGGAAGTAATATGAAACTTCAAAGGTATATTCTGTAGTTTTTGTTATTATTACATTCGAGTGAGAAATCGCTCGAAAAAATCAACGAGAACGATAAATCTCGTGAAAAATAGGTATACATTGAAAACAAATAAATGCATAGTTTTTGTCTTTTTTCTTATATGAAAGGATAGATAGATTCTGGAATGCATCACTATAATTTTTTATAAAAAATGAATCGAATAATTTATGGTTTTTTAAAATCGGTTGAATAAATTTTGAAAATAGTTACTCACCAGTTTGAAAGGGTAATTTTTAAAAAATGTTTATAGTTTATGTTTTATGTTTATGTTTATAGTAATAGTTTTACCTCAATAAAAAATTTCTTTTTAATTAGATAAAATCAAAATTAGTTTTTATTAAATTTTTTTATTGTAATGGAGACTTAAACATAAGTTTTCAATTCAAAAAACCACAAACATAACCTAAAATATTTTTGACTTAAGGTCCCTTCTCTCATGGAGCGTCACATAATAATTTCAAATAACTATTAAAGTTTTTTTATAAAAAAATTTTTTAAAAAGTGTGTTCTTTTGTCAAATTCTTAATCAGAAAGTCCCCTTAATTTTTATGTAAATAAAGTAAATTTATATTTCTATAATTTTATTAAAATTACCTACATTGAACTGGACATTTTTGAAATTTAGTATAGATATAGTAAAGTTTAGTAAGTCAATACTATATGAGCATATGGTATTATCCATCAAAGCAATATACGTATATATTCATAATTCAGTATCGATCAATAGAAGTAAAATAATAGTGTCGAATCAGGATGTTAAACGTCACTCCCTTCTAATATTATGCGTTATGAATGACACGGAAAGAAATTTAGTAGCAATATTTGATAAATCTGATAGGAAATTTTAGTATTCTCTTTTTCAAACGCGGAACATTTGGGTTTGATAACGAAAATCGGTATATTTTTACCAATAGTCTTTTTAGTAAATATATTCCAGAAATTGAAATTATTATTTCGTAAATTGATAAATTTATACGAAAAACCAGAAGTAAGTTAAACCGACGCGCACTTCGTTATTTACTAAATTTATATGAAAATTTGGAAAGATTATTTCGAAATTTGTTAAAACTATACTAAAAATTCGAAGTGGTTCAGTCGTGACAGATGACGACAGAAACACCAATAGATTCTACACCAAAGTTTTATCTCTTTCTCATCTCGAGGATAGACGAGGATATGAACTTTTAAATGCACACACACACACATACACCGCATTGTTTTACATCGATTGGCTTATTTTTATTCCTAACCTATACTAACGATAATACGTATAACATTCGCAGAATAACGCTTCATATACAAATTTACGCTCATGTGAAAAACTGATGTGACCATTCTTATATACTAACCAGACATATTTTTCACCGCTTATGAGAAAGGTGAAATTATATTAAAACATGTTTAAAAATATAAATAAAAATCATTATTTATTGGGAAATAATTAAATATTTTATTATTTTTTAAAGAACAATTTTTTTTACTGATTTATTGTAAAATCTTCGAAATTAATTATATAAAAGAAATTCAGGTCTGTATCAAGATAATAGTAAAAAGGGGCTTGTCTAAAGAGCTTCGTCAGTCTCCGTTACCACTCGGTGAGGATCGGGCAATTCCGAACGTTCAACTTCGGCAAATTTCGTCGAATCTCGTTAACTTTGATATTTCTTTTTCAATTTTCATATCAAATATATCAAAATCTGAAATAATTATATCATTTTATAGAATTTTAATTACGAAATTTGAAATATTTGGTTAGAAAAATTGATAAAGAGCTTATTAAAATTTGACATTTTTGTGTTGCAATAAAAAGATTTCAGATTTCGTAAATATTATATCAAATTTTCTTTCTAACTATATTAAATATTCTTATTTTAATCTCAATCATTCTTAAAAATAGTATCGAAAATCGTTATCATGCCAAAATGTTCCGCAATTGTAACCAAATATACTAAAAAGTAACACCATAATATCAAATATTGCTACAAACTTTCTTTCCGTGGACAACATATCGTTTCTGTAAACAGCCAAAATAAGAATATCAAATAATGTAATATTGATGTTCCCAAAAACCAAAGTGTATAATAGAAGAAAATTTATTTTTCAACATAACATGGATTTTAAGGCTTTATTTTCCCTTCAAATGGCCATCTAATAAAAATTATAATTTTATATACATATAGAAATTCAAAGAAAAGCACTCGAATAAAATATTAAATAATTTAAAAGAACAAAATTCAACAATAAATTTGTTTTATTAATGAACAAAGAAAATATAAAGTATATATAATTCGAAATCATCGATTGCGGATAAGAGCTTTGACTATAATTATTATTGCATTAATAGTTTCTTTATAGAATCAAAACATAAATTTTTAAATATTATATTACATTATTTTACTTATTAAATTGTTTTTCTGTAGGAAATTTTTAATATCTGTAAATTATTCTTTGTAAGATTTTAACGACCTTTTTTTTATTTAACTTATTTTGTAAAACTCGAGGAAAATCATTGAAAGAAATATATATAATGTTAAAACAAATATTTAAAGCTTTGCATGCTTGAAAAGGTTAAAGGATATACCCCCATTTTCGCACACCACTCCCACAAATGTAACTTGACACTATGAATAGAAACAGGTGAATAGATCTTTTCAATTACGCGAAAACACAAAGAAGAGTAACTTCGTGTCAGTTCCAATGTTTATCGTTCTATAGTTTCAGATAAAATTGATAGCAGTCACTATATACATATATATCTATTTACTCATAAGATTAATCTTAATATTTTCTATTTTTTCCACAGTATATGATTTCTTTTGAAAAATGTATGAATTTCAATATTATTTTTATTTTTTTGCTATATGTATATGATTTCTTTCAAAAAAAAAAAAAAAAAAAATTATGAATCATTTATTTATAATGAGAAAACTTAGAGGAATTCTGAAACTGACATTTACTATACTGATATTAAAAATTAGTTTTGCATTCAAGCGAGAGTTTACGATAAATAATAATCAAAGTTCAATATTGTCAAAATATTATCGTTAGGTTTCGTCCTGTTTTTGACAGATTCTCCTGTTTCAATTCATATATATATATATATATATACTAGGGGGCTATGCCCCCTGCGCGCTTCGCGCGCCAACCCCCATCCCCCCTCCTCTCTTCCCCTCCCCCACCCTAAATTTAAAGGTTAAGACCGTTTCAAGACTCTGAATATAGCCGCAAGTCCCCCCTTTCTCTTCTACCCCCCTTCTCTTGACTTGCGGCTATATTCAGAGTCGTGGAACAGCGGCCTCGCGCGCCAACTCCCATCCCCCCTCCTCTCCTCCCCTCCTTTTCCCCTCCCCCAACCCTAAATTTAAAGGTTAAGATCGTTTCAAGACTCTGAATATAGCCTCAAGTCCCCCCCTCCCTTTTCTTCTACCCCCCCCTTCTCTTGACTTGCGGTTATATTCAGAGTCTTGGAACAGCGGCGGCGGCGGCGGCGTTGGCGGCGATATCTTTTTGTAATATATATATATATATATATATACGCTTCGCGCGCCAACCCCCCTGTTTTAATCATTTTTTTTTAAATTTTCTATTGATCTTATTTTTCCAAATGAACCATCTATTTCAAAAAATTATTACATATTACAAATTCATTGAAATCTGAATATGAATATTAAATATTAAAAACTTACTGCTTTATTAGGGTCTCAAAACAAACATAACCTCAAAATTTAGGTCATTTTTGGCGGAGGAGGGGAGACTTGCGGCTATATTCATAGCCTTGAAACGAACATAACTTCAAAATTTTGGTCATTTCTGGCGGGGAGGGGACTTGCGCCTATATTCAGTCTTGAAACGAACATAACCTTAAAATTTAGGCCATTTTGGCGGAGGAGGGGAAATGAGAGGAGGGAGGGGGGACTTGCGGCTATATACAGAGCCTTGAAACGAACATAACCTCAAAATTTAGGAGGGGGGGACTCCTCCCCTCCTAGGTCGAGATTTCTTGAAACAGCGGAGGCGGCGGCGATATCTTTTTGTAATATAGGAAGATATATATATATATATATATATATTGGATAAATAACATTTATTTACAAAAATATTATTTCAACATCTAATTAATTATGAATAAAAGTATTAAATATATACATACATACTAATGATAAATTTAAATAAATTTTGTAAATAAACGACACCAGATTGGGACTCTAGACATAATAGCTATAAAATGTTATGAATTATAAAAAAATTTTTCTTATGATATTTACTTCATTTTGTTTATATAATAAATTCACTAATTAACAAACCAACTTGCCAAAGTCGTCAGATTAATAGTCGACTCGTAATAAATAAATTCGATTCTGATTTGTCTTTTTGTACTGTTATGAAAACTCTCGCGAGGCATTGAGGATTCTCGATGGGTCACAAAGACGTTGAGGACATCACTATCCATAATTGAAATTAGAAGATGAGCTTCCTGGTGTATATACTTGGATGAGAGTCCCGAATATTCAAGAACGCCAAGAAGACGAAATTGCTGTTTTGTTCACACGATCTGTCAAATCAATACTGGCACTCAATTTCCTATATACTTCTCGCATCAATCAATTTAACATCGGATTGTGTAGGGATCTGCGTTACCGACGACTGTGTATCGATTATCGGTCGTGGGTATTATATTATTGAATATTAATTGATCTCAATGACACCGAAAAGAAAGGCCGCTGTTAAGCGATGCTTTCGAGTTTGACTCGTCAGCCATTTTACTCTCATTCTGATCCTGGTGTTCGTAAAGTCAAGTTGTGTTCTACTCTTTTTTGTGTAAAATAATTAAAATATAAAATTATAAAAATGAGACGAGGTGTTATCGTTGTCGTCAAATGGACGGCGAGTCCCAATAAATTAATTAGGAGTCGCTTCCTTTAGGATCGATCTCATTATTATTAAAGTATAATTGAATACATAAAATATAAATCTTGTCTTTCGGCCTTCTGCCATTATTTAACTTTTTCTAAAATTTAAAGTGAATATTAATAAATAGTGTTATTGTTATAAATTTTGTCTAATTAATGATGTTTATCCTTATCCCTCTCTCCGCGGTCTATAATTGCTGTAAAGTAACAATAATGGAATTCCTGGGCTGGTATTAGTTTTTTCCTAAATAGAATTATAAAATTTACTTGTCGGGTTATTTAACTATTTTTTTAGGTTTAGTTATTTTTCTAATAATTTGTTTGTCTAATAAAAACAACATCTGCACTGAATAATCACAGTAACAGACGACAAATGGTGCCACTTTTTTCCACCGAGAGCGCTGATATCGACAATCTACAAAAGTGCGGCAATTCTAAAAAAATAAAATTTGAAATTGATTCAGTCGTATTACTTTCGACGTATATTTGTAAACTGTAGAATTAGTTTAATGAAAGGCAAGGGAATTCAACCTAAAAAACACCCGAAAATGCGCCCCACACAGTAATAATAACTTACTGGAATTTAAATAACTTTCTTTCTTATAGTTAAGTAATATTTTCGAAGTATATTTGAAAAATATGTTCCATTTTTATAAATGTCAATTAAAGAAAGAAACCAATTTCCGAATATTCACAGCTTACGTAATAATAATTATGATACAAATCGTAATTATGACCTTCGTTTCTAATAATTTTTAAATAAATTTAAAAAATTTGTTTAAAAAAAAAGTGAATATGTTTGGGATATAAACGTTTGTGTTAAGTGTAATTGTTGTACAAGGGTGTCAATATTTATTGCCTGAGAAAATGTAACTGGAGAATGGACGCACTGATTTTATGCATTTAAATTTGTGTGGTATAGGAAAAGCACCGGCTAAAATTGATCGGAAGCCCTGAGGGTGATTCAAGAGAAGCCGTTTCAGGGGTTGAAACTTTAATGCTCGTCGACCCTCTCACTTTTTTCTTCCGATATCTTTAGATACATATATATTCACAATATGACTGCAGCAATATCAAAAATATTCTCTTACAATGCCAATACACGTTTTCCATAATCCTATGAGAATAGATGCTTCCTCGATACATTTCTTTTATTACACAATAAGTTATATATAGCATGTTTAATTTTTTTCCGTTTTTTATATACTTCGAATAAAATGTCAATAAGATCAGCAGGTGGAAACTTTTTTGTCCGACCAGAAGCAATTAAAAGATGAAATGATTTTTTTGTTGAAATTCTGTCTTATATCGGACATTTTAACAGAAATACTTAATAAAAATAACTTTTCAATAAATCTGAATTTTGCTTCCTTCAACTTTTGAATATTTTTATAAACACGTGTATAAGTTTAAAAAAAAGACAAATGGTAAAAAGATAAGAGAATAGTGATCGATTTTTATTTTGCAACACATGTATTTGTATAAATAAATGGAAATTAGATATTTTTGTCAACTCATAAATATTTAAACATTAGATTCAAGGACAAAAAAGAAAATATGGAGTAAGAAATATTGGAACGCATAAATAAGTTCTAAAAAAAATTAGTTAAAATTTGCATTTTATAAAATTTCCTTTTTGATATTATTTTTGAGCCGAATTTTTATTTATTCGAATTACTATTATGCAAAATTTTCATTAAACCGATTTTCTGTATCACAGAATTTTTGTATAACCGAAAATTCATTTTACAGAATTTTTATTTGCTCGAATTTTCATACAACATAATAACCATTTTAATGAATTTTTATTATGGTGTAGAATTTCACTACATAGAATTTTAATTTAGATGAATTTTTATTTTTTCGAATTATTATTGATAGAATTTAATGAAAATTCTGCAAAATAATAATTCGAACAAATAAAAATTCGGCTCAAAAATAATTAAATATTAAATAAAATTCTAGAAACTGAAAATTTTAACTAATGATTTTTAAAATTTATTCATTCGTTCCGAAATATTGAACAAAGATAATAATTAACATACATAAAACTGTGTTCCCGTTTCTCGTAATTTTTTCAATTTGCTCATAACTCTCTTCTGCTGATGAAATAAATCCATATTTTCATCATTGTATGTCATTTTAATTGTCAAAAGTTGATTTGACGGAGAATTTCGTTGACTCCAAAATCTATAATAATCATTTGTCTCTGATTCTTTGTAAAAATCTGTATCGTTAATAAAGAATTTTGATTCTGGAAGTAGAACTGTCACATTATTTTCATTGAAATAAATATAATCCTTGATATTTGCACTCAAATATGGTTTTGAAAAATTTATTTCATAAACACCTTCCGTCATTTCATTATATACGTCTGAAAATTTTCCATCTCCTGCATTAAGTTGTGCCTCTATTCGCGTTGACGTTGTTTCAGTCATTGCATCCCATTCTAATTCCTTAGTTGTTTCGTTAAATTTTTTGTTGAACCACGTTGTTGGTTTAGTTTGTCCTCTAAATAATTTAAAAGCTATTTTTTCATTTGGATCACTGGATTGTGTAATTGCCACACTAAAAAGAGCATTCTTCATTCGTCTCGATATATCCGTATCAAATCTCATTTCATGGTTTCCTTTAATGGAATAATATCTGATGGCAAAATAATCTTCAAATCTTAAAGAAGATGAAAGATTACGTTTTCTGTAATAGTTAATTGACTTATTTAAAACAAAATTAAACCATAATTTGCGAGATAAAGAATTATTAGTCGAATTGTAGAGGTGTCTCATCTTTTGTTTTAAATTTGTGCAATTCTTTGGAAAACTATTTGGATGCGTTAAATTATAAAATAATTCTGGCTCATCCATTTCTAAATCTGTGAGACGTTCAATTTCTTTTTTTCTTATTAATTGTTCCTTAGTTGATTCAGTGACATTTAAAGTTTCATTAAGTTTAGACGGCATATGTTGAGATTGTAAAATAGATCCATCACCATTAATGCAGGTGTAAAGTGTAATAATATGAATAATTTGCAGAGTGTTTAGAAAATTTAATAAATCCATGTTTGGGGAACTGAAAATTTTTTTAAGAATTTTTATTTATTTTCAGTAATAAATAATATATATATATACAACTTTTATACAATCATTTTCACCTTATTTTTCTATATTTTCAATCTAAATATAAATTTAGATATAGATCAAATACTTTAATAAATTTCTTTTATTATAAAATCCTTGACCAAAATTTTGGAATGATATATTCAATAAATTTTAATAACTTTTATTTTGAGACATTCCAAATTTTATCCAAATCTAAATTTGTATATATTTAAATAAATAAACAAAAATTCTTTTCGAAACAAATTTGTTTTATTCCATATTATTCTGAAGCTGAATTAAAATGCTTTTAAAATCTAAAATTCAGCTTCGGAATAAAAATTAATTCGGAATTATCCGTAAAGAATTTTTTGTTAAGTTACATACAAACTTAAATTCGGCTAAAAACTGATTATAGATTTCGAAAAAAAAATTTCGAAATGCCTCAAAATAATATTTATCAAAACTTATTGATCAGTAAAATTTTGATACAGATTAAAATAAAAATCGGAAACTTTCCTCAGGAAAGTCTTATAAATTAAAAAATGAAAAATCTCAATTCTCGTAATGTTCACTATCGTAATTTGATTTTGCTAAAATATATTATGATGATTATTATATTTAAACAATCAAAAAACAAAAAAAAAGAGCAAAAAGTATTTAAATTTTCTAAAATGTTAATAAAATAAAAATTACTGTTTAATGAAGTTTTTTCTATTTTCTAGCGCGTCATGAAATTTAAACAAAAATTATAATTGAATATTAAGTGCACCTGTATTTTTTTTTGAAATCCTTTGAGATGAAATTGAAAATTGTTTTTTTTTGCAGTCAAATGAAAGAATACTTTTTTATTTTACGTTTGCATTATTTTACTGTTTAAATGTTTAACAATGTTTTACTATGATTCTGATATTAGGGAGTTCAAATTCTTGTCTTTTATACACAAAAAATAATGATTATAATTTTAAATTATCTCCAATAAATTTTTCATCAAAATGTCGTGTAAATAATTATTAGAAACATATTTGTTAAATTTTTTACATATATCAAACGTATATTATAATATGTAAATATGATCACCTGTAAAATTGTCGAATTGTTTGTTTTCGAAATGATTTTTTTTTATTTTCTTATTCAAAAAATGCGAAAAAATAATCGGAATTTTATCTGCGTGACAGTTTTCAAAAAATTCATAAATTTGTGTGCAATATAACAAATAAGTTTTATACAACTTTATTCTTTAAAAAAGTTTCTATTTTTGTGATAGGCAATTACGAATTTAAAATTAAAGATGGAATCTTTATAATCTAAAATTTGAAAGGACAAAAAAATTGTTAAAAATTAAATAAATGTTTATTTACATTCTACAATGTGACTGAAATTTCCTGCAAGTGTCAATATAAATGTATTAGAAATAAAAATCTCTATTTAATTAAGAAGATATATTTTTAGATATATAAAGAATAATTACTTTTAATGTTCACTTGGATATCATATTTGTAATATTAAATTATTCATTAAAATTAAACAAGAAAGATAAATAAAAACTTATTAATATCCAATTCTGTCAAAAATGATATGTATTATTTGTTAATTTAAAAAATAAAAGTATTTACACACTTGTTTAAAATTTTCCTTTTTTCATTTTTATAGATAATAATAAATTATAACATTAGAAAATAATTTCACAAATTATCTAAATTGAAAAAAAAAAATGAAAAAAATATGGATTGCATATCTTGGATAAAGATAATAATTAACATACATAAAATTGAGTTCCAGATTCACGTAATTTTTTTAATTCACTCATAACTTTCTTTTGTTGATCAAATAAATCTATATTTTCATCATTGTGTGTCATTTTAATTGTTAAACGTTCGTTAGTCCCATTTTCTTTATTCCAAATTGTTTCGTTAATGAAAAATTTCATTCCTGGAATTAGAACGGTCTCGTTATTTCCACCAAAAGAAGTATAATTATTGATGTTTGCTCTCAGATATGGTTTTGAAAAATGCATTTCATAAACACCTTCAGTCATAAGAAATGCATCTGAAAATTTTCCATCTTCAGTCATAAATTCTGCCTCTTTACGAGTTGATGTTGTTTCAATAAATGTATGCCATTGTAATTCATTTTTTGTTTCATTAAATTGTTCCTTGTACCATGATGTTAGTTCGGTGTTTCCTCTAAATAGAGTAAAATCCATTTGTTCATTTGGATCACTGGATTGTGTAATTGCCAAACTAAAAAGTGCATTTTTAATTCGTCTCGATACATCTGTATCAAATATCATTTCTCCATATCCTTTGATGGTGTAGTATCGAATGGCAAAATAATCTTCAAATCTTATAGAAGAAGAAAAATTACCTTCTCTGTAAAATTTCATTGCCCATTTTAATACAAAATTAAACCACAATGCACGAGAATGAGAATAATAATTCGTCGACTTGTAAAGATGTCTCATCTTTTGTTTCAAATTTGTGCAGTTCTTTGGAAAATTGTTTGGATGCGTTAAATTATAAAATAATTCTGGCTCATCCATTCCTAGATTTGTGAGATGTGCAATTTCTTTTTTTCTTGTCAATTGTTCCTCAATTGATTCAGTGCCATTTAAAGTTTCATTAATTTTAGACGGCATATGTTGAGATTGTAAAATAGATCCATCACCATTAATGCAGGTGTAAAGTGTAACAATATAAATAATTTGAAGAGAATTTAGAAAATTTGAAATATGCATAATTGAAGAAACTAAAAAGTATTTATTAAACAATTTTTACTGTGGCAGCACTTATGACTGTTACAATATTCATAATATTTTCTTAATGACATCACAAAAGAGTGACGCCAAATTTAGCCCAATTTTTGGGCCTTCGAATTTCAAATTTAAATATACTCCAAAGTGTTTTATATTGAAGGACAATTATTCTATAAACGTTTAGAGTTGAGCATAACCTCAAAAAATAAAAAGTGTTAAAAAAAGAGTTAAAAAGTTGTTAAAATATAACAATTAATATACGCTGATTACGAATCTTGCATCAGTTTTCAAAAATTCAAAATGGCGGATCCAAAATGACGGACATAATTTCTAAAAATCGCTCAAATCCGCTTGAAACTTGTTACTCGGGGGTTTTTTGAGGTCCCTGATTACGATTCTGGCGTTAATTTTTCAAAATTCAGAATGGCGGATCCACAATTGCAGACAAGATTTTTAAAAATCGTTCAACCATTTTGGATCCGCCATTTTGAATTTTAAAAAACTGGCACCAGATTCATAATCAGCGACCCTAAAAACCCCCGTGTAATAAGTTTCAAGCGAATCTGAGCGTATTTTAATTGTTATATTTTAACCACTTTTTAACTCTTTTTTAACTCTTTTTTAACCCTTTTTTAACACTGCATCAAAACAAAGATTATCCTCAACTCTAAACGTTTATGGAATTATCGTCCCTCAGTATAAAGCACTTTGGACTATGTTTAAATACGAAATTCGATGGCCCAAAAATGGACTAAAAAACAGTAGATTTTAGCGTCACTCTTTGAACAAATATTGTATAATTGAATATTTAACGCACCTGTATTTTTTTTTATAAATCCTTTCAAAAGGAATCTAAAAATTTTGATTATTTTACAGTCAATTAAGTGAATATATATTTTACAGTTGCATTATTTTATTATTTAAATTTCAAACAAAGTTTTTACTGTTTCTAATTGTGATACTGGAGGAAATAATAAAGTAATTTATAATAATAGATATTCAATCTTTAGTATCTTTTTATATGAATAAATAATGATAATAATTGAATAGAATTATTTATAATAACACATTTATACTATAATAATCGATAAATAATGTCAATACGAGAAATATATATATTTAAATATTTTTATACGTGCATGAAACATATATATATATGTAAATAACCATCTGCAACAAAAGTCGTACTATTTGTTTTGAAACCGTTAATTTTTGATAAATTTGAGGTTTTTCTCAATATATATTATAATTGTTAAATTAATTATAATCGCACATGTTAAAATAAATGATTAATTGTCTGTTTTAAATTTTCAATAATAACATTTTGGAAATTATTTTTTTTTATTTATTTTTACTTTTGAACTTTACTTGTATTTATAAGTATGGTATCAATTTTTAATTCCTATTTTCATCAGCATTTACATTAGAAGAGGATTAATTAATAATGTGTCAGGATGTTATATATTTATTTATAATTTTGTTATCTTTTAAATAATACAGCAAGGATGATATCGATCAATCCTAGTCAAAAATTAATGTAAAACAAAAATTAGAAATTTATTTTTTAAAAAATTCTTTTACATAAACTATTTAAAAAGATTAAACATTTTTTTTGTTATCTTTTGTTTTAAAATTTAATTTGTAATAATTTTAATTATTAATTATTAATTTTAATGTAATAAATTTAATTTGTCACTTTTTAATTTTGAAATGTTATAGAATGCGTATAAAAAAACATATTATATAAATTTAAGCTTAAATATAATTTCCCTGATTATTTGTTATGAAAATTCATATTACTTTAAGTTTAATTTTATTAACAAATAATTAAATTTAAAAAGTATATTTCTAAATAAACAAATTACAAATAAAAAAAAATTTAATAAATTTAATCATCCTTTATAGCCGGAAAAAAAAATATAATATGGAGAGGAAATATCATAGAAAAAAATGTAATATAATAAAGGAAGTCATTAAATTTATTAATTTGAATCAAATTGTAAATATAATATGTTAAATTAAATTGATATATAAGTTTAGATGAAAATGAATAAGCTGGTATTAAATTAATTATTTATTTAACTCCGTTAGGTTGCTCTTATAAATTAATTAACAAGAATATAATTAATAGTTTAACTCGAGGAAGATTAATTTATACATGAAATTATCCAGAGAGAATTGTTTCTCCTCCAAAAATTGTTAATCAGGTTAGACTGAATAATTAGAGAATTACTTAATTAATGACTTTAGACTTTGCGCGTGTGTAATGGGAAGACATCTATTTTGGTTATTCTCATTTAGTCTTAGCTGAAATAATTATTTATTTAATGGCACAATCTAGAATTCTCTAAAACCATCCTTTATAATAGGTCAGATGCCACGCGGTTATAAAAATAAAACAACGTTAAGAAATTTTATTTTTTTTGCATCCCTTTAGACAAGAGTTTTCTTTTTTTTAAAAAAAGGCTGTAAATTCCATTATTTTATGTAAAGCTGTTTTTTAATTACTGCCTTGGGAACAATGTGCGTATATGAAGAGAATTTTAATTGCAATATGTTTATATATATACGTATATTAAAATTAAAAATATAATTAAAAATTTTTTTTTCAGTACAATTTTTTTATGCACCTTACTTTTTTAGTAAAGTACAATCAGAGTGAAGTTATCATACGTTTGAATTCGATTTGAATCCACTTTGTAATTGTTATTGTTCTGTTTCTTGTTTTTAGGGGTGAATTAGCATTTCTCTTTAGAATAGACAACCCTGAAAGATTTACTGATAAGTTTGGCTCACAGTCTCTTTGTGGTTATTATGCATATATATATATATATAGTATACATGTCAAAGGACTATATATATATGCTTCAAAACTTGTCTTTGATACACTTTGGCCTTTTAATTTTAATTACTATTATTTCCTTTAATATTATCATTATTTCTTTAATCTTCATCTTGTCTCATACTTACGTAAGTATAGTTTTTTTATGTATTGTTCATTTAATTAATTATTCATTATACATTTTATGCTTAAATATTTTTTTTAATTTGCGACTTACGTTTACTTGACTATTATCAAATAAATATTTAAATGAAACAATTAATTTTTTTTTATCAAATAAACTATATTCGCAAACCGTTATAATTTCTGTATTTTTAACAAAAATACCTATTTATTAAATATTTATTAAAGTAAAATAAAAGTAAATTTTTATTAAATAATGTAAAATTTTCTGAATTTTTGTTACTAAGTTTAAAATTACATCTTTTCTTGTTTTGTTTTTAATCAAAATTATTATAAAAATTAATATAATATGTGACCTAATAAATCTAATATCTAATACCTTTACCTATATTATTAAAAGATAATAAGTGATTATAATTTATTATTTTAATATTATTAATATTACCTAATTGAGTTTTATGATAATCCAAAATTACGACAAAAGTTTACAAAGTGATGATACTCATGAATTAAATTCTTCGAGGCAACTATCGGGAGAACGATCTTGTGTCGTTTCGCGAGATTAAACGAAAATGGCAGAGCTAATTTTATCATGGCATTCGCGCTTATACACCTCTCATCATGCACTTCAAGCTGTGAGTTGTTCTGTTCTTGAACCTGACCTCAAGACACTAAACATTATATGGGTTGATTCTCCACAAACTGGTCATTTTCGAGAGAGAATTTTTTTTTTAAATTAAATTTAAAATTCGATTTCAAGGGACCGTTGAATTCGAGGCTATGTTCGACAAACATAAATTCAAAATTGTAGGGCCTTAGGTCCAATATAACCTTAAAATTTAAGGTCACAACACAGAAAAAACCTGAACTCAAAATGATAATGTATGCTACTCATTTTGATAAGCAGCAAAAATGAGCCAGGTTGATGGCGCCACTGTCTATGTCGTTTAGCATTGACTCATTTTTGCTGCATATCAAAATGAGACTAAGTTTTTTCTGTGAAGCCAAGGGACCGCAGAGTTTGAGGTTATTTATATAAAGATCGTATAGGACATAACACAACATAACCTCAAAATTGTAGCTCATAGGTCAAACATAATCTCAAAAAACGTGTCAAATTTTTGGTAGTATAAATTTTTTTTTAAATTGATGGATTTATATGAAACTTGATGGGTTTTTGAGGTTGCTGATTACGAATCTGAAGTCAGATTTTAAAAATTAAAAATGGCGGATCCAATATGGCGGTATTTCAGTTTTCTAAGTCAAAATGATAAAAATTAAAAAAAAAATTCATTCTGTCTTTAATTGTTGTAAAAAAAAATATGACAGAATATAAATAAGATGCAGTTGTCAAATGTGGGTTATATCGTGAAAAAGTGAAAATAAAGGAAAAATGTAATTTGAAATTTATAAAATGCGAATCTCACATGGGAAATTAGGGATGAATATTGAAGTGCGAACGTGACATTAACTGCTTGGACTTTTTTTTAACCTTTGATCTATAAGCATATACAACGACAGAACTTTTTGAAGTGTCTAGGGTTGCAAACAAGGGGTTAAAAGAATCAAGTGTCAGTAAAAGGCTAATATATATATATATATAATATACAATCGTTATGAGAAATTCGCACAGAATTTCTTTTCATAGAAGAAATATTTTCTGAAATATTCTTTTGAGGAATTTCATAATTCATAAAAGAAATATTTATTAAAGGTTATTTTCCCTTATAATTTCACAACTTTACTATTGTATTAGGAAACTATAGTATATGTGAACATCCTCATGAAAAGGTCCCACTTTGTCGATTACAATAAGGATTATATTCGCATTAACATTAAACGCAAAAATAATCCTTATTGTAATCGACAAAGTGGGACCTTTTCATGCGGATGTCCACATAATTATATAACTTGAAAATATTTTTTAAAATATGTTATTTTTTTAATATTTTGAATTATCAGATTATCGACTGGTTAGTAGATACGTCTAAAGTTATTATCTTTCGAAACCTAACGACCTTGAAAAGAATATTCTTTAGCAGGATTTTGTTACTTGTTAGATAAAAGTCAAGATGTTGTTCTTGAAAACACTCAAAGCTTCTCTCTCTCTCTCTCTCTCTCTCTTCCTCTTTGAGTGGTACTTTAATATTGCTTTTATGTTCAAGATACTTCGATTTCAGTTTTCGTAATATCGGAATTTTTCTTTTTTTTTAAATTTTTAATCGTATTTTTTACTTCTAATTTATTTTTTGTATTTATAAATTTTCCTTTCTCTTCAGTCTTATTACTCTTCTGTGTGGTACACGTAAAAATAGATTCCACTGAAGTTGATCGTAACATCAAAGTAAAAAATGTCACTTGACTAATAATTATTCATATACTTTTCTTTTGACAAGGTCTTTGTCAATTGTTTCAAATTTTTGCACACAGATTTTACATTAGCAAATGCAGTATTTGACTTTCTGGTTATTATACATTTCCGCATTCTCTTTCATCATCAAGTTCAAATAAAATATATCTATTATATGTAAAATTAAAATAAAATTCTTGAAAAATATCCCGAAAAAAATGTACCTAACTTGAAAGAAAAATTATTACAAAAAACCTTCATAAATGAGAATCATATACACCAGAAGGAAATTGAAAAATGACAGGATTACAAATATCAAGCTATTGTATCGAATCTTTACATATATATTCAGTGTGATTAACAAGGGTTGTTAGCGATGTTCAAAGAAAGTTTTTGACCTTCTTTCGAAACAATAGCTTCTGTATATTCACCAGTACTTATAAAAGCTCTGCTAAATGCATATTGAAAATGCCACAGATCTCTAAAAAAAATGTTGTATCAGGTTATTTAAACATTTCTTTCAAATATAATTCAGAGCTTTAAGGATATATTACATATACATTAAACCGTAATATTTTTAAAGTGCATTTTATTTTTCTATATTTTACCGCACAAATAAAAGAATTTTCTTCAATTTAAAATTCATTAGTATAATTATAATTAAAAAAAAAAAAAAAGTAAAGTGGAAATGCGAGTTTTTCTTGTTTTCCCAGCAATGTAGTTTGGAGTTCACGAATAAAAGCGTAAGAACTTACGGTGCAAGCAAAAAAGTCGAGAGATGTCTAAACATAGTTGGGGCAAACCCAGATTTCTCTACATCCGCTGATGGTTTAAAGTAAAGAACTTGTAGCGTGAAATACGAATTAGCCAAGTTTCACTATATATAGGGCGGTTCTTTATAGACAGTATTAATAAGAACCATATATATACATACAGTGCCAGATTAATTAAATTTGAGAACTCAAACAAATTATTTGAGACTGACATTAATGGAAAATACAATTATTTTCATGCAATTAACTACTATTATCAATTGTAAATTTTATACAATAAAAACTACCAAACTTTAATTATCATCTGTTCAATATAAAATGACAAAAGCTGAAATTAGCAAAATTGAAAATTTTTTAATTGCATATTGACAAAATTTTAAACTGTACCATAGTTTTACCAAAAATTAAAACTAAAAAATTTTAAACTACTATGTTGTCGCCGTAAGAAACAACTAATAATATTATTTTTGTGAGTTGGTTACTCAACTGAGAACAAACTCTACTTTATTTATTTAACAAGCAAAGTACAAAAACTTGGAGATAATCAATCCTTTCAAAGCTTCACTGAGTCTTTTTGGAAGACAATTTACTAACCGTGCTATCACTTTGAGTAGCGACTAATTAATCTGACCACACCTGCTTATGCATTAGTTTTAAAGGACTGTGCAATAGTCCCCACTCTTTACAATACACACTCATACTTCATACTGTCGACAACTATATCAAAGTTTACAAGCACAAAAGTTAAAAACTATTAATAAATTTTTTTTAACAATCAAAAATTAAAACTAAAAAGTTTTTAAATTATACAAAAGTTTAAATATACAAAAAAATTTGAAAATACCCGGAAAAACTTTGTTTTCCGTTTTCCGTGTACTGAAATTTAAAATTAAAAAATACTAGAGATTACATTAATCAAATTTATAAGCTACTACTGAAATTAAAATACTAAAGTTTAGCACTACTAAAATTTAATCTAATGAAGTTTAAAACTTCAAAAATAAATACTGAAGTTTAAAATTACTATAAAGATTAAAATATCTAAGTTTTAAACAACTTTAGCTTATAATTACCAAAAATTAAAGATGCAACTTTTAATTACCAAAGTTTAAAATTACTAAAATTAAAATACCAAAGTTTAGAACTACTAGAGCCTAATCCGCAGAAGTTTAAAATTTCAAAAATTTTAAATTACTGAAGTTTAAAATTATAATAAAGATTAAAATACATAAATTTTAAACAACCTACAACTACCAAAAATTAAGGTAACAATTTTAAATTACCAAAGTTTAAAGCTATTAAAATACTACAAAAATTTTAAACTACTGATGTTTAAAGTTCCTAAAGTTTAAAGCTACTATAAAATTAAAACACCTATGTTTAGAACTACTGAGGTTAATCTAACGAAGTTTCAAACTTCAAAAATGTTAAACTACTGAAGTTTAAAACTACTATAAAGATTAAAATACATAAATTTTAAACAACTATAACCTACAACTACCAAAAATTAAAGTAACATCTTTAAATTACCAAAGTTTAAAATTACTTAAATTAAAATACCAAAGTTTAATCTGCAAAGTTAAAAACTTTAAAAATTTGAACCTACTTATGGTTCAAATTCTCAAACTACTAAAGATTAAAATATCAATGTGTGAAATCACTAAAGAAAAATCTGCTGATATTTAAAACTACACTGAGAAAAAAGGTTTGAGCTGACAACCAAATATTTCATTTAATATATGTGCAACTAAAATTTTTTGGTTGACATCAACCAAAGTTTGGTTGAGACTACCAAATTCTTTTTTATTTTCTTATTTAGTCGTCTGAAACAAACTTTGGTTGTTGTCAAAATAAAGTTTAGTTGTGTCAACCAAAAAATTTTAGTTGCACATATATTGAATGAAATATTTGGTTGTCAGCTCAAACCTTTTTTCTCAGTGTAGTAAAGTTTAAAACTTCTAAAATTTAAAACTAATAAAGTTTAAACTACTAAAGATATTTGAATAATAATTTTTAAATGAAAAGTATATTTTCAAAAAAACGATGAAAAGAAGGCACGAAAAAATAAATATATACATAATTTTTGCTTTTTGCTTATAAGCTGTAAGTACATATGTATACTCTTGAGAAGTACTGAAAGCTTAGAGAAAATCGGAAAAAGAAGATGTTTGCTAGCATTAAAGTTTTAACACAAAGAGAAAATCAATTTTAAGTTTATCCATCAGACATTGGAGTAAGGAAATATGTTGTATTTACAACATATTGAAAGGGAAAAAGGATTTTCATGTTTCGATAGAATTCCGAGATTGATAAAACAAACATTTTACGTGGAAAAATAATCTTTGAGCTAAATAAAGAAGATTGTCTGACAAATGTTAATTAGCAACTTGAAAAGAAAATTAAAGTACATTAAAATTAAATGAAAAAAAAATTATATATATCTCAAAAAATGAAAAGCAATTATTATTAACGACATTGAAAAAAAAAGTATTAATTAAGCTACCAAATCTTTTAAAACAATGAATAATTTAAAAATCAACTTTCCAAAAAGAATGAATATTAATTTATGATCGCAATTTGCAAAAAAGTTGAATAACAATTTTCAATATACAAAATTTGCAAAAGGATGAATAATTAAAAAATGGAAATTATTGATAGTTTATAAAACATGAAAATGCTTTTATTACACCTAATTGGCAAGGTAATTAAAAAAGTAAATTGTGCTTCACTTTTCCACAGTTTAATCGTCGCTAAAAACTTGTATATAATTTTTAAGGACGTTATTATTGTTTTTATAGCTTCACTTGAAATGAAAACTCTTTTTTGTGAAGAAAAAAAAAACTTTATTTGTATTTATCTCGACGAGGCAACAATTTTATAAAACGATTTCATTAGAAAAAAAACGGAGATATATATATATATATATATATATATATATATATACAGAGAGGAAGAGAAAAGCGAATGGAAATATGAGAGCGATTTTAAATTCGAATAGACTGTAACCTAATTAGCGTTCCCGTGCAAAAAAAATAAAAAAAAAAAAACGAAACAGAAATGTCAGGACTGGGTCAATATTAGTTGAAAGGACGCCAACATTTGGTGTATGTACTTATGCAATAAAAATCGTGTGACTCTGATTTGTTTCAAAAATATTTAAATTTCCTGAATTATTCACATATTTATTTATAATATAAATTCTATTTTTTTCATCAATTTTTTGTATAATCGTCAAAATCAAATATTCTCGTCATAGCGATTATAAAATACCCAAACCAATTTCTTATACCTATGGATAAAAAACATATTTAAAAAAATACTTCGGATAAGTATATTCAAAATACTGATATTCATTTGAATTCATCTATATTTAAAATAAAATTTCGGTACCTTTATTGAGTATGATGTTTCAATTTTTTTTTTTGAATTTTTCTTTTTTTTTAACAGAACATTGTTTAATTTAATTTAAAAAATAATATTCTTTTGTTGAAGTAAATACTGTTTTATGAGTGGAATATAATTATATTCGAAATCATACTTGATTTGGGAGCAAGAAAAGAGTTTTTGCAAAAAAAAAAAGAAAAAAAGAAAAGAATAGAACAAAAGGGAAATTAGCAAAATTCATATTCAAAGTTTCAAGTATTTTTCCTGATAATTCTCTTTTCGTAAATCGGAAAATATTTTAAAGTTTGAATAACTTTTTCCATTCATATATATGTATATATAGAAGAACCACAAACTCTGTTACAAACTCAGTTACCCAAAAGTAATCAATCGAATTACGGTCATTTCACGTTATTTCGTTATTCGATCAACATTGTACGCATTACTCCTATTATATATATATATAGTAATAATTAAATTCATGTAATTTCATATATTCTCAATTTCATTCAATTAAAATTTATCAACGAAAATATAAATTTCACATCATTTATGGACTAATTATCTTTTTTATTATATACATTTATTCGAATATTTTTTTCTCTCGCTTTTAATGTATATAACATTATTACTCACTAATTTTTTTTCAAGCAGGAATTTCACAGTTCACCTAGTTTTAACTACTTTAAAAACAAAAAGATTAAAAAAAACAACGAACTTTGATTTTTATTTTATTGTTAAATTATAGCTCTATATAAATTCCTCGCTTGCTGTCTCTCGCTGAGTTGTACATAATTCGTGAAATTTAAGTTGACCTCTTAAATTCGATTAAATATATATATTTTTTTTTATTTTTTAGATAAAAAATGTATACGTACTGACCAAATTCATTTCAAAACTGGCAGGCTGAAATGTGTCGGTCGTTTATCTAAAATTTAAGGGGAAAAAAAAACTTTAAATGTGTTATAACTTTTAAAGTAATTTAGATAACTCATTTTTTTATTTTTTCATTTGAAAAAGCTTCTGCCTGTCTGATTTGAAATGAATTTGGTCTACTGTTTTATGTTTTCATAAAAGTGGTCGAATTTTTGAATTGACACAGAAAAAACCTGAATTCAAATTGAGTATAGATTCTATACTCAATTTGATTCGCAACAAAAATGAAACTGGTTGTCTCATTTCGAGTTCTAAGGTAAAAGTATCAAAATGAAACAGGCAAGTTTCATTTTGAGAAAAAGAAAAATGGAAAAATATTGTGAAATAACGAATAATTTTATTAAAAATTGCTTGTAATCGCGTAATAAAATAATAAAGGAAATATGTTTTTAGGTTAGAAAAATGAAAACATGTGTTTTGACAACAGGAACGGTACTGCCAACTTAAATAATAGCGGTAAATTTAAAAACTTATGAAATTAATTATTATCTACGTAAATAATAATAAATAATTTTTATTTAAAAACTTCTAAATATTCGTACTGGTCAAAATAATCTTTCTGGTGTTGTTGAAATATTAGAAACAATAATTGAAATACAAAATTACTCTGCTTATGATGCCAACTTAGAAATCTGAAATTCCAGCCAATATCATTTTGAATAACATGAAGTTTGTCCCATACTCATTTCGATACCCAAAAGAAAATGAGTTGCAACAAAAATGAGTCCAAGTTTTTTCTGTGTTATGAATTTTTAAATTTTTGGTTTTTTTAATGTAGTCCTTTCTTAATGGCAAAAATTTTTTTAAATTCAATACTTTTAGAGTTATACGCCTTTGAAAAAACCAAAATTTTGAAAATTGGGGCACTTTTTAAAAAACAAGAAAAATACGTATATCTTTTTTCTCTATAAAGACTCGACAAAAAAATATATTTAGTTGATATACCTAAATATTTTTTAAATGTAAACATTTTATATAATTTTAAATTTATCTACTATTTTTAAGATTTTACATATGTTTGAAAAAATGTTTAAAAATATAATTATATTTAAATAAATAATTTTAACAAATAATGATATATTTAAAATTATAAGAATTTGAATCCGTTATATTATAAATAAGGTAATAATATCAGACCTTCTATTTAAAATATCCTTAATATTAATTTTGGTTATCTTAATGCAGTTTTTTAATGTGTATTAAAATAAAATAAGTTAGTTTTGTTATTTTTATAAGGTTTTAAAGTTCACAGGGGATTATTATTTATTGAAAAAACGATTTTAAACTTATGCTATTTTAACTGTCAAATTTTCCTATTATAATGAGCCTGAAATTTCTATTTGAAGTAATTGTGTAGGTAATTTGTTTAAAAAATAATGATAAAAACTGATGTTAAAAATTTTGACATTTTGACGAATTTTTTTGATTTATGACAACACTAACTTAATATAATAAAGGATTCATTTATCTAATATATTTAATTTAATTTATTTATTAAATGAAAGTCTTTTTTGCTTTTCAGAGGAATTTTGTCAAAGTAAAAGAATTAAAAATGGAGGCATGAATGAAATCATATAATTCGATTTTCTATATATATATACTATTCAAACTAAATTATTATAACAATGTAGGTTCCTTTGTGAGTCATTTTGAACCTTCCAACTTGCGCACGTGAGTTTTATGCTAACGATCAAGTCAAATAAATAAAATGTGACACACGCAAGCGCGTTCTTAAGATTGAAAAAAAAAAACACACACACACACAAAACGTTCTCCTTTAATTTTGCTATTTTTAAAAAACGACATACAGTCTACGAAGCAACTTTTAAATAGCCTTTCTATTTTCACACTAAAGTGAATAAAAAATTTTCATTCTCTGTAATTTCACAACCGTTAAGTCGTTTAAATTATATTTCATTTCGTATTATAACATATTTTTCAATTGAATAAGAAATAATAAAAAATTTATTTTTATTTCCAATTTTTTTTTAATTATATATAAAATTTAAGAAACAAATAATATAAAAAGTGAAATTTTTTTTTTTTTATTAATTACTATAAATAAAACTAATTTTTCTATAATAAAAATTTAATATTATTGTACAAGCATTCGAAATGATTGATTCGAGCAGGGTGAAACCTTTTTTACCTCTGTTTTTTTTTTCTTTCGAAAAAGGCCAAATAAATTCTAAGAGTTCCCATCATCTACAGATTGTTTTTATCTGCAAGTGTCAAAGCATATTTTCCAGGTCAAGCGTGCATAACAGCTAGGGTTTCAAAAGCTTGATTAAAATCTTGTTGGCTGATATTCTATATCGATCGATATATAGTTTTAAAAATCCAAGGAAAAATTTCAAAAATTAAAAAAGAAAAAATGAAGATACACGTTTTAAATCGCTGACTACGATGCATATATAGAAATATTTCACTATATTATTTTTTTTATTTTTTTTTAAATTAAAAAGTACCACAAAATCTCTGATAAATAATGCCTTGACACGAGAGAAAAAAATATATAACAATTGACCTATAAAATTTAGTTAAAAATCCATATGTGGCGCAGAAATTAATAAAACCACATATATGTATATGAAATTTGTTTTAAATGTAGATTTTTATATATAATTAACATCGTCAGATTTAATTATTTATTTCTATTAAATCATTATATTATTTGAGTCAATTAACTGGTATTTGAACCAATAATTTTTCTATTTGAAATAAACACCATTTAATTGACTTAAATAATAATTATTTAATTCAAATAAATATTTATTTGTTAATATATCAAGTAACCGATTATTTGAATTGAATAATTTTTTTTTCAGTGTAAGTAAACGATAATATAGTAAAAAAAAATATTAATACACCCAAAAAAATGTTTTATTTGAACCAAATATAATATATACTTAAGTTAAATAAACGTATATTTGTCTCAGGCCTACTCTACCATTTATTTAACGCAAAGAAAAAATTTTACATGTTATAAATAAAATTTTTATTCAAATCAAATAAAAATTTATTTCAAATAAATATTTATTTGGCACTGAGCCAAATATATAATTTCTCTGGATTATGTAATTTAATTAATATTAATTAATTTAATTTTTAATTTTGTATAAAGCATATTTTAGTTTCATTAAAAAAAAAATAAGACTACTTATATGTATAAACATCCTAAGAAATATAATGGAGAGAAATTGAAAAAATAAACATTATTATAAATATAATAATAATAATAATAATAATTAAAAAATATATTTTTTTCTAAATGAATGAAGTTGTCAAGAGATAAAATCGTGTTATAATTTGCATGCAACAACACTGGACGACAGAACTCAATCACATACGCTTCATTTATTTAAACAGAAACACATAATTTAACGTAATCATATATATATGCTTGTGCTCGACATTTTTTAAATCAATTTAATAACATTGTTCATCAGGAGAATATAATGTATCCATTTAAAAAATTATTTGATCACATTTTGAAGCTCTATATAAACTAAATATTTTTTGAATTTTAAAAATAAACAATACTTTTTTTCTTTAATGCGAAATATTTAATTTGCATGAATGATTAGCTATATATGTGTATTGAATAATATAAAAAGAAGAACAAAGTATATATCGCATAAACTTGTTGCATAGGGAAATATGCTTGTGACCTTGAAATTTGATCCTGAAATGTAATATTTCATCTATACTCACTCAACTTGATTACATTATATATCACACAGGACCACAACTTCATTACACAAACTTATCACGTTAAAGTTTACTCAAAGGATGTCAAAATGCATGATATACATTTTTTTTACATTTTCTTCTTTTTCCAATCTAGGAAAATTTTCTTTTACATTTTTTTTTTTATGTATTCTTCTTTTTTTTTTACATCAAAATAATGTATGTAAATAAAATTAAAAATAATTTTCGTTAAACCAATTTTCAAAATTAACATTGATTTTATTGACAATTTTAATCGGATATTTATAAGTTTATATAAAATTCAATATTTTCCAGCTGTTAAAGACATTTTCCAAAACAATCAATAGTTCATTACTGAAAATATAATGAAGTGTTTCACCGAAATTTGGTTTGAAATTTATCCCTAATTATGTAAAGTTTCGGTTCGCCGATTTAATGCATTTCCCTTTTCCAAAGTTTCAAAGCGTGTTTCAAACTTTAGAAGAAACTTTGAATAATTAATTATGAAAAATTACGTTCTCGACAAGGAATAGTGATGTTTCTCATAGAAAGAGAGAGAGAGAGAGATTTTTAAACGAAAATGAAAACAAATATGGCGGCGCATACACAGACGTTGCTTGAGTGTGTCAGTGCTCCAGTAAACAGCGACAATTCGAGGAAGTGGCCGCTGAATGAACTATGATAAAACACATTATATTACTATTTATTGCTTTATTTTTATTATTTTTACGTTAAGTTATAGTAAATGAGTAGAACAGCGAGATTACTTGTACCAAACTAAATCATTTCTTCAAAATTTTAACCCGAAATCATTTTTTATTTCAGAGAAAGTTTCAAACCACAAAAAAACATTCTTTGCCCACATACCCTTAAGACATAATTTTGAAGATACAAAGTATTTATGTTCAACAATTGAAAAAGAATAAAAAGCAGTTCTACGTAACATAATAATAAAAATAATATTTTAAACAGAGAACTCTCTTTTATTTTAACCTTAAACGTATTTCCCTCTTTTTATATAATCCTTTTTTCCCTGCTCTTCTCACACATAATTATTCTTGGACTAAAAACAGAAAAAGAAAACGCTCAACTCATTATTTATTCATTAAATTTCTCGCGCCCCTTTCTCATAAATTTTACAAAAAAAAAAAAAAAAATAGGAGAAAAAATTCAGATAAACAACATTTATAATGTTATTTACATCTTGTTTTAAATCGAACAACTTGTATGTTAAATTTAAATGTTAATAGGAGATGGTTGTTAAAAAAAATTATTCTTATGAGTTAAAATAAAAAGGAAACCTTGCATAAATGTATATTTTCTTAGAAATAGTCAAGGAAAAAGAATTTCAAACACGCAAAATTTAAGTGCCATTAGATAAACATTTACCAATATATATACATAAATTTTGTATCTACATCTAAAAATTATTTCTAAAATTATCTTCGCATTTTTTTTTTGTAGCTACTGTATACTGTTTAAAATAACTAACTATCACTATCGTTTTGACAAGACTATACTTTTTATGTATAAATAAAGTCTGCATGGCAAATGTATTTTTTCTATTTGTGAATGAATTTTTCTCATTTTTTTTTCTGAATTCATTGAATGAATTTTGTTTATAAAAACTACTAAGTGAATATTGCCTTTAACTTTATTTAAAAATAAACTTTGTCGGTCAAAAATTACATTTTCTACTTAAATTTTTTATGAAAAAACTACTTTATATGGGCAAATCCACGAAACTTTTAACTTTCAAGAAAAAAAATTTCTTTTTTTAATTTGCAGGCACACTGATGTCACTTTGTATACACGTTTAAGTACATTTTAGCATTAAAAATTCATATGCGTGATTCATTTTTAGCTCACGCCATCAATGTTTAACTCTTTAAACTCCTTAATGATAATAAATTAAATATAAAATTGGAAAATTCAACTTTTTTTATTTTTGATATCGGAGTGGTTTCCAAAGTATTTTCGTCCTCTGAACACGATTCTGGCACCCAAATTTGCTTAGCACGTCAGGATTTTGAGAAAAGAGGGGGTAAAGACTTCAAAAAAGTGTTTTCAGCATATCCTTAACTTAATAAAATTTATTACACTTAAAATCCTTAAGCGGCGTTTTTGTTTTCAAATATATGTATGAAAATGTTTCGATCACACCATAGATTGACCTATTTAAAGCAAAAATGCAGTTGTGCCTTTCAAAAATGGATAAATTTAAAGGAAATCACGATTTTTATTATCATCATTAAATTGTTGCCACAGGAATAAAATTAGAGGCACATCATTGAAAAAGGTCTTAAAATTTTTGTTTTTTTATCACCTTTTAAGAAATTCATTGAACTTTTATTTTTATCCAACGCCTTAATAGATATTTTCATAAGAAGATGTTCAATTGAATTTTTTTAAAAAGTGCTATCACTCAATCGAACATTCGTATTTTTAGTTTTAGTGGTGGCACACTAATGGGATACTGAAAATTTGTTGACAAAATATGTCTGTTAGATATTTCCATAGTAGCTGAAGTGATATTTTACACGCCGCAAAAATAAAAACGTTAAGAATATAAACTTTTTCAAGAAATTCAAATGAAATTTAAGCATATTTTTACTTTTTAACTTATAAAACTAATTGTCAAATAAATATTTTTTTCTATAATACTGTACATAAATGTTCCTTTGTATATAATTTAGCAAAAAAAAAATGATACCCAAAGTTTTAATTAAAAAATAATTCAGATTTTTAAGTGTTCGATTCGAGAATCATAAAAGTTAAAAGTTTCGTGGATTTGCCCATATATATTTTTTTTTAGTTTTGAGCAAAAAATGTCATTCTAAAAATTGTTTTCATTCAATTCTCAATGCGTAAATTAAACTATTTATTCTACTATTACTATTTAAATAACATTTTTATACAAAAAAATTTATTAATCACGCCCCACTCTCCTCTATAATTTAAATGATAACAAAAATGTATATAGAAAAATTTAATTAATTTAAGGTTGAATTAAAAATTTTAAATAATCATATTAAATAAAACATATAAGAGCGAGCACAGAAAAAACATAGTTTCATTTTTGTTGCATCTCAAAATGAGCCAATGCTGAACGACATAGACAGTGGCGCCACCAACCTGGCTCATTTTTGTTGCATTTCAAAATGAGTAGCCCAGGTTTTTTCTGTGAGGGTAATATAGCGAATACTTATAAAAAATAGTTATATAAAAAGGAATAAAAAAAAACTAATTTAATTAAAATAGCAACATTTTTTGGTTTTATATTGCTGGAAATAATTGAATTTTTTTATTTGTTAAATATAAATGTCAGGTCATTACATATCTTTGACCCCTAATTTAAATGTTCTCTCATGCATCGCATAAACAGGAAAAACTAATTTTTCTCAATACAATAATTTTCCTCATTCGTAATTTATTGATGGATATAGAATACAAAAAACATAGATAAGAATGAGAAAATTGATCAGTATATGCTAATATAGTGTGATTAAAATCATTTTTAAATTAATAGCATTTCCTTAAGACAAATGATTTTTTTTACATTATTCTCTTAGTATAAAAAGTCGAAGCATTTTGCAAAATTTACTCATTTCTATTCCAATTCTCTTGAACCATTGTTCAACAGTTCTTGTAAGTATCTAACACTACTATCAAATATATAAAAATTTATTTAATTTCAATAAATATTATTATTAATTATTATTAATATTATTATTAAATATTAAAATATTAAAATTAATTTATTATTAATATTAATATTAAAATTAAATATTATTATTATAATATTATTATTAAATAAATATTTATTTGTATATCAAATAATTTTTATTTGTATCAAAGAAATTTTATTTAAACCAATTATTTATGTATATTTAAAACGCAATGCATGAATAAGTTCTAAAATTCGATTATTAGAATTTTCATTTAATAGAATTTCATTACATAAAATTTTTATTTGTCCGAAATTACAAATGACCGAAAAAACAGTCGACAGAAAAATTTCGGTGCAATTTTTAAAATCAATCAATCGAAAATTATCTATATAAAATTGTAATTGGTTGATTTTAAAAATTGCGCGGAAATCTTATACTGTCGATTATTTGTTATTCTATTTCCAATTTCGGACAAATGAAAATTCCTATCAATTAGAAATTATGTTAAATGATTTTTCGGTAGAGAAAAAATTCTGTAGTATGAAAAATCGGTTATATGGAAATTATGTCAAATAATAATTCGAACAAATGGAAATTTATCTGAAAGAAAATTTTATGTAATGAAATTCTACCCAATAAAAATTCTTTAAAATGCCTATTATGTTAAATGAAAATTCGAGCAAATAAAAATTATGACAAATAAAAATTCGGCTCAAAAATAATGATGACAAATGAAATTCCATATAAAATAAAAATTCTAACTAATGATTTTTAGAACATAATCATGCGTCTCGAACAAAAAAGTAACGGAAATTATAATCATTTTTTTTAAATTTAAATTTTAAAGAAACACAAATCAAAATGGCTAGCATCAAATTTTCCGGACTATTGATAATGTTGATTGTCGCAATTATTATGTTGATGGCTCCTAATGCTATGGCTATTGTTAAACATGGACAATGTCAACCTGATGGAAGTATGGGCAATTGTGACTCAGGATATTGTCACAAAGAATCTGGCTGGAGATATGGAGAGTGCAGATAATTGAATTACTTCATTGAATTAAAAGAAACAAGTGTCTTCGGTTAATTTGTTATCTCAAATAAAATTTGTCCATTTAAAAACATATTTTTGGTTGTATTATAAAATTTTGTATACAAAATATTTTTTTTTTTTTTAAATAAATTTATCATTACTGAAAAAAAATTAACTTTTTCAATATAATTTAAATTTCTGTATTTAAAACAAATATTATTTAATTGATTCAAATAATAATGATTTAATACAAATAAATATTTGACAATAGTCAAGTAAGCCTGATGCAATCTTGTCACACATATTTAGTTCCTAACAAGTGAGATAGTTGAGTGGCTTCACTACTGGATTTACAACAACAAGGTCCGGGGTTCGATTCTTCATGATTGCGGATTTTTCTATTTTCAAATTTCGTTAATTTAGATTCTCGGAACTTTATCATGGTATACACTGTGGTACGATTTGAAAATAAAGAATAATTCTGAACAATTATTATCATGACAAGAAAAAATTTCCTTATCTATAGTTACTACTATCTAGTTACTGTCTAGCTACATTTTACTTCTAAAAAGCTTTTATTAGTACTTCTAAATTTTCGAATATTAACATTGTGTCGTTTAGAGAAATATAAAATTTTAAAAGGAACTATAAAAGTGATTAATATATGACATTTTGATTTATACTTAAAAGCATGTTATTTTAAGGGTATGTGGGCAAAGGACGTTTTTTTTGTGGTTTGAAACTTACTCTGAAATAAACAATGATTTTGGGTTAAAATTTTGGAGAAATGATTTTGTTTGGTACAAGGAATCTCGCTGTTCTACTCATTTACTATAACTTAACGTAAAAAAAATAAAAATAAAGCAATAAATAGTAAAATAATGTATTATCCCAATCAAAAATTTACTAATGGCGCAGTACTGGCACCCAGCATTGGCGCCAGAGTTGGCGTAACTTTGGGATGATAACATTTTACCAGTATTGGCTGCCAGAGTTGGCACCAGTACTGGCTGAGTACTGGTAGTTTTGTAATTACGAAAAAATGTGTGAAATTTTTAGTAACCCAACACAAATTAAATATTAATTAAATTAGTCAACTAACTAATTAATATTTTATTAATATATATAAAATCGAAAACACCAAGAGTTTTTATTTTTTATTAAGTATAAAATATATTGCAAATTATTATTTTAAAAATTCAAAAAATAAATATAAAAATATGTTTATTATAAAACCAAAGTTTTTATAATATATAAAAACAGTTCAGTAAAAATAAAAATGTTTATAAAATAATTATAATGTATATAATCATACAATTAGCTATTTAATTATTTTATTATTCACTTTAATTATTTGCATCAAAATAAATTTTTGAAAAACTTTTTTAAGAAAATAAAAGTTGTTTTTTGATTTTTAACAAGTGTCAAGAAAATTTTTACATATAAATTTTAATTTTAAAAATTATTAATTTTTTTTTATAAAAAATTTTATTTATTTTTAGTTTGATCGTTTAAAATTTTTTTTGGTATATTGCATATCTGAAAACAATAAAAAAAAACTTGCAAAATGTTTTAGAATTAGTCTCAGGAAACTTTTTGTTTAAATAATTTTACCCACAAAAAAGCAAAATAAAATACCTTTTAATTTTCAAAAATAAAATCAAAGTAAAAAAATTTTTATAAACAAAATATTTAAACAAAAAGATTCATCAGGTTCACTCTAGAACTTTTTGTAAACCAGTATTAATCAAAAAGAAAATCTATTTGGGCCAGTACTGGCTCAATATCGGTTCTGTACTGGTTTGCCAGTACTGGATGGGTGGTACTGCACCAGTACTGATACGATGAAAATACCAGTACTGCGCCAATAGTGAACTCTGGTATAATACTGAAATTTTTTGTTGGGATATCATAGTTCATTCAGCGGCCACTCGCTCGAATTGGCGCTGTTTACTGGATCACTGACAAACTCAAGCAACGTCTGTGTATGCGCCGCTATCTTTGTTTTCCATTTCGTTTAAAAATGCCACTTTTTAAACTTCATTTTTTAATAATTTTTCTCAAAATTATGTATTTTTCGGAGAAAAGCGAGATTCTTTATACCCTAATGTATCATCTCTCAAAATTTTAGACAAAAATCTTTTCTCATTTTAGAGTGAAACGTATACTACCAAAACACATTTTCCCATACTAGGTCACGTGGGAGGTTCCCACATAACCTTAAATTTATATCTAGAAAAATAAAATTTAATCGTTTGTTAAAATTAGATTGACCTATATCGACCATAATTTAGAAAATAAACAGTTGTTTAAAATCATTTTTTTTTAGAAAAATAATTGTTTAAAACTAGTTTTCTGAAGGTATTATTATTTTGCTTCCTCGTGGAGGAAACTTTGTAGTCCTTTCGTTTATAAAATTTTTAAAAATGGTGAAAACAAATTTTCCTCTATATATAAAAACATGTTATATGAGATCCTGATCAATTGTCCGGTTTTATGTATGAGTGTGTTTGTGTGTGTGTATGTGTGTGTGGATCGTTTTTGTGAACACGATATCTTTAACAGGTTTTAATGGATTTGAATAAAATTTTGTAGGCTTATTTAACACATTAATCTCTCAAAAATGACGAGAGGATTTTTAAAAATACCCAAAAAAAAAAAATGTTATCGTCTTTTTTCCAAAAATTTTTTTTTAATTGAAAACATTTTTAAATCGAAAAATTTAAGGTAATATATAATATAATCGTCTTATATTAATGAAAGTTAAAAAATCAAAAATTCACATTATACTAAAAAATGTTGTGTTTATTTAAATTCATGTTTATATATGAAATAATTTTATTCCCTGCATTGAAACGAATTGGTTGGTATATATAAAGTATAGATTTGATTTAAAATTTGAGAATTAATAAAAATTGAAAAATCAAAAATTCATATTTTAGATAAAAAAAATTTGTGTTTTTTTAAAATTCAAGTTAATAAATATAATAATTGTATTCCTTGCATTGAAACGAATCGATATGTATATATATATAAAGTATATGTTACACCCAAAATTAATTAAAATTTTCTTAATTTTTCAAAAAATTTAATTAATTTAAAACAGTTTTCAACTCGAAATTTTTTAAATCAATCAATCGAATTGGAGAAATTCATAGCTTCCTCCACGAGGAAGCAAATTTTTTGCTTCACACAATGAGAAAGTAAAATGTTTATGAAATAAACATAAAGGACCCCCTCCTTGTTTCAATTGTAGCGATTCTTTTTTCTTCAAGTCTCAATTTTTTTTTTTTTTTTTATCACATTTAGTTAGTTTTCTATATAATGTTCAGTGAAAAAACCACGTGCGTGTATCGATTTTCACATATGTAACATTCTGTCTCGTCTTTAGATTTGCATGTCAAAGGGTCAAATACCCGGAAAAATTGAAGGAGAGGTTTTATATAGCATAGTGACGTATGAAAATGCAGCATATGTCATCAGAGAAGAGAGAGAGAGAGAGAGAGAGAGAGAGAGAGAGAGAGAGAGAGAGAGAGAGAGAGAGAGAGAGAGAGAGAGAGAGAGAGAGAGAGAGAGAGAGAGAGAGAGAGAGAGAGAGAGAGAAGAGAGAGAGAGAGAGAGAGAGAGAGAGAGAGAGAGAGAGAGAGAGAGAGAGAGAGAGGTGATATGACGAAATCGGCATCGTTATTTCGGTTTAGCGACAATTTTGTTTCAACGAGAGTGGATGGGGTATTGATCGAAGTTCTGGGACTGCGGGGATGTAGCTATGTAGACAGGTACCAACGTGCGCATGCCGCATAAAGCTACAGAGCTACCTTCTTCTTTTCTCTTCATTTTTTTTTCTCTTTTGACTCAACCAAAGTTTCTTCCTTTCTCTTTCTTATTCTCTTTTTTATTTTTTTCCCTATCTTATTCCTTTATCTTTTTCATTTTATTCTCACTTTCCCTTTTCCTCTTATAGTTACCACCTTTCCTATTACAATTATTATTTCTCTTGGCTCTCTTTCCCCACCAGTCTCGCCTGGTGACCTCCAGACTTGAATAGGTGCAAAACCGTGTCACTCATTTCCATAAATAGCAAAAAAAAAAAAAATTGTTTTTATTTCCACTTTTAATCATTATGTTGTAAACATAGATAATCATATAGTTTCTAGGTTTTTGTCTATTAATAATTATTGTGATTTTTCATTTTACATAGTTAAACGCGCTCTCAATTTTTGCAAACTATTTTCAACTTTTGAGAAACGATAAATAAAATATACTTATATATAAAAGCTCAAACTTTGAGATTAATCCTCTTATACTACTGAAGAGAAATTCTTAAACAAAAAAGAAAAACCAAAACATTTGACATACTTCTTTGAAAGAAAAAATCTTCAATAAGAATTTTTATACTACTTATTTATTTTTTTTATATATATTATTAATGTAAAGGAAAAAAATTTTGTTTTCAGAGGACAATGTGAAAGACAAAGCAGAATTAAGAAAAAAATTCAAAATTTTAAACATTAAAATATATGTAAAATACCTTGATTTAAAAGGAAAAAAATCTTTATCTGGAACAGCGATATGTTTTTCTAGAATAGCAAAAACTTTCACTGTTTTAAATTGCAAAATTTTTAAAAATTTAATTTGCCATTTATTTATATAATAAAAATAAACAAAAGTTTTACATTTCGCTTCCATTTCCGTATAGTTCTTCAATTTCTAGTTAAAATACAAAAATTTCAACAAAAAGCAATATATAAAACCGCAAATATTCAGTTAATCGATATTAACTATAATTTATATAAAAATAATATAAGTTAGTCGATAATTAGTGCGTTCATCTTTTTTATTAAAATCAAATAATTTGCAAATAAACTGAGAATTTAATTAAAAATAACTTTATATGTATAAACGACAAATATTCAAGTTAATTGATTTTAATTAATTTATAAAAATAAATTTATCAATAATTTACTCTTGTTTTTTACAGTATAAAATTTACAAATAAAATGTAAATTTTCCAATACTATTTACATTATCCTATCGAATTGACAATTTATAATATATATTTTTTATTCAATTATCCAAATTCAATATTAATTCAATTTGTTCTTTTTTTAAAAGTAATTTTTTTTTTGCTATTCCTCGTAACTCAATTTTGTGTTAGATCAATATTAAACAAAAAAAAAACTTGAATTTATTTTCTCTATACAGTGAAAAAGTGAGTGAGGCGGTAAAATTGCATATATTTGAATTTCGCAGAGCAAATTTAATTAAATGAAATCAAATTTCTGTGAAGCGAGAATTATATCACAACTTTATTAATTTATCAATAAAATTTAATTTAATTATCAATAGCAGTTTTCAATATTATAGCTCAGTAAGTTATAATCGATTTTCTTTGTGTCCATCATCAAAAAAATAAAATGCAACTTTTGTAAACTTTCTGCATAATTGAATCGTTACTCAATGGGAACAAGAATCACAAGAAAATATATATTTGGCGAAATGCTATAAATTACTTTTTTCAGTGAAATTATTAAAATTGCATTCGCGCGATTATGTACTAAGAATTTAATTACTCAAAATGTAATTATATATATTGTTAATAATAATTAATGATAAATAAAAAATGGTAAAATTTTATGATAAAAAAAATTTAATAACATTTTTTTGAAATATTTTATAATTAATAAAAATTCAAAGAAAAATATGAATAATTCACATCTCATATTTTACGTAATTTCAGTTAGTAAATTCATGATAATTAAATCATGGTTTCTAATTACTTAGAACGTACATATAATTAAAAAAGCATCACGTGGTAAATAGAAATGTCAGTATATTTTTAAGGATATGTGGGCAAAGGACGTTTTTCTGTGGTTTGAAACTTTCTTTGAAATAAAAAATGATTTCGGGTTAAAATTTTGAAGAAATGATTTAGTTTGGTACAAGTAATCTCGCTGTTCTACTCATTTACTATAACTTAACGCAAAAATAATAAAAATAAAGCAATAAATAGTAATATAATGTGTTTTATCATAGTTCATTCAGCGGCCACTTGCTCGAATTGTCGCTGTTTACTGGAGCACTGACACACTCAAGCAACGTCTGTGTATCTTTGTTTTCATTTTCGTTTAAAAATGCCACTTTTTAAACATCATTTTTTAATAATTTAACTCAAAATTATGTATTTTTCGAAGAACAGCGAGATTCTTTATACCCTAATGTATCATCCCTCAAAATTTTAGACAAAAATCTTTACTCATTTTAGAGTGAAATGTATACTAGCAAAACACATTTTCCCATACTAGATCACGTGGGAGATTACCATATACCCTTAAATTAAATTTAGTTTCAAAATTAAAAAAAAAAAAAATATCATGTTCGTCCATATTTTTAATTGAATCATATGTTATTATTAAAATTGAAAACGAAATTAAATATCAAATTTTTTTATTTTTCAGTTCACCAGTTTGAATATACGCTTGCACTCGTAAAAATAAACTTTTTTTTGTGACATGAACTTTATTCTGTTAAATTTTAAGACCCCCGCTATATAAAGTTTATTTTCTAAAATTTTTTAAAGAAAAAAAAATTTCTTTTTAATTTTTGACAAAATACACAAAGTTTATTGTATATTTTTATGAAAAAAAAAAAATATATATATATATATATATATATATATTCTTTATACCTTTTTGCAATTTGTAAAATAAAATTTTCCAATTGTTTTGATGTTTTACGTAACTTTTTTGACGTGTTATAAGAAAATGTGACATTTTCGGAGTTTAAGGGAATATATTTTGCGGATATGACATAAAGGGAAAATCAGCTTAGGATTTACGAGATTTCATAGATCTCTTTTTCCTCAACATATGTGAACAAACATTAATGTAGCATATTACACACACACATATATATATATATATATATATATATTCGAGATACCATGAAAATTTCAAAGCGAATATTGTGAGGATGTAAAATCTCAGACGGATTTAATATATACTATATATACTATATGATCTTTCAAGGTGGCTGTACATAGTTTGATGAAACTCTGATAGAAAACGATACTATGAATTTCCATCAAGTATCTATAATAGCGTACATATTCTATACAACGTCTTCACTGCGAAAATGATGTTTTCATCCTTTTTCCAACTTAATCTTTTTATTGGGTCATAATTTAAAAAGCTTCATTAAAAAGGAGCTTCACTCCAGTCAACATAAAAATCTGATCAACTTATAGCGATAATTATAATACCTACTTAAATACTGAAAAAAAAATTTTATTTGTTTTTAATAATTTTAATTAAATAATTATTATTTTAGTCAATTAAATGATATTTGTTTCAATTACAAAAATTATCGGTTCATTATTTATTTATTTATTTATTTGATAATAGTCAAGTAACCGATTATTTGAATCAAATAAATTTTTTTAATATAATATCTACACAGAAACAACCGTAAACTGAAATTAAGAATATATTCGTGGCGCATATTTAAGAATATTTTATTCTCAGTATATATTCTTATTTTAAGAATAATATATACTAAATTTAAATATAAAATATTCTTATTTTAAGAATAATATATACTAAGTTTAAATATAAAATATTCTTAAATATGCGCCACGAATATATTCTTAATTTCAGTTTACGGTTTTTTCTGTGTACATGTGGGGGCGCATGTTTATCCCATAAAAATAATTAGTTAAAATTTTCATTTTAAAGGATTTTATTAGATATAATTATTTTTTAGACAAATTTTTATTTTTCGAATTAACATTTAACAGAATTTCTTTTTAAACAAATTTTTACCTAACAGAATTCTTATATATCGAATTTTTATTGTACAGAAATCTAAAAAACACCAAATTTTCATTTGTCCAAAATTGCAAATGGCCGAACAAACAATCGACAAAAAAAAAAAGATTTCGGCGCGATGTTTAAAATTTACCAATCAAAAGTAGTCAAGAAAATCGTGATTGGTGGATTTTAAAAATTGCGCCGAAATCTTTCTGTCGATTGTTTGTTCGACCATGTGCAATTTCGGACAAATAAAAATTCGGCGTTTTAAGAATTCTACCAAATAAAAGTTTAGTACCTAAAAATTCTTTAAAAAAGAAATTCTGACAAATGTTAATTCAAAAAATGAAAATTTGGCTCAAAAATAATTATATTTAATAAAATTGTTGAATGTGAAAATTCTAACTAATGATTTTTATGGGATAATCATGCGCCCCTCTAAATGTATTTTTTTTTTTTTTTTTTAATAATATGCAATAAATTTTATTTTTTTATTTTTTCCGTAATAAATATGACATTGTTGAAATTCAATAACATTTAGTTTTTATAACAAAGTTTGTATTATAAGTTATTTTTTTCTTCTATAATTATATAGAAAAAGTTAATGTATATAGTTATAGTTTGTTTTATAAAAAAAATATCATTATGTAGGTCATAGAATTAAATTGCCTGTGAAGGAAAATACAGAAAAAATTTCCATAAGTCGAAAATTTAGTAAATATGTTACACTTTAGGGAAAGCGTGTAAAAATGGAAAAAATTGATATAAGAAAATACTAAATCTTATAGAAAAGAGTTAAATTAAAATTACTAAAAATTATAATGAAGTTCGTAAATAGTTACTAAAATTTGAAATTAATTTTCAGAAGCCTAGTACTTTTTATATTAATATATTTCACATTTTAACAAGTTTTCCTTAAATTGCAAAATATTTACACTATAAAACTTCTACTATATTTATTATTAAAAAATTTCTTAAAATTTTTCATTCACAGTATAAATATTGAATATTTTTAAAACACGAAAATGTTGAATATTTATTTAAAAAATTGTAATTGAAACTAAACGCATTGAAAATAAAAAATATGAATAGTTAAACTATTTTTCAAAGGTTTTTATATAATATTCATTTTAAAATGTAATTTAAATTTAAATTTAAAAAATTCTTTAAGTCCTATTTATAAATATTCATTAAATTTGAATATGTTCATCTCTTCTTCATATTAAATAAAATGTGATTTTTCTCCTTTTGATTTAGGAAAAACTTTTTAAATAATTCTCCACCTTTTCATATTAAGAGTTTTCATAACGAGCGGGTAATTTTTCTATATGATTATTTAAAAGAATCATTTTTTCTTTTTCGAACTTATATTTAAAAAAATTAATCTTAATCTTCCATTAAAAAATATATATTTTTTTTAAATTAAATTAAAAACATTTATAACAAATTTAGTTTGAAAATAAATTTTTAATATTTAAAGAATATGTCGGTCTTCTAAAATGTGAATGGATTTTTAATAATTTTGGAAAAATTTTTGATTTTCATAATATGTTATATATTAAAAATGTGCAAAATTTTTTAACACTTTAAAGATGATGAAAAAGTGTATAGAGCGAGTTAAGGAAACTAATAAAAGTAATAGAGAATTTTTTTCTCTTTAGTATAGGATGAGAGTTGTGGCTTTTTCGATGTGTCTATGTGACTCGTCTGCGGTGTCGCGTAAATTTAGCGGGGGGTTGAAGCGTTCAAAACATTTGCTGCTCCATTTGTTGCATACTGAAATGGACCACGAGACAAGGTACTTTTCTCAGTATTGTTCTTTGTAGTTAAATAAACCGACATTTCTGAACATTGGGTAACTCTTTTTTTTCTTTTTTTTTTTTTTTGAAAATAAGTTTACCTAAGAAAGAAAAATAAAAAAAAAAATTCTATTTGTATTGTGCCTCAAACCAATTTTTTGTTCTAATAAAAAGTTTTAGCTACAACAGCTAACTCAATTGCTGTTTTATATATAGATAGCTATTTTTTGGTTTACATTTAATTCAATTATTAAATTAAATATATAAGAATTAATAAAATGAAAATTTAATACTAAACTAAATAAAATAATATTTTTTTTACCTGTTTTAGTTAAAAATAATTTTTTTCCATATGCTATAGGAATTTAAGTTAACTTTCTCAATTAAATATTTTCCTCTGTTTGAAATTTTTTTTTTCTCCTTTTTCTTACAATATACACGCTTCTGTCAGTAAAATTCAAAATTTCAACTCTACAGCAGATGTAACATATATTCAAATTTCATCTTTCTTTATTGAAAAAATATTACCACTTCTCTTATTTTCTTTTGCAGAGAAAATCCATATTTAGTTTTTCAACCAGCTGATACTGTCAAAAAAAAAAAAAAAAAAGAAACAGTTTCCTACATCCAACGAGAATTCAATATTTATAATTATTGTTACAACGAAATTACTAATTAAATACCAATAGTAAAAAAAACTTTACGCTATTCCCTATAAATATAAAAAAATTATGCTTACAAGTTTGGTTATAAAAAAAATTCTACTTCAGAATCAATGTAAAATCATAAAACATATATTGTTAACTATTCTTTTTTTTTATTATACACTTTTAGTGGAATTTGTGTGAAATTGGCACTTTAACGCTTTGAAGCGTTGTCAAAACTTTGATGCAACAAAAATAATTAAATTCAACTCTGGGCTTTTGTAAAAATTTGCATTAAAAGCATTAGAAAATATTTTTTTTGATGATGTATAAATATTCCATATAGTGAACTATTTTTTGTCATTTATTATTCACAAAAAAAAATAATTAAAAATAAAAAAGAAAAAAAAATTCACTCCCTATAATATTTTTTATAAATATACGTTAAAGAAAAAATATTCATTCTTTTGGTAAAAAATTTATTTCAAGTTTTTTTTTTTTAATACTGTTGGTAAATATGCATTTTTAAAAAACACATGTAATTCAAGCACACGAGGAAGTAATATTTTCCTTCTTTTTGTCATTTCAACAATTTAAGCGCGAAATTCACCACAAAAACAGTACTGAGTATATATTTTTTTAAATTTTTTATACGTCGCTTTCTCCCTTTCCATCTTTTTTTCGACTAAAAATTCAATTTAATTTTCCCAACGGTATTATCTACATTAAGAGGAAAACTGGATGAATCTGACGAGTTTTAATGCAGTGGTAATTAGATATAAGAGATAATTTCATTAACTTCATGTTTGATAAATTAAATTTGTAACTTCCCTATATACAAAATCTCATTATTTTATTTTTAATATTATTATTACTATTATTATTAATATTATTAATACTAATAAACTAACAAAAAATTTTATTTTATTTATTTTTCACCTTTTTTTTACACTTTTGACATAAAAAAAAATTTAATCTAGAAATAATTTCCTTTTTCTTTGAAACTTTGAATTTAATTTGCTTGATATAAACAAATAATTTGAATTCAATTAGAATTTAATTTATAATTTAAAAAGAAATTTATTTTGACTATATTTCAGTGCAAAAATGAGTGTCATTGATCGAAATCTAAGACACCAATATCTTCAAAATTAGGACAAAAGTATCTTAAAATAAGACATACGTTTTTTGCTGCACTATTCTTAATGAAAACTAAATTATTTTATAAATTTATAACAATAATCGAAAACTATTATTAAGATAATTGATATATTTATTATAAAATTATTACTTTTTTATAATATTCATTATTGTGACTTTCTGAAATGTATATAAACATAAATGTATAAAGAATCTTATAACAATCAATAAGTGATTAATAATTACATAATGACTATCAATTAAGGTAATATCGAAATAATAATAATAGTATAATAATATAATTTAGGTGAACATGTACGATAAAAGCCTTTATTTAAAGAGACAATAAAAATCTAATACACAAGTAAATTATCCTTTCCGGGTAATTTCAAGAGGAAAAGAGAACAACTTCCAATTCTATGAAGACTCGATTTTAACTCCAATCTTGCATTCAAGCGATTATCAGTATTGAATCCAATCGGATATCCATTAGCACTTTTTTTTTCTTACTCCGTAACATCCTATAGCTTGTCTTTAAAAAACTTCAACTTTTTATCTTAAACGATCTTGCTATTTACATGTAATATAAAGAAAGCTTGGGGTTGATTGTAACAATTTTCAGAATATTGAATAAATTATGAAAATCATCAAGTGTTTTATAATTATAATTGCTATATTATCAATAAATCAATCATTTCTGCAATAAATTGCAATAAAACAAACATTACGAAATTCCGCATTTTCACAGAAAAGGCATATTCTTTAAAAAAAAAACAGATATTACAACCTGCCCCGTATTGGGGCAAGTTGTAATAGATACAATTAAGGTAATAAAAAACATGAAATTTTTAATTTATAAAAGGATAAGCTCTTCTTACAAAATGATAAATATAATGCATAACGCTTTTGTAAAATATTTTAAATATTAGGGTTGACTAATAAATTTTTTTAAATCGAAAGTTAGGCTTTAGATAATAAGTATTTTTAAAGTAAAATTTTCTCTGTTTGAGCATTTTATAATATTTTTGTTGAGATTGTTAAAAACAAAAAAAAAAACTAATCTTGTAGAGTCATAAGAAGAAAAACTAAAGATAGAATTTTCTTTTAATCGAATTTTTATTTGTTCCAATTATTTTCTGACAGAATTTTCATTAAACCAGTTTTCTATATTAGAGAATTTTTATATAACCAAAAATTCATTTCACAGAATTTCTATTTTGTTCAAATTAACTTTCGTCAGAGACTTTTGTGCACGAATTTTAAAATTAACCAATCAGAAATTACACAGAAAATTTTGATTCGTTAATTTTAAAATTCAGGCCGAATTGTTTATTTGAACAAATAAAAGTTCTGTCAAATAAAAATTCAATCAAATAGCAATTCTGTTAAATGAATTTTTGTTAAGTAAAAAATCTGTCATATAATATTATATTCTTAAAAATTCTAAAAAATGAAAATTCGAACAAATAGAAATTCTGTGAAGTAAATATTCGGTTGTATAAAAATTCGGTAATATAGAAAATTGGTGTAATGGAATTTTTTTTGAAAAATAATTCGAACAAATAAAAATTAGGCTAAAAGAAAATTTTATCTAATGAGATTCTATATGAAATAAAAATTTTCTAATAAATTAATTTTAGGCATTATTCTACGCCCTACGCCATCAAATAAAATACTTGCTATGCTTGCATAATGCGAGGGGTTATGATAAGATTGAATCTAATGAATTAAAATTAAAAAGTTGAAATTTTCGTCAAAAATGACATGTTACAACCTACCCCTGTTACAACCAGCCCCTAGCTCTCATATATTTGTAAACAACAAGAAATCTTGGTGTTAAAAAAAAAAATATCGTATATATGAAGTTTGTCGTCTTCTTTTGATAATACACGAGACACGAAGGAAAAATAGAAATTTATGGGAACATTTCTCTAGTACTATCAATTTTTATGGTTCCGACATTTATGGTTACTCAAGGACAATAAAAGCTCTTTTACTACAACCATGATACAAGTCTAAAATATATTTATCTACAGTATAATTTTTTATATCAAACTATAAAGTGATTGAGTCATAAAAATTAATTTATCATTTGTTTTTATTTAATCGTAACATTTGTATATTTTAAAAAGTGTACTTCAAATTTTAAAAAATTATACAAAAAAATTATTTGATTTTATTTTTCAGTGACAATTTTTTTTTTTAACACTTCTTTCATCATTCTGAACAATCAATCGTATTTAAAAATATTTAATATTTTTCAAAAAATAAAATCTCTAAAAAAATATCTACATAATGTAAATTTTAAATAAAATTTGAAACTTCACGGGTCATTTTTAGATTCTAAAATAATATTAGGAAAAAAAAATTGTTGCCTAATAACAATAAAAATTTCAGTAGATTAAAGCTTCAGTGGTCCCCCCTCTCCCTTAAAAAAATAAATAAATAAAAAATTGTGCCTTTCATTCAATAAAAAATTTAGTTTATTTTTCATTTTTTTTTTTTTTTGGTAAAAAAAACCATCATAAGTGACATTGAAAAAAAATTATTTTATTATTTAACAATTGAAAAAATTATATTTATAAGAATGAGCGCGTTTTTGAAAAGAGACATTTTTTTCATCTTCATCACTTCACGTGAAATCCTCCCAATATATGTATATATCATATATTATATCATGTTTTGTATATGAATATGTTCATATTCGAGATCATAAACTGCGATAATACAAGTTAAAAATTGCCTAATAATATTTAATTATTGTAATAATTGAAGGTCATTAGGTCTGACGCGTATCGTGGTAAAGCAGAAAATGAATTGCAGGTGATATTCTGAAATGGCATTGGCGCATTGCGGAAAAACTGAACGTCAAGTGGAGATTTGCAGAGTGCCTCGACACACACGGTTAACAGCAAAATCATAGATTCAACTGTCAAAATTTGTCAAAAAAAAGTAATATATATATATATAATAAAAATATCTTCTCATTTAAATGTATATTTCCACTATGAAGCTCAATCGTTTTGCATAAGTGATGCCAAAATGTACATGACATTCTAGGCAAGATGAAAATAGCAATGTACATATGAAAAGAAAATGTAAAAAATGCGCTCCATATGCCCGAAGCTGTGAGAAAACTATATATACATATAGTATATAACAATAGATGTTAAAATTTCAAGGTCGTATTATCAAGTTTGATTTATGTCACAATATCATGTTCCATTGATATGAACTTCATCTAGAATTTATATAATTAACATATTTTTTTCACAGACTCTATATACAATACGACTATTCTTGTCTTTTATGCAATTTATAACTTCTCTTTTTCATTATTTTTCCCCCATATAGAATTCTATTTTCCATTTATATTTTTCTTTTATATTTTTTTTATATTACTTTTGTAAAAGTTTATAAATAATTATTCTCAACTGCGTTATGAAATCTTTTCAGATTTTTTTTTTTTTTTATCTTAATTTTAAATAATAAAGAATTTAATGAAAATTTGAACCGATTATACGTATAAGGCAAATTAAGGTCAGTGTTTGAAAATGCGTGAATAAAAAAAAGAAATGGATAAAAAGTGATTTGAATAAAGGGAAAATGGAATTTTTTTAAAAAATTATTATTAAAAACTTAAAATCGTTTTTGGAAGAATTTTTAAAATAAAAAGAATTTCTTTTTATCAAAAAGCTCGCTTAGCAACAATATAAGAAAGTTGTCAATTTCAGGGACTCGCATAAGTTAGAAGGAACACGCAAAGAAGGAAGAACCGTTAGATATCTGTACGCATGCGGAAGTCACGTGACCCTGGAACCAAAATATCGATACTCTTTTGGCCTAACAATGAAAACTTACCAATTATACATATTATATATTTTATTTTAAGTCATCAAACCCATTAAAATAATCAATTACAAAATTTCGTTTAAAAAATATGTTTATACTATTCCTATAACAATTTATTGCTTTAAAAAAACTGTTTTTTCAAAAGGAAAACAAGATAATAAAATTTAAATCCAATGTGTTTTGTGGCGAAAAAATTACATATGAAATAATGTATTGCAGAATAATTGTGAGTTTAATAAAACAATAAAATGTCTGATAATTAATATATAAATTAATATTATTTACGAAAGAAATTATTTATAAAATTTATTATTCGAGATTTGAAATTTATATTAATACGTGAAGGTATATATACTAAAAGTTATCCATTTATTTATATGTTGAAATTTCCGCTCCAATTAATACAATTTTGTTCTTGGTCAAAATCATTCATTAATTGCAAATTAAATTCTCGTTTATTTAGTGTTAAAAACGAATTTCCCCCGAGCGAAGAGACAAACAAAAATGAACAATTTTAATTGTTCAAAAGTAATCAAATAAATTGTGATAAAATTATTTTTTTTTAAAATATTATTTGAAATATGTATCGCGCTCCGAAGAAAGGATAAGAAGCAAACGAATTATAGGTTATGTTTACGACAATTTTAAGTTGATTAAAAGTTCCTTTTAATTTATATATGAAATGGAAATAAGTTTTTATTGAATATTTTGAAACATAGATTTAAATATTAATCATTTGTATATTAAGGGTTGATCCTTTTTGTTTATATTTATTTAAAAATTTCAAAATATAACCTAAAATTATTTGCTTCTTAGGTATCTTTCGATACACATATATGATGTATATTTAAAATTTTTTTTTTAGATGCGACTGTTTAAAAATATTTGAAAAATGAAATAAAAATTTTTGATTTTTTAAATTAAAGAAAAACTTACCTTTTGCGAGGCGACTTAAGATGAGGTCCTTATGTTGTGCGGTGTGAGGTTCTGGAAGCACCACGAGAAGATAACATCCGCTGAGAGGTGAAGGTGGTGGATGCTGTTGATGTTGAGTCAAAGGTGTACCCGCGGTTGTATTTTTGTCAGTTCCGGATTCCTCTCCCCCTCCACCATCCCCAGCAGGATCCATAGTACTCATTTCTTAAATATCAAAATCAATTCATTTTAGTGACATTTTATCTTTACGATTCTATTTTTTTATTTATGATAATATATTAATAAAACATCGAAAAAATTTTATTGATTCAAATAATTACTATTCGAGTCAATTATAAATGTTATTTATTGCATAAATACAGAAATAATTGATTCGCGAATTTAGAGAAAATGTAACCGATTATTTTGAAACAAATGAAACTTTTTCAGTGATATAATAAAAAATATGCCACTGAGAGAAACGATTAGTTGCGATTACCATTTTCACAGAAAATTAAAAGGCATTAAAATAAGCTGCAACGCTTCTTATTTTAATCCAATTTTGCTCATTTTAATCCATTTTGGTATTAAAATAAGCAAAATTGGATTAAAATAAGAAGCGTTGCAGCTTCTTTTAATGCCTTTTAATTTTCTGTGTTGTTAATAAGAGTATTTTTGCTAATTTATATTAATTATACTGTTACCATTTAGTTAGTCAGCCTAACCACTTCGTTAAGAAGGTAACTAATTAAATAGTTATTCCAACAAACTAATTAGTTAAACCAACTAATAAAATAGTTATGCCAACCAATAAAAATAGTAACCACAACTAATAAATTAGCAGCAGTATAGTTTACTAATTAATTTGTATTAAATATTTCTATATAAATAAAACTTTTAGTTATACGTGTGTAGGTAAAATATAAAAAAATTAATTTGTATAATTGTAAATACGAGTCTAAAATTTGTATTAGATATATAATTATTTTATACTATATTTACTTTAAATTATAAATTAATTTGAAACATATTCAATTCAATATTTATACCTAATTATAAAAAAAAAACTCATATTCTGTAAAATTTAATTCCATTTCCTTTTGGTTATAAAACTTTTGGCACTTCTTTTATAATAATGATTATTATTATTCTTATATAGATTTTTTGCGAGAGACAGTCTTTATTTATTTGTTTAAGATTTAGCAGAGCAGAAAAATTTAATTAATTTATCAACACTTAAGAGTGAAATAGTTGGTCAGATAAAGTAAACTTTATCTGAACAGTCCGTCTGACGTTGAACTGCTAGTACTACTGACGCGAATTAATGTGGCATGCTGGATAGTAATTTTGCCTCCCAGACGTCCTGGAGACATTTAATCGTCTCAAGAACATCTAAGAGCCCTTCACATATATTTTTAGATTTTGCATATTAACAGTCATCAAAATATGTTTCTGAAAAATTTACTATATCATAAAATTTTATACTTATAAGGGTATCAAAGCTTTTTTTTATCTCAATTCCGTTTACACAAAATATATATATATATATATATATATATATATATATAATAATTTTATATATACATATGAGGCGAAATTCCTGAAGTGATCCAATTGCCAAAATATGAACAGTGGATTTTTTGAAAAAAATCATAACTATTGTATAAAAGGATGAAAAAAAATTTGTCCAATATGATTTCGAAAGATTTTTTTCCTACTCTTTCGAATGGTGAAAATTTTTTTTTTTTGAAAATCAAAAATATTTTTGACTTTTTTTTTTAATAAAGGACAGTTTATATTTCTTTTTTTTACCCCTTAAAATAAAGCTTAAAATGTATGCTTTTAATAATAATAAGGGACAATTAAATTTGAATTTGAACCGTAAATAATGTTAAATAAATTTTAATTCACAAAAATATATAATAATTATTATATATTTTTGTTATTTAAAATTTACAATTTGATATTTCCTTTTAATAAAATTGAGTTGTACGATGAAAGAATAATAATTAAATAATTAACTAATTATAATTAATAATTAATTTCATAATTACTAATTACATCATTAAAAAATGATAATTGTGTGTATATAGAAATTCTTAATGATAATTGAGTGAAATAAGAAAGTCATTATCTTTCGTTTAATATAATGCGATAACCAAGACAAACAACAAAATGTTGCACATTAGGTAATCACTTAACAACACCGGCTAACTTCTCTCCGCAGGTATTAAACCTCGTGCACTATATAACCGCTGATCGACCGACAGAGCGCAATAGTGAATATATATATATATATATATATATATACCTATCTGACGTGAAATCTATATATCAGTTACTTTTTTTTCTACCCCTTCTTTTTATACAGCAGCGTGAATGGAATTCATCTACCTCTATTGTCTGCATGCATACCCTTTACAATTTCAAGTCTATTACAGAAAAGCAAACTTCCCTTTATAAAATTCAACGACCAGACTCACAAAAAGGGAGTTTGCAAGAAAATTTCATGAATCGTGAGAGGAAAATGAAAAAAAATCCATTATTTTATTAAAGTATTTAGTATTATTTGGAGAATTCATTATTATAAAATTAACATGGTTGATAAATCTCATCTCTATAAATTTGAATTAGTTAAAAATAATTAATTTGAAAACAAAAATTAAGTATAAAGAAAAAAAAACAGTATAGGTACAGAAAACTAGTATAGTCCATTATAGTATATATATTCCCTACAGTGTTGGGTAAGTTACTTTTTTTAGTAACCCCATGTAGAAATTTATCGTGGCCTTCCTAGAAATAGACTAATGCTAGACAGTATTTGTCGTCGAAATTTATTCTGAAAAAACTGTCCTGGCCCCGAAAAGTAAATGTACAGTTTTCCCTTTATTTTCTTCGATATAAATGCTTGTCTAGAATCTAGCTAAAATTTGTCTAGGACACTGATTTTAAAATTCAGTACAAGTTCGTATAGTAGGTTGTCTAGGAATTAGCCAGGCCCAGTTTAGGATCCTGACTGAAGAATTTAGTATAATATGTCGTAGAGAAGGTGGCACTGCGAATCCGTTAATCTAGCAGACGAAATCAGTTCTTGACATAGTGCACGGTAAAAGTAAACTAAAGGTTTATTGTTGAATTTATTTTTTTGTGAAGAAAAAATCAAATTTATAAATCTAGTGATCAGTTTCCATATTTTTGCATTTTTGAACAGTTTCAGCGTGCAGGTTAAAATATACAGCATAAAACAAACAATTATTAGAAAAAGGACATTTATAGTCTCAGAGATTGTCTCTCAAAATATACAATCTTTATATAATAAATAATAAAACTTGACAATTTAGAGTGAATTTTTTGTGATTGCAAGAATATATATAATTAGTTATCAATATACAAGTACGATTTTTGTAGTGACTGTGTATCTGTTTTAAAGAAAAAATCCAATTTAACAAACTGTATTACAATTAATTTTAAAAATAATTGCAAGAGGAATTGTGTTATTAAAAAATACTTTTGTAATATAAGTTCTGTTAGAAAAACGAAAGAGTAAAATTGAAAAATATTCTTTTATATTTATAAATATCAATTATTCTATGTAGGTAGAAACTGCTTTTTTTATTATCGTGGAACTGGCTAGAATCACTTTATTTTACTAGACAAGGAATAGACAGAAGACCTGTACAAAATCTTGACGTTGCTAGCGTTACATCCCACGTTCAAGCCTGTCCAGTTTTCCCATCTAGATGCTAGGTTGAATCTAGCACAACTGGAGAGTTTCTCATACACTTCCACGATAAATTTCTACACGGGTAGTTACAGTTACTTAAAAAATAACTGCGAAGTTATTTTTCAAGTTACTGAAAAGTTATTATAAAATTTTCTGTATTATCGAAATTCAATTTTTTTTATTAAATGGAAATTAAATTAAAATGTAAAATATTATTGTAGTAGATGTATTTATTAATTTCAAATTATTTTCTTCCTTAGAGTAAACGTAAAAAATTCTACAAATCCTACACATGGAATCAAATCTTCAAAATTAGTCACTTTTGTTTTCGTTACTACCGAAAAAATATCACAATTAAATACTGCTGACATTCTTTTAAATTAATTTCTTGTATTAAAAAAAATCTTGTCCAGTATTTAAATTATGCCGGTAGGTATATCTCCTATATTATAACAGTAAACCAACCGAACACGATGGAACTATCACTTTGTGTGCTCTTTTTGAAACACGAAATTATTAAGTTTTTAAAGTAAGAAAAAAAGTACAAAGAAAGTAACGAAATAACTTAAAGTTAAAAGTTACATAGTAACTAAGTTACGTTATAAGTTACAAATAATGTAACTTTTGCAGTAACATAGTTACTAGTAACAATAGTTACTACCCAACACTGATTCCCCAACGTTTCCGAAATATGCCGAATATAGTTCGGAACTTTTCTCGGAATGCTGTGAGATTTGTTGAACTAAACGTTTCTTAAATAAGCGCACATATTTTTAACCAATCAAGCACCCTAGAGAGTAGACAATGTAGGAAATATTTTGGAGGTTAGGTACAGTTTCCTAAATCATCATCAATTTAAAAATTTTCTATACAAGAATTAATTATTATAAAATACTCAACTGTGACGTCACACCTAACCTCACATTTTCTAAAAATTTCCAAAATTTATTATATAATAATTAATACAACAAAACATGACAGTTTTCCAACACACAATAAGCTGTTCCTCATCATATTTTAGACATTTCCTGCAAAATTGCAAATCAATCCATTTAATATTTTAAGAGTAAAGTTCCCGAAAAAAAATGGACCTAACAATCACATCCTGTTGACTATTTAAAGTTACCAATAGTTGAAACTACTATTGCTTAGAACTATCCTCAATTATCATCGCAACGCTTCAATTCCTCTCAAAATGGAACATTGTACCAATTATTTCAAACTATCGAAAATTTAAACTGCGTATAGTAACTTCAATTACATTGGTTAAAAATTATTGGTTCAAATTATATAGAATTAAAACTATACAATTATTTAAAACTATGGATAACTGAAGCTATTGACGATTGAAAATATAGGTTCAATTGACTGGAAACTGAAGCTATAATAATATATGTAAAAATTATATTGCTATATATATAAATATATATATATATATATATATCGATTCAATCTGTAAAGAATTGATATTTCTATATGAGATGTAATTATTATCAATAAGTACTCTTTAAATTTCAATTAGTTAAAAATAACTATAATTGTTAGTAAAATCTTGGCTGACTTTTTACTTCAGTAATTAATGAAAAGATAAATAATTATTAGGTACTAAAAATTAAATAATTTTCAGTGGAAAAGTATAACTGAAAAAATAGTCAAATTTGACTAATCGAATTAGTTTCCAGACATTTTAGTTACTTTAACATAACCTAAGTAAATTTCACTAATAAATAGTTATTTTTAACTAAAAGATTAGTAGAAGAATTACTATTTCAACTTTTTGCTATCGAATTAATTATTTTCAAATTCAAATTTAGAGATTAGTATTTAAATAACGCCAACATTTTTAACTATAATTACTTGAAATTATTATCATATATATAATATTCATTAGAAATTGAAGCAACACCCAGAAAGTAGATTTCTTTGAAACAAAGAAATCGTTTTTTTAAATTCACTTTTTGAATCAAAGATAAAATTTATTTTAATTAAAAAAAATTTTCTTTGCTTTTACCAAAAGTAAATTTTGAAGTGTCTTGAATTAAAAAAATTTTTCCTTTGAATCATTTCTTGAACCCAAAAATAATTTTTTTGAATCAATAAAATATTTCTTCCGAACTTAAGTAGATACACAGAGTTACCACGATTGAGTTTGCGCAGACTACGTAAATTAGTAAACAGCTGTGTGTGCCTCATGGTAGCGTGTTCATGGCGTGATAATTATAATCGGATTTGAATTGGCCTGATTAGTCGTAGCCATTAAATTAAGAAGAAGATAAAGAATTATAATCGGATTTATAGTATTAACAATTTGTTATTAATAGCAAAATTTTGTTTTAGATTTTCTTACAATGCACAAATTTGTTTGATTCAAAGAAACGTTCTTTGAAACAAAGAATTGTTTTTCTATTGGTTGCAATTCTCAACAATTGAAACTTTCAACATTTGAAAAAAACAACCATTTCATAAATCTTTCAGTAACTGTACCAATATTATAATTGAAATTACTAAAAATTGAAGTTACATATTGATTTTAATTGAAATCAACATAGCACACTATCAATAATCAAAATTAAAGCAGAAACAAAATATAGGGCAAAATAAAAATTTTTACAAGGCGAATTTTTAAGAATTAAAATATGGCACTTGATCACATAGATATGTAATATTGATTTCTGATGCGTTAGAAAGTTCAAGGGAAATTGAGCTTTTATAAAAATAATTTAACCAAATGACGTCTTGATCAAATCAACTATTTTTATTCCAGGAAGAAAATCATTACGTAATTATCGAAGATGATTCTCTATGTGATAAAATTTAAACAATAATTACTTAAAGAGAATATCATCATTCACACAACACCAAAAAAATTATTATTATTATTATTACTATCATGGTTATTATTATTATTATTAACTTTGTAAAACTATAAGAAAAAATGCAGAAAACCTAAAGCTGGCCTTTAAGCTTACCAACTAAAAATGAAGACTCGTTATTATCTTGCAAGGTTTCATCAGCTGATTGGTTTACCTTGTTAGAAAATGTGACAATTTTTTTTTTTTTTTTTTTTGGCATCAGTGAAAAAATTTGAATCCTGTCTTATAAATTCAAATAGCTGTTTAAAATTATAAGAAAAAATTTAAATTATTTTCTGATTATAATTAAATCAATATTTATAGTTGTTTCATAAATTTCATTTCATAATGATTTCATAATCATATACACATTATTTTTTGACTGAAATTTTTTTTATTTCAAATTAAGAAGCTTCTGTCTAATTAATATAGAATGTTCGTTACTAATCAAATATTATTAAAATTTTTTTTTTTCTAAATAATAAAAATAAAAATTATTACATAGCGTACCTAATAATTATTTGCTTAAAAATGATGAATAAAATGTTTAGAGAAACAAATACTAAAATAAATCTGCTAAAAAATCTATACTAAAAAAAAGATGGAATAAACTAGAACTCGGAAATTTAAACGAAAAAAAATTTCTTTCATAAAAAAATCCATCCTAATCCTTTAAGTACACAAAAAAAATTGAATGACCAAAAAAAAAAAAAAATATGGCGTTTCCTTCTGAAAGGGATAATCCTTTTCTTTTCCATGAGGCCGAAAAAACAATTGTTAAGAAGCTGAATAGAATAGTCGATCGTTAAAACAAAGACCTATTCTTTTTTTTTACGGATATTTCAAAAATAATCTCCACCAATGGTAGGATCATCATAAAAAAAAAAAATAAAAAAATTGTTCAGGACCTTTCACGTTCGATTTTTGACGTGTCTCGGTCAATGTGGATACCGGCTTCGAGTAATGCGCATGATCTTGGAAACCCTTTTAGCAGGAAAGATTGAAAGGACTCGGAGTCGCGAATGCGCAAGGATTTAACTGACTCCAAAGCATATGATTGATCCAAATTAATCATCAAATGACCCTACAGGTGACTTAATGTCCATCCCTTTTTATATATATTCAAAATATCAACATAAATTTTGATAATTTTATTCTGAAAATTGAAAAAAAAATTTCTCCCTATCAGGTACAATAATTATATCATCAAATGAAAATTTTAAAATATCATATTTTTTTTTGTCAATCGATCGTTTTGAATATCACCGATAAGAACGATAATATATCTTGGATATTTTAAGACTCGGAGTTCAATTTATAAATAACCCCGAGGGTGAAATACTCCAATAGAAGATCTGATTTCGATTTTGAATAGATGAGTGGGCAATCAGAATACGAGATGAATATGATAAGAGATGGTGTAGTAGATGAGACAAGATGATTCAAAAGAAAAATCATATATATCCTACATCTCACGAATAGAATCAATTGCCTTAGTAAAATTCTGAAAATAAAAAACTTTTTTAATTTTATTTTTTGACGACTGTTTTTTTTTTTAAATTTAATTTAAAATTTTAATCCTTTCTTGTTTTATACCCTTTTTTAATTTCTTTCTCTATACTTTTTTCCTCTATCAGCATAATTCTTTTTACAATTATCTTCTTTCTTTGATTCTCATTGAAATTATTTTATCGCAATCAAAATCACTGACAAAATTTATTTCATTTGAGATTCTAAATTTCAAACAAGAATCTGTACACTCTAAATCTGAATCAGTGAAAATCTCACTGAATTCAAATTAGTGGCTCAGTTTTCTTTAATTTACCAGTGGAATTTCACTGAGAATCATTGGTTTTTACTGATACCCAGTGAAATTCCACTAGTGAATTAAAGAAAACTGAGCCATTGATTTGAATTCAATGAAATTTTCACTGATTCAGATTTAGAGTGTATTATATAGTCCATCCGGATTTTCTAAAGACTCTAATCCAAAATAATAGGTTAAATTTCCACTTGACGTGTTTAATCACCATTAAGAGGAAAAACGCTGACCACTTCAATAATGAAGAAGCACTCGAGGAAAAAAAAGGGGAACACTGAAAATTGAACAAAGCCGCACTGGGGTTGAATCACTGGGAAAAAAAAACACCGATTAAACTTTTAGAACCTGCCCCACTTCATTCTTGACACTGCAGTAGTACTTCCCTTGGCAACAACCCCTCCCAGTGTAAACCGCAAGCAATTTCACCGTAATAAAACATTTAGGGAAAAAAAAACCCTTATACATGATCCACAATCAGCTGATCTAGTCACAAAGGGGTATTTAAAAATGGGATCTCAAGAACAAAAAAAAAATGAAACTGGACCTTTGATAACTCACCTTAACTTTCTCGGCTATCCAAATCCTGGAAGTGAAGGGAAAGGTTCAGAAAAGGCCTCGCGAGAGGAGAGACGGTCTCTCCTCCCTTTTTTTTTTTATTTTTCGATTACCCTTTCTCTTGTAGTGTGCGGTTTCTGCTGTCAGCCCGGAAACGATGAACGCGACTTTATCCACCGCCAACGGAACAAAAGGTGATGGAGGAGGAAATTTTTTTTTTTCAAGGATTACAAATCGCAGTGCTCGTGAAAAAATAGAAAAAAATTTTTTTTTTAATTTCTCGTGTAATTTGTATTTTTTTTTTTTTTTTGAAAGTCGAAAAAATTGCGGAAATTGAAGACAGCAGCTCGCGTTGCGGGCTGCCGGCTCTCTGACAGTCTTAGCGGCCCCTCACTTGCTGCGTCGGTTTCGCATATACATACATACACATACACAGAAGGTTCCTCTTTCTCTCTCTACCCCGATCAACCTCTCCAACCCCCTCGCCGGTTCCAGAGAGCAATTCCACCAACACCCCCCCCCCTCCCACACTATATAAAATGAACGGCGATCCTGTGTGAATTGAAAGCGCGTGCGCAAGAAATTTTGACCCCCCACTTAGATAAGAGAAGGAGCGCATGACAATACATATATATATATAACAACCCCTTGCGTCGACGTTAACCACCGTGGCGCGATGCAGCTGATAGCGATAGCAAAAGGAAACTATATGAGAAAAAGTTACCATGCCACATACACCGGCCGGTGTCGGGAAAGTTGCATAGGTCACCTCATTAACCTCAGCGCACCAAAATCGACAAATTGATTCCTATTTTAATTGTTTAACGCACAGGTGGGTCGACGAATTTTCCGCATATACTCCCCAATTATATATATATATATATAACATATAAATAACTTTATGGGAAAATTTTTTCACAAAATTGTAGGAAAATTTTTAATTAAATTATAAACCATGTATTCTCAACTTTTTCCTTTTGTTTTATGACGATGCCACAAAATTTTTTTTTAAAGGAAATATTGACCGGACCATGTTTTTTATATATATGTTTTTTAGGTCGCTGAATTCGAATCCGAACTCAGTTTTCCGCCATCACGTCAAGTTTCTTCACAAATTAATAAAATTCGCCTAAAGTGACTGTGAACACGATATAAATAAAAATAAACAGAAGATTCTATTAAAAATCAGTCAAATTACAACAGTTGATCGCTAAAAAGAGTAGCAGTTCGCTTTTTTTAGAGTATCAGCTCTTTCTCTCTCTGTAATAGAGTACGCTACCCTTTCGTGTAAAACACAACAACTTTCTCTACAAAGATAACAGAGTTCCTTTAATTTTTCCAATGTATGGTTGCTATAGAAATGGTTGCCATGGAAACGGTTGCTATGGTAACTGTTACCATGGCAACCATACGAGTGTACGACGGACAGACGCCAAAGAGAAACTATAAGGCTTTCGGCTCTGGGCCACGAAACCCTAAAAAACAACTTTAACACACTGAAAAAATATTATACAATGTTTAGCAATCAAAGAAAATCGTAAATATTAAAAATTTAAGATGGCGGATCCAATATGGCGTCGAATTTTTAAAAATTCATTCCATTCACCTGAAACTTTCCAGATAGCACCGAACTTTAAAAGAAATTAAGAGGAAGTTAACGGCGATAAGTTTGGAAGTTAAAGTTGTTAACTTTCCGTTAACATCCCAGAAGTTTTAAATGTCCTCAGAGTTTAAGTTAACACTGTTAACTTATGAAAAGTTAGAAAAGTAAATTTGCTGAAAGTTTTCCTTTGTAATTTTACACAAAATTTTTATGGTGAACTTATAAAAATCTATTTCCTTGCGCAGATGTTTGTTATGGCAGCAAGGGCTGATGCGCAATACTTTTTGATTACATTTCCCTATAGATAAGCTATGGATGTACACAGAAAAAAATCAATGGTTGCCACAGCCATACCTTTGGTTGTCTCAACCATATTATATCTAAAATTACGTCCCAACCATACCTCCGGTTGCTCCAGCCATATTAAATAGCTAGCTTTAAATTGTTAGCACAACTAGAATATATGGCTGTGGGAACCATATATTTGGAAAACATACAAATGCTAATATGGATGTGACAACCATTTTTAATTGATGCTTCGACCATTATTTAGTGTACCATATTAATATTGTTGAAGCAACCATTTTATATGGTTACAATTTATGTTTATTTTATTTGTTTAATATTATCAATAAGGTTATTTTTGATTAATTTAAAACATTGAGTCCCAGAAAAACGTATTTATTTTTTTGAAATAATCGCCAAATACAAATTCGTTAACAAAATAAACAATCGTATCGCACCTTTTATTATATAGTATTATAATTATATAGTACGTGCCTAAGTGTCGCAAACATTGAAGAATTTCCCCATTTACAAATTATGACTGAGAAAGGTGAATGTAAATTGTTTAAAAGGACGCAGTCAACTTCGAAGCCTATTTTTTTAAAGAAATTAATGCACTCAGCTTCCATTTTTTAACTTAAAAAACACATTAACCGGAACGCTTGGAACACAGCCACACAAAAAAAAGTACCCGGGCCGGGAAATGAGACCATCATTTCTTGATGTATTTTGATGCGCTGAACACGAATCTGAAGTCCGTTTAGCTCCATCACGTCAGGATTTTGACATAACCTCAAAAAACATAGCTGATTTTATATGACAGGAGAAATTTTTTAAATAATGGCAGATTTGCTTGAATCTTGTTACTCGGGGGTTTTTGGGGTCGCTGATTACGAATTTAACGTCAGATTTAATAAATTCAAAATGGCGGATCCAATATGGCGGACGAATTTTTAAAAAGTAGTTGGATTTTTACGAAAATTGGTATCTAGGGGTTTTGGGAGTCGCTAATTACAAATTTATCGTCTGATTATTCAAATTCAAAATGGCGGATCCAATATGGCGGACAAATTTTTAAAAAGTAGTTGGATTTTTACAAAAATTGGTATCATGGGGTTTTTTGGAGTCGCTGATTACGAATTTAACGTCAGATTATTCAAATGTAAAATGGCAGATATAGTACGGTGGTCAAATATCTTTATGTTTCTACATGTGTCTGCATCCAGGGTACCTCCACGCGGTGACGGTGACAACGGAGTTTGTCCGCTATCCGGCTAAGTCCCTGGATAATGGCTTTGATGCCATCATGGCAGACACACGTAGGAAACGTATTACGATGGAGGGACTCGGAACCCCAGTATCGGCCAAGTTACATAAAAATTCAACTATTTTTTAAAAACTCGTCCGCCATATTGGATCCGCCATTTTGAATTTGAATAATCTGGCGATAAATTTGTAATCAGCGACTCCCAAAACCCCTAGATACTAATTTTCGTAAAAATCCAACTACTTTTTAAAAATTCGCCCGCCATATTGAATCCGCCATTTTGAATTTTATAAATCTGACGTTAAATTCGTAATCAGCGACCCCAAAAACCCCCGAGTAACAAGATTCAAACAAATCTGCCATTATTTAAAAAATTTCTCCTGTCATTTAAAATCAGCTATGTTTTTTGAGGTTATGTCAAAATCCTGACGTGATGGAGCTAAACGGACTTCAGATTCGTGTTCAGCGCATCAAAATACATCAAGAAATGGTGGTCTCATTCCCCGGCCCGGGTACTTTTTTTTTTGTGTGGCTGTGGAATTAATGCGAATAATATAGACGTAATATATTACATCACCGCGTAGACAAGGTGCGCAGGCGTCTATAGGGGCCTTAGCAATTCAAAAATGAATAGGATAACAAAATTGTTAAAATCCAAACCAATATTATTACCTCAACTAAAGCTATGGTTGATATATACATATCATAGGTACAAATATTATATGGTTGCCACAACTATTTTTTTTTGTCAATGTATCCATACTGAAAGCTGCTTCAGCTATATATGTATCGATGCCTCAAAAATATTATGACCAACAATATTTTCATGGTTGGGACAACGATAACTTTCCTTTCCGTGTACTGAAATACATACATCTTGAAAAAATATATTTTTTTAAATTTTAAATTAAATTAAAGCAAGTTAACAGTGTTAACTTAAACTCTGAGGACAGTTAAAACTTCTGGAAAGTTAACAGTGATAACTTCCGAACTTATAGTCGTTAACTTCCTATTAAATTCCTGAAAAATTCTGCGCTACCTTGGCTGTTACTCGGGGGTTTGGGGGTTGCTGAATACGAATTTCACCTTAGTGCTTTTTTATTATAATCTTTTATTCTACGTCGGTGAAGTTCACAACGTTTATTATCAACGATTAAGAAGAAAAAATATTTTCCTATGCAAATTATTATTATTTTTGATCTATAAAATTTTTGCAACGTCTCTTAATCAACAATTATTTGAAAAAAAATTTATAGGCAAAAAATTAGTTATTATTTTTTGAGTGGAAAATATATTTTTTTTTTTAATCGTTGATCATAAACGTTGTAAACTTCACCGACGTTTTATTCTTAAGAATGACAATAATGACAAATTTGAACATTTCTGAGTTCAAATTTGTACTTATTGATCCCAAACAATATACTATATTATAAACTATAACCGTCGAGTAACAAGTTTCAAGTAAATCTGATAAATTTTTAGAAAATTTTTTAACCATTCGTTCCTATATAGGATCCGACATATACTGAGTTTTTTAACCTAAGGTGAAATTAGGTATTCAACGACCCCAAAAACCTCCGAGTAACAAGTTTCAGGTAAATTTAATAAATTTTTATAAAATTCGTCAGCCATATTGGATCCGCCATTTTCAATTTTGAATATTTAGGAGTTTCTTTGATTGCTCAACATTATATAATATTTTTTCAGTATGTTAAAGTTGTTTTTTAATAGAATCTTTTGCTTATATTTATTCTGTCCTACAACGGAAGAACACACATAAGCCACAATGTCGCTTTGGTCGAGTTCTGTATATAAACACTGCGGAAGAGCGACTGAAGCGACAATGTGGCTTATGTTTTTTCTTTCGTTGTAGGGCAGTATTTATATCGTGTTCACAGTTACTTTTGGCGAATTTTATTAATTTGTGAAGCAACTTGACGTGACGGCGGAAAACTGAGTTCTGCAGCCTCTGACCTACACATGCTCAAAATTTGAGAAAATTTTTGTAACTTTTTGATACAACCAACAACCTTCTAATAATAATAGAAAATGAACCCAAAATGAGTTTATCAAATTCAATTTGAAGTGCAATAAAAATGAACCAATGCTAAACGACATAGAACGTGGCGCCATTTTACTGACTCATTTTTGCTGCACTTTGAATTCAGGTTTTTTTCTGTGAGGACCAACATTCTTTGAGACCTTGATTTTATTTTCTACTCATAAAATATATTTGTTTTCTTCGTTTCTATATAAAATTTATAGTTGCAAAATGAATTTTATCTAATTTTTTCTACTGTTTATACTTAGAAAGAAATAATAACAAAAAATGACAAATTCAATTTGAAAACTTTTGTCTGACCTGATACACCTTTTTTATACTTAAAATGTTTGAATTTCAGTGCAACAAAAGTGAGTCAAGTAGGCGGCGCCACGTTCTATGTCGTTTAACATTATCTCATTCTGAACAGCAACAAAAATAAGTTTAGGCAAGTGTATTAATTACGGCGCGTTCATAAAAAATAACTATTATTACTATTACATTTAATATAACTGTTGCAAAATGATTAAAAAAATTATTTTAATCTTTTTTTGATACAATTACTAATGAAGATGCACATTTAAACAATTATTAATTTAATTATTTGAGATCAAATTTTTTCCTGCGCCGTAATTGAAACATTTTTAAGATTTCCATTAGCTTCAATTACGGCGGGCAAAGTATCTTCAAAATACACGTAATTTTGGTCACCGAAATTGATACACCGAAACTGATACAGGCGCGCCGTAATAGAAAATTACGGTATTAGTTACTTTTTATTAGATTTATTATTACTTTTTTTTAATATCTAAATAACATAAGCTTTTAGTTTAATAAGCCTTAAATTGATTTTATACAATAGAAATGTCGAATTTTCCTATTTCAAAGGTATTTTAACTCGAATCGCGCCGTAATTAGTACATTTATCCTAAATGAAAGATAATATCTACCAATGAATATTATAAATATAAACAATTTTTTTGTGACACGGCAATATTATATTTTTATTTATAAAGTTATCTTGTATTAAACTTAAAAAAATTTCTACTTTGCGAACAAATTTTTCTCATTCGCAGGAACTTTTTCTATATACTTGAATGAAATTGCTACGTCTGACTTAAATAATTTTTCACTGAACTGATACAACTTTTTTAATACATGTAATACTGCTTTTTAAATAAAATTTCTATCGCATAAGATAAAATTTTAACTGACACTTTCACAATTTTCTCTCAGCAAAATTTTTTTCAAATAAAAAATGGATTAATTCTCTAAAAGACTTTAAAAAAAAAAAAACTATCGTTTTTGTTGATTTCTCGAATGCATAGTTAGGTCAGGATGAGCTTAAATTGTGGAAAATTACTGAAAAGGCAAGAGGTCAAAGGATCAAGGACGCAAAATTTCCCTGTTATGAGGATTTGATGATGACGACATGAATATGGATAACTAGATGATACGGTTCATTTTACTATGATCGAGTGTTGCGTCAGGGTTTTGTGAACTGAACCGGAAGTTTATATTCCACACTCAATGATGCAATATTTCCTCAAAAAGATGATATCTTACAAAATTTTGTTTTCAAAACCTTAGGATAAGGAAAATAAATCATTTTTGTTTTTCCAATAAATAAAATATATATACTCAAGAGTGAAAATTACATCGAAAAAAAAAATTTAATCAAATACCGTACAAATTGATTATTATTATAAACGAAAAAATATTCTTCTTTAAATAAATGCAGTTGAAATATTTATTCTATAATAAAAAATGTGATTCAAATAATTTTCATTTAATTTAAGAAATGTTTAACTGGGTCAAATAAATATTTATTTCATATAATAACGCAATCACTTCAGAATTTGCAATTCAATTAATTTTTCATTCAAAGTAATAATAAATTATTTTAATTTAACATTATACATATATTCTTTTTTTTAAACTTTACGAAAAAAAATATGAATAAAGCAAAATTAAAAACTCTTAAACTTTCATTTTCTAATTTAAAAAAATTATTAATTATTTGTGACAATTTTTTTCTACATTGTTGATATAATTACAATTTATAATTTATTTTGATAAATTGCTTGCACAACTAGAACGAATAAAAAAAAGAATTTACAACCATAAATAACCACGAATCGTAAAAATTGAATTATATTATGGGCAAATGTTTTCAAGTAAATTGCTTTTTAAATGTATGTAAGAAAATTTGAAAAGTTTAATTAAATTTGCGAGAAAACAATAAAAACACAAAAGCTAATCAACGTCTTGGAAAAGTTGAATAGCGTTGTTGAAGATCTTTCAGGGATCAGTTTAAAACCACGTGGGATTTCATCAGAAATCCCTCGTGAATCCCTACGAGAATTCAACTGGAATCCTGCAGAAAATTGAAAGAATATCACACGGGATTCAAAATTGCATTACACTCCAACTGCAAATTTACCTTTTTTTCTCTATTTATATACCCTTGTGATTACATTATTCAGAAATATAATTTATAAGCCTCTAAAATATTGAATTATTTATTATTTCATTATTTATAATGTAATTATTTTCAACAAATTTATACTCGATAATTATATATTTTATTTAATAGAATATTTAATTTTACTTCTAAAACTTTAAATAAAATTACTATACACTGAAAAAAAATTTATTTATTTCAAATAATTGTTTACTTGACATATTATTAAATAAATATTTATTTGTATCAAATAATTATTATTTGAGTCAATTAAATGGTATTTGTTTCAAATACAGAAATTATTGCTTAAATTAATAAATTAAATTAATTATTGCTTTAAATAATTATTTTGTTATTTGGTTATGTTTTCCATACCTCAAATGTGAAACTTTTAATTTGACCTTATTATATATGAATGATTTTTAAAAATGTGTATTCTATTTAAAAACGAGCAATACTTGAAAAAAAGTCACGATTTTCGTGAAAATAGCAAATTTATGTTTAATTATAGAAAATCAAGGTGAAAATTTAAAAATTTTTAAAAACAAAATTCACCATTGGAAAGAGCATCAAAGAATCTTCAAAAACACAGTTTTCTGAGGCTCTCAAATTGAGACCATAAACAGCATCAAAACGTTGCATTATCAACAATTTGATACACTTTATGGTCTCAATTTGAAATCCTCAGAAAACTGTGAAACATAATTGACAAAATTATTTTTATTGCATGTATAGACAACGAAAATTGAAATTAGGCGGTGTTAACGAAAACTGATAAAATAGCCCCCCCCCCCTTTATAACCCCTAAAATTTAAAAAAATTAAAATTTTTTTTTGAAATATATTTTATCATCAGGTAGGACAACAATTTCCCCAAGTTTCAGTTTTTTTTGAGAAATCAATTTTTTAACTTAGGACATTAGAGGTGAAATGCCTCATATATATTTTATACGTTATTATAGTGTGAGGGAGTGAAATGGTAGTACTTCTAATTTTGATTCTCTTTTTCTTCTATGTATATGTATTCAGATACAGCATGCATAATTTAACATCAGTTTCCATTTATATTCTGTAAAAGTTCCCACGTTTCCTGCAAGACACATTGCTTAAACATATATCATTTTTTAAAAATATCTCTTAAAAATCTATTTTCAGTATGAAAATTATTTTATCGCGTATAGAAACTAGTTATATTTTATAATAATTTAAATTCGTGTAGAAAAAGGGGTTTTTTAAATTAAATAAATAAATGTGCGAAAAAAGACATTTTTTAAAACTCTCCTTTTAATGTTATTGAAAAAGATTTGGGGTTAAAATTTTAGAAAAATTATAGAGAGACTAAACTAATGTATTCTTTTCTAGTTCATTCAGTGGCCACTGTATCACAATGGCGTTGTTTACTACGAATCATTGACACATTCATGCGACGTATGTATAATCGTCGACATGTTTGTCATTTTCGTTTAAAAATATATAACTTTTTAATTTTTTTTTTTTTTTTAATAATTTAACACAATATTTTTCTTAGGAAAACAGTGAAGTGCATTGTACCAATCTCTATTATTCCTTAAAATTTTAGCTCAAAATCTCTTCTCATTTTAGACAGAGTTTGGTTTTTGCAAAAACGCATTTTACGTATTTATTGGAATGAACCATAAATTTTTATTTGAATTAAATAAACTTTTTAATTGTGTTAAACAAAATAGGTTAATTAAACTGTTAGTTAAGTCAAATAAACTTTTTCTCTGACAATAAGTGCAATGTCTAAAATTTGATAATAATTTTTATTTTATATAAATATATATATATATAAATTTGAACAAAAATATCTTTTTAACATTGACGTCTATATAGAGGTTTGGTAATATAGAATTTTTTTCTCAGCTATACTTTTGTGGAAGCATTTATTCACAAATAGCATAACTTTTTGCGCAAGAAAGTAGATACAAGGTCTCAAGTACCTACCCTCTTTTGATATAAAGAGAGGCAGATGATATATAGACTGTCGATCGTTTTATGTGAACGAGGTAAAGAGCTGCAAGAAAATGACGTCAGATTCAGTACATATAGAATCGATAAATGTATTCCATTGACCCCAGGCGTCTAAAGATGTTTGAGTCGTTTAACAGCACATATATTAAAAGTATAGTTGCAAAAAATGCTATATTTATTGAGATCAGTCGCGACTGTATATCATCAAAATGCGAAAACATAAAAAAAAAAAAAAAAGATAAAGAATAGTAAAAAATTAAGCACTTTAAGAAAATTTTCTATTACATATACAAGGTATTCGAAAAGTATGGAAACTTGCAAATATCTCAAAAAGTACGCATTTTCGTGAAAAATGTTCAACACAAAAGTTGTTCCCAACAAGAAGATCCACATTTTTGAACCCAAAGCATTGGGCCCGGGACCTAACAGTGAAGAAAGAAGTATCACAATAATGCGTACTTTTAGATATTTTCATACTTTTTGAACACCCTGTATACAGTAAAAAGAATATCTTATTTTAAGGCAAAAATGAAGTCTTATTTCAAAAGAAGCAGCACTTTTAAGACAGCCTTTACGAACAGTCACAAACATACAGAATCACTTTTTAAATTGACAAAAATTTTTTTTAACAAAAAAAATTTTCATTTATTACAAATTTCAAGCGCTTGTTATTTCTTAGTCAGAGGTAGAGTAAGTTTAAAAACAAAAAATTCAATCTCTGCTTTTTTCGTGTAGAATAAAATAGGGGATAGTATTTCATCAGCATGGTACGCAGATGAGATGAGATTTCGTCATGCGAGTACAATTCATTATGAATTATATAGGAAAAATTTTATAGGTATACTATAATATAAAAAAAAAATCTTATTAGGGTAAAAGTTTAGCAAAAATATTTTCTACTCCCAATTGTTTTTAAAACAAAATAAATAACCATAATTATAATTTTTACATTTGTTATTTAAAATAAATATAAATAATTATTGATTGGCAAAAAAAATATTTAAAAAATACTTTCTTTTTTTTTTGTAAACGAGACTAGTGTAAGTAAAGCTTTCTTGAAACGAGTGTTTCATCTCCTGTGCTCGTTCATCGTCACGTCTTCTCTAATTCGATATTGTACAGTAGAAGCTAGGAGGATATTCAACTCCTCGTCGGCAAACTTTTGCTATAAATTGAAAAGTCTTTTGTGGTTAAAGTACTAACAGCACAATAGATAGCATTGAATATATATATATATATGTGTATCAGAGGTCCCGCAAGTACACATTTGTCCAGTAATTAGTGATTTTATTTCAGTATCTTTTTGAGTTGGAAGCGCAAGTTTTACTTTGAGAATATTTTTTTGCTTTACTCATAACTTTTTCCCTACTAAAAATAGAGAAAAATGTTACAAATTTTTTTTTTACGCAAAAGATAACAAAAGAGTCATAATAAATTGATGGTTAAATTTTTGAGATGGCATTATTTTTTGTTTTCGAGATATAAATTAAGAAACTAACAAAAGTTAATAAAAAATGAAATATTTTACACGAACAAATAAAATTAGAGTAATTTTAAAAACACCATTAGAATGCTTATCAAAATCCGCACCCAACGAGACATATATTATGAACTATTTCTGATAAACGGGTGTGAAATAAATAATTAATAATAAAAATTATTTAAATAATTAATGACATTTGAAGAAATGAAGATAAATCGTCAATTCTTTTTTTTATTTAGAAGATCATCTAATTCTGTGTTAAATAAAACCAGTGTAAATAACATTTTTAACAAATCTAAATTATTAACAGATGATTATTAAAAATTGAGGTTTCCGCACTCTACGACACAAGTTGGAGGGGGCTGTCTACCTACTCGGCATGGTATTTTTCAGTCTTTTTCGAGGGGGAATTTACTCAGATAGTCAAGTGCGTACACTCTTCCTGTAATACTTGTGTAATATCGTGTAATAATGCGTTATTACGGTACTGTAATAACGCAAAAAAGTCTGTAATATCTCTGTAATAATGTGTAATAGTCTGTAATAACGTGTAATAATTAGTAATAAGGGTAATATGAGGTGTATTACTGGTAGTCAAGTGTACACGTTTTTAACTAGTAAATTCACCCTCGGTCTTTTTCTAAGTAACATTTTATAATTAATTTTTTGATTCTTGGTAATATACTTAATTTTCTCTTTATGACGCAGAATTAGATGATCTTCCAAATAAAAAAAGAATTGACGGTTTATCTTCATTTCTTCAAATGTTATTAATTATTTAAATAATTTTTATTATTAATTATTAATTTAACACCCGCTTATCCAAAATAGTTCAAATAGGGCTCGTTGAATGCGGATTTCGATATTCGTTGGAGTTATAAGTAAAGCAAAAAAATATTGTAATTTGTTATTGTAAATATCTCGAAAAATATTAAAAATTTCAAATTCAAAATTTATACGCTTTTTTCGCACCACTATTCTTACAATTTACCAAATTTTGAGAAAAATCCGAGACATGACCCTGTATTCTCATATGAAATACCTCAAAAATCTCACCCTTTTGAAGTTGGAGCAAAGGAAGTTGATGCTAACTCTCTTAATTTGAATCAGTGAAATTTCACTGGTGAAATAGCTAGAAGTCGGTTACTGAATCATTTAGTGAAATTTTCACTGAAAATCAGTCATATATCACTGATTTCCAGTGAAAATTTCACTAAATGAATCAGTCAATCTGTATTATCGGTAATGGGTAAAACAGATTGACTGATTCATTTAGTAAAATTTTCACTGGAAATCAGTGATATATGACTGATTTTCAGTGAAAATTTCACTAAATGATTCAGTAACCGACTTCTAGCTATTTCACCAGTGAAATTTCACTGATTCAAATTAAGAGAGAAGGGAGTATTAATGCTAAGAGACTTAATCCAATGTGAACTCACTTTTAGAGTAGATTTTTAACTCCAAAAACTTAACTCCCAACTCCGGTTAGGGAGTAATTAATTAATTCCCGAAATTTATTCCATTGCATAAAAATACAAGAAATACTGCCAGATATAATGTAGAATTTAGAAAGTTGTTACTCTCTAAATTTGAATCAGTGAAAAAGTCACTGGTCTCAAATCAGTCGCTAAATTCTAGCTATTTGAATCAGTAACATTTCACTGATTTTCAGTCCAAAGTAATTGATTCTCCAGTAAAATGTCACTAACTGTTAGTGAAAACCACTGATTCAAATAGCTAGAATTTAGCGACTGATTTGAGACCAGTGACTTTTTCACTGATTCATATTTAGAGAGTAGATTATTATACCTTTCAAAAATACAATAGTATATTCACAGTAATTACGAGTTGACTTAATTGTTATAAAATTCACTATAAAAAATTTTGTCAGTTAATGTCAACCAGAGTTGCCTGTAAAAGTTTGGAATTTAACAATCAACTCCGAAAATCTAGTTAACATTGGATTAATTCAAACTTTCTAGGAATAAAATTAACTCCATTAGTATTTAGTCTCTTTGCTTCAATTCCAAATGGATGGGACTTATGTAGAGTCCTGTTGAGAGTTAAAACCTAACTCCCTTTTCTTACCAGTGTATACTTTGAAATTGTTGGGGAATTTAAACAATTAGAGACGATTATTTGAGAAGGTGGTGATTTGTAATTTTCCCCATTCTAGGCATTTGCTTTATCATCATCTTATAAATGAGTTGATGAAACTATAAAGTACTTTCATCAACCCCTTCCAATTTTCCACGCGTGCGACTCTAGTATTGAACGCCATTCTTACTAGCCTGACGGAAAACATCGATTCAGGACTATGATCTTAAGAACATAGAATATGTTTGATCTTTGAAGATAACATTATCACGTTCCTTATGCTCCGATTCGGAAGGCTTCTGGGAGTGCTTAATCAATGTACTGGTAAATTTGGAGCTAATGGCATTGATTCTGATTTATTTATATTTCTCAGAAGAATATATATATATATATATATATATATACAAAACAAAAGTTCACATTTCATTTAAAAAATTAATACTCTAAAGCATTTCCCCTACAAATAATCAATAATTTTATTAAACGTTAATTAAAAAATTCTGTGCATAAATTGGTAACAGATTATTTGAATCAAATAAATTTTTTTTCAGTGCAGATGAATTTTTTTAACGTGCCTCTTCAACAGTTTGTTCAATTTCAAATTAAATCTAAATTTTTAATTTGTGATTGGGTTTAAAATGTGCATTATTATAAACAGCACAAAAAATTTTTTAGCACATTTACAGTTTTATTTAAAAAAAAAAGTTTTTTGTCCAAAAATCTGTAAATAAACATTCAAACAAGTGAATAATAAGATAACAATACGAATAAATCATAAAAAATTCTTAAAAACTATAAACGTTCACACACATATACCGCCCATGTGCAAATAGGCCTACATTAGGGATTACGTCCCGGAACGCATCCGTTGCCTCACATAAGCAACCACACCAGGAAGAATATAATAATAATTTTAATTTAATTTAAAGATTATTATTTGATTTAATTAAAAATTCCTTACATTCTTGTTGCAAGAAACATTTTGTAATGAAAATAATTTTAATTTAATTTATTTCTAAAAAAATCTTTATATTAATTTTAAGAAAAATATTTCAAATTATTTAAGGTAAATTAAAACAGATAGACCTGAAATAAATAACAATTTACAAAATTATAATTTGTTTGTTATTTTTGGTGATTAATTTCTAAAATATAGGGTTTATATTTGAGAAATTAAACATTTCAGGTTGAGTCGCTATATGTTCGTAAAAAAATATTTCACTAATAATTCAAATATTGCAAAAAGGTCCGTCAAAAGTTCTTTTCACGACCCTGTATTTTTTTTTATATTTTATTTAAATAACTAATTCTAAAATACAAAATCTTACCGTGGACACCCTTCCCCCATACCCGATGATCTTCTCGGAGCGACACTCGAACGTTGTTTTCCAGGTTGAAGAAAAAAAACAACTCACACGCGATTTTAAAAAATTTCAAACACTCCCGAACCACGTGTTAACTGTAAAAAAAAGCAATAGGGGAGACCGGGGCTGAAAATACCGGGGGTAAGTTGTGCCGATAAGAATATCTCAAAAACAAATTTTTTTTTTTTTTTGAAAACTGGAAGTGAGAGAAGTATTGTTTTACTTATGCGCATCTTTCGCAACTATGAGTGACTATACACCGCAGTGAGAAGAGAAAAATTGCCATGCGAAAGTAAGAAACTTTTCTCATCGATGAGTGAGTGAAATCAAGGTTGCCAACCTAGAAGACGTGTTGGTAAGGTAGGTATTGAATAGTTTTTTAAGAAAAAATTCAATACCTACTTTACCAACACGTCTTCTAGGTTTGCAACCTTGATTTCACTCACTCATCGATGAGAAAAGTTTCTTACTTTCGCATGACAATGTTTCTCTTCTCACTACGGTGTATAGTCACTCTATTTTGATTTTGTTTGATTCACGGAATAATTAGTTGTTAGTAATTTGGTGCTTTGGCGTCACTTACGTGCAAGTTTTCATGTTTACACTTTTTGGTCTATTTTTTTTCATTTTTAAAGATATCGATACGTATTTTTTTTTAAAAATGATCCAAATTTATCGAGGGATTCAATGATGTATTGAACTTAACATTTTACTTATCTACTTTTTTAATATATGATAAAAAGTGAGCGTCGACGCAAGGAGGTTAATACACAGTAAAAACAAAATCTTCTTTTAAGCTTATAAGTTGTCTTTTTTCAAGATGTAAACGGAAGTAGATCATATTGACTGAAAATCAGTACTCAAAAAATGTTTAAAAAGAATACCCTTATCTTACTATAAGTAAGATGTCATACGAGCTGAAATTTAGCTCTAAGCTTGTTGAAGAACTGAAATTCAGTTAGGTTTTAGACTATCATTTAGTCTTATGTTAAAAGAGGGCTGAAATTAAGCTTCCTTACAGACTGTCTTTCAGCGTTAACCTGGTGTGATAATAATCCTAAATTATGACTTAAAAGCATATTAGAATTTTGATATATATATATATATATTTATATTACTTATAACAATTTTTTCTAATTTATAAATTTGCATTATTTAAATGAAAATGACGAGGAACTTTTATATTTAAAAAAATCTTGTCATTTTCATTTTCAATTCTGCAAACTAAATTTAAAAAATAACATTATACGTAATATATATATAAAGTTAGGAATTAACAGTTTAGAATAATTTAAGCTCTTCCAACAAGTTCCACACAGTTTTGTACTTTTGGTAATATTTAGCGACTTTTTTTCTAAATAGTATAGCTGAGACAAAGGTGAAAGATATGCGTGCTTTGCTGGAATATCCGATATTAAAAACCCAGTAAAAAAACCCATTCTTGTGAATTATAAATGAATAAAACCAAAATTAAAACACGAGAAAATCATTTCTCAACCACGCTTCACTGTACGCGTACGCTATGGCGTTTTCACAACAGACGTTTTGCCTGTGACGTCACAACTACCACTTTAAGACTCGGCGGACTGACACCCAGCTCAAGTAAAAACTTTTAAAAAGTCACTGTCGTCTTTTTTTTACTTAAGACCAGTGAATTAAAAATCAGTCGAATTATAAGCTTATTTATAGTAAGAGAACCACTAACTCTTATTTTAAGCTAATTTTCATTATTAAATAAAGTTTCTTGCTTAAAATAAGTTAAAAATTAAAGTAAGCTTACATTCGGTTTCAGATTTTGTTTTTACTGTGTAATTGTGCCTTTCGCTTGGGGCTGGTTGTGCCGCTGTCAATCTCTACATAACCATAATAGTTATTCCAACCCGAAATCAAGAGAAAACTTGATTCAATGCATATAGTTTGAAAAAACTGGGCACATTTAAAATGTGTGAAGGGTAAAAAAAGGGTCAGTTATATGTGTGTCAATTGTAATTTCAATAAATTGCATTCGAAATAAGTATTCATGTCTTAAAAATTATTTATTAATCAGAAAGTAGAGTTTTTACAATTAATTAACGATACAAATAATTATTTCAAAAAATATTTTAAAAAACTGACTAATTATGTAATTGTAAAATTTAAGTCAGAAATGTTTATTTATTTACAAAAATCTATAAATGTTACGATTATTGGAAAAATCCTTTGAATGTTTATAATAAAAATACTTATTACGAAAACTATATTTTAAGTGACTGACTGACTATGCAATTATAGAATATAAGTCAGAAACTGTTTATTTGTACTTACTAAAATCTAGAAATCTTAAGATTGTTCTTAAAAACCTTTAAAAGTTTATAACAAATGATTAATAAATAATCGTAAATCATAAATTGGCAATAATTATTTTATTTCTTACGCGTAAAATCATTTGCTCCAACTGAAACAACTAAAAAATCTGAGCGGCACAACCGACCCTGGCGTCGGCACAACTCTCCCTAACGCGGAGTTCAACGTGCCGTGTTGCCTCGCAGCACAAAATCATTTTTTACAAAAAGCTCTTCAAAATTGTCAAAAAATAAAAATGGATTTAAAAACTACATTAAATTTTAAAATAGATATATAGACTATAGATTAAAACAAAAAGTTCTCATTTTTACTAGCATTTTATTTAGTTTTCTCAAAGTCGGCACTTTCAGCCCCGGTCTCCCCTACTTATTTAATTTTTGCTTCTACGATCGCGGTTTTAAATATTACGAACACTCCCGATATTGAAAAATTATTATTTTTAATTCACAAAAAAATACATGTCACTCGATCGCGAGTTTAAAAAATACGACCACTCCCGAAAGCTAAAATTTCACTCATGAAAATTTAAATTTATTTCATAAACACGTGGTCTTTAGGCAAATGCGAAGGTACTTTTTGAAAATGTATCGGTATAGCTGAGCGACGCTACTAAAGTAATCCCACCCCTGAAAAATTGTTGAAAGAATTTGAAATCACATGATAGTACAAAAATTAGACGCGCTAGGATAATTTTAAATATTGCACCAATCACATAAAGAGAAAAACGGAAGGTAAAATTACGAGACAAAAAGCTAGAAATGCGACTCTGTTTATCTCTCACACTCTTTAATTTTTCCTATATAATTTTATTTTAAATATAATATTTATCTTATATATAAATTTTTCAACAAAAAAAATTCTATTTTTAATTACAACACGGAAAGACTTTGTGCATCACTTTGTGTTAAACTCGCCACGAGATTTTAGTAAACTTTTTACCAAACTCGGAAAAAAAGGAAAGATATTAATAATTCGTAGTCTGACTATTAAAATCAGAAAAAAGTTACTGATGTACAATAATTGATTGTTGAGAATTTTAAAATTTAATAGTCAGTCGATCAAAAAATAAAATCTGAAGTTTCACTAAAAAAACATATACATAGCTTTTAATAGCGTGACTACTAAAGTTGCCATCTGAAACTCCATATATACGTATATATATCGACAATTGATAAGTAATGTAGAAATCCAATTTACCTATGAACGAGAGATCACATCTTAACCTAAAATCGTCTAAAATACAGATAGGGTAAACGCTCGCTTTAACCGACGCAACGCAAATACAATTCATATCAACGATATCAAGAGGGCAGTTTATTTTTCTTATATACTAATCTCACCATTTCATTTCCACTTACGAGAAAATTTTTATTATGTTTAAACTTATTTCAAGTGCAATAAAAAAATTTCAAAAAAATAAATTATTTAATATTATTAATAAGGTCAATTTTAGGAAATGTCAGAATTAATTTTTTATGCCAGCAGGATTATTAAAAGTGTTCGTTGTGTAGACATTTTTCTATCTATGCCGGAACTATTCAACTGCTGACGCTACACGGACAAACTTCGCTTGTTTGTATGCGTGCTGTTTTCATCGTGAGACTACTAAATTGTAAACACGACGCAACGAAAATGTCGTTCTTACAAATATAAAGAATATACTTTTGACATTCATTTTTTCTTATTCTTAATTTTTCTTACAGCGTTAATGAATATTTCTCAGCGTGACTACTAAATTTTGATAAAAGAGAAAACATTTTTTGTTGAAAACATTTATATAAAATGATAGTTTTCCATTTTTTCCGAGTTTGGTCGCGAGTTTACTAAAATCTCTTGGCAAGTTTGACAGAAAGTGATGCACAAAGTCTTTCCGTGAACCCATGCAAAAATTGCCACTTTTCATCCCGATTATCTGGCCCCGATCTGATTTCCTTTTCTATGGGCCCGACCAGGGTCAGGGCTTGTTGCCATATTTAAAAATTTTTAAAAACTAGTGAAAATACATTTATAGCATTTTATGACATTTTTTACTCTCTAAATCTGATTTATTAAACATTTTTAATAATTTGAATTAGTGACTCGCTTTTTGCTTATGAATTAGAAAAATTTTACTAAATATTAGTAACTTTTACTAACAATTAGTAAAATTTAACTAATTCTAAAGCAAAAAGTGAGTCTCTCTTAAATTTTACTAATTGTTAGTAAAAGATACTAATAATTAGTAAAATTGTACTAATTTATAAGCAAAAACTGAGTCACTAATTTAAATTAGTAAACATTTTTACTAATTCAGATTTAGAGAGTAAACGAAACAATTATTCAAATAATTTTTTTCAACTTTTATTTCATCTTCATTTTATAAGGTGTTTTTTTAAATGCATATTCATAAAATAAAATGATATTGGTTAGTTTTATTATTTTATTTATTTATTTAGATAAATAATTATAATTTATTGAAAATTACAATTACTATCAATATTAGGTTGCCAGATCTGGCCCCGGTCGTGCCTGGTCTGGGCCCAACCAAGGCCTGGACAAATTTTCTGCACGGGAATGTATTATAAATATAATATTATGTATAATAATCGAAAATATAGAAAAATTTTATCCCCACCATTTGAAATTACATATAGTTTCAAGGGTGATTATAAGGGTGAGAAAGACAGATGAGAGGCGCACGTCAGATTTTAGTGAAACAACGTGACTTTAAAATCGACGCAATTTAAATAATCAACTTTAAAGAATGATGCATCAAAAATTACGCCGCACAAAACGTTTTTTTACTATAAACCTTATTTTTTATTAATATTATTGCCTTTACATTTTCTTTCAAAGTAAAAATTCATTTTATTAAAAAGAGAATTTTTCATTTCAATATGCTTAGGTACGGCGTAATCTAATTTATTTTTTCAAGGTTGTCTTCACCTTCGATTTTATTTACAATAAATTCACAGTGTTTTCGTTCACTTATAGGGCTGTAAAATCACACCACGTAATGCAATGTTGAGAAATTTTCGAGTAATATGTATACAAAGTAGAAGAAAAAATTTTTCATTTCAAAATCAAATTTAAAAACAGATTTATTTACTATTACTTTTTGTTTTATTGAAAAATGTGTCAATCACAAATTGTCAATAAAATTTCAAGTTAATTCCCAGTTTTCAAAGTCAAAGGCCACTTTATTTTTCTTAATGTAAATGCAGCAACCTGATTTTTATGAATACATATAAAACTTTGCAGTTTTTTTTTCTTTTTGCAATTTTCCATGTTTAGGATACAATAGACTGAAAATTTTTATGTAAATTGCAAAAAAGGTAATAAATAACAACAATAATTTGTTTACATTAGTTTGTAGAAATTTAATTTTATCTACTATTTTTGTAGTTTATGATCCAGAGCATAAAAAGTTGCAATACTTTAAAGTTATATGTATAGATAGTTATAATAATAAAGTTTTTAATTTTATGGGTTTTTTAAAAAATAATAATATAAATATTAAAAATAAAAAAGTTTGTTAAATAAACTTGATAACAACCCCTAAATGAAAAGTGACAAGATATCTTTCAAAAATTATTAATATTTTATAAAACTTTGTATCTGGTGGTTTTCGGGTTCGCTGATTATTAAGAGCATTTGAACCTTCGTGACGTCACAAATCATGGCGCATGACACGCAAACTTCTCAGGTATGTGAAAAGCACAATTTTGAATATTTTTTAAAAAAACCTTTTGGAAAATGTTCAGAATAACATAGACTCTGTCTGTTATGTGCGGAAAATTCAAAATTTTGCGTTTAAAACGTTTTTTAAACAATGTTAAGGTCACAAATCATGGCGCATGACACGCAAACTTCTCAGGTATGTGAAAAACACAATTTTGAATATTTTTTAAAAAAACCTTTTGGAAAATATTCAGAATAACACAGACTCTGTCTGTTATGTGCGAAAAATTCAAAATTTTGCGTTTAAAACGTTTTTTAAACAATGCCTACATATAAGCAATTCGTGTATTTTTCCTTACTTGTGACAACTAACTTAAACATTGTTCAAAAAACGTTTTATACGCAAAATTTTGAATTTTTCGCACATAACAGACATAGTCTATGTTTCTCTGAACATTTTCCAAAAGGTTTTTTTAAAAAATATTCAAAATTGTGTTTTTCACATACCTGAGAAGTTTGCGTGTCATGCGCCATGATTTGTGACCTTAACATTGTTTAAAAAACGTTTTAAACGCAAAATTTTGAATTTTCCGCACATAACAGACAGAGTCTATGTTATTCTGAACATTTTCCAAAAGGTTTTTTTAAAAAATATTCAAAATTGTGCTTTTCACATACCTGAGAAGTTTGCGTGTCATGCGCCATGATTTGTGACGTCACGAAGGTTCAAATGCTCTTAATCTGATGTCAGATTTTCAAATTTCAAAATGGCGGATCCAATATGGTAGTCAAAATTTTAAATAGTTATTAATTGTTCATAAAACTTGGTATCCAGTAGTTTTTGGGGTCGCTGATAACGATTCTGATGTCTGATTTACAAAATTCAAAATGGTGAATTTTTTCACCGCCATATTGGATCCGCCATTTTGAATTTTGAAAATCTGATATCAGATTCATAATCACCGGACCCTGAAAACCCGCAATAACAATAAGTAATACTTGAACAATCTCTAAAATAAATCTACTAATTTTGATATAAATTTATTAATTATTAATATAAAATTAATAATTGATTAAATTATTTATATTAGTTTCTAGAACTATATTGTTAAATATAACATTAAATAATTACTTTGTCAAAAAATAAAATAATTTGTACCAATTTTTTTTCTTACAAATATTTAGAATTTGTTAAGTGCCATATAAACTTTATAAATGAAACATTTTTTTGCATCTAGTGGTTTGTAAAAATTCAAGCTGAAATATTTATAAAGAAGTTCTTTTGAACCTATATATATATATACGAAAGTGTGCGCGCATATTTGAGAAAAAAGCTTTTTGCCTTAAAGCAATTCTATATCCCTGAACTTGAATACTGTTTCAAGATATTTTAATGTAACCTTTAGAAAAAAATTTAGACCTTATCATTTCTCACCCTCTTTTTTCGTTATTTGACATTTGTATTATGTATATACATATGTATATACATATATAGATATATAATATGAGCCACACATATTAAAGTGCAATGAACAAACGAGGACATAAAGCGACGAGCGACGGCTCTATTTTCAACGGCGACAGTAAGTCTGTCGCCCTTCGTTCGCATCATAAAGATTGTCGACTATAAATATACTTTTCGGCCTAGGGGAGAAAATCGGCAGAAAACTAAATGATGTTCGACAACTTGTTCTTCCACAAAATTGCGATTCCAACTCAATATCAAAAAGAATAAAAGATCAAAAATGTTTAGTTTCATAAAAGGATTATACGACAAATCCTGTGAGAAATACCAACGATAATAAAAATATTATTTTCAGATAAATTTAACATATAGAAATATATTATAGTAGGGAATTTTTTTTAAATCTTAAATTTTTATTATACATGTTCAATTTTTTTTATCTTATCTTTTTTTATCTTAGAATGTATCATGACGAGAGTATTATTATACTATTCAAATATGTAATTTGTTATTTAAAAAATTTTTAAATCCCAATTAAAAATTTATTATTTATTTTTCTACCTTCTTTTTCATTAAAATTTTTTCTGCACTATTATTTTTGAATTTTTCAATTCAATCTTTAGTGAAAAATACTTTTATAGTCAGACAATAATTATGCAAATCTGAATAAGCTTTCTAAATACAATTTCTGGATAAGATTTTGCATTCAGTATGCAACAATGGGGCATTAAAAGCTTAATTTTCACATCAACAAATATAATTCGATTTGATACACAATACGTAAGATTTAATATCTAGATAAATTGAGTTAAATTTTTAGAATTATAAATAAAAAAAAAACCCATTTTAATTTTTTGTAGATTTTTATAGAAAAAAGTATGCTCCCGTGCAGAAATTATGGTCTGGGCCTCTCAAGGCCCTTCCCAGTACGCCTGGATTCTGGCAAGGGCCTGACATGGCAAACTGGCAAGGCCCTAGTAATGGCTTGAGACGGTTTTGCAAGGATTTGCCCTACTTAGGGATGAACTTGCCAGGGCCATGAGAGTTTTCCTGGGAATTACCCTATATTTTGTGACAATGTACTACAGGCTTAGAATCAGTTGTAATGAGTAATTGATTGAATCAGTAAGCAACAAAAACTTGTAATAAAACAAAAACAGAAGAATGCACAATTCTAGCCTGACAAATAATAATCCTAAAGTCGACCCAACTTCAAATATGTAGTAACACCAACACTAAACACAAAAAATTAAATGTGGAATTAATTATACAATTAACATCACAGTTTTCCTAAAAGTATCAAATTGAGACCAAAAATTGCATCAAATCTTTGCAACGTTTTGATGCACATAAGTTATATCAAAAAGAGATCGTTTTGTGTATCATTTTTAGAAATGATACACGAAACAGTCTCATTTTTTGATGCAAAAAATTTAATCAATTTATATCAATCATGGCCGAATTGAATCGACTCAAAATTAAAGGAATTTTTTTCAGATATTTTGGTAATAGTATAATTGCGGAGACCATTTCACTATTTAATTTGAAAATGAAAATAACAGAAAATCAAAGACAATGTGCAATTCGATAATTAAAAAGTGACAGCTTATAAACATAACCTAAAATGCATGAGAAAAAATTTGTCGATAAAATCAATATAGCCGAGCTTTTTAGAAGGTAGATGGCAGTTTTGCTTTTTATAAAAACGATTCAGAAAAAATTTAAAGAAAGAAAATAGATGAGTGCTGCCATCTACCTTCTAAAAAGCTCGGCTATATTGATTTTATCGACAAATTTTTTCTCATGCATTTTAGGTTATGTTTATAAGCTTTGATTTTCTGTTATTTTCATTTTGAAATTAAATAGTGAAATGGTCTCCGCAATTGTACTATTACCAAAGTATCTGAAAAAAATTCGTTTAATTTTGAGTCGATTCAATTCGGCCATGATTGATATAAATTGATTAAATTTTTTGCATCAAAAAATGAGACCGTTTCGTGTATCATTTCTAAAAATGATACACAAAACGATCTCTTTTTGATATCAATTCTACTAAATCGACTTTGACAATGTTAACCAAGCTACATAACTGAATTGACTAGGATGCTTGGTTACGCTGACTAAATTTAAAGTTGCTATGGTTAATAGTAATTAATGCGAAGCAAATTTTTTTCAGTGTAGGGGTTTGACTAGAATTTTAGTCGTAAACCCAAATATAGGATATTCACTAATTTCAAAATATGTCCATAGTGGTCTATCCTCTATTTGTACTCTTTAAATCTAAATTAGTAAAAATGTTTACTAATTTAAATTAGTGACTCACTTTTTGCTTTAGAATTAGTTAAATTTTACTAATTGTTAGTAAAAGTTACTAACAATTAGTAAAATTTTACTAATTGTTAGTAACAGTTACTAATAATTAGTAAAATTTTACTAATTGAGAAGCAAAAAGTGAGTTACTAATTCAAATTAGTAAACTTTTTTACTAATTCAGATTTAGAGAGTATGGGGATGCCAATTTTTTTCTACATTTTTACTTGCACTTTGTGCTAGAATTTGCAATAAAATTGTCTGCCTAAGATACATTAAATTTTTGGGGAATTTTTTTATGATAGGGGTTACCTTAAGGGTGGTAATAGGGTCTTTTCCCTACTTGTATCAGACTGTCAATTTTTTTCTATACTTTTATGTGTATTTGTGAAAGAAATTGCAATAAAATTATCTGTCTAACAATAAGCAACATTGAATTTTTGAGGAATTTTTTTATGATAGGGGTTACCTTAAGGGTGGTAATATGGGTATAATAAGGCCAAAAGCCTTATAGTTTCGCTTTGGCGTCCGTTCGTCCGTTCGCCGTACACTCGTATGGTTTCCATGGCAACCGTTATCATGACAACTGTTTCCATGACAACCATTAACATAGCAACCATAGCAATTCACAAATAATGTATTTATAAATTATTTATTATATACAAATAACTTTTGATCTGAATTTAAAAAGCCTAGAAACCCTAGATGTAGGCGTTTTGCGCCTGCTTCTTTTCCTGATTTTTTTTTGTCTGTTCGCAGTGCAGAGCGTAGACAAACATTTCAATTAATGTCGGTGTAGGATTTCTAGACGTGTTTTCGCTCGCTGATTATGAATTTGGGGTAAAAATTGACAATTTAGCAGTTTAAATCTGTCAAAATTGCAAAAAACAATAAAAATTGCCATTTTCCTCTATTTTGAATTTTATCATTATTTTAAATTATAAAATTACATTATCATAATGATTTAAAAATTTTAATATAAGAAAGTTTACTGATGGAATGTTGGTAGCGCGCATTAGCGTGCGTGATAAGCTATACACGGAGAGAAATAGATGGTAAGAACTTATGATCTTAAGATGGTAAAAAGTAGATGTTATCCGGTACTATCAAAGATGTTACAAAAAGTATGGTTTTGTTACCCACTACAATCAAGATGTTACTTTTTACAATCTGGATAGTAACTGATAGAATCTAGATTGCTGTCCGTCTATGTAAGATCAAATATGGTACCTGGTACTATTTAGATTTAGATAGTTAAAAACATGTGGGCACAAGAAATTTTTACGCGGCGACGATATGTTGAACACGTTTAAATATCTAGATCAAGTTTAAACATGTAACTGAATAATTATTCGTCCCGGAAAGTAAACATACTACTCAGTGTTTACATTGATAATTGCAAACGAAGCTACAATTAATCCATTGTTTTGATTTTGTAATTCAATAAATTACAAAAAATTTTACAGATCATACATATTTATTGAAAATAAATATATTTAATTATAAATGAATTAATATGTTATAAATATATATATATATATATATATATATATATATATATGTAAAAAGTGCTTCTTTATTTACCCAAAACAGGCACAAAAAAGACACTTTTTCATGTCAATGGCGAAAAAAGTAGTTATAGGTACTTATTATAATTTTTGAAAATTGAAAATTGATTTTTTTTTGAAAATTGATACATATACAATGTGTATAATTATAGTTCATTATACAAAAAAATTTTGAAACATGTTCCTTATCTTTGACTTTTCCTGTTATTTTTTAGAACTCATTTATTTTCATTCAACTAGACAATAGAAACATGAATCAAGATATATAAAGCAAACGTCGCTTTATATATAAAGATATATGCGTAAGATTTTTACGAATGACAAATAGAGTTCACAGATAAGAGCAACGTTTTAAACTCATCTTTATCTTACTTTTAGTATGCACTTGAAATTAATTTATTATTCATTAATATAGAATTTTCAAACAAGAAAAACCATATCTGTTAACAAATAAAAAATTTTATGATTAAAGAAAAGAGTTTAACAGTGGAAAAACTTCAAAGTATTATAAAAGTCCAAACATTATTTCAATTAATTGCAATATGAGAAAAAGTAAAATTTAATTATTATTATCATTATTATTAAATCGGCAGATGCTAATTTTAATTTGTACTTTTTTTAGAATTTCACAATATATTAATGGCTTACCAATTTAGTTTAAGTTGATAAGGCTAATTTATTTTTAGATGCATCTTGAAATACAATTTTTTTTAACTCCGAATATAATAAAATAATTGGGTCAATCCATTATATTGCACTTAAAGTCATTGTGGACTACTTTTTAAAAAAATCTTATATTAGTAAAAATAATTTTTTATATCCGTATAATTTATTTTTGACAATTATTTAATAAAATTTTATTACATTTAATTGAAAGTATATATAAGATTTTTCTAAAAATATGCCACAACGACTTTAGGTAAAATATTCTGAATTGCCCCAAATTTAGACTAGTATGTTGAGCATCTCGTTACAATGAAAATTAAAAGAATAATAATTATAATTAAAAAACTGTTAGTTTTTCAGCCAGTAGAAAATATTCGAGATATTTGAACGCCAATAACTTTTTTTCAGTAGAACCAAAAAATATGAGATTTTGAATTTACATAATTAAAAATGAACGTTTAATCATAGTAAAACTGTCATTAAACATAACCTAAAATTTTTTGCAACTAAAGTCCCTTTTACATTAAAATCATGACTTACTAATTTTAAGATTTAATTATTTTTAAATTTAGAATATTTAATGTTATATATATATATATATATATATTTGAAGAAACACGATAGAAATTTTAGTGTATATATATACCTATATATATATATATGGACGTTTCACATCAACCGGCCCAGAGCTCCATCCAAAATTCTAATCAACGAAAATCAACATATTACGGCTCAAAATAATCGTCAGCTCATACTGCTTCGAATAAAAAGTGGCGAATTAAAAAATTCAAAGTGGCGTCTTTACTGTACCATGTTTTGCAAATTTTTTTACTTACTCAGCAAACAAATGTATTAATTACCTTGAGAAAAAAATTGCAACTTGTTGGATAATGTGTCACTCTTATGTTTTTGGGGTCGCTGATTACGAATCTGAAGTCAGATTTAAAAAAATTTTTAAATTCAAGATGGCGGATCCAATATGGCGGACATTTTTTATTAAAATTTAATCAGATTCGCTTGAAACTTGCTACTCAGGAGTTTTTGGGGTCGCTGATTACAAATATAAAGTCAGATTTTCAAAATTCAAAATGGCGGATCCAATATGGCGACCAAAATTTTTTAAAAATTAACAGATTTGCTTGAAACTTGTTACTCGGTGGTTTTTAGGGTCGCTGATTACGAATCTAAAGTCAGATTTTCAAAATTTTCAAAATTCAAGATGGCGGATCCAATATGGCGTACATTTTTTATTAAAATTTAATCAGATTCGCTTGAAACTTGCTACTCGGGGGTTTTTGGGGTCGCTGATTACGAATATAAAGTCAGATTTTTAAAATTCAAAATGGTGGATCCAATATATCGACTAAAATTTTTTTTTAAATTATCAGATTTGCTTAAAACTTGTTTCTCGGGTGTTTTTGGGGTCGCTGATTACGAATCTAAAGTCAGTTCTTAAAAATTTTCAAAATTCAAAATGGTGGATCCAATATGTCGACCAAAATTTTTTTTTAAATTATCAGATTTGCTTGAAACTTGTTACTCGAGGAATTTTGGGGTCGGTGACTACGAATTTGAATCTGGATTTTGTAAAATAAGATTGGTGGTTCCAAAATGGCTAATAAAATATTTAAAAATTGGATGGATTCGCCACCTTTAACTCCATAAACCACCTCTTTCACATTATTCAATTAGTTGTTTTAAATTTTTCTTCCATACAAATTTAGGCTTCATTTAAAGGATCTTAAATATCATAAAAGTTATTTTTCCTAATACTACCCTTAATCCCCAAAACTACCCCTTAATATAGAAATTTAATATTTTTTAAAATTTACTCCACATAAATCTTTTATAATTTTAGCTAATTTGAGGCTTTTAAATAGCCTTAAATTAAATTTTGAAACATCTACCCTTAACTCCAAGAACCTCGTCCTTTAAATATTTAAATTACTTTTTTAAAATTTTTCCTTTCCTTTATAAAAATTTTTTCTATATCATTTTTTTACAATTTAAGCACAACTAAAACTTTCAAATATTCTCAAATTGAATTTCAAAAACTGTCCTTAACTCTAAAAACCTTAACCTTAAAAATCAGCTTCATTACATTTAAGTTTATAAATGCAATCAAATCTTACAATTTCATCCGCCATATTGGCTCCACCATTTTGAATTTATAACAACTTTTACATCAGAATCGTGATCTGTGACCTGATTTTTAAAAGTTGACGTAAGATTCGTGATCATCGACCCCAAAAATACCCGATTAACAAGTTTCCAGCAAATCTGATAATTTTTAAAAATTTTGGTCGCCATATTGGATCCGCCATTTTGAATTTTGAAAATCTGACTTTATATTCGTAATCAGCGACCCCAAAAACATAAGAGTGACACATTATCCAACAAGTTGCAATTTTTTTCTCAAGGTAATTAATACATTTGTTTGCTGAGTAAGTAAAAAAATTTGCAAAACATGGTGCAGTAAAGACGCCACTTTGAATTTTTTAATTCGCCACTTTTTATTCGAAGCAGTATGAGCTGACGATTATTTTGAGCCGTAATAAGTTGATTTTCGTTGATTAGAATTTTGGATGGAGCTCTGGGCCGGTTAACGTGAAACGTCCCATATATATATATATATATATATACACTAAAATTTCTATCGTGTTTCTTCAAAAATTTTATACCTTCATATTTCTAAAACGTTCAACATATAACAAAACTGCATGTATAATACTGTACACCGTTGTATATACATATACAGGTGTATATATTTAACCTTAATGCCCCAGAAAGTGTAATACAAATTTTACAACCTTGCCTGAGGGAAGCAACATCAAATTCGATAAGCGATTTTATGTATCGACCTTGCATTACTCAATGAAGTGAAATCTTTTCAAATAAAAATTTGTAATTTTCTTTTTTTTGGGGGGGGGGAAGAGCGCGCGTAAACAAATTTTCACTTCAGTTTCCGATCAAATGAATTTTTTTTTATTTTTCTACGACAATACATTCAAGTCGTAAATGTGCGCACCCTTATAGAGGATGGCTCAATAGAAATTTTAAAGGACGTCTAAGAAATTATTGAATTTCTGTCTCCTCGTCTTGAAAGCTTACATAGGATGGGAAATGAAACTTTTTTCCAAGTCAGTGATTGATTTTATTGACAATAGTATTATTGGGTTAAGAAAAATCGAGAGCTAAAATTTTAATTTCCTTTTTTCTGTTTCTTAATAATAATATATTATATTTTTACTCTTTTTTTCTTCTCACTCAGTTTTCTTACTTTTTTTTGCCCTCGACTGCAACTCGTGCAAAAATAAAATTATAATTTTAATTTGCAAAAATAAAAATTGTAAATAAATCGACATTAAAAATGACTGCCTTTAGCCCCTTGTTGCATAATATACTGTGCGATTCCAGGTGAGATTTTCACTTTTTCAGAGTATAGGTTAACCGATTGCAATGAAACTTTGGAATTTTGTTACATAAAGTTCGACTAATCTTTAACGTAAATTTCAAAATAAATTAAAGAAATCGAAATTTTATAGAACATTTCTTTTGATTTCTTCTTTTTTTTTATTGAATTTTTTCTTTTGTTTGTCTATTTTTCTTTTTATCAATTTATTATTATTTTATATTTTAATATTTTTTGCATTTTTTACAATATTATCTTTTCTTACTTTGTTCGTTATTTTCTATCTAGTCTCATTATTTTAACTTTCTTCTTTTCTTTTATTTGGTTCTCTTATTTTTGCATTCATTTTTCACTGTATGTTTCCCTTGATCTGGTTGATTCAATTTTTTTTTTTTTGCATTACATATATATATATATATTTCTGGTTTCTCCGCCTCATTCCCTTCATTTTTATCGCTTCGTTCAATTGCTTATCTTTATAACTCTACGGAACTCTTTTATATTGAAAATTCTATTTACGTCAACTTTTACATATTATATATTTCACAAAAATGAAAAATATTCTTTTTCATTTTTTCATGTAAATTTTATATTATTTTTTGTTGTTTATCACATGTCATGTAAATTTACTGTATACATTTTATTTTACTGTGTATATAAACTAATAAAAAGACTTTAGATATTTTTCAAAGTAAGAAAATATTTCTAATCTATTCAGAAATATTTTCTTTATATAAATAATAAATTGTTTTTTTTTTTTTTTTTTTAATTGGAACAAAATTGTGTCTGTCAATGTGCTGAAACACTAGTTTTGGTTCAGAACTCAAGAGTTTGCAAGAGTACTATCTGCTATAGTTTACAAAATGATTGTATATACGCAGGTACTTCTGATGATTTGCATTGTATCTCCTCGAACACGCATATGACATGATCGTGCTTGTGAATTAATGTATGCGGAGAAGTGGAATCGTTCGTGGGTCCGAAGAGCACAAATTGCATGGCACGCAATTAAAATCTTAATTAAGAGCCACGGCTGATTTGTTTGGCGAAGCGTGGCGAGACACAATACTTATACATTTAACAATTTCAAACTTCATGCTTATTAGGCTACACATTTTTTTCCCCATTTTCATTTCGTTACGCATTGCCAGATCATTGATATTCATACAATGTATATAACTATATAATGTAATGTACCTTAATTCTAGTCTAAAATTTTTAAGAACATACTATTTTTGCAAAATATATTATACATATTTTCCGAAAATTTTTTATTTTATTCCTAAATTTTATTATTTCAATAAATAATATTATTAAGTTTAATATTATTCATTAAAACTTCTTTTATATATATGGTTGATTCTCAGCGTAGCGCATACAACTTGCTTTTTTTCATGTTGTGAAAGAAAAATCACAAATAATGTTCACATAATATTTCGATTCCAATGTAAAAAGGTAATTTCTGTGATTACAAACAAAAACCAATAGTTACTTTTGTATTTAACATTATAATTTTTCGTGAAAAGTGGTTTTTAAGGCTGAAAACGTCAAAATTTCACCTGTCCCCACAGGATGTATAAACAAAAAAGTTAATATTTTTAGCAATGTGCACTAACAAATACAATTTCTGTTGCTATTTTAGTATTGTATATTTTAGTGGAATTGAATGAAAAAAACGTTTGATCAAAAAAATTATTATTTTTTTTTTTTTGTTATTTATACTTGAATGCACTTTTGTGTGTTATTCTGCGTTTTATTATTAAACATTGAATTATTTAAATAAAAGTCAAATGTTAATATAGTTCTACTTCAGTAACAGCAAAAGTTATATTCCTTAAGTTGATCCATCAAGAAAGTAATCAATTTTCTAATTAATTTATCCTTTTTTAGGGTTCCGTACTCGGTTCGGAACCCTATTAATATCGGTTTTTTTGAAATCGTGTACCCCCCCCCCCCTAGTGGCCACACGAATTTATCTGGAGGGCTGAAATTTGGTACACATATGTATTTTCGCGTGTAGATTACAGGAAAAATATAGCAAATCTGATAGGAATTGATTATCATAGCGTTGTCAAGGAAAAACTATGAATTTTTACGAAAAATGTCTAAAAATGACTATGTACCCCCTCTAGCAGCCACATCTTTTGACATAAAGAGCTAAAATTTGGCACACTTACGTATTTTAACGTGAAAATTAAAGGAAAAATATAGCGAACTTGATTCGGATCAATTTACATACCGTTGTCAAGGAAAAATAAAAAATTTCGAAAAAAATTGATTTTTTCTCCCTAGCGCAAACAATATCCAACCCAGACAGTTCATATTTAGTATACAAATGTATTTTTACGGGTAAAATACAGGGAAAAAAAAGCGATCACGATTAGAGTTGATGATTCACTTTTTATCAAGTTTTTCAAGAAAAAATGACAATTTTAGGAAAAAAATGTATTTTTCCACCAAAAACGAACAAAATTTTATTTAAAGGGATTTAAATTTATATATTTTAACGTATTTTTACGTGTAGATTACAAAAAAAATATAGCCAGCATGATTGGAGTTGATTATTATCATAGCGTTGTCAAGGAAAAACCATGAATTTTTACGAAAAATACCTAAAAATTAATATGTACCCCCTCTAGCAGCCACATCTTTTGACATAAAGAGCTCAAATTTGGTACACTTACGTATTTTTACGTGAAAATTAAATGAAAAATATAGCAAACTTGATTCGGATCAATTTACATAGCGTTGTCAAGGAAAAATAAAAAATTTCGAAAAAAATGATTTATTCTCCCTAGCGCACATAATATTCAACCCAAACTGTTCATATCTGCTGTAAAACTGTATTTTTGCGTGAAAAATACAGGGAAAAAATGTAAGCGCGATTGGAGTTGATGATCAATTTTTATCAAACTTTTAAAGAAAAATGATAAATTTAAGAAAAAAATTTATTTTTCCTCGAAAAACGAAAAAAGTTTATCTAAAGTGATTCAAATTTATATATTTTACAAATTTTTAAATATGCATGCATATGGCCTGATCCGAGTAGAGGAAGACCCTTTTTATGACCAAAAACCCATCCAAAAGCATAAAAAACTTACCAAAAAAATTCAATTTTTTTTAGGCAGACGATTTTATTGCATATTCTTGCACAAAATACACCGAAAAGTGTAGAAAAAAATTGACACCCAGATCCGAGTAGAGGAAGACCCTTTTTATGACCAAAAACGCATCCAAAAGCATAAAAAACTTTCCAAAAAATTTTAATTTTTCTTAGACAGACGATTTTATTGCATATTCTTGCACAAAATACACCGAAAAGTGTAGAAAAAATTTGACACCCTGATCCGAGTAGAGGAAGACCCTTTTTATGACCAAAAACGCATCCAAAAGCATAAAAAACTTATCAAAAAAATTCAATTTTTCTTAGGCAGACGATTTCATTGCATATTCTTGCACAAAATACACCGAAAAGTGTAGAAAAAAATTGACACCCAGATCCGAGTAAAGGAAGACCTTTTTTACCACCAAAAACGCATCGAAAAGCATAAAAAACTTACCAAAAAAATTCAATTTTTCTTAGGCAGACGATTTTATTGCATATTCTTGCACATAATACACCGAAAAGTGTAGAAAAAAATTGACACCCAGATCCGAGTAGAGGAAGACCTTTTTTACCACCAAAAACGCATCGAAAAGCATAAAAAACTTACCAAAAAAATTCAATTTTTCTTAGGCAGACGATTTTATTGCATATTCTTGCACAAAATACACCGAAAAGTGTAGAAAAAAATTGACACCCAGATCCGAGTAGAGGAAGACCTATTTTATGACCAAAAACGCATCCAAAAGCATAAAAAACTTACCAAAAAAATTCAATTTTTCTTAGGCAGACGATTTTATTGCATATTCTTGCACATAATACACCGAAAAGTGTAGAAAAAAATTGACACCCAGATCCGAGTAGAGGAAGACCTATTTTATGACCAAAAACGCATCCAAAAGCATAAAAAACTTACCAAAAAAATTCAATTTTTCTTAGGCAGACGATTTTATTGCATATTCTTGCACAAAATACACCGAAAAGTGTAGAAAAAAATTGACACCCAGATCCGAGTAGAGGAAGACCTATTTTATGACCAAAAACGCATCCAAAAGCATAAAAAACTTACCAAAAAAATTCAATTTTTCTTAGGCAGACGATTTTATTGCATATTCTTGCACATAATACACCGAAAAGTGTAGAAAAAAATTGACACCCAGATCCGAGTAGAGGAAGACCTTTTTTACCACCAAAAACGCATCGAAAAGCATAAAAAACTTACCAAAAAAATTCAATTTTTCTTAGGCAGACGATTTTATTGCATATTCTTGCACAAAATACACCGAAAAGTGTAGAAAAAAATTGACACCCAGATCCGAGTAGAGGAAGACCTATTTTATGACCAAAAACGCATCCAAAAGCATAAAAAACTTACCAAAAAAATTCAATTTTTCTTAGGCAGACGATTTTATTGCATATTCTTGCACAAAATACACCGAAAAGTGTAGAAAAAAATTGACACCCAGATCCGAGTAGAGGAAGACCTATTTTATGACCAAAAACGCATCCAAAAGCATAAAAAACTTACCAAAAAAATTCAATTTTTCTTAGGCAGACGATTTTATTGCATATTCTTGCACATAATACACCGAAAAGTGTAGAAAAAAATTGACACCCAGATCCGAGTAGAGGAAGACCTATTTTATGACCAAAAACGCATCCAAAAGCATAAAAAACTTACCAAAAAAATTCAATTTTTCTTAGGCAGACGATTTTATTGCATATTCTTGCACATAATACACCGAAAAGTGTAGAAAAAAATTGACACCCAGATCCGAGTAGAGGGAGACCCTTTTTATGACCAAAAACGCATCCAAAAGCATAAAAAACTTACCAAAAAAATTCAATTTTTCTTAGGCAGACGATTTCATTGCATATTCTTGCACAAAATACACCGAAAAGTGTAGAAAAAAATTGACACCCAGATCCGAGTAGAGGAAGACCTTTTTTACCACCAAAAACGCATCGAAAAGCATAAAAAACTTACCAAAAAAATTCAATTTTTCTTAGGCAGACGATTTTATTGCATATTTTTGCACAAAATACACCGAAAAGTGTAGAAAAAAATTGACACCCAGATCCGAGTAGAGGAAGACCTTTTTTACCACCAAAAACGCATCGAAAAGCATAAAAAACTTACCAAAAAAATTCAATTTTTCTTAGGCAGACGATTTTATTGCATATTCTTGCACAAAATACACCGAAAAGTGTAGAAAAAAATTGACACCCAGATCCGAGTAGAGGAAGACCTATTTTATGACCAAAAACGCATCCAAAAGCATAAAAAACTTACCAAAAAAATTCAATTTTTCTTAGGCAGACGATTTTATTGCATATTCTTGCACATAATACACCGAAAAGTGTAGAAAAAAATTGACACCCAGATCCGAGTAGAGGAAGATCTATTTTATGACCAAAAACGCATCCAAAAGCATAAAAAACTTACCAAAAAAATTCAATTTTTCTTAGGCAGACGATTTTATTGCATATTCTTGCACATAATACACCGAAAAGTGTAGAAAAAAATTGACACCCAGATCCGAGTAGAGGGAGACCCTTTTTATGACCAAAAACGCATCCAAAAGCATAAAAAACTTACCAAAAAAATTCAATTTTTCTTAGGCAGACGATTTTATTGCATATTCTTGCACATAATACACCGAAAAGTGTAGAAAAAAATTGACACCCAGATCCGAGTAGAGGAAGACCTATTTTATGACCAAAAACGCATCCAAAAGCATAAAAAACTTACCAAAAAAATTCAATTTTTCTTAGGCAGACGATTTTATTGCATATTCTTGCACATAATACACCGAAAAGTGTAGAAAAAAATTGACACCCAGATCCGAGTAGAGGAAGACCTTTTTTACCACCAAAAACGCATCGAAAAGCATAAAAAACTTACCAAAAAAATTCAATTTTTCTTAGGCAGACGATTTTATTGCATATTCTTGCACAAAATACACCGAAAAGTGTAGAAAAAAATTGACACCCAGATCCGAGTAGAGGAAGACCTATTTTATGACCAAAAACGCATCCAAAAGCATAAAAAACTTACCAAAAAAATTCAATTTTTCTTAGGCAGACGATTTTATTGCATATTCTTGCACATAATACACCGAAAAGTGTAGAAAAAAATTGACACCCAGATCCGAGTAGAGGAAGACCTATTTTATGACCAAAAACGCATCCAAAAGCATAAAAAACTTACCAAAAAAATTCAATTTTTCTTAGGCAGACGATTTTATTGCATATTCTTGCACAAAATACACCGAAAAGTGTAGAAAAAAATTGACACCCAGATCCGAGTAGAGGAAGACCTATTTTATGACCAAAAACGCATCCAAAAGCATAAAAAACTTACCAAAAAAATTCAATTTTTCTTAGGCAGACGATTTTATTGCATATTCTTGCACATAATACACCGAAAAGTGTAGAAAAAAATTGACACCCAGATCCGAGTAGAGGAAGACCTTTTTTACCACCAAAAACGCATCGAAAAGCATAAAAAACTTACCAAAAAAATTCAATTTTTCTTAGGCAGACGATTTTATTGCATATTCTTGCACAAAATACACCGAAAAGTGTAGAAAAAAATTGACACCCAGATCCGAGTAGAGGAAGACCTATTTTATGACCAAAAACGCATCCAAAAGCATAAAAAACTTACCAAAAAAATTCAATTTTTCTTAGGCAGACGATTTTATTGCATATTCTTGCACAAAATACACCGAAAAGTGTAGAAAAAAATTGACACCCAGATCCGAGTAGAGGAAGACCTATTTTATGACCAAAAACGCATCCAAAAGCATAAAAAACTTACCAAAAAAATTCAATTTTTCTTAGGCAGACGATTTTATTGCATATTCTTGCACATAATACACCGAAAAGTGTAGAAAAAAATTGACACCCAGATCCGAGTAGAGGAAGACCTATTTTATGACCAAAAACGCATCCAAAAGCATAAAAAACTTACCAAAAAAATTCAATTTTTCTTAGGCAGACGATTTTATTGCATATTCTTGCACATAATACACCGAAAAGTGTAGAAAAAAATTGACACCCAGATCCGAGTAGAGGGAGACCCTTTTTATGACCAAAAACGCATCCAAAAGCATAAAAAACTTACCAAAAAAATTCAATTTTTCTTAGGCAGACGATTTTATTGCATATTCTTGCACAAAATACACCGAAAAGTGTAGAAAAAAATTGACACCCAGATCCGAGTAGAGGAAGACCTTTTTATGACCAAAAACGCATCCAAAAGCATAAAAAACTTACCAAAAAAATTCAATTTTTCTTAGGCAGACGATTTTATTGCATATTCTTGCACAAAATACACCGAAAAGTGTAGAAAAAAATTGACACCCAGATCCGAGTAGAGGAAGACCTTTTTTACCACCAAAAACGCATCCAAAAGCATAAAAAACTTACCAAAAAAATTCAATTTTTCTTAGGCAGACGATTTTATTGCATATTCTTGCACAAAATACACCGAAAAGTGTAGAAAAAAATTGACACCCAGATCCGAGTAGAGGAAGACCTTTTTATGACCAAAAACGCATCCAAAAGCATAAAAAACTTACCAAAAAAATTCAATTTTTCTTAGGCAGACGATTTTATTGCATATTCTTGCACATAATACACCGAAAAGTGTAGAAAAAAATTGACACCCAGATCCGAGTAGAGGAAGACCCTTTTTATGACCAAAAACGCATCCAAAAGCATAAAAAACTTACCAAAAAAATTCAATTTTTCTTAGGCAGACGATTTTATTGCATATTCTTGCACATAATACACCGAAAAGTGTAGAAAAAAATTGACACCCAGATCCGAGTAGAGGAAGACCTTTTTTACCACCAAAAACGCATCGAAAAGCATAAAAAACTTACCAAAAAAATTCAATTTTTCTTAGGCAGACGATTTTATTGCATATTCTTGCACAAAATACACCGAAAAGTGTAGAAAAAAATTGACACCCAGATCCGAGTAGAGGAAGACCCTTTTTATGACCAAAAACGCATCCAAAAGCATAAAAAACTTACCAAAAAAATTCAATTTTTCTTAGGCAGACGATTTTATTGCATATTCTTGCACAAAATACACCGAAAAGTGTAGAAAAAAATTGACACCCAGATCCGAGTAGAGGAAGACCTTTTTATGACCAAAAACGCATCCAAAAGCATAAAAAACTTACCAAAAAAATTCAATTTTTCTTAGGCAGACGATTTTATTGCATATTCTTGCACAAAATACACCGAAAAGTGTAGAAAAAAATTGACACCCAGATCCGAGTAGAGGAAGACCCTTTTTATGACCAAAAACGCATCCAAAAGCATAAAAAACTTACCAAAAAAATTCAATTTTTCTTAGGCAGACGATTTTATTGCATATTCTTGCACAAAATACACCGAAAAGTGTAGAAAAAAATTGACACCCAGATCCGAGTAGAGGAAGACCTATTTTATGACCAAAAACGCATCCAAAAGCATAAAAAACTTACCAAAAAAATTCAATTTTTCTTAGGCAGACGATTTTATTGCATATTCTTGCACAAAATACACCGAAAAGTGTAGAAAAAAATTGACACCCAGATCCGAGTAGAGGAAGACCTATTTTATGACCAAAAACGCATCCAAAAGCATAAAAAACTTACCAAAAAAATTCAATTTTTCTTAGGCAGACGATTTTATTGCATATTCTTGCACAAAATACACCGAAAAGTGTAGAAAAAAATTGACACCCAGATCCGAGTAGAGGAAGACCTTTTTATGACCAAAAACGCATCCAAAAGCATAAAAAACTTACCAAAAAAATTCAATTTTTCTTAGGCAGACGATTTTATTGCATATTCTTGCACAAAATACACCGAAAAGTGTAGAAAAAAATTGACACCCAGATCCGAGTAGAGGAAGACCTTTTTTACCACCAAAAACGCATCCAAAAGCATAAAAAACTTACCAAAAAAATTCAATTTTTCTTAGGCAGACGATTTTATTGCATATTCTTGCACAAAATACACCGAAAAGTGTAGAAAAAAATTGACACCCAGATCCGAGTAGAGGAAGACCTATTTTATGACCAAAAACGCATCCAAAAGCATAAAAAACTTACCAAAAAAATTCAATTTTTCTTAGGCAGACGATTTTATTGCATATTCTTGCACATAATACACCGAAAAGTGTAGAAAAAAATTGACACCCAGATCCGAGTAGAGGAAGACCTATTTTATGACCAAAAACGCATCCAAAAGCATAAAAAACTTACCAAAAAAATTCAATTTTTCTTAGGCAGACGATTTTATTGCATATTCTTGCACATAATACACCGAAAAGTGTAGAAAAAAATTGACACCCAGATCCGAGTAGAGGAAGACCCTTTTTATGACCAAAAACGCATCCAAAAGCATAAAAAACTTACCAAAAAAATTCAATTTTTCTTAGGCAGACGATTTTATTGCATATTCTTGCACATACTACACCGAAAAGTGTAGAAAAAAATTGACACCCAGATCCGAGTAGAGGAAGACCTTTTTATGACCAAAAACGCATCCAAAAGCATAAAAAACTTACCAAAAAAATTTAATTTTTCTTAGGCAGACGATTTTATTGCATATTCTTGCACAAATACACCGAAAAGTGTAGAAAAAAATTGACACCCAGATCCGAGTAGAGGAAGACCTTTTTTATGACCAAAAACGCATCCAAAAGCATAAAAAACTTACCAAAAAAATTCACTTTTTCTTAGGCAGACGATTTTATTGCATATTCTTGCACAAAATACACCGAAAAGTGTAGAAAAAAATTGACACCCAGATCCGAGTAGAGGAAGACCTTTTTATGACCAAAAACGCATCCAAAAGCATAAAAAACTTACCAAAAAAATTCAATTTTTCTTAGGCAGACGATTTTATTGCATATTCTTGCACAAAATACACCGAAAAGTGTAGAAAAAAATTGACACCAGATCCGAGTAGAGGAAGACCTATTTTATGACCAAAAACGCATCCAAAAGCATAAAAAACTTACCAAAAAAATTCAATTTTTCTTAGGCAGACGATTTTATTGCATATTCTTGCACATAATACACCAAAAAGTGTAGAAAAAAATTGACACTCAGATCCGAGTAGAGGAAGACCCTTTTTATGACCAAAAACGCATCCAAAAGCATAAAAAACTTACCAAAAAAATTCAATTTTTCTTAGGCAGACGATTTTATTGCATATTCTTGCACAAAATACACCGAAAAGTGTAGAAAAAAATTGACACCCAGATCCGAGTAGAGGAAGACCTTTTTTACCACCAAAAACGCATCCAAAAGCATAAAAAACTTACCAAAAAAATTCAATTTTTCTTAGGCAGACGATTTTATTGCATATTCTTGCACAAAATACACCGAAAAGTGTAGAAAAAAATTGACACCAGATCCGAGTAGAGGAAGACCTATTTTATGACCAAAAACGCATCCAAAAGCATAAAAAACTTACCAAAAAAATTCAATTTTTCTTAGGCAGACGATTTTATTGCATATTCTTGCACAAAATACACCGAAAAGTGTAGAAAAAAATTGACACCCAGATCCGAGTAGAGGAAGACCTATTTTATGACCAAAAACGCATCCAAAAGCATAAAAAACTTACCAAAAAAATTCAATTTTTCTTAGGCAGACGATTTTATTGCATATTCTTGCACAAAATACACCGAAAAGTGTAGAAAAAAATTGACACCAGATCCGAGTAGAGGAAGACCTATTTTATGACCAAAAACGCATCCAAAAGCATAAAAAACTTACCAAAAAAATTCAATTTTTCTTAGGCAGACGATTTTATTGCATATTCTTGCACATAATACACCGAAAAGTGTAGAAAAAAATTGACACCCAGATCCGAGTAGAGGAAGACCTTTTTTATGACCAAAAACGCATCCAAAAGCATAAAAAACTTACCAAAAAAATTCAATTTTTCTTAGGCAGACGATTTTATTGCATATTCTTGCACAAAATACACCGAAAAGTGTAGAAAAAAATTGACACCCAGATCCGAGTAGAGGAAGACCTATTTTATGACCAAAAACGCATCCAAAAGCATAAAAAACTTACCAAAAAAATTCAATTTTTCTTAGGCAGACGATTTTATTGCATATTCTTGCACATAATACACCGAAAAGTGTAGAAAAAAATTGACACCCAGATCCGAGTAGAGGAAGACCTTTTTATGACCAAAAACGCATCCAAAAGCATAAAAAACTTTCCAAAAAAATTCAATTTTTCTTAGGCAGACGATTTTATTGCATATTCTTGCACTTAAAATAAGATCCGAGATATCAACCGAAAAAAAAACACAAAACATAAAATTCACCGAAAAGTGTAGAAAAAAATTGACACCCAGATCCGAGTAGAGGAGGACCCTTTTTATGACCAAAAACGCATCCAAAAGCATAAAAAACTTACCAAAAAAATTCAATTTTTCTTAGGCAGACGATTTCATTGCATATTCTTGCACAAAATACACCGAAAAGTGTAGAAAAAAATTGACACCAGATCCGAAATTGGGTTTTTTTTTTTTTTTTTTTTTAGTATTTTATTGTTTTTTTTAGAAATTTCCCAGATCGAGTAGAGGAAGACCTATTTTTATGACCACAAAAAACGCATCCAAAAGCATAAAAAACTTACCAAAAAAATTCAATTTTTCTTAGGCAGACGATTTTATTGCATATTCTTGCACAAAATACACCGAAAAAGTGTAGAAAAAAATTGACACCCAGATCCGAGTAGAGGAAGACCTTTTTTACCACCAAAAACGCATCCAAAAGCATAAAAAACTTACCAAAAAAATTCAATTTTTCTTAGGCAGACGATTTTATTGCATATTCTTGCACAAAATACACCGAAAAGTGTAGAAAAAAATTGACACCCAGATTCGAGTAGAGGAAGACCTATAATTTTATGACCAAAAACGCATCCAAAAGAATAAAAAGCTTACCAAAAAAATTCAATTTTTCTTAGGCAGACGATTTTATTGCATATTCTTGCACAAAATACACCGAAAAGTGTAGAAAAAAATTGACACCCAGATCCGAGTAGAGGAAGACCCTATTTTATGACCAAAAAACGCATCCAAAAGCATAAAAAACTTACCAAAAAATTCAATTTTTCTTAGGCAGACGATTTTATTGCATATTCTTGCACAAAATACACCGAAAAGTGTAGAAAAAAATTGACACCCAGATCCGAGTAGAGGAAGACCCTATTTTATGACCAAAAACGCATCCAAAAGCATAAAAAAACTTACCAAAAAAATTCAATTTTTCTTAGGCAGACGATTTTATTGCATATTCTTGCACAAAATACACCGAAAAGTGTAGAAAAAAATTGACACCCAGATCCGAGTAGAGGAAGACCTTTTTATGACCAAAAAACGCATCCAAAAGCATAAAAAACTTACCAAAAAAATTCAATTTTTCTTAGGCAGACGATTTTATATGCATATTCTTGCACAAAATACACCGAAAAGTGTAGAAAAAATTTGACACCCAGATCCAAGTAGAGGAAGACCTTTTTTACCACAAAAAACGCATCCAAAAGCATAAAAAAACTTACCAAAAAAATTCAATTTTTCTTAGGCAGACGATTTTATTGCATATTCTTGCACAAAATACACCGAAAAGTGTAGAAAAAAATTGACACCCAGATCCGAGTAGAGGAAGACCCTTTTTACCACCAAAAACGCATCCAAAAGCATAAAAAACTTACCAAAAAAATTCAATTTTTCTTAGGCAGACGATTTTATTGCATATTCTTGCACAAAATACACCGAAAAGTGTAGAAAAAAATTGACACCCAGATCCGAGTAGAGGAAGACCCTTTTTATGACCAAAAACGCATCCAAAAGCATAAAAAACTTACCAAAAAAATTCAATTTTTCTTAGGCAGACGATTTTATTGCATATTCTTGCACAAAAATACACCGAAAAGTGTAGAAAAAAATTGACACCCAGATCCGAGTAGAGGAAGACCTATTTTATGACCAAAAACGCATCCAAAAGCATAAAAAACTTACCAAAAAAATTCAATTTTTCTTAGGCAGACGATTTTATTGCATATTCTTGCACAAAATACACCGAAAAGTGTAGAAAAAAATTGACACCCAGATCCGAGTAGAGGAAGACCTTTTTATGACCAAAAACGCATCCAAAAGCATAAAAAACTTACCAAAAAAATTCAATTTTTCTTAGGCAGACGATTTTATTGCATATTTTTGCACATACTACACCGAAAAGTGTAGAAAAAAATTGACACCCAGATCCGAGTAGAGGAAGACCCTATTTTATGACCAAAAACGCATCCAAAAGCATAAAAAACTTACCAAAAAAATTCAATTTTTCTTAGGCAGACGATTTCATTGCATATTCTTGCACAAAATACACCGAAAAGTGTAGAAAAAAATTGACACCCAGATCCGAGTAGAGGAAGACCTTTTTATGACCAAAAACGCATCCAAAAGCATAAAAAACTTACCAAAAAAATTCAAATTTTTCTTAGGCAGACGATTTTATTGCATATTCTTGCACAAAATACACCGAAAAGTGTAGAAAAAAATTGACACCCAGATCCGAGTAGAGGAAGACCTCTTTTATGAACCAAAAACGCATCCAAAAGCATAAAAAACTTACCAAAAAAATTCAATTTTTCTTAGGCAGACGATTTTATTGCATATTCTTGCACAAAATACACCGAAAAGTGTAGAAAAAATTTGACACCCAGATCCGAGTAGAGGAAGACCTTTTTATGACCAAAAACGCATCCAAAAGCATAAAAAACTTACCAAAAAAATTCAATTTTTCTTAGGCAGACGATTTTATTGCATATTCTTGCACAAATACACCGAAAAGTGTAGAAAAAAATTGACACCCAGATCCGAGTAGAGGAAGACCTTTTTTATGACCAAAAACGCATCCAAAAGCATAAAAAACTTACCAAAAAAATTCAATTTTTCTTAGGCAGACGATTTTATTGCATATTCTTGCACAAAATACACCGAAAAGTGTAGAAAAAAATTGACACCCAGATCCGAGTAGAGGAAGACCCTTTTTATGACCAAAAACGCATCCAAAAGCATAAAAAACTACCAAAAAAATTCAATTTTTCTTAGGCAGACGATTTTATTGCATATTCTTGCACAAAATACACCGAAAAGTGTAGAAAAAAATTGACACCCAGATCCGAGTAGAGGAAGACCCTTTTTATGACCAAAAACGCATCCAAAAGCATAAAAAACTTACAAAAAAATTCAATTTTTCTTAGGCAGACGATTTTATTGCATATTCTTGCACAAAATACACCGAAAAGTGTAGAAAAAAATTGACACCCAGATCCGAGTAGAGGAAGACCCTTTTTATGACCAAAAACGCATCCAAAAGCATAAAAAACTTACCAAAAAAATTCAATTTTTCTTAGGCAGACGATTTTATTGCATATTCTTGCACAAAATACACCGAAAAGTGTAGAAAAAAATTGACACCCAGATCCGAGTAGAGGAAGACCCTTTTTATGACCAAAAACGCATCCAAAAGCATAAAAAACTTACCAAAAAATTCAATTTTTCTTAGGCAGACGATTTTATTGCATATTCTTGCACAAAATACACCGAAAAGTGTAGAAAAAAATTGACACCCAGATCCGAGTAGAGGAAGACCCTTTTTATGACCAAAAACGCATCCAAAAGCATAAAAAACTTACCAAAAAAATTCAATTTTTCTTAGGCAGACGATTTTATTGCATATTCTTGCACAAAATACACCGAAAAGTGTAGAAAAAAATTGACACCCAGATCCGAGTAGAGGAAGACCTTTTTTATGACCAAAAACGCATCCAAAAGCATAAAAAACTTCCAAAAAAAATTCAAT